>NC_047673.1:18933666-20133666 GCF_011762505.2 Arvicanthis niloticus | reverse complement strand
TTTGATACCTAAAGTCAAAACCTGGGAGTGGAGAATTTATGGTGGGTGCAAGGACAGAAGTTGAAATGTTGACTGGCTTTATCTATACAAAATTATAATACTAGTGAGACACAAGGCAGATGATTTGCCTCTTGATAAAACCATGCTAACTTATGAAATAAGAATTATTGTTTTAAACTCTTAATAAACTTTTGGAGCTAGTAACAGATATTAAATGTTTAATTAGATAACTACTTTTAATGAAATTCATGTAAACATTCCTACTAAAACTTCTTTATTTTTGAATTTGCAGTGTGGGGTTAACATTTTAAGTATTTTTTTACTTACTTGGGTAAATATGTATTTGTTTATTTGTCTGCTTACTGGTTTTTCTTTCTTTTTAATACGTTTTATTGGATATTTTATGCATTTACAATACAGATGTCATCTCCTTTCCCCATTTCCCCTCCCTAGAAGCCTCATCCCATCCCCCCCTCCCTTTTGCTTTTATACCATTTTAATTACGTGCATATATTAAGGTCAGCTCTAGGTTGAGGGACTAGCAATACAATAGATGCAAATAGTCAAGGAACAAGCAAGTCAATAAACACAATATTCTACAGTATTCAATGTAAGTTGCATTGATTGTACACTTTCTAATTGTATTTGTGTTTTGAAATCCAGCATGTCAGTTACGAAGGTCTATCAACCAGCTTTTGTTTTAGTGCCCTGAGTATCACAGAACCTTGGTATTCTAAAAAATAGTTCGTAAGTACTAGAAGAAATGAGTCAGGATTTAGGCAGAAGCAAGAGAGTAATGGGCTTGTTTATTGCTGGTATAACAGATTTAATTACATTAATTGCTAGCACCATTGCTTCTGCAATTGCTGTGACACAAGAAGTTAAGACAGCTACTTTTGTTAATCATTTAGCAAAAAATGTTACTAATGTGTTGAATATACAAGAGGATTTAGATAGGCATTTAGAAGAATGGATTGATGTTCTTTATCCTATTCAAATTATTAGAAGGAGGTTCAGAATTTAAGGGTAAGGAGGTATCTTGAGTGTCATGCCAAATACCATTGGATTCATGTTAGTTCTAAAGTTTATAGTGGTAGTCACTATAATTAGGAAGAAGTTTAAAGACACTTGTAGTGTATTTGACATAATTCTAACACCTCTCTGGATGTTTTAACAATACATATACATAGGGAGTTTATGAATTTTAAGAATGCTGCTCTGCTGAGTGTTGATGTAGTAGACACTACAGATAAAATTACCCATGGCCTGAGATCAGTATTTCTATTTTGGTCAGCCTTCAAGAATGGCATATATAGCTTGATCATGCTAGCCCTTTTTGTCCTACTGAAACTTCTTATTCAATTTATGATGAACTTTTGGAATGTAAAGATACTTTGAAAATCATGTGATCTATTCTCCCGAGAAAATATAAGTACTAAGAACAACAATAGGACAGTGGCTTTTTCCTTACTCACAAACTTTTTTTTATTCATTCAGCAATAAAAATGTAGAAGCTTTTTCTTTCTCTGAGAAAAAAGTTGGAGCTTATTTTTCATCCAGAATGAGTAAGTTTTTTCTCCATTGGTGATTGCTCAATGGAACTTGTTCATGGGGCTTTTGCTCCATCCACCAAATATATATATGTATATATATGTATATATATGTATATATATGTATATATAATATATATTATATATAATATTATATATAATATATATAATATGTATATATATGAATATATATGAATATATATATGAATATATATGATATATATGAATATATATATATGAATACATACATGAATACATATACATATGAGCACTTGTGTAGTAGATGAAGCAGGTGGTCAGACCTGACAAGAATATGTGTGTATGAATGTGCATATGTCTGTGCATATTTGCTTGAGTAAAATGTTTTCCTTTTCTCTCTGCGTGACTTTTTTTTTTCTGGTTTACAAAGAGTTAATAGCTCCAAGCCTCCCTCTTGCCTGACCAAAAAGAGGTGAAGCTCCAGAACTAAAGAGAAAGGAATCCTAGTGAAAAACCCTCTACTGAATTCCCTGCTGCAATATAGCATATGTTAATCACCACAGATCAGCGCTTATCCAAGCACAGAGAATTATAAAGTAAGAGTTAAGTTTTCTACAAGGGCAGAGATCATCAGTCTTTTGGCCTCTGTTCAATGCTATATCTCATTTTGACCCATTCTCCTAAGACTGGACAGGTCCGTGGCACTCTACCTTCATGATGTAATCACCTGTATAAGTCCTCACCTCTTTAAACTTTCATTTTTCGGATTAGATTTCAATACATAATATGTGGGGTATCACAAATAGTCAGGCCATGGTACCCTCCTTTTGAGGAACAAAAAAAAAAATCCAATTTTTAGTTAGTATATGCTTTTTTTTTTTTCCACCTGAGATGTAAAGTCAGACGGCAGTAGGAGAGGATGCCTCAATCCATAGTCTAGTTCAAGATGGGTACAGTTGCTCCCTGCTTGAGTAGTTATCACCCCCTGTCAAGGAAGTGTAGACCTTCGGTTTCCAGATAGCTCTCCAGACTATTCCACAGTAACACTTCCAGTGCTAATTAAAATTGAAAACGGCTTTGAATTATCAGTTTCATTAGCTTGAATGATTATTTTCATCAATTATTACCATATAAAAGAAGTGCCCTTTAAGGTCAATCCACAAAAACATTTCTTTCTTATATCACAGTGTAGAGGAGATTCAGAAAGTTCTGCACCCATTCTATTTAGGGTTCAACATGCTCCCTGTGAAACATTATAATAATCCCCTGCAGTGAAATGATTTGAACAAAGTTCAGCAGCTTCTCCAAGGGCAGGGTATTCATATTTACCTCTCTCACAAAGGCATGCTTCACCGTGGGAGTGCTTACAAATGTTTCCTAAATTAGCTCTCTCGCAAATGAAGCTGACAGAGTCAAAACCGCTCATCCCAAACACTTCCTACGTGGGACAATGACACTTTTGATTTCACCGTACAGTTTTTCTATAGGGTGACAGAATCATCTTCTGCAAATGTCAAAACACCAATAAATAATCAGCCAGCAACCAAAAGACCTTAAGAGAAGAGTCCAAAAGTGTTCTAAATCATGAGTGTCAGTTATAAAAGAAGGTATATTTTTAATTATATCTATTGTAGCTCACAAGTTGAAGGCAAGAATAAAACTACAGGAGTATTAAAAGTACACAGAAAAAGAATTAAAATTTTAAATTCATTTTGTAATTCCAACGTATGTACACATTTCCTTGCTTTTGTACAGCTTTGTGTGTTGCTAGCAGATGTGATTGTAACGTTGTTCACAGGTCTCAGGGGTGAGGCACAGACACATGCTTTTCTGTCCTAAGTGTTTCATTTAGTTATTTTGTCCATGTCACTAAGAGCCATGTACACTTATCTATTAATGTCACATTATATAATATGTGCTGTAATTACTAAGTTGTTCTCTTTTACTTTCAACTGGACTACACAAAGAATAAGTATGGCTTGATCCCTGCAACACTTAACACAAAATCTAGAACATAATAGATGGTACATTGTTTTGTTTAAGTCATTTTAAGTAAATAAAAATGACATACTATAAGTAAGGCCAACTTCGGGTGTACTATGCCAGGAGTCTAGTAACTCCTCCATACATGGAGTACCACTGTAAAGATGTAGAGCCTTCCCATCATCCCAGAGTCCATGGCTATCCTTTTTAGTCCTCCACAGTCAGTCTCTTCTCTAACATAAAGACCCTGACAATGATTAATCTGCTACCTGTCACTCGAGTTTAACTTCTCTGGCATTTCATAAGTGGATTTATAAAGCGTGTGTCAGTGTGAATGCATTATGTATTTTCCCTTTAGAATAATGCTTTTGAGATGCATGCAGAATCTAAAACTGGCACTCCATTGCACGCATATTCCAATCACTTTATTCTTTCAATAGGTGATAGCCACTTGAACTGATCTCACTGTTTGTAGCTTTTAAAGCTACTGTGAACAGCACAGTCTGTGTCAACATATGCTTTTATCTCCTTGGGTTAATTTTCTACGAGGAGTGTGATGACTGGGTTGGATAAGGTCACCTTGAAATGTGTGATACTGGTAAGCTACTTCTCAAAATGGCTCTTCCATGTTTCCCTTTCGCTAGTAATATATGAAGATTCACATTGATGCTTATACCTCACTGAGGTTTAACCTGAGAGTGTGCAGTTGTGTAGTCTTAATATCATCATTTAACATTTCTTTTCATACCTTTACACTTTAGGCTAACTTTCACCTCCCTCAGGAGTAGGGATGAACACTTCATCATGGCCTGTCTATCCACAGTATCTCTCGGATCCTACACAAAGTTCATTTCCAAATGTGGGTGGTTCTATATTTTTAAAAGTTGCTAAACTATAAGTATTCTTTTCATGTTCTGAGTAAATTCTTGTCACAGATAAATGTTCTCTATTTTTTTTTTCTTCTACTTGGTGGTTTATATTTGATTCTTGCTGCATTGTTAAAAATACAACTTTTTTATTCTGATGGGATCTTACTTGTAAATTCTTTTGGTTGGTTCCTTCACTCTCATATCTACTTGCCTTCTGCTCGCTAATGCATTCTTTCTTTTCCTCCTGTTAGCTTTTATCCTAACAGTTGAGCACTCTGTATGATTTTATTCATTTCCGCTATTAGCATCATTAGCTTTATCTACAGATACAAACTCAGAACTTACATTCTCCATGATTTCTTTTTCACTTTCTGTCTGCCCCTTCTCCTTTTTCCTTCTTTCTGATGGGGTCACTTGAGCTGACCTTGAACTTAATATATACTGCCCAAACTACGTTTAATCATGACTAAAAGCAACTTGGAGAGAATATGATTGACTTTATCTTATACTTTCAGGTTATAGTCCATCACTGAGGGAAGTCAGGGCAGGAACTGAAGTGAGGAAACTGGATACAGAGACATTGAAGCAGAAGCCCCGAAGGAACGCTGCTTACAGGCTTGCTCATCATGGCTTGTTCACCCTGCTTTCATACAGCAACCAGGACCACCATCCCAAGAGTCATACCATCCCAGTGGACTGGGCCCTTCCTCCCACATTTATAATTAATCAACAAAGTGCCCTACAGACTTGCCTACAGGAAGTATGATGAAGGCATTTTATAAGTTGAGGTTCCTTTCCCCCATATAATTCTAGCTTGTGTCAAGTTTACAAATAAAACAACAATAACAAAAACAACCCAGTCAAGGTATATGTTCCCATGCCCAGTTCAATTTGTGTTTTTAACATCACAGTTGAAGAAATTATGTCGGAGATAATGGCAGATGCAAAGGAAGCTTCTCCCAGCTTCTTGCATCCACCAAAAGACAGAACTGTTCTGAAGTAGAGCAGACATAAACCTTCCCAGAAGAGAGACAGCACCAGGAAGGAGACAAACTACAAAATATATTTTCACAGATAGATGACTCAAACTCCCAAACTGTGCGTTACCCTTCTTTTCCTCCAGACCACTTGTTTTTCCAGGGAAGCTGTCTCTTCCTTCTTTACACCTTTAACTGCATTGTCCAGCAGACCTGGTTTAAATTAAGGAGGTCTGGAAACGATGATTCATGTTTTCACAAAGAAACTGAGGTCAGGAAATCTGGGAATGGAGGAGACCATGTAACAAAGCCCTCAGAAGCTGTTGTGTGAAGTGGTGAAGAACAATGTAAGTCAAAGTGGAGACACATAATACTGGATATGTCAGTATTGTGAGCTATCCGCCGAGGAAAGCAGAAGGCATGAAGTGGAGCTGCTCTAGGAGAGAATCTGTGTGTACTGCAGTTGGCAGAGTTGGAGGCATGGAGCAACATAGGCCCTTTAGAGACCAGTAAATTTCACCAGGAACCCCAGATCCAGACATTGTGCTGCAGGATTTGTTGTTTTCTCTGACGGTTTTAGTCTTGTTTTGGTCTGATCATGCCTCGCTGTACCTGGAGTCTTCCCTTTTGAAATAGAAATGGACTTTTGCTGTCTATTATTACATGTTAGAAGTATGTGACTTCTTCTAATTGGAGAATACACTTGAAAGAACATGAACTTTTCAAGCGTAGGGATGTTGAAGACTATGGAGACAGAAATTTAGACTGAATGTGTTTTATATTTTAACATGGTCATGATATTATCTGGACAAGGAGTAGAAGATTTTGTCTTAAAATGATGTATTGAAGGCCAAGTTGAGGGTGGAGCTGTGATGACTAGTTTTAATTGTCAACTAGAAAGAGTATAGAACCACTTGAAAGATGGGCCTCTGGGATTGTCTGTAGGAGATTACCTTGATTATATTAATTGAAGCAGGAAGACCTGCCTACTGTTTACCATTCCTGGCTGGAATCCTGGACCACTAAAATGGAAAATGGCTCCTAGGCAGTAGCATGTATTTCATACTTTTTCTGTTTTGACTGTGTATGTGAGATGTGGCCAGCTGATTCAAAGTCCTTCTCCCTTGATTTCTATACCATGATGTGCTATTCCATTCAACTATGAGCTAGGGGAAAAATTATCTTTAAGTTGCTTTTGTCAGAATATTTCATCACAGCATCAGGAAAAGAAACCAAGACAGATGGTTTCTTGGACCGTTAGTTATTTTAAGCTCTCCCTGTCCTGTCCTGTTGCTCTTACAAGGATTTCTCAGTGTTGGGCAATTAAACGAATATTGCCTGCTGTGGAGGCCATTGAGGCTGAACCAGTTCCTTTTAATTGGCTTTAGACCTAACCACCTCTTTCTATTGGAAGAGAACCTTTCATAGCTGTTCTTCCATAGGCTTTAAAATATCACGTGAGAAGATGGAGGCAGCAGGATCTTTTAAAGACCCATTAGAGGAACATGACTTCCTCTTCATAAAAAAGAAAAGAAACTTGAGTTGTGCTTCTGACTCTAGCAGAGACACGACTTTCCATGCCACCTAAAACACTACCAACCATTCTTCCCTTCTGTGAGTGAGTACAGCTTGGCTAGTCAACCACTTGGTGAAAAAGATTGATCCTTGGAAATGTTAATTCAACAGAAGACAGGTTAAGGAGATAGGAAGAATAATTTGTGTTATAAAGCCTTACATACTTTTTTTTTACTTATTTATTTATGTAATATATATTAAATAAATATATATACATTACATATATATATGTGTGTATATATATATGTGTGTGTATATATATATGCACACACACACACACACATATATACTCTGTTTTTATGCACCAGAAAGAGGGAATTGAAATTGCAGCCAGTACTCTTAATGGCTGAGCCATCTTTTCAGCCCACAAACTTCCAGGTTTTGGTTTTTTTTGTTTTTTTTGTTTTTTTTTTTTGTTTGTTTGTTTGTTTTGTTTTTTTTTTTTTTTACAACGACAACAGCAACAGCAAAAACAAAGTAACATTTCCTTTTTTTTTCTTTCTATCTCTTGTAGATCAGGGTCAAAGCCATAAGCATGCTTGTCCAGATAGCCGTTCTTGAAGAAGGTCTCTCCCGCAACCCCATGCAGCTGCTTACTGATGTTCATATCTGGACCTGCCTGCTTTCTCCTCCTGTAATACAAGAATACCTTCTTGCTTTCCTCCATAGCAACCACCAAGACTTAAGGCTTTCCTGCCCTGTTGTTTTTCTCCAAAACTCTA
Source organism: Arvicanthis niloticus (assembly GCF_011762505.2). Taxonomy (NCBI): domain Eukaryota; kingdom Metazoa; phylum Chordata; class Mammalia; order Rodentia; family Muridae; genus Arvicanthis; species Arvicanthis niloticus. The sequence goes on along the minus strand of NC_047673.1, from coordinate 20,126,011 downwards.
ATAAAGTGATCCCCCAGCTTCTGTCTGAGTCTGTTTTCAAGTTCTTTTGTCAACAAAAGTAAGAAGCTACTAAAAGGAACCCAGATTCTCCAATAACTGATGTTGACTGAAGCTTTCAGCTTCGACTCTGTCCCATCCTTTTCCTTTGATGCTACCTTTCTCACCTTGTATCCTCTGGCACAGTTACGTCACTCATGAAATTTAAGGACATTCAACAGCAATAACCTGAAGCTAAAAAGGGAAAGCCTCTATCGAAAGAATTTGGATAGTATGCACACGAAGGCACCCAGAAGTGTGCTTAGTTTCTGGGCTAAATTTATTACACTGCCTCTAATATGTTAGTATCAAAGAAATCCTTACATGTCACCATCTCCTCAGTAAACTATGGAAGAAAGCTTTGTCTTCCATGATGAACAAATAACAATTTGTCTCATAAGCCAGAAAAACAATGTGGAGGAAAACAAAGTGGGGCAGAGCTAAGAGTCTGTGCTTATAAAAATAATCTAATGAGTATTTGTTTTGCATTATTGGATTTACCTCTGCACAGTAGAGAAAAGTCTACAATGAAAGCTAAGGGGCTATTTGCATCTACCTTGATTTTTTCCATGAGATTTTTATTTTTATTATTGTTCTATATATCGCTAAATTAATTATATGAATGTCTCCATATATTTTTATTCTAATTGATATAGAGGGAAAATAAGTGCATAAATACAGTGTTCAGAAAACCTCCTAACTATAGAAACTAAAGAGTTTGAATTCCTTTGATTTGTGTAAATCTTTGATATATTAGGAACGTTTAATATTAGTTAATTAAAAAGAGCTGTGTTTTCTGAGTTATCAACATTTAGCCTAAAAATTCATTTTTTAACCTTTTCTGCATTTATTAGTGAACTAAAAACATTATGTTTATGTTTTTTGAGATCATAAAAATTATAAGTGCCATTTTAATAAAATTTCATCTTCATACATTTTATTTTACCAATATTCAATTTTATATGTTTGCCAAAATCAAAATTCCAAATTCCCCACACTATCATTTTTTGGTAGATTCTAAGTTTAGAATGAAATAAAGTCAAATAAAATAGTAGATACTCAGTAATATGTAGGTCATTTTTAAATAAGCTTTATAAAGTTGTAATTTTAAGTTTGTTTATTTTTGAGTTCTTGTTGCTAATATACTGCCAAAAAACTTAAGGTGATGTCTCTTATTAAATATGTGCTTTTTATCTTAGTGAAAATTTGTACAGTGAAGGATCACATGTTTCTAGAAGCTGTGATATTGAATACTTATAAATTATGCTAGTTTGCTATAGAATTTAACAGACAGTTATAATTATCTTTTTCCTAATTTGGGGTGAAGAGAACAGTCAGTAATGGTAAATTTTACACACATGCACACACACACAGACACTTCTCCAACATATGTACATGAAACTACTAGAAATAACAGTAAAGGAAACATTACTGCATGAAGAATAATATATATATATATATATATATATATATATATATATATATATATATATTGCATTTTCTGACGGGTAAAGCAGAGTAATTATGTCCTGAAGCAAAATGACTGAAAGCTAAAGGCGATTTGCATCTATCATGACTTTTTCACAACATTTTTTTAGTTTGTTTGGTTCTATATGATATTGCTAAATTAATTATATGAATGCCTCTACACTCCAGTCAGAATGGCTACCATTAAGAAAAGAAATGTGGTTAGGATGTGGGGAAAGAGAATTTAACTTCAACTGAGGATTCAAACTGGAGAAATCTGCATGAAAACCAGTTAGGGCATTTCTAAAGAGACTGAAAATATAATGACCACATGACCTAGTTGTAGTACTTCTGAGAGGTACACAAAGGACGTTATAGCTGTCCTCAGATATACTTCCAAACCCATGTTTACTGCTGCTCTATTCACAGCAGCAAGAAAAAAAGCTACCTTAGATGTGTTCTTTATATGAGTCTTATTTAAAACATTGGTGGTCCTATTTTCTTGACACTTTTCTTTTTCCCCTTAAGCTATCCTTGACTCATAGTAGTTTTGTAGACAGTACTTTTATAAACAGAAGTTGTTATATATTTTCTTCTTTGACATCTCCAGAATTTTAAAACTTATCTAACATCTTTTTTTTTCATGGTGATGTACTTATTAACCTAAATTAAATTACAACAGGACATACTGAAAACATTTGCCCTAAAAGCATGACCACGACAGATATCTTATAACCAACATGCACTCTTGAAATTGGAGACAACCAGGCAGCTTTAAGAAATTAAGATTTATGTATGGCTCTAAAGATTACAAAGCTCACTTGCAAATAGAAGCCTGGTACATTCAATGCACTGTCCCCAGTCTTATAAGTAAGCTTCTTGGTATGTCTATATTTCTTAGGATATCTGGGTACCTCAAGAAAAACAGAAGTAATCCAAGTCTCCAGATACTGTGGGCATCTATTTTGGGCTGCTGTGACAATACCAAAACGTTGATTTTGCACACAGAATCATATTTTCCCAGGATTCTAGAAGCCATGGATTTCTAGAACAAGGCAGCAGCATCTGCTGTAGAACTTCTACCTGTGTAGTCAGGTGGCAGAAAACAAGAGAGAATCACACCTCTCCTACAAATCATGTTAAAATAGCAGTAACATATTCTCGAAGGCAGAGGCTCTACTATATAAATTCTTCCCAAAAGACACCGTGTTCCAGCACCACCGTCTTTGAGATCAATATTGTATGAAAGGTTTTCGAGACACATTCAGTCAATGACATCTTAGTTTGAATCTTGTTTCCCTACCCTTGAGAGTCCTTACCAAAGATGAGGCAATTTGAAATATAAGAAACTTCTTGTGGTCAGTTACAATCTTGTTCTACTCAAATTTAGTAAATCAAGGCATGTCTTGTAAACAAGAATAGTATTTCTTTTAATATCGCTAGTAATTGTAGACATAAAATATATATTTCAATGAAAATGATTACGTACTTATATATGTTACCAGATTATAGTTCAGTTGTTTTGAGCTAATTTTTTATGTCTTAGTAAATTACATTCTAACACTTTTCATATTCTATTAACAATTAAGAATTCTAGGAAGGGACTTGGCAAACTACTAAAGGAGAAAAATAACCACCAACCCAGTTACAAAACCTGTGATCTACAATGGTTATCTGCTTGCAAGATACCCTAGTACAACAGTAGCACCAAAGTTGTGGGAGTACCCAAACACTATTTGATTGGAGTTAAGGCTCCCTCCATGAAGTGTAACCCATGCCCAATATGGCCTGGGTCACAAAGAACATGAGACTAGATAGACCATGGATCTATGGGGAAACCAAATATTATGGTTCTGCTAAAGGAATGTGGCCATTAAATGACTCCTAATGACATTCTGTTATATTGATAGATCAGCACTTTGTTCAGCCATCATTAGAGAAGTCCCTTCCTGAAGTAAATAAGAACAAAAAATGAGACATATGACTGGACAATGTGCATATAGAAACCTTGGAACACTTAATCATGGAGAAGATGCCTCCATCAAAGCCTTCCCCTCACAGCTCAGGGAACTCTGCAGGAGAGGAAATCAAAAGAATATAAGAACCAGAGAGAATGTAAAACATCCAAGCCAAAGGGCCTTCGAGACACAACAGAAATAATTCACATATGAACTCACAGAGACTGACAGCATGCACAGAAACTGCACTGGTCTAAGTGAGTTGGCAACCCAGTGCTGATATGGGAGCAGATATAAGCCAAAACCCTAGGCCAGAGCTATCTATAATTGATAACTTTTTGCAAAGAAAAAAAGTAGTTTTCTCTCATGAGATCTCACAGGATATATAAACCACATTTAATGGTAGGCCCTGAGCCCAACATTAGATGCCCAATACAAGATGAATTCAATGATAGTTTTAGAGACTTTGGTTTCACACTGTTTTGTCTGGGCATTTTATAGTTTTCCATACAGATCTTTTGCTTATATATCATGATTTCTAATTGTGTTTAATAGATTTTCTAGGTGTGCAAATGTGTGTGTGTGTGTGTCAGCATCTGTATGTATGTCTTGTGCCTTTCTGTCATTTCTTTGGCTTTTTTTCCTGTTTGTTTTGTTTTATTTTAGTTTGTTTTTATTGTATCTTAACTTATTAAATAATTTATATATGTATTTATTAGATGCTAATTTGTATTCTAATGAGAAAGAGAAAGATAGGGTGTATATTTGGGTGGATGGGGTATGGGAAGGATCTGGAAGGAGTAGGGTAAGGAAAAGTCATAACTAGAACATATTGCATAAAAACTATTTTTAAGACAAAAACAAAACTAAAAATCAAAAATGAAATACTGAGTTTCACTCCTATGATTTGATGTCAATTCCTATTTAAGCAACATTCAAACCCAATATATGAAGTCTTATTAACTGACTCCCTCTGATTTCAGAGACTGGGGTCATCATCCACTCCACTACTAACCATTGTTTTTCTTTTAGTTTCAACCAAAATATTCAATGCCTTATTAAATGCTGTCTTAAGGCTGTGGCTGACAGTGGGAAAACTTGTGTAGTGCATGTAAGAGATCTGAAATTTACCTCCTTAAACAAACAAACAAACAAAAACAAAATGCCTAGCCATTGACAAGATCCAGCCAGTCTCATTCTTTGTGGCTGGGTTCTCAATGTCTCTTCTTTCTATTGAAAGAGGCATTGGAAAACATGCCCTTATTGACTGTATACCAGCTAGCTTTTCTAAGCTTTTATTTCACCTCAGCCTCACCTTTACCTATAAAAACTACAAACTTCTAACACAAATGGATAAATACCAGCATATTTTCTTCTAGTTTAAGCCCTTGTCCATGAGATGATTCCCAATATTCCCATAAAGTTTCTGTTTTAGAAAACTCAATGCTGCTGGCAAAATTTAGTTTGCCCCAACTTCACTAAAATATCTATATCTAACCTGATACTAGTACGGCAGGGTCCTGGACTCATGTTAGTGAAACTTTTTTTAAATGCTTATAAACTTTGATTGTAGATGTAAATTTTCAATCACTCAGAATTACCTCTCAAAGGAGTGGAAACCAACCTATTAAACACAAGAGTCCAGGAAAGAACTCTAAGAGTTCACTTCTAACTCTTGTGAGAAGATAAAATGTACTGATATTATTTGAATATTGGTTCACATCCATTGTTTAAATAACAGTGTAACAGATTTTAGGGACAGGTTCTTTAATAGTAGTTTTGTCACCAATGATCCACCACCATGAGTGGATCGATGACATTGTTGTTAAAATGTATTCTGTATTAATGAACATACAGACTCTCTACTTGGCCTCTCTTGACCTTTGAACTTCTACATCTGATACTACAGCAAGAAGACTGTCATCAAAGATTGATACTCAATCCTTTATCTCTCAGTCCCTACAATTAATTGTAAGCCAAAAAAAAATTGCTCTTCGATATGAAAGGTACAGTTTCAGATAGTATATTATATCAGCAAAACCAGATGAAGACAACTATCTTGAGAAGCTTGCCCATTCTTCTTTGGACCACTACATCCAGAAATGAAGCACGGCCACTTAACATTTTCATCTGAAAACTGAGAAAAGGAGCGAGGTACTTAGATTTGTTGATGGGTGGGTTTCCCCCCCTCTGCAATATTGAATAAAGTTCTTTGTGAAAAACCCTTGGAAGTTTCAAGTGGAAGGTGAAATAAAGATCTGCATCTGCAGTTTTAAAAATAACACAGAGCAAACCAGCAAGAAAACCAACATTGATCTCTAGCCTACACACAGGTGCATACACAGGTATATGCATATGCACAGGTATGTAACTAAATGCACATGCATGCAACACATAGTTTCATAGAACACATCAATCTATCCACATACACACATACACAAACACACACACACACACACACACACACACACACACACACACATATATAACATGCACAGAGAAAAGTTTTCTTTGGAGACTTCTTTGCAGAGTCTTCTAAGTGTGACACTGTCATTAATCCATTGCAGGCAGGAAGGGGTTCATCCCACAGAACTGGAAGGACTTCTCTCGTACAAACATCACAGTTTTTTTCCTGTAATTCCATTATTTTACATCAACTGCTTTTGTATTCTTCTCTCCTCCATTCTGGTGGTATCAGAGTTTGATTCCTCATTTTTATTCTCATGTAGTTAATATATGGACTCCTGATCATAAGACTTGAGTTGGTAGAAGATCTTTTTTCTTTTCTCCAGACTGCCTTTCTCTAAATAATATAGTTCTTCCCAAGTGGATTAAGCCTTTTTACCCCTTTAAGCAGTCAATATTTTTAAAATGGATGAAGCAATGAGAAAATGTATTTTAGGTTTGCTTACTAGTTTTCCCCTTGCTTTGGGTATATGCCTCTCTCTCTCTCTCTCTCTCTCTCTCTCTCTCTCTCTCTCTCTCTCTCTCTCTCTCTCTCTCACACACACACACACACACACACACACACACACACACACAAACTTCCTTCAGGACTTCATGAAGGGGAAGCCTGCCAACAGTATATTTATTTCAGCTTTAATTTCTCTACGATATTTTTTTGCTTCTGTTTTGACAATATGTTCACTATATACCAAATTTTAAGTTTAGTATGTTGTTTTGCTTCTCCTGAATCATTTTCAAAGCCTTTCTCCATCATCTCTAGTTCTCTCAGTTTCTTGAGGTCAATATGCCATAACCCTTGCACTTTGAATCTGTAAGATGCCTTTTGAACTTTGCCTTTTTTAAACTTTGTTTACTCTCTTATCACTTTTATTACTTTCCTTGGATACAACTTATTTCACAGTTTAGTCAGGTTGTTCCTTGACATTGCTTTCTTTATATTTCTTCCTCACATGGCTTATAGAACTCCTGAATATTTGAAGACATTTTTTGTCTAATCATTGCCAAATATAGCTATGTCAAATCAGCTTGTAATTTCAATGAATGTATTCTTTATTTCAACCCACGATGTTATAACTTATAGAGGTTTATGTGCATCATTTTCATCATTTATTTCTAATTTAATCATATTCATTTGATACATTTTTCAGCACCTTGAGCATATTTATGATAGTTATTTTAACATCTGCACCTGTTAAATTTATCATCACTGTCATTCCTGTGTCAGTTTATATCGACTGCTTTTTCTGCTATATAATAGTTTTCTGCTTGTTGTAACATCTGGCAATTTTCTTTTGGAAGTCAGCCATTGTGGACTGTATATTTTGGGGATCTGAGGGTTTTTTCACTATCGTTGTAAATGATGTTGTACATTTTTGAGGTATTTTTTTGAGGTGCAGTTGAAGCACTGATGTCAGTGTGAATGCTTCCCATACAGCCTTTAAGGGTTGTTAGAGTGAATTCATGATTTTTGGGGCCTGGCATGATGTCTCCTCAGAGCACTAGCTAAAGCCCTATGTATTAAAACATCATTACATTTTGTCTGATGGATACACAATGATTCCAGTTCATGTGGAATTAAGACGCACTGTCCCTATTGTGCCCTATGTTTATTTCTATTGTTCTGCAGTCGTCTTATAGCTGGAGGAAAAGTTCTGCTGCCCTGTCTATCTCTGTACAGTTTCCTATCTATAATAATCAGATCCACACATTCTAGGTGGTTTTGACCTCTTCACCTCTGATCCCAGTCTCTTTGGTGACCACTGAGGGATAAACTTCCCATGTTCCCCACTGTAAAATTTAACTGAATAACATTTGTGTTTACACCCCTTTTTTCCTTCTTTTATAAATCACAGCCCAGAAATGTCTACTGTCCATTGTTTGACAACCACTGTGTTACACATGCTGCCCCTTCAGTTTCCTAGTTGTTTAAGGTAGGAGTGTGACTCTAATACTGCTTATTCTGTCCTAATACAAATCACTGTTACTCATGATATATGTATATGTTATGTGTGTGTATATATGTGTAAATATGTATATATATGTGTGTGTGTGTGTGTAAATATGTGTGTATGCATATATATAAATACATATATTCAAATATAGTATTTATATTAATTGGTTGAGGATTTCATAGATGCATACAATGTATTTGATAATATTCACCTTCTACTCCTGCCTCTAATGACGCTCGGAACTACCACCAACTCTTCTTCTTTCTTCACACTTTGTATCCTCTTTCTTTTAATAACTTACTGACTTCAATTTCTGCTGCCCATATACTCAGACATGACATTCTCCACTAGTGTGGTCCTACCAGGGCCACATCCATAAAATTGACTCTTCCTCCTCCAAAATTCATCAGCTGTCCATGGGGTCCTTAATTAGGGTGTGGGCTTGGGAGGCCCCCCCTTCTTCTCCATGGTGGAATGTCGACTGATGTGATCTATGTAAGCACTGTGGTGGCAATCACATCTGTTTTAAGTTCATCAGGGCTGTGATCCTGCCATGTTCACAATATACTGTTGCACTAGAGCACGTCTTTAACCTAAGGCTCTTACAATCACCCCACCCCATCTTCTAGATATTCCCAGAGGAAATGAAGATACTATGCATACATGTCCCATTTGTGACTGAGCATTCCGTTCCTCACAGCAGTTAGGACCAGTCAACCATCTCTGCTGTAGCTGCTGTGCTGTTTCAGTGTTTTGTTTTGTCAACTTGTTACAAACTAGAGTCACTTGAGAAAAGTGAATCACCAGACTGGCCATTAGGAAAGTCTGTAGGACATTTTATTATTATTATTATTATTATTATTATTATTATTATTATTATCATTATCATCATCATCATCATCATCATCATCATCATCATCATCATCATTATTTTATCATTATCTTATTCTTATTCTTATTCTTATTATTGTTGTTGTTGTTGTTGTTGATTTGGTGTGGGAGGGACAAGCCCATTATGAATGATGCCACTCCCAGACAGGTGGTTCTAGGTTGTATAACATAGCAGACAGAGAAGCATGAGGTCACAGTAAGCACCATTCCTTCATGGCTGCTGCTTCAGTTCCTATATCTAGGTTCCTTCCTTGCTTGTGTTTCTGCCCCCCATAATCATCTGAAGTAATGTACTCTGATGGAGAAGTACAGCTTGGTTTTGGTTAGAATGTTTTACCACAGTAATAGACTACTACTGTCATTCACTGCATGTAGAACTTCTCTGATGAGATGAGAGAGCTGCACTAAGCTGTAGTTACAGAGATACAAACTTAAAAGGTAGTTTGAGACTATGTCCAAAATAATAGTACTAGGTCCACACATGAGTTACTTGATCATGGTTTTTTGGTCCAGATTGATAGGAACAGGCATACATTTTATTTTATGGAGCAGGCCTTGGATCCAACAAAAGGCAGTTGGATACACCAATAACCTTCAGGTCAGTATTGTGTTCAGAGGTATATCTTGCCACATTGGTCGTTGTTGTCCTTTGCAGGGATCAACACTCCTGTGTAGGAGTGTTGATGATTTTTTCTCCTACAGCAACTGAAATAATACCTTCCTGTACTATGAAGGCTACTAAGCAGGGAGGAAGCTTCTTAGTCATTATAAACCTGATGTTTCCATCCAATAAGGAGAGTGTGTGGTATCTTCAGCAGGTGTTACTACCTTATATTTTAAAGGAAATGAAGACATAAAATGTCATGATAATTTAAAGTGCAAATTGGGTAAATATAGGAGTAGTGAGAAAAAAATGCAATAATAAGATCAGAATTAAAGAACACCCTTTCTGGAAAAAAAATAAGAATCTGAAATTAGAGTAATTAAAACTGGAAGTTGAAGTAAAACAGGTGGTCTCTAGTTCAATGGTAGTTTATGTTAAACTGCTTTAGAACTTTTGAAAATGATACAAAAATTGTTCATGCTAGCTTCAGCAAAGAAATTACTTTATGTTGTTTGCTTTTTGTTTTTTGAGAGAATGTTTCTCTGTGTAGCCATGGCTGTCTTGGGACATACTTTGTAGACCAGTCTGGCTTTGAATTCAGAGATCTACCTCTGCTTCCCTAATCCTGGAATCAAAGGCATGTACTACCATACCCATCTTCCTTTAATGTACTCTATAAAGGAGGTGGATGTGCAGTCTGGCTACCCCATATTAAAGAAATTGTGTGTCCATATTTTTAAAAAAAAATGTGATTTTTGTCATCCTGTCACTTTCAAGTGTTCAGTTTAACATTCTGCTTTATAAGCATATGCTGCTATCATTTAAACACTATAACAAGGACACAAACTACTGGCTATAGATCTGAAACACCTCCATGTCCCTGGCCTACGCAGTGGTCAGAGATAGAAACCAAGTAGCATCTAGCACATTCAACTTTCAGTTTTCCCAAAAGATCTTTCAGTGGATGATGCAGACATTAACCCAAGAATTTAAAGTGCTCATATTCCATTCCTTCATAGAGAGTGCCAATTTCTGTCTTCCTCTCTCTGTCCTGTCCCTTCTTTTCTGTCGTCTCCCCAGCCTCTCAGTTTTTGAATGTCCACATCCTACTTTGGCTTCCTTTCATTTCCAGATTTGTTACAAATTTATATAAGTGATTTGGTCACACAACAATTTAGTCTAGAAACCACTGATTAAAAATTAGTGAAGAACATGGAAGGGAACGTGAGGTGGTTTATCTCAGACATCTGCATTCTAACTGATTGAAACATCCCTCAACTGAGAAAAAAAAAAAAACACAACCATGAGCATAGAAGTTGTATAGTGCATGAGATAAGGCTTTTAACATGGCAATTGCTCCAAAATTTAACTGTAGATACAGTCTAATGTCTACTAAAATCTCAATAATAGTTTTCTCTTGTCCTTTTAAAAAGCTTGTACTTATATATACATATATACTTAAATACACTAGAAATGCACTGAGATTCTTAACCATTAGCAAAAAAAATATCGATTAAAATGTATCCTAGACCTAAATGTAGAAACAATTTTAAGAAGAATTTTAGAAGACTACTAAATAGACAATCATAGTAGCTTTGAATTAGACAAAGATATCTCCCATATAACAGCAAAAGCATCATCTAGGCATGAAAAGAGTATCAGTGGAGGAGAGTTATTTAAAATAGTTTTTTTTTCTTTTTTAAAATAGTATCAGTAACATAACAGAAGAGCAAATTTTAGAGTCTGAGAGAATATTTTCTTTATAAATTATATACCTTTTATATATACAATATATAAATTATATATCTTTATATGTCTTTTTAAAGAACCTGGTTTCAAGATGTTTGGTAAACATGAAACGTTAGTAAGACAACTTAATTAAAACATGGGCTAAACATTTGAATAGACAGTTCACATAGTTTATGTCTGTATGGCCAATAACTACAATAATGGAAGTTCAGTAGCAGTACACACTGGAGAATGCCAAGCACTGCACAGTACACCAAGTCTACACCAAGTAAACAGCTCTTCATTGATCAAAAAGATAGAAATACCAAATAATACTCAGGATACTAGTTAACAGTATTGATAGTGATGTAAATAGTTGAATCATACTGAAATAGGTTTTTCTTAAAGGTTTAAAACGAAACAGTATATAATCCAGCAATTCTATCCTAAAAATATAGTAATAAGGTTCAAACAATTTCAACTCAGACTTATAGATGTTATTCACAATGTTATGAATAACAAACTCAAATTCAAAATAAAGTATGTTTCATGTTGTAAGGGATGGAGTAAATATGCTACACTAATACAATAGAATACTATTCAACATATAAAGGAATAAACTGCTAAGGCATGCTTCAACATGGGAGAATGTCAAGAGCATTAGTCTGAATTATAGCAGCTAGCCTAGAAGACCAACACTGTATGATTCTCTTTGTGTAAAAATCCAGAAAAAAACAAAACAAAACAAAAAAACCACGCCAGTAGAGACAGGAAGTAGATAAATTATTTCTGAAATGGGAGGTGCAAATGGGAATCCAGTAGAAGCCAGTGTCAGAAATAGTGTCAGTGATGGCTTAATAGCCCTTTAAATCTCCTAAAGGGCCTTAAACTAACTGTGTTCATGATATGGACATATCTCCTAATGTGTATGTCACACCATTCTAAATACATCACCTCGTGAATGAAAGGAGTTCTTCGATGAAGCAGGAGGAAAACTTGGATGTGACTAGGGAAGAAAAACCTGACTTCATATCTTCAAGAACCAGTCTTTATACTTCTCAACTTGTGTGTGTGTGCAAATGCATGTGCATTTATGTGCCTGTATGTGTGCATGCATGTATGTGTTTGTGTATCACACATATCTATGAAATGTCTCCTCCATGTGGTTAACTTATATTTTATTTTATAGGCAGGCACCTCAATTCTTGGAGGTGTTAAAGTACATATTGCTGGTCATATGGCTAGTATGTCCCTGGCACATTCGAATCAGATGTGTCAGGCCAGAGTCCTTTTTCCTACTCCTAAGGCACTCTTCTTTTATCTATCTTCTTTTACCTCTCCTAAGAATTTAAGTTCCATTTCAGTATCAAGTTGCTCCTATTTGTTTTCTAGATAAGACATTTTCTAAGCCTATACTTAAGACATGGCTGTGACTGAAGACTAGATACGTGGATATTCACTCTCAAATCCAGCACTGCTTTTTTTTTTTCTTAGTCTTTGCATATTTGTTCCACCCTTTAGTCCTCTGCTTTTCTTCAGGCACCTGTATGTCTAATTTCCAACAGTTTCCCTCCAAATGGAAATCACTATTGGTATGGTAAGCATTTGGAGTTTTATTATTGATTTATGCCTTGGGTGAAGAGGTTAATTAAATGTGAATTTTAAGCCGACAACATGATTAGGAGAGTGAAGCAACTGGAATTCATGAATACTTCCAAGGCCATTAAAACTATTTAAAATGAGTTCTGAATGAAGGTGGGAGTGTGGGGGTGGGGCAAGCATACAGAGCAGCCGAGTTATTTGTGACTAGATTAATGAAATTCTGAAGAATTACAGAATCTTTCCAAGGCAGTCAAGTCCAGCTGGGTTTTACTTTGCATTTATATTGACATTAGCATGGAATATAATACATTCTTAATAAACCACTCTTCCATAGTCTCTTTGTTTTTACTATTTCAAATTGCATTTTCAAGCCTTGAGTTTATCCACATCAACAAGCCAGCCTGGAAGACAAGAAAAGTCTGAGTTTCCCAATACCTAAAGTTTTTATAGGATGACTTGCTAAAATGCAGGAAGGTGACTTAGACTCAGCCCTTGAATTCCCAGTAGTTCTCAGGTACAACTTTGAAGGTCATCTTTGAAAAATCTAAATGAAGTTGTTTTGAAACATAAAAAGATATGAAAAAGTTATTTAAAAACAAGTGACTTGCTATATTTTGATGCTGTTGCAAAAATGTAACGATAAAGCCCCACATTCCTTGCATTTTAATTTGTAGCAGGCATAATCCTGCTTACCACACGGTGGGATGAGCAAGACACAGAAATGAAGCCACATGCCAACTGGAGCAAGACCACTTCAGAATCAAATGCACTGTAATAAAGAAAGCTAGTGCCACCACAGTGATGTCCCCACAACTATCTATTGTGTGGAGATGGCAGGACACAGATGGGCATGGATGGATACCATGTCAGAATCAAAATCAGTCTAGAATCAGCTATTTCAGATAGAAAGGATTAAAATCTCAGACAAATGCTGAACTGATGGCTGACTAAGATGGAGGCATATGGGAATAAAACAGTTTCAATTAAAGGCTTTGAAGCCATACTCCAAAGCATAAGGAAAGTACTCTCATGTCACACATACAGGGCAATCAGTGACAGTGACAATCATGTGTCTCTAGGCAAGCTGTCACTGAGTTTTGTCCTAAAAGTTCCTCTAGATCAGGGTGCAGAGCAGCAGTGTTCGGGCCAAGGATGTGTTCGTTCATAATCAAGAAGGATTTGTGGAAACTAGTGTCTGATCCTCAATTTGCAGAAGCTAGCTGGAGCATTTCAGGATTCTCAGGGTCCCCGGGGTTGATAGGAGGGCCTTTCCTTCTGCTGTAGCTCAAATTCAAAATGTCACCCACTGGCTCCTGCAGTGAAGCCTTGGTTGTCAGCTGATAGACTTTGAATTTCTGATTGCATCCTTAGGAATACAAGCAAGGAAATAGATTCATCCTTTGATGGATTTATAGGATGGTGGCATTATTGAGAGGTGAATAACAGTAAGAGGTGGGTCCTACCTGTAGGAAATAGGTCAGTGCTGTGTAGCCATAAAGCCCATCCTTCCATGCCTTCCTCCTTTACATCCTTTTCTCGGTTACCTGCCTGCTGGGAGGACCACACCTCCTTGATGTTTAGTCTTAACCCTGGCTCAAAGCAATCGGCTGAAATATAAAATATCTGAAATTATGAGCCGAAGCTTTTGCTTCTTTTTGCATTCTGACCTTGGCTTTCATAGCTTACACACACCTCTCTTATAGTTTTCTTTCCCCTTCAGAAATCTCATTTTGTCCATAGTATATCATACATGTCTATTTACACTGTTCAGTCACTATCACTGTCACTAACAACATCTGGCTACAGATGGTCTTTCATGTAATCCTAGTTATACATCTTTGGGATCTGGGGCTAGAGGTATGGCCCGCCACAGAAGAAGGCCACTGATGACATTTTAGGTCACAACATTATATGTTCTAGGATGATAATTTGTACATTGCCAATTACTCTGCAGTCTGGGACAGGAAGATTACACTCAAGGTTAGCCTGGGCTACAGAATGAGCTTTAAGCACAATCTCAGCAATCTAGTAAAGCCCTGTCACAAACTAAAAATCAAAAGGGGGCTGGGGAGATACTGCTCAGGCAAAGACCATTTGCCTAGTGTATACAAAGCCTTAACCTCTCTCACCCATAGCAGTTCAAAAGGAAAACAAGCAATTACCAAATATACCCTAGCAGAGCCAAAGATCTCTGGTTGATAAGATTATTTTAGAAACCACTGCTTTGACATGCTGGCCTTGAAGACAAGACTTAGTATACTTAAAATCTGATTATATTCTTACCCTAGAGGAAATGAATATGTGAACATTTAGTAAGAAGTGGATATATACAGCAAAACTGGTTATGAGAGGATGCTCTTCCAAGGAGAGAGAAGATCATCTCTTTGACCTAACAAAGATACCTGTAAATGACTCCCTCCAGCCACCTCTTGTCTACATCAATGTTAACCTTGCATCATTCTGACCTGAGAGAGTGAAGGGCAAAGTGGAAGGCTTTGTTGTAGTCCAGATTTTGAGAGGTTTCAATGCACAACTTTTGGTCCTGCTGCTTCTGGACCTATGGTGAAGGGCAAAAGCACAGTGGGAATACTTACTGAAACAAAGTGACTCCAAATGGAAGGCAGGATGCAGACGGAGGCAGACAGGAAGCCAGAATCCCTCACCCAAGACATCACAACCAAGAGCCTGCAATTCCAATAAGATTTTACCATCTAAGGTATGCAGAACCCCCTTCCAACAATGCCAGTGCCCAGGGGCCAAGCTTTAGCATTGTGAGCCTAAGGGGAATGCTTCATGTTTAAGCCAAAGCACCAGCAGATGGGTATTGTACTTTAGGACTGTACACACACACACATGCTTAATCTTTTTCGTATGTCTAGCAGTTGAGGCTCAATGACGCCAGTGTTAAAGGAAGTAATTTCCCTTCATCTTCCTGTCAAGAATCTTTCTTTTTCCAGCTTCTGTTTCATTTCATTCTGAAGCTGACAGATTGAATATCTCCCTTCAGGGGAACCCAACTCTCCACTGGTGTGTGTCCTTGCTAGATGTCCTCAGCAGAAAGTTTCCTCAGAACCCCAGAGCACAAGACATACACACAAAATAGCAATCAGCAACAGGAGTCAATGGTGTTTATCTCTCTCTAAACTGTACATGTGAACTGTACATGTAACTCAATATTCATTATGTTTCTTCAATACTAAACTGGTATACACGGAATTTCAGTGGTGTGTGTGTATGTGTGTGTGTGTGTGTGTGTGTGTTTTAATGAATGATTGCAATAGTGTCTTTTCTATAGAACATAATAAAGAATTGAGTAAATAAAAAATAAAAACAAGTCTTTTATTTTTCTTTAATGCCTTCCACTCTTTTATTTGTTTGTTTTTTTGAAAGCTCTCATTCAAACAAACAAGCAGAAAAGAACAAAAAATGATTCAGTCTTATCCATAGACTTCCATGCCAGTGGCTTTCAACCTGTGGGTTGTAACCCATTTGGGGTCTTACATCAGATATTCTGCATATCAGATACATTACAATTCATAACAGTAGCAAAATTATAGTTATGAAGTAGCAATAAAATAATTTTATGGTGACAGGGTTGCCACAACATGAAGGACTCTGTTAAAATGTAGCAGCATTAGAAAGGTTGAAAACCACTATTCTATGCTGTCTTGATCCCCCAGACAAGTTCACACACCCCAGAGTGGGGTTTCCTACATGTGTTTGAGTGTCTGTATCTCTCTACTATAAGGAGAGTCAAAACTTGCTTGTCCTGGTAGCAGCTGCCACTCATCAACATGATAAAGACATTAGTAACTGTTGCTTTCTTAGCCTTAACTCAAAGAAGTTGCTTGGAAATTTCCAGCCATAAAAGACCTGCTAAAATGGAGATGGATGGAGTTGAAAAACATCAGGTATGAAGATGAAAAATTGATAAAGAGAATTTTGAATTAGTTTACAGATCATCAGAAATTGCCACCTGTTAAGGAACAGATGAGACAGCCCAGAAGACCACAGGACCAGAGGAAGGAACACTGGGAGGCAGTGGATGTTTAGGCCATTTGAGACACAAAGGGAGGAGATGAGTTTTAATCACCTTTGGACATTCCAGCAGGAAGCCCTAGGGATGGCAGTTAGAGTTTGTCTAGGCTCTGCCCCAAAGTTACCTGGCAACAATAGAAAGAAATCGAAGAAGATCTCAGAAGATGGAAAGATCTCCCATGCTTGTGGATTGACAGTTTTAATTTAGTAAAAATGTCCATCTTGCCAAAAGCAATCTACAGATTTAATGCAATCCCCATCAAAATTCCAAATCAATTCTTCATAGAAATAGAAAGAGCAATTTGCAAATTCATTTGGAATAACAACAAAAAAAAAAAAAAAAACAACAGGATATCGAGAACTATTCTCAACAATAAAAGAACTTCTTGGGGAATCACCATCCCTGACCTCAAACTGTACTACAGATCAACAGTGATAAAAAAAAATGCATGGTATTGGTACAGAGACAGGAAGGAAGATCAATGGAATAGAATTGAAGATCCAGAAATGAACCCACACATCTATGGTCACTTGATCTTTGACAAAGGAGCTAAAACCATCCAGTAAAAAAAGGACAGCATTTTCAACAAATGGTGCTGGTTCAACTGTCAGTCAGCATGTAGAAGAATGCAAATCAATCCATTCTTATCCCCTTGTACAATGCTCAAGTCCAAGTGGATAAAGGACCTTCACATAAAACCAGATACACTGAAACTATTAGAAGAGAAGGTGGGGAAGACCCTCGAATACCTATGCACAGGGGAAAAGTTCCTGAACAGAACACCAATGGCATATGCTCTAAGATCAATAATTGACAAATGGGACCTCATAAAATTGCAAAGCTTCTGTAAGGCAAAGGACACTGTCAATAGGACAAAATGGCAACCAACAGATTGGGAAAAGATTATTACCAATCCTACAACTGATAGAGGGCTAATATCCAAGATATACAAAGAACTCAAGAAATTAGACTCCAGACAACCAAATAACCCCATTAAAAATGGGGTACAGAGCTAAACAAAGAATTCTCAAATGAGGAAACTTGAATGGCCAAGAAGCACCTTAAAGAAATGCTCAACATCCTTAGTCATCAGGGAAATGCAAATCAAAACAACCCTGAGATACCACTTCACACCAGTCAGAATGGCTAAGATCAAAAACTCAGGTGATAGTAGATGCTATGGAGGATGTGGGGAAAGAGGAACACTCCTCCATTGTTGGTGGGATTGCAAGCTGGTACAACTACTCCAGAAATCAGTCTGGCAGTTTCTCAGAAAATTGGACATAGCACTACCTGAGGATCCAGCTATACCACTCCTGGGCATATACCCAGAAGATGCTCCAACATATAACAAGGACATATGCTCCACTATGTTCATAGCAGCCTTATTTATAATAGCCAGAAGCTGGAAAGAACCCAGATGTTCTTCAACAAAGAAATAGATATAAAAAATGTGGTACATTTACACAATGGAATATTACTCAGCTATTAAAAATAATGAATTTGAGAAATTCTTAGGTAAATGGATGGAACTAGAAAATATTATCCTGAGTGAGGTAATGTTGGGAGCCACACTGCCCCATGCGTTGGGGCTACTAATGTTGCTGTACACACTGCCCCACACTTTGGGGCTAAGTGAGAGAGTGGGGATGGAGGGGCAAGAGATTCGAAGAATGAAGACAAGACAGGGTGTGTAGTCAAGTCTGGTTACTCCTTTATTTCCCCTATTCTCTCTATTAGAAGGAAATCATGGGTATTTATAAGCACAAGCAGGAGAACACAGGTGCAAACATTTTACCACGTGCACCATGTAGCTGGGGTCACTAAACAGCAAAACAAGCTATGTGGGATAAACAATATATTTACCAGAGTGTGCTTCAGCTGTTGTAGGCTTTTGAAAAACAAGTCTCTATCAGGGTATATGGTTCCAAATGGCTGCAAAGTTGATAGCCGCTTTCTGCTTAAAGTCGGCTCCCAACAAGGTAACCCAATCACAAAAAAAAACACACATGGTATTCACTCAATGATAATTGGATATTAGCCCAAAAGTTTGAAATAGCCAAGATTCAACTAACAGACCACATGAAACTCATGAAGAAGGAAGACCAAGTGTGGGTGCCTTGGTCCTACTTAGAAGGAGTAACAAAATACTCAAGGGAACAAATATGGAGACAAAGTGTGGGACAGAAACTGGAGGGGCTTTCTGGAGACCATTCCACCTGGGCATCCATCCCTTATGAAGTCACCAAAGGTAGCCACTGATGTGGCTGTCAGGAAGTGCATGCTGACAAGAGCCTGATATAGCTGTCTCCTTAGAGGTCTGCCAGAGTTTGACATATTCAGAGGCAGATGCTCACAGCTAACCATTGATCTGATCAAGGGGTTCCCAGTGGAGGAGTTAGAGAGAAGACTGAAGGAGCTGAAAGGGTTTGTGGCCCTATGAGGAGAGCAACAATACCAACCAACCAGAGCTCCCCAGGGTCTAAACCACCAGCCTGGGAGCACATAGGGAGGGACCTGTATATGTAGGGGAGGATGGACTTGTTGGGCATAGGTGTGAGAGGAGATCATTGGTCCCATGAAGGCTGGACACTGAGTGGGGGGGGAATTAGAGGGTGGGGAGGTGGGAGTGGGGGGTAGGTGGGGACACATCCTTATAGAAGCAGGAGGATCAGGGATAGGATAGGGGGCTCCTGGGGAGGAGAATGTGGTAAAGGGATAAAATCTGAAATGCAAATATAATATCCAATAAACAAGGAGGGCTGCTTGCTCCCTCCTCCCTCTCTTGTTTTCTTGCTCCTGCTCTGTCCCCTTGCTCCTGCTCCACCTCTCTCCCCATTTTCTTTTCTCCTCATTCCCCTCTCCCTCTTTCTCCACATGCTCATGGCTAGCCTCTACAGTCTTTCTCTCTGCCTTTTTTTGTCTCTACTCCCTCAACCCCACTCCCCATGCCCTGAACAAACTCTAATATATAATATACCACTGTGTGGCTGGTCCCTCAGGGGGACAGGATGCCTCAGCATGGGCCCACAGAGGCACCCCCTCCCCTAACACCTGACTACACATCCACCAAACATATTCCTTCTCTCTTTATTTTTATAAAACACAACAATGGCAACAGGAAATCCTTGCAGTGAATTGTTCAAGGTGATCTTTCTTTTCTATGACTCTGTGCACACCAGAAAATACAGCACAATGCCACCAGAAATTACAGCACACTGCCAGTGTGTTGTGTGCCTAGTACAATGCCTTCAACTTCAACTTAGATACTTATCCATTAACAAGGGTCAAGAGAGCAACTCTTTTGCCTTATTCATGTGTATCTGTTTATTAATTCAATTCACAAGAGGCAACTAAGCACTTTGGAATCACAGTTATTTTTTATGAAAATATTTGTAATGATATTGTAAACATTATATAGTCACTAAAATCCCATGGCTATATTAACATCAGGATGTGTTTCTGTCTGGGGCACAGTTAAGTGTCTGCCCTTCATTGTCTTTACATTCTGTTTATGCTCAAAAATGTCCAGGAGAAAGGCTATTGCTCTCGTCTCATAGGCTGACTGTGGGGTTGGCACGAGAGCCCCAACAGTTTACTTGGTATCAATACCTGAGACTTCTAAGGCCATGCTCAAGAGGAGCTGTGCAAAGGAGAGAAACTCACAGAAGGAGCATGCCACTCAGACTGAGATGAAAGGAGGATGGCTGCAGAAGATACAGGGGGAAGCAGAAAACAAGCAAAGATACAGGGGGAAGTAGCCTATACTTAGCATCTTTCCTATTTGAGTTGCTTTCTAGAAAGGTGGGAACATTCACTATGTTTTTTCCAACTTTACCTCCAGACCCATGCCTGTTTTTTTTTTTTTTTTTTTTTCCTAAACTCTAGACCCAACTATGAACTTGGCATTTTTGTCCTGTCTCTGTAAACCTATACAACAATGCACCATGGAAATTGGCAATAACCTATTATGATTTCTCCTTGCCCCAGGCCTGTTGTGCCTGGTGGCTCAATAGCACAGAGGTTGCTCTCTGATCCATCTTGTCCTTTAATATACTATTGATATTTGTTTTCTGGTGAGGAGTGGGAAAAGGAAGTTGTTTTGTTTTGTTGATTTCCCAGCCTCTACAATATTTGCTTATCCATTGAAAGGTTAGATTTAGAAAGAGTAGGTCTCCTGGAACACCTGTTCTCAATATAACAGGAGAGAAGCAAAGACAGAAACTTCCTAGGGCAGATTAATAATCAGAAACTCTAAAGCCCTGAGAAGGGAAATGCAGAAGCAAAATTGCTTTTGCCTTCTTTTTATCTGCACTACACCTAGGAACTCTTTTCATTTCCCACTGATTTACAGCACTAAACACAGAGAAAATCCTGTGTACATAACGTAGGGTGGGTAACCCAACCGAAAAGCACAAGCTAAAATGACCACTTCAGTGCCTGAATTATTGAATTATTCGTAATGGGTTTCTACATCAGCCAGCAAGCCAGATAATTGTTCAGTGTTACTATTTTCTTCTCCATAACCATAGATGCATTTGTTAAATTGGATTAACAAAAGCAAAAGGAAATATTTAGCAAACGATTGATTGAAAGGCACAGTGGGTAACATAAAGGCCAATTTTGAAAAATGTCTGAACCAAAGAGGTTTTTTTTTTCCTGCTGTCTGTGCTCATTAGAAAGAGAATCAAGCTCTGGGAGAAGATAATTTTGCTTAATGGCAATAAGAAAGTCTCATTCATTTAGCCTTCAATGATTACAGACTTGGGTGACACTTCAGCACAAGGACTAGATGACATGTAAAGTTATAATGGACAAAGGCAAGTTGTCTTTTTCCCAAGAGTCATCCAGGAAGTCTCATCATTTGTCAAAACAGATGACCAGACTCGTAGGTTACCTCTGTGGTCTCACACTGGTCCTGTGTGTCTGAGGCTCTGGGTTCCATCCCCAACATTTGCAGCATCGTGGAACAACTGTACACTTATTTTCCTTCTTTCCAGCTGTTCTCAGATCATGTGACAAAACCTTTAGGATATTGTTAATTATCAGAACTTTGAGTGAATTTACCCATATCTAAAGGAAACAATATCCTCACAGGATAAAAATCTAAACATGGCAACTAAGTTAGATATGCAATTCCCTTTCAGCCACAATTACCATTAAGTAGTAAGATGCATTATGCTAACGAGGATGAAGCAGAGAGATCCTAAAATGGCAGTCTCGTTGTGAAATACTCATGCATTGGAGGGTAACTTATCTTTCCATTTTTTCAAACCATACAGAATGCCTTGTCATTGTTAAACCAGGAAAAAAAATAATGACCTTTTTTATGACTTCAATTTGTATGCCTGTGTCTATTCTTCTGTATATCAAAAGGGCTTAATTCTATACATTATTGGACTATGTTTGAAAGTAAAAGAACTTAAATGAATCCAAAGTTATTCTGAAGGTGAAATTTAATGATACAGCAGTAATCAACTTTCTTGTATAAAATACATAGAAAGCTCCCTCAGTTTTGCGTTAAGTAGATATGGGAATATTTGTTCTCCCAGATAGACGGTGCAATGGTCACAGGGTAAGGGCTTCCCCACTGCATTTATTAATAGATTTCCATTTTCTCACCTCAGCTTAATAACTGTGACTTAAAAACTAAGCACATACTTAGAAGTACTTAAAAGATGTCATCGATATGGTTTCATGTAGGTCACACAGTGGCTCTAAAATGATTTTAAAGAATTCTAGAAATAGAAAGATTTTTTTAAAGGATTAGTGACAGTTTAACAGATAGGAATTTTCTAATTTTCTAATTTTCTCTTGTGAAATATTCATTGTATTATGTGTATATTCCACAGGAACTATTCAATCTTATTGTTTACTTCAATCTTAGGTATTAGCTCCTGTGATGTATTTTAGTAAGAGAAACAAGTCCATACGTCCTTGGAGACACTTAATCTGTTCCTCGGGACATAACAGCTCAGGGCACATAGTTCACATTGAAGCTCCGTCACTTTCTGATTGTATAAATTTGGACACCTTACTGATTTTCCCCAAATTCAGTCTTCTCTGAAAAGATAGTACTAAGTATATTTCATAATTTAGTAAACCAAATGAGGTACCTCATGAGTTATCTACCACAGGCCTCAGTGTTTAGTAATCAGTGTTAGTTTTCTCCCTACTGAAGATCAAAACGCATTTCAAAATTATGCCTTTGTGTCTCCATGAAAATTGAAGCTTTTGGAAGACATCCATCTTATTTGTGCATTAGAGCGGAAACAGTTGTCATCTAACTGAAACTACTCCATTTCAAAGTTACCACATGCAGCTGAAAGTAATAAAACTGTGTTTGCTCTTTAAGCACACATAATTGGGCTAGCATTTTTTATGCATTTTATTTTGGCCTTTTTGTGCCCAATATTTTTTCCCCTGCAGTTTCTGGTTGGCTGTTCCTTCTGTGTTTTGTTGCATACACTCCCCATTACCAATTGTTCAGAACAAAATTTTTCTGAAACTAGAAGGGAAGCTCTCTGAGGCCTTCTGCTTGCCTGATCAATATCCCTCATGAACTCCTAAATGAATGGAGGCTAGGTAACCATCCTAGCGGTGACCATCAATGAAGTTTTAGAACACTGAGCTGAGCACCAGTTTTAAAATGCATGCCTGAGTTGTCAGGGCTGTTAGGTTGAGAATGTTTGACTTTGAAGGAGAGTTGGACAGAATTTGATAGACAATTGCTAACCCAGCCCGGGAACCCAATTCACCTCTGAAACTAGAAAGGTCTCATCGGCTCTCTTTCCCCATCCTTTCTCCCTTTTTCTCAAACTTATTCCCCCATGTCATTCAAGGACCGGTCACCCAGTTGACAGATCACACATTGAAAATCTGCACCAGTTAGGCAGACTCGGGAGGAATGCCCCCATTTGCCACTGGATGGGCAGCTTCATGCCATTTCAAGCTGGGCTTGGAATGGATATATCATTACAAACACATTCTGCAGAAGAGACAGAGACCGGAAGTGGATACAACCTCACAAGAAAGTGATTTAGAAACATTAGTTACTTTGAAATGTACTATACACCAAGGAGACCTGATCATTTCATCCTGGATTTCTGTGCCTCTGTTGATGTCCTCTCTGTGGCTCACTTAAAGGGGGATTTTAGATAAGCAAGGTGACATGCTGGGGAAATTTTCAAATTCCAGTGACAACTTTTCACAGCTCGTTCAGCTCCCAAACCCTCATCAATTAATGATGCTGAAATCCATGTCAGCGTCTTGGTAAATAAACAAAACAACAAATCTGTGCTTCCATACATGCACCTTCCGTGCAGCTTTACAATTGTTCTGAGTGACACTCTATGTTCTTTCAGTAGCCTAACTGCCTTGAGATGAAACTCCTTGAAAATGTTCCTATCCTGCTATTCCCTCAAATTGTAATAATCTGTGATAAAAAGCATGCAATCCTACATTCAACTGAGAAAGCAACCAGAGCAAGATCACAAAAAAACTTCTCTTCTAGATTTCCATGCCTCACAACAGCCCCCCTACACACACACACACACACACACACACACACACACAAACACACATCTTTAAAAAAGGATCTATTTCTCCTAATCTTCTCTGGGAGGTGGTCCTCCTCCTAATTTACCAACATCCAGACAGTGTTAAGTCCTTTGCCTTAAAACCTGCCTTAAGTTTAATGAGCTGTAATGTTTCCAAACTGAAGCTCTTGGGATCATTTTTTACATATGAATTATTTTACTTTCTTGTTCAAGAGTGAGGACAAATCTGTACTTGTGGAGGAGACTCATTTTCTCACTGGAAAGGAGACTGCTATGCGTGTGTTGAAACCTGAACAGAAAAAAGCTAGATGTTAAGTGGCTAGATTATTAACTCTGGAATCCCCACTCCACTCACATTATGGCCCGACAAATTGACATGGTCCTCATCAAGGTTGCCTCCATTCTATTTTCCCTTCCAATCCCATTTGTAACGTGTTTTTAATGGTTAAGTTGGTGACAGATCTTAAAGGCCATGGGTTGAGAGTGGAGGGTGCTGCTATACATGTGCTTTGTCTACTCAAGCCTAAGGTATTGGCTTCCACATGCAGCATCACTGTTACTACCAATAAAAGGCCCAGATATTATAAACAAGCTAAGTGCTAAGAAGCCCTCATGGTTCTATTAAGATAGGAATCACTCCTGCAGCTTTCCTGTTACTAATCATTCCCTTATGCGTTCATTCACTGTTTGTTAGTTTTGCTGTATAGATGGCATTGGGCTGATAACTGTGTTCTTGCTGGAAAATGTAACATGGCATTGTGTGACACAGGGCGGGGTGTGCTACATCACACCAGAAGCACATAGAGGGCAGTGAAGGTGAACATACATAAAATGAACAAAGTAAGTTTTCTAGGCAGAGAAGAAAAACAATGCCTCCTAGAATAAATTGGATGCGACACAGGAACAAGAACTGTGTGAATGAGAAGAGAGAAAGGCCCTGGGAGGATGGGACTTGACTGATTTTAGTCAGAGGTGGTATATGTAGAAGTTTCTAGAGAGATAGAATAAAAAAAAATGAATGCCTGAGAAGTGAGTGTTGAAAATGGGCACAAATTGTACATGCTAACAGATAACTATCTAAAAGAAGTTGTGAAACGTCCTCTTGTGCTTCTTTTAAACAAGAAAGTAATCTATAAGAGTTAAGAAAAATCAAAATTTTGTTAGCTAACATAATATATATACACAGACACATATATAAATATGCATATATGTATATTAATGAGTTTCATTATAATACCATATAGCAGATATAATACTTTGAAATTTACATAAATATATGAGTAAGATGTATTTATAACTATATGTATGTATATATCAAAATTATTGTAAAAAGAATAAGGTATACACACACACATATCCATATATTAGACAGGGGCTCACAATGTAGTTCATGGTAGCCTAGTATTCATTAAATATAGCAGGCTGGCTTCAGACTCCCATCCACCATGCTGATTCAGTGTCTGTTACAGGTGTGCACCATTGTGCCTAGGTAAAGATTTGAACAAGGTAGCCTAGTCAAAACAAAACTGAAGGAATGTATTGAGACATGGTACAACTGGAACTTCTAGAGAGAGAAAGAGATTAAAAACAAGAGCTACCACACAAACGAGTGAAAGGAGAAATGTCTAGACAAATGGCAAGGAAAGTAGCTTGAATATTCTTCATTTATACAAGTCCCTGTAGAGGGTACGCAACCTCTTCCTGGATCACTCAAATGTATGACAGTACCTTCAAGCAAAAGGGCACTGACACAGATGTGATTGCTTCTGTCTGAGCACTGGCCATCTGCTGGAGCAGAGGGCTTCCACCTGGTCCCCATGGCAAGCATCCATAAAGGTCAAAGGCACTCTTGTGTTTTTATCTTCCTGATGGTGATCGGTCTTGGTTTTCAGCTTTTACAAAGCTCATATTTTATAACTCATAGTCATTTAAGAACTTGGTACACAATTGTGTATTAGGTTCTTATCACTAACCCTAGTTCCTAGGCTCATGAGGCAGGAGACTATCTTTCTTTACTCACTCCAGCACGCAGATTACCATCCCAGTCTACTCAACTGAAACAATTATTGCTAAGTGAACAGATTCACTACATACAATCACTTCAACTGGGTCTCATTTACTTCTCTGTGTTTTCTCATGTTTAAAAGCACTAATTACCTTCCTGATATCAAACCTACTTCTTCTCCTTAATATCTACTCTTCCTACAGCACCTCCACAGGACAAAGGCATAGAACTGCACTGCACATACACACACACACACACACACACACACACACACACACATACACACACAAACATATACATATCTATACACACAAAAAAATCCATAACTATTTATGTACACACATACACACATAAACATTTATATAAACATACATACATACATGCCTATACTTATATGCCACATACACATATATTTATTCCTTCACACAGATGTACATGCATAAACACACACATAAATAATAATCACATTACATTTAACTTTGCTTTCTCAGCATTTTTTCTGTTTTTTTCTCTACTTTTCTTCACTGTCTTTTCTTTAATCCTCTAAATTCAGATTTTATTTTATTTTATTTTTTTTGTTCCTAAGGATTTTTTTCCCTGGGCTTTTTGTCTCTTAATGCTCACTTCTTTTTTGAGCTCATCCGCACTTACAGATGTAAGTTAGACATCTTAGGAAGAAAGAGCACAGAGAACCTTTGGTGACAGTAAGTTATGAAAGCCACAGCTTGCCTGGAAACATCAAAGGAAGGCAGGTTAGAGAGTGGAGAGCAGGTTCTGGGGAACTTCTGGGTCACAAGGAAAACCTAGTCAGTGTCCTGCCGAGTAAAGGGGCCAGCGGCCAGCTCATAGACTTCACTTCAACAACAGGGACCAAAGCTAGAGACCACATAGTACAATATGAAGACGAGAGAGAGAGAGAGAGAGAGAGAGAGAGAGAGAGAGAGAGAGAGCAAACTTTGTGCATAGTGTTGAGAAGGAGTCTGTAGCTCTCTGCATGATGGCACAAGGCCATGATTAGGTACCCAGGTAAGTTAAGCTCAAATGGAAATTACAAGAGACCATTGTTTTAAAAAAAAACGCCTCCACATGGACCAGCTTCATCTGAAGATGATGTTTCCTCTTTGTATTCCTTACACAGATGTTGCGATCTGACTTAAGTTGATGAACAAAACCAGCTCTTACCCTACTACTGCCTCCCCAGGTTGGACACAAGGAAAGAGATCTGGAAATGACCAGGATGTCTTGGAGTGGGGGTTGTTTCATTCCTTAACCTTCCTGTCACTGTAACATCATCATCTTCCACACTGCCCATGAGAGCATTTATTCCATTTTATGGAATACAGTGTTGCCCAGATCTATAATAGGAAATCAAACCAATTAAGATCACTAAACTAAACTGTCATAATGGTCTCTTTTGGCAGCTATTGTGTTGGGGACAACTTCCAAAAGGCCTTTCTGTGGTCACTTCCTTACTTCCAAAACACATTTGGCCTCACCATGCAATCTAGGATTTGAAATGCTGTGAGGGTTTCATGGAAATAAGATTTGGGAGAGGATTCAATTTCCAGAGAAATACATTTTTCTGCATTGTCAAAATAACTGTAGCTGTCAGGGGACAGGCCACATCTTTGCCATCGAAAGCCTACTGTGCAGCCAGTGCAGGAGGGAACCGTTGGGAAGTTGTCGCTGGAATACAAATTAGACATGTTGAAGCTCTAAAATTAAGACAGATGTGCTAGAGAGAGGCAGATGGGTTGGGTTAAAACTCAGAATGGATTTGAAATCCCTAACAGAGTCATGGGCCCATGATACATTAATTGGCAAGTTGAAAAGCTTGAGAAGACAGTAGAAGGGTGTGGCTAGAAGTCTGAGACACAGTGTGGTGTCACAGCAGGCCACCTCTAGATCAGAAAGTATGAAATATTTTCAGAAAAGTGACTGAAAGATGCCCATTGAGTTTTGCTGGGATTCGTCCCAATAATAACTTCAGGTACTTGTTAGAAAGGAACTTAAGTTAACCCTCTTCATCTCATCGACTTCCTTTTACCCAGTTTGAGATGCTCAGCTGTGAACCAAGGAGTGGGGAGCTACAGCAAACTTAAGGTAGTGTCTCATTTTTGCTGTTACTCTTGTTACTTGCAAGGGGGACCACTGAAAATCTAGGAAAAAGATCCCTGCAAGTGGGAAATTTAGGAAGATGGGGAGAGGGAAGAGGTGTGAATGCAGATCAGTCTGCCTGTGAAGAGGAGGCTGAGGAATTCAAATAGCATGGGCTCATTTCCTGGGAGATGGAATACAGGACCTCAAAAGATGGTAGCATTTGCACTGATCCTCTTGAGAAATTCAAGGCAGATAACTAGTAACAATCGAGAGATTACCTGGGGAGTTTTACCAACTCTGAGTCCAGAGTTGGTAGTTCTTCTAGGATCCTATAACCTGTACTCTGTTGATTAAAACAAGTCTCTGATTCTGGGGCATAGAATTTCTCTGCACAAAGCTAGTTATTTCATGAAAAATTCTCAAATGAAGTCCTGAGAACGTATTTCACGATAATATTTGTTCTTCTGTCAGGCCCTTGTTATTCCCATAACTGGCTTCTATCCGCTGGATACAGAGCACTGAAGCTATATACTCAGCTTGGATTTTCCATCACATTTTGTTATCTGGAGATGATTCTGAATTAAAAGCTTCAGTCTTTGAGCTGATGCTTGTCTGATAAAGAAAAAAAAAATATTTGTCCTTCACCAGTGAAAATCCATGAGCTTTTTCTTCATCCAATTAATGCTAGTAAGCCACCTGCCCTGAGGACAGAAGCCAATAGGCTCTTTCCAGTAACTGACTCAGCATGCCCCATTTGGGATGTAAAGAGATGGGCTGCTGGGCTCCACAAGCTGCTATATCACACTATAGTTATAGACACAAAACACAGGGTAGCACCAATGATGGCAAATTTTTGTGACAGCCTTGGGAGGTGCGTGCCACGGAATCTATACTTATTGACTGTTCTTGTGGATTGTGTCTGCTTGATCCCAGTAGGTTGGCGGTTGAACTACATACACACACATGCATTCCCATGCGCACACTCATACGGCTACACTCATGTGTGAATATTGTATATAAAATTATATATATATGTACATATATGTATATATATATAATGTAAATACTCAAGGTAAAAAAGAACTTGGCTGTCAGAAAAATTGTTAGTTCATATATAAGGAGGACTCTGTCTTAGTTAGTATTTTACTACTGTGAACAGGCACCATGACAAAGGCAACTCTTATAAAGGACAACATTAAATTGGGGCTGGCTTACAGGTTCAGGGGTTCAATACATTATCATCAAAGTGAGAGCGTCCAGGCAGCATCCAGGCAGCCATGGGGCTAGAGGAGCTGAGAGTTCCACCTCTTGTTTCGAAGGCAGCTAGCAGAAGACTAGCTTCTAGGCAGCTAGGATGAGGGTCTTAAAGCCTACATCTATAGTGACACACCTACTCCAACAAGGCCACGCCATCTAACAGTGCCATTCTCTGGACCTAGCATATATAAATCATCACATACTCTTAGAGGTGAGGGGTACATTTAGGTTGATATCTAATCACGTTAACCCTCACAAGTCAAAAGGTGTGGATGTTGCTGACTTTGTCAATGGAATCCTGTGCTTAAATCCTGATTTGCTTGTTTGACATTTGACTATACTAGAAGAACACAAAACATGCACTTAATCCACAATTATGCAGTTCCCAGAACAATAGTAAGTAAACAGAGCAGAGGTCTTTTAAACAGGAAATCATTCCATGACAAAATGTGACCTCAGCTGATGTGACATTATCCAGCCTTAGTTTATCAGTCTTGTGAATGGATGAGCTCCTATAGAAATGGCACAAATTGTCTAGTGACAAGAAGTTCTGTTCCCACACCCTTATCAGTAATAATCAGACATGTGATATGACATGGAACACCTGTAAAGTTCTAATCAGGAAATCTCATGCATCTCCCAGGCTTCTAGGATTTGGGAACCTGTCTTTGCTCCCCGTCTATTAAAATGTGAGTTTGCTTGGCTGCACAAGGAGTGACATCATGGTGACCTTTTAGTCTTTATTTTTTATGACACAAATTTATTTACACCAGAACACTGGAGGATCATTTAACAGTGTTGAAAATGGGCTCTCAACCCTAGGTTGCTTGAAGCCCATGTAACTAGACAATGGATGCACTCTCCTTAGGCAATTCTAATCTACACTGAAGTTGGAGACCGTGTTTTTTAATATAGAGAAGAGTTGCTTTTGGAGACATGTATGCCATCAAAGTTGAGCCTGGCCATCCCATGGACTGTTTGTCATCACCCAGATAAGGGGATATTTCCCTTGATCTAAAGTACCAAAGGATGTTTTCTTCTATGATGGTACTTTTTTCTCTGGGGTATGGGGCTTTCTTTACATCTGAAGGGTTCAACAGCATTCTTCCAGATCACTCCCACACAAAGACCTCCAGTTTTCTGCTCTGTAGGTTTGCCGCTTACTTATATAATTTGGCAATACATTTAGCTACTCATAGTCCCTAATGCAATATTTCAACAACCAATATTTAATTATATAACTGTTGTTCTCCTCCATACTAAATGATTGCTGTAATAGCATCCTGTTTTTTAAAAGAAAGTGCTGCTTCTATGTCAGAACTACTTAGAAACAAAGGATTTCATAAGGACATATCAAATATGTTCTCAGCCATATACACTCATAGATGTGTGAGAGGAAATAATAGAATAACCAAAAGTAAGCTTTCTCAGAGAGTGTGTCCATCAGTTTGGTTTCTAGTTGCCTCCTGATTCTCTTTCTTATTTATTCATTAAAAAATATTAAGCAACTTTGGAGTTAGTGCCTTCCCTGGTGCTTCTACTTTATAATGATTTTGTGAGGATATGAGAGGGATTTTGTTAAGTTATTAGTGTATAGAGCTCACTAGATTTTTTTTAAAAACTGAAAGGGACATCTAAAAGGGCAACAGAAAAGCTCACAAGAGGCTTTAGCTGCAACAAAATTTAAACTTTTATTTTTCAAGTAATGAGGAAGGAAAATTCTCCTAGTTGATGATCAAGTAATAAAGTAGCAAGCTCACTTTGGTGTGTGAAAACTGGTTTTTATTGTTAAAGACAGCAAATGAATTAATGATAAGCTTTGTCAGCAGTGAGCCTGAGGTAGTTGTTTTCCCAGGGGAAGAATGACTAAAAGGATACACTTAGTATTTGTCACAACTTAAAGCGGCCTGCATTCACTACTGACTATGTGGCTGGTTCTAGGAGGTTGAGTTCTGAACTAGAATTTGCTTCCTAAGCACAAGCTGTTTTTCTCTGCATTCTTCACTACTAGCCACCAAACAGTGATCAAGGCATAGCCAGCCTCAGACTTTGTGAGAAAATATACCCAGAAATTCACCTTTTATCAAGTCTTCTATTCTCTCCCCTCCCCTCCTATCTTCCCCCTCCTTTTCTCCTTTGTAGTACTCTCCTGTCTTTTTCTGTCCTGTTCTGTCCTCTCTTCTCCTCTCCCCTCCCCTGTCCTCCCATATTTTCCTCTCCTCTCTTCTCCCTTCTTCCCTCTTCTCCTGTCCTGTCCTCTCCCCCTCCCCTCCTCTCCTCTTTTCTTTTCCCTTCTGTCCTTCCCTACCTCTCCCCTCCTCCTCCTCTTTTCTTCTCTTCTCCTTGCTTTCTCTCCTTTCTCTCCTACCAAGTCCCAAGCTGAGGTGCTGAGGTGGTGTGGAGCTTTTGGGTAGCCTGTCTATGAAAACTAAACTGAAAGTATCCCCAGAAGATGTAATGACTGGATGGTACAGATGAGGGTGGTTAGATAGCTCCACTAGTCCCTAGGTCATATTGTGGGTCCCAATCCTGGTGACATAAGTATAATAAAATCAGCACATATCAATGTATGCTTACAAGTACAGCCTCACAGAAAGCCAGCTGATTCAATATGTGTTGATTAAGTTACTTCACACTCTACTACAAGTTAGAGGTTATCATGATTTTAGTAGCCACTGAATAATTAATTGATCCATATTAGCAGACCCCCAGAAATCACAACCTAGCTTCCTTTACACTTCACTTCTTTCTTCCCAAGGTAACTCCTCACAAGGTAAATGAAAGTTCTTGTAGTTTAAAGGACTTCTACCAAACTCCATTAATTACCTTTGTCATTTCAGTGACCAACTACTTAAGAAGAAAGAATTTCAGAGGAGAAGATGTTACCTTGGCTTACAGTTTGAGGGAGTACAATGTGTCATTAACCATGACAACACCCCTTGTCAGGTTGATACTAAAATGCGGCACTTTTATCCTCATCTTTCCATTCCTGTCTTCAAGGGCTTATGACTATCCAATACTGAAAAATGTGTTAAGTTCATCTCCAAGAATTCTAAAATCTTAGCAGTTCCATCATTGTTCAAAATTCCAACAATTCTTCTGAGACTAATGGCAGACTCTTAACTATTTATCCTTATGTTAAAACAAAACAAAACCAACAACAACCTGTTGCATACTTCCATTCCAATGCTCAATGCCACACTTTTGCTACCATAGGACTACTAGTGCAGTCAGATCAGGAGGAACAAGTAGCTATTGCTGGAATGCAAAATAGACAGGTTAAAGTTCTAAATTAAGTCACTGGTGCTGGAGAGAAGGGATTGATTGGGGTAAAGGTAAGGGTAGAGTTGGAAACATTGATAAAACTTTGAGAATAAATATTCCCTTTTCAAAAACTAGCAGGGCATAGCAGAAAACGATTAGGCTAACAACTAACCCTGTATACCATACTTGACATCCAGATCTCTCGGTGATATTACCTGGCCCCCTCCAATGTGCTTGTCCAGCCTGTTCCTTCAGTTTGGCCATCTGCAGAGCACACAGGCTCTCCCGTGGGATGATTTCATTCCATATCTGCAGCTTTCCCATTGGACATCCGCTAGCCTTGGCATCTCTAATATCCTAGCATCTCCATTGCAGGTTGAGTTTCATGTTTACATTTCATCTTCACCAAATGGCATCCCCCATCCTCTTTTCAGTGATTCTTACACTGCCTCACACTGTCTGGTCTTGTTGACTTACTGGAGCCCTGATAGAAACCTCATTTCCCCACAACTGTTGCATTTTACATGTTGACAGGTCCACAAAAATAGCCCCAAGAGGATGATGACAAATTCTGCTGCTGGCGTGAGATGTGGTCCGACCTGCACCTCTCTCAACGTAGTGGCTTTTTGTACCTTGGCAGCTGAACCTCTTCAGTTGTTTTGCAAATCCTTGAGGCTGAATTTTTAGTTCAGAATCTCTCCTTTCTCATAAACATCCATCTTCACAAGGCAGGGCCACTGAAAATTGGGAAGTCACTCTCAGAGCATTCTTCCTATGGTTCCAGCATGGAAGCACTATTCCAGCGTCCCCAGAACAGAACAGTGACTCAGTACTCTGCACTGGCTTTATCTTTAATGCCACTCATCTCTTTAAGCATTACAGCTGATTTCTCCACACCTGAATGCCTGCAACTTCCAACTGGTTTGCATTCCCTTCTTCAACAAACCACAGATTTCCACATCTTTCTTGTCTTTTGCTAACCATGCTACAGTCTGGATACTCTGCTTGCTTGAAATTCCCTCTGCCCAGCAACTTCATAAATATATTTTGAATTCAGTCTTACCCAAATTTTCAATGGATAACCAAGCCAAATTCTTTGCTAGAATATGTTACTAATGGCCTTTACTCCTTCATCCAATAGAATTCTTATTACACCTGAAGATCCCCGTATATACAATCTTTAATGTCCAAATCTCTATTGGTATATCTGCCCTTCACGCTCATGCCAGAATGGCCCATTAACTCTAACCATTGGGTCATAGACAGCACACTAATGGGTGAACTCATCAGATCCCATGGGTTAAGAGGTAATCAGAATGGGTGAATTTATGACCAGAAATGGTTTCTCCTTCCTTCCAATCAAGTAAGATCATCCATAAAAGATGTACAGCACCCAGCACAAAGCAGCACTTGATCTCACTCATAGATCATGAGTAAGGCAGAAGGCATGCACAAAACCCTCATCCACAGCTAAGAGACCGATGTTGCTACAAATCCAGTAAAAAATGAAAAGGAAACAACAATGTGTTATACATAAATAAGTTCCATGAAAAAAGAGCCTACTCCTGGCAAATTCTGTTGCTGAAATTCTATGTCTATTTTCCCACATGCTGATGATTCTTTTACTGGGCTAGCAAAAAAAAAAAAAGAAAGAAAGAAAAAAGAAAGAAAGAAAGAAAGAAAGAAAGAAAGAAAGAAAGAAAGAAAAAAGAAAGAAAGAAAGAAAAAAGAAAGAAAGAAAGAAAGAAAGAAAGAAAGAAAGAAAGAAAGAAAGAAAGAAAGAAAAAGACTGTATGGGGTCATGTGGGTATTGTTCCCAGTTTGCTAAACCCACAAAGTTGTTCTTGGTAGCTTTAATTAATGGTCCTTCCATGTAACAATGTTGGTCAAAGTTCATGAGTGTTTAGCATTTCAAGTCTAACTATGGAGAAAAACCTCAAAGTCAGTGCTAGGCAATTACCAGTGATTTGGTTTCATTTCAAATGCAAAGGCTCCAATAAATTAATATTTGCTAAGCCTGTCGTGGCCCTGGTGGGAACAGAGTGGCATGGTTCCTGTTCCTGGGACAGGGCCCTGGTATGAGCCTCCACAAGTATGGATGGTTTTTGTGGGCATAAGGCTTGTTTGTATAATAATGTACACATATCACATCCTCTAAGGAATGTCCTCCCTGTTAACATTAATGACTCCATGAGAATTTGAAACAGCGGAAGTCGAGGCTGTAACTATGTCTCCACAAAATGGGAAATGTTAGGACCTTCAGGACAGCCCTTAAGGCTATGAGAAAGAGCTCAAAAAGCATGAGTTCAAAAATGTATAATTTTTCAACTTATACAAAAATATAAGGATGAAATATGAATTACGAAGGGCCTCATGAATCTAAAGGAACAAAGGTAGCTACACTATGAGCCATTTTGTCAGAAAGATATAAAGGTAGGCAGATTCCTGAGTTCAAGGTCAGAATGGGACACAAAAAGGTTAAGCCTAGGTGTAATAGGAATAGCAATTTCAGGGCAGGGTCCCATCCAACTAGCTTATCCTCTGCTTAACAAATGCAGACAGATCTCTTGAGTTTTTTTGCAATGTTCAGAAAAACTGTATACTTGTTGTCTCTTAAGAATCAAAGGACGAGAGTCTCAGGATGGTGATTCATAAGATACTCTGAAGGACACCTGGAGTAAATGACTGAATCTATGCTCTGCAAAAGAGCTATCCAGATAATGTTTTAGGATAAAAAGAGAGAACTGCTTGGAGAACTGACAAAGACAGACACACACACATACACACACACACACACACACACACACACACACACACACACACACAGACCATACACATACACACAGACAGACAAACAGACAGACAGACAGACAGACACACACACACACACACACACACACACACACACACACACACAGAGAAACAGGACATGGACAGAGTCCTCTTAGAATAAATAGCAAGTAAGCAGAATATAGACAGAAAGATCTTCAGAGAGAGAACAAAGCATAGAGAGAAACAGACTGGAAAATCTGCATCAAGTATAACACAGGCTATCAGACTGGATCCAGGATTTGACTTCAAGTCATTCTTTCTGCCACTCCCAGACACCCCTTTTCTCAGAACACCTCTCCATGCCAAGGCTGGTCCTTGGCAAATATTTAAGAATACAGTACTTTTCCCTTGTCACAAAGATTCTCCACAATCCCCAGTATATAACTGAAACCTCACTATAGAATGTGTTACTTTCTCATATAGAAACATAGTTGGGATAAGACTTTATTCATAAATTACACACAGTAAAAGGTGAGCATCAAAATTATAATTATCCACTTCAGACACAGTCATCTCTTGTTAGGTGAAGAACTGTTACTTTATCTCTTTATCCCTCTGCCACTTGGGGCCATTATTAACCACAGAACTTCTGTTTAGCAACAGTGGATCTGATAGCCAAGGTGATAGCAAGAATCTGCTTAACAAGAGTATAGAGCTGTAGACATCTGACAAGGAGATGACTGCTATCCTGAGTGAAATTCCAGCATGCTCCTCAGAATGGCTCACAGTTTAAAATGTGTGATTCGGTTATTTCTGGACATTATTTTATTCAATACTTTAGACTGGTTTGCGGTAAGTGGCTCAAAAATCACAGAAAGCATGGGCTTGAAGAGACTACCCCAATTAGCTACCCCAGTGTGTTGGAGTCTGAAATGTGCCCCATGAGTCATTTAGCTCATGTGTTTGTTGTTAGTGTCAGACTCCTGGCACTGTTTTGGTGGTTTATGGGACCTTATGGCTGAGATTGCAGAAGTGGGTTTCCTGGCAGTGGGTCTTGAATGTTACACCCACTTCTGGTGCTCTCTGAGCTCTCTGATTTCTGATGTGATCCATCAGGATGTAAATAGGTCATTGTACAAGTTTTCTTTGCCATGAATGGTACCCTCCCAGTTACCATGCCAGTTTCTGCATGATGGACTGACAGCTTCTGAGACTGTGAATAAAATGTCTTTCCTCTCTGAAGTTGCATCAGTCAGCTATTCTGTCACAACTGCATATGGTAGCAGGACACACCTCTGTGCCAAAACAGCCAGTAGAATGTGCACGGAGATCTGTTTTAGCTTGAGATGGAAATGAAAATTTAAAATAAAACCAGAAATCTGATAATTATCATTCATGAATTGTGATTCCAAAAGGCGTTCGTTTGCTTAGACTGTGCTCATTTTGCATGCAGTGAAGAGTGCTTTGAAGCTGTGTCTGTCTTCTCTACTCTGGTATATAACAAGGCCAGCCTTGCTGACAGCAGGGAGACTTCCTCTGCATTGAGCTCTTCCTCCTTGGGGTTGGCCTTTTACAGCAGCTAGAAATGTCTGAGCCTGAAGAGACACCTGCTGGAGAATGAACGTATGCTTTCCTTTTGACAGTATACAATTTTTTTCTGCCCTATTATCTCTATACCATACAATGTCTTATTTCTGTCTTAGCTCTCTAGAAATATGTAGTGATGACTGGAAAGTACAGTTTCTGTGCTAATTTAACCTTCTTACTTTTATAGCTTATTTTCTGAGTCTAGTTATTTCTTAGATTTTTTTTTTATTTCTTGGCAACTGTACCAGTAAAGGAGAGGTCTTGGTTCTTATGTGCAGCACTCACAGTGAGCTAATATCCATGGCAGGACAGATCGTCATCAACATATGGGATGGAGGATGAAATTGTATGGGACCAGGAGCACATAGGAATGATAAGTGGCAAGTAGACAGAGATTATGTAAAGGTTATATATGGTGTCATGAATGGATAACTACCAGTGAAGTATTAGTAAAGATTTAAGTAAATAGAGTGACATAGCCCTGTAGAGCAGAGTGTGCATAGTAAGAAGAACCGCTGCCATTTCTGACTTCCTCCTGACTGTCATAGGAAACAGTGATTGGAAAAGGGTGTGGAATAAGCCCACCGCACACAGAGTTCAAATGATGCTGAGACCCGCTTCTACATATTCTGCATGGTCAGCTCTGCCATCCTCTTCATGTCTTTGGCACTGCACTGGCCCATCTTGCTCTATACCTGATCAACCAGTTAGGTAGACCACAGGAGGGGGTGGCAGCAGATGATTGACTTAGTATCTTCAGGGATAACTGGATAAAAACTGTTGGCTTTTATTCACTGTTTCTTTGAGACAGGGTCTAACCATGTAGCCCTGGCTTGGCTGTATCTCACAGAGATCTATATGCTGAAGTCTTTCCAGTCCTGGTACTAAAGTCATGCACCACCATACTTAGAGAAACTCATGGCAAGCAACTTAAAATTTCTTGTAGAAAATAAGACCCTATATTTAGGGGTCAAATAGCTAAAGTTCAAAATCATAGTATCTAACCTCCAGTTAGATACATGCCTGAACTCTTCTAAATGTGTTCACAGCTGGGGTAAATGAGGCACTATATATACCACATGATAGATTTTTTTTTTATAGGAACTGTATCAACTGCTATCCAGACATTTCAGCAAGATGGCCAGACCTTAGCACAAACCAATTACACCAGCTTCCTGTGTGGCATTGGGAAAACAAGAGACAATCCTTATTCCATTCATTATTCATTGAGGATTTAGAGCCTATTAATGGCAAATGACACAAGGATTTGCCTGCCAATTCTGAATGACTGACAACATCCTCCTGGAGAATTAGGATGAGAAGGATTTCAAGAAAAGGCTCAGAATGGAGTAATGGGGTGGATTATTGTTGTCTGTTGTGTGCAAAGCTTTAACTGAGGAGTAGGTGCTGTACATTTACTATTTCCATAGCTTTCAGCAAATAATAAAAATAACAGACATACCAGATCTAGAAGGATTATATGGACTGGAGGGTGATTCATACCAATAAACTAAGTATTATAAAAGCCACCCTACCTTTTAGTACCTGGATAATCTAGGCAGGTATCACTTAGCGTACTTATTCCCCAAAGGGGTATCCCTGTAATCCTCTCAAAGAGGCAATTTTTAAACTCAACAAATAGACAGATGTAAAAGAAATAGGGGAAGTAACAAAAGCAACAGATACTCCTCCAAGACAGAATACACCAACAATGGCAGACAGATGAAATTTACGGCAGAGCATCAATGGCATAGAAGTCTGTGAATCAGAAAGACAGCAGTTGTATGAGGAATGACTGAGAGGAAGTTACTAAGGTGAGCAGGCTTCTATGTCATAGGTAGGCCTGTTAAGGCATGTTATTGACTTGACTTGCAAGAGATGGCAGGCAATCCAGTTTGTGGCTCCAAGAAATTCCCATTAGGATGCACTTAAAAATTTCCACAACAAGTTTAAATTTTATAACTGATGAGGTGCCATTCATTCTTATGGGCAGTTTTGCTTTTTCTGACATGATTAATGCTACCTCCAATTTGGAACAGAATAAAAAAAAGTGAAATAAAATTGTGTCTTTTTAATTCATTGTTTTGATCACTTGGCATCATTATAGCAACTCTAGCAAAGGCAAATTCCATAATGAATTTTCAGAAGACAGCTTGAGTTCAGTCGGTTCTTATGCCTTCTTACATCCTTTCTTCTTTAGTAATTATTTTCTTCTAATGCCCTTGCAGAACACCTACCACATTCTGCTGACATAATTAACCACCTTTTTCTTTTTGTATCCAAAGCAAGTTGCTTATATGTTTGTCATGATCTTTATTCTATTCAGCCAGAATTTTCTCAGCCATTTTCATTGGCTAGTTAATGGAAGGTGTTAGCTTTGCACTATAAACTTCAGAGTGAGGAGCACTAGGGCTTGTTTATCCCTGGACCATTCAGGGTACTAAGTTATGTACACTATATACAGCAGATGCTCAGTGAATGTGTTTGTGTGTGAACTGAATCATGGTGATGACTTGACATGTTGGAATTCTAATAATCATTATAATAGACTTGGTCACCAGTCAAGTTTCCACTAAAGTCATTAGAGTTGTATTTCTAAATCATGTTATCAAATCTTAGCAGATAATTTTTATTTGAAAAAATAGGTGAGAGACATTGGCCATGAAAAGCTTAGTCGGATTTACATGGCTTATAAAGAGTCTTCTCTGAACCACAGAGAAGACTCGGAATAACATAGAAGTACGTTCTAGTTCTAATGGAGTTCAGAATTAGTGATTCTTCAGCAAGTTTAAGGAGAGTCACAAGAAGAGTGAACTATGGTGACTATCAGGGATAAAGGAGAAGTAACATTGTAGAAATGAAAAGTGAAGGTGACTTTGAGCAAGGACTTGTTGGAAAATTGTGGCCTAATGCCAAGCCATGTGTAGTTCTGATAAGTGCTGCAGGCACTAACGCTCACTCAGCTCATGCAGAGAGCCTAACCCCAGAGCAAGTATGGAGCTTTGATTCATGTGGATGGACTCTGTGTAGTTAAAACTACTTCAGAGTACCATCTAGAGAATTGACTTCAAAGACTGGTGCATTCTGGTATGTGAAATACAACAGAATTTTCCTTGGTATTTTTTTTTTATGTTACCCATTTCCATGGAGATAACAGTACCATTGAATCATCCATCCTGGAGTTGGGATATTTCCTGGCATGCTACTGAATAATGTGCTGAGGAGTAGAGATTAGCAAGCAATTATAATATTTTATGAAAATAATTCTTATGGAATTAATATTCACATTCATCAGCATAGATGCTGGGACATTTCTCTAAGGAGTCAAGGACAAGAGACTCTATTCATTTTCAAGAGGTCTGGTTTTGTTTCGACAATCTGTAGTTCTCTAATTTGCTTTTAAATTTGCTATAGCTCTCCAGGGAGGGGTTCCATCTCTGTCACAATGTTGCAGTGATAACTGCATATACACTTTATATGTATATCACTCTGGACAACCTTTATACCAGTTCCTGAAATATTTCTCAAGTAGAATAGTAGATGTGTTTTATAAATATTTTTTTTCAGAAATATTACAACTTGTTGCTAATCTCTACTCCTCTGCTCCCTATTCAGTAGCTTGCAGAAACCCAAATCAATTCAACTTTGCTCTGGTTGTATTTGTCTTATTCTATGTGCCTATAACTTTCTTTTTTTTAAAGATTTATTTATTTTATTTATATGAGTACACTGTAGCTATTTTCAGGCACACCAGAAGAGGGCGCTGGATCCAATTACAGATGGTTGTGACCCACCATGTGGTTGCTGGGAATTGAACTCAGGACCTCTGGAGGACCAGTCTTAACCGCTAAGACATCTCATCTCTCCAGCCCTACCTATAACTTTTACCATCCTCTGTCTTATCAATTGTATTCTCCTGGTAGAAGATAAAATAGCATCTTTGATATAAGTATGATATCATGCTCATGGGCACCACTGATATATAGATATAAATATTTGTTTTTAGGCTGGTTTTCACACTGTTCACCTAAGTAAACTATGTCCAGCAAAGGAGCCTGGGATCCCACAGTGTGCTGATGGCTGAGAAGCTTAGAGCTTAAACTATAGTTAACATCTGTTTTACCACTTAGACCCTCTACTTGCAAGTAATGGAAATATGAATTGGAACCAGTTTAGAAAAAAGGAAAAGAAAATCTGGAAAAATGAGAACTGTGTTGATTCATAAACCCGGCCATTCTAAGAGATGATTTTGTATGTCTGGGGTCAGCTTCGTGTTCACATCGATGCTATTTTTGTGTGCTTCCTACACAGATATCTGAAGCTGTGAAGTACTCATCTTCTTGATCACATTTGAGAAGAGAAACATTTCTAGTGATTAGTTCCAACAAAATCCCAAAGTTCACTGGGCTTTAGCATATTCTGTAACCTCACCCCTGTATCTCTGGCACTGAGTTCAAGGCCAACTTGGAGTACAGAGTAGCTTATTTCAAAAAAGCAATAATGAAATAAATAATATAGTACTTTTATTTTCTTTTGTTTTTTTTGAGTCAGGGTTGCTCTGTGTTGTCCTGGCTGTCCTGGAACTAACTCTGTAGACCAGGCTGGCCTCAAACTCACGGAGATCCATCTTCCTCTATCTCCTGCTTGGATTAAAGGTGTGTACCATCATCACCACCTGGCATTGTCAAGACTCATCTTTGCATACCATCTTGGATCACTTGTCCACTCTTAAGCCAACCAAGGAACAGCAGGGAGACACTAGGAACAAAATGTTTACTTTTAGTAAGCTTCTGTTCTCTGGAGCAGAGTCCCATACAGAAGCACAGAAGTAGAAACACATTTTTTCTCACTATGCTTCAGAAATGCTAACACTAGGATTCTTGGTGGGTTGCTCCCACTCAAGGAAGAGTGCTATTGAGCATAAAATAGATGTTCATTGCTTACTGCTAGGACAGCCAGGACATGATACTTGAATAGTTATATTCAGCCCTGTAACAGGCTCTTGTAGGAACTATTCATGCGGGACTCAGCTGTTGCCTCTTTGGGTTGTATGGTTCATTCGGTACTTCCAGTTCTAGTTTTCCACTCATTGGAAATTTTAATGTTCTCTGAGTCACCACATTGAGGTCCTCTTTTTAGGGGTGTTCCATAAACACAGTCAGGTTTTGGTAATGATATCCTGTTCCTTATTCCAATTTCTCCCTGTTTTCTAGCTTATAAACTAAGTAACATCAAAAGCAATAGCTCTTGTTTGAATGCAATGCTTTATCCCTGGCTTTTTTGAACTTTTCCAAATACTTGGACTGTTCCTCACGTGGCCTCTGCTCCCAGAACATGTACACCCTTGAATATCTATGATCAGAACACATTAAGTTTGAAATAATATCCAAAAGAACCTGCTGTCAAAGTCTCAACTCATGTGTGTACTTCGATTTTTTGAGATTGTAATTTAATTATAACATTTCACCATTTGTCTTCTTCCCTCAACACCCCCCATATATCCCTCCACTCTTCTTCATCTTCACGGCCTCATTTTCTACTAGTTGTTATTGAATGCATATATGTATTTATATATGCATATATATATTCCCAAATGCACCCTGTACAGTATGAATAA
Source organism: Arvicanthis niloticus (assembly GCF_011762505.2). Taxonomy (NCBI): domain Eukaryota; kingdom Metazoa; phylum Chordata; class Mammalia; order Rodentia; family Muridae; genus Arvicanthis; species Arvicanthis niloticus. The sequence goes on along the minus strand of NC_047673.1, from coordinate 20,083,107 downwards.
TGTGTCTTGGATTATGTTTTCAGGGCTATACATTTGGCACCAGACAACCAGTTGGTGTGCTCTTCCCTGGGGATGACCACTTCGCCCACTCCCAGCTTACATCAGATGCCTATTGTGGTGGACTCTTGGGCTTTTTCCTATCCATGTTGGAATATCCATTGGTATCATTCTTGTTCAGCTCTCATTTGGGCAGTCATGTGGGTGAGACTTTATGGATGTAGCTTCTGATGTTGTTAGGATGCACAATCTCATAGAGAACCTTCTGATTCTTTAGATCTTACAATCTTTCCTCCTCATCTTTTGCAACATTCCCTGAGACTCAGGTGCCAAGGTATTTTTGTAAGACCTCTGGTTTGTTTTTGTCCATCCATCTATCATTCTTATCTCGTCTTCTAAGATTCTACCTGTTCTATCACCATTTGTAGTTCTTAATTTTTTTGTAGGGGAATCACTTTTGGGGACCCATATCTCCTGTATAAATGTCATGATTATTATCCACCCAGGACATGGAGGTATGTTTCTCTTAAGTAACACAAGTAATGAATGACATGTTATAGCTATGTTTTTTCATGCCAGTTATTAATTTTATGTCAAAGGTAAACAATTACTAAATTACTAAAATCAATTAAAAGCTAGAACATGCTGATGGGAAGTGGGTTAAGACATTCTCAAAGCATCTTTCAAAACTATCAGTTTAGGGCAACTGAAAAAAAGGGGTAGACATTTGTCATAATGACAAACTGACAGCAAGTTGATGGTCTGTTACCTTAAGCAATCATCTTTCTAGGATGTTGTCAGAAAGTTAGAAAATCCCATAAACATTAGGACACAGTGATTGTGTATTGTTCCTTAAGCTCAAAAACAAAATCAATCAGTGATGCACCTGTGGGTGATCATTAGTTTTCTTGCTTCAAGGACAAAGAGAACAGTACATCTTTGGGGAAATGTTCTCATTATGAATGATTGACAAAAATTTCCTGGTGAATTAATAGGTTCAAATGTAAACAAGTTCTTATGTAAGAAGAGAAAGGAATGTCAATGAGAAGCAGGCTGCCTGACTGTTTTATCACAATGACAGTGAGTCTGAGGAACTGAGAATTACACAGAAGTGTGGAGGGTGGAGGGGGAGGGGAAGCAGGAGGGGTAGATATGATATAAACGTGGTAATCATGTATAAATTCTCAAACATTAGAAGAACTTAAACTAAAAAGTAAGTTCAAGCCATATTATGTTCCTCATATGTGTTTGTATTTTGTTGTTGTTGTTGGGTTTGTTCATTTGATTGTTTGCATCTATATGTGTTCCTCTGTTAACTAGAATTCATAACAAGTTAAATTCCTTATAGATCAGAGACTTGGGGAAGGCAAGAGAAAAAAAATGCTATCCAAAAGCCTACTCTCTATGCACTGACATTGTACTTTAGGAATATTTTTAATATTTTATTTTTATTAAAAACAAACAATGCATTATACTTTATATTGTGATCCTGATCTTGTCATTTCAGTTTCAAACTCTCCTGACTTTTTCTTTTTATTTTGAGAAAGATATTCTCATATATACAGGTAAAATATCTTTCTGAAGAGATCAGAAAATTATCCTTTCAAGCTGAATGAGTATTATTCAAAGTCAATACTAGAAAAAAAATGGTTTAGATGAAGAAATGGCTTTGGTTAGTTATTTCATTCTCTTCTCCAATCCCATCAAATTTCTTCATATGTACTGATCTTTGAGAGTTTAGCAGAGTTTCTTGATTTTCTTGGCTTTATTTGGGCTTTAAATCTCTCTTAGTGACTTACACAATATGCATCTGATTAGCTAGTATTTAGTGATTTTTAAAGTTTTGACTCTAAAGATGGTAATTGCCAGCATAGTACTATCATGAGTTTAACAGGAAAAAAAAATAAAGTCAAAACACTTTACTTTGGCTTTTTCTAGAATACTATTTTTTCCCCTTGGCAAAGCTTTTCAAATTCTTTGCTTCAAGCTGATCTCGGTAATTAAAAGAATGATTTTTAAAACTCTCCAAAAGGATTTTGCATATTAAAATTCATTAAGATGCAATGTTCACAGCATAAGATACTTTATCGTAACTATCGAGGAAAAGCAAAACAGAAAGGTAATTAGATGATTCTTTTGCATGCATTGTCTACGTATGTTGATTAAAATTTAGTTATATTACTGAGAACTTGATATATTAACATGTAGTTATATTGCTATTAACTCAATTATTCTTCAGAGATTTGGAGAAAAGTAGGGAAGGATAAATTTTTTAAAAATCCACATAACCATTTATGGTTAATGTTAGTTCAATGTGCTAAACTCATAACCTTACCCATGTTAGGCAAACATTCTGTCACTGAGATACACCCCTAATTCAAAACCTCATCTATTACTCTATCCAGAAAATTGAAGCATTTTATTTTCATGAAAAATAATGTACCTATGGCTAGTGCAGCTAATTTATTCAGAAAAAAAAATTGTCCATTGTGACATAATTTTAAAAAAGTAATTTATCTCAGAAGTAAAGACTATATTTAATCTTAAAGGCACCATTTCAATCAAACAACAGGTGGATTGTTCCTATAAGTCACTGGACATTATGAAAATCCAGCAACTTACCTAAGACCATGCTGTTGTCATGGAGACACAATCAAAGTGTGAAGCTTAGTAAGAGAATAGAAGTCTCTCAGCTTACCCAGGCTGCCAAAATACCAATAAGCACCTGTCTGTAGTCACTTCCAGAGAGGATACAAACAAGTGAGTTCTCACTGTGACCTCAAGTCTCTGCCTTAAAGTCGCTACAAGATAAAGGAGGAATCAGAAAGGTTTATTTCAGTTATTCCAGGGTATCTGATTTTTAACATACTGTGAAATTTGTACTGAGTTAACTATACACAACACTCAAAACACAGCTTTCATGTCAAAGAAAATAAGAGACACTTGATTCTGGAGCCACATATTGCCTGGGAATTTGGATATCAAATATCATATCCAACATTGTAACAATTACATGATGTTTTTATAGTAATGGAACAAAGAAAGTCATAAATCAAGACACTTTTCCCCCAAATACATTAACAGAAACATTAGGTATGTGGAGTGTATCAAAGCAGAGAAATTGCTATAGGTTTCAGATTCAACCTTGTAATATTCATAGACTTTGGAAGGTGGCTCATTTTAGAATCTGATGAGCTTAGAAGACAGAAAAGCAAGTCCTCAGGAGAGCTCCTTAGTTGGTAAAGCCACTAACAAGGAAATTCCTGTGATTCTTAGAATTTATCAGCCATCATAACCTCAGGCTGAGGGGTTTACTTGTATTTATTTATTTATTTTTGTTTCGTTTTGGTTTGTTTTAACCTCCTGCACCAGATATAACATTGAAATGTAACATATAAATCCAGTAGGACAGCCATTATAATTACTAAGAATTCAGTAAAGATAAATAGGAATTCCATGTTTTAGGAACCTATACCTTCAAACCAAACCATAGGAGCAAATACAAACATTTTCCTACTAAGATAATACAGAAGAATATTAACTGATTTTAACAAATTGGATTACTATGTTACTTTAATATTAAAATATCTTTTAATGATGCAGTAAAGTAAAGAATGAGGAGTACTGTGACATACTAAAGCGCTTGACTACCTTAAAGTGGCTTTGACTCTATTGCCTATTGCTAAAAATGCCCACAGATTTTTGGGTTGACTTTTTATACCTACATTATGCAAAATATATAAACTTCCAATGACAACAATTATGATGGTTTATTAAAAAAATAAACACAAAAAAGTTGACAAAAAAGACTGTTATAAAATAAACACAATTAATGAAAGGACACAATGTCATCCTTATTGGCCATTTTACTAAAACCAAAGTTAATATCATCTTTATCACTTAAAAATAAAAAATGAAAATTCTCACATCGTAAACAATTTTAAAAATACCTGAAATAAATAAAAAATAAATAAAAACCATCACCACCTCTACCAGCAAGAATAAAATCAAGAATGTACAGAGTAATAATTAGTAGAAATATTCCTAGAGGGATTTTAAGTTTAGTGATTTCAGGTACTCAGTTACTGAGGTAGTTGAAAATAAGTGCTTCCCAGATTTATTGAAGTTCATGCACATGTATTCTCAGAAGTTGACATAAGCTTGAAGTAGGAAATACAAATCTAAGTGTATAGCTTCTGAAGTTTTATAGCACAGAAGATGGTTAGAAGTATTTGTTTGAGTCCTTTTCCTCTAGGCTAAAAAAGATCAGGGTGTGTGTGTGTGTGTGTGTGTGTGTGTGTGTGTGTGTGTGTGTTTTCCCCAATTGATGACATCACCATTTTTGTTATTTCTTTCAGAACTTTTGTTCCCTAAAGCTCATTGTGGAAACACTGTATAACTAACTTCAAGCTCTTATTTATGTTTAAAAATCCATTATAACAGTAGAGACAGATTATGTAATCTTTCATCTACCTTATTAAAGAGTTGATTTCTAGAATGTCCCATACTTATTTATAAGGAGATAACAGAGCATCCCCAAAGTAGTAGTTATTAGATTTAGAACTAATGGAATATATTTACCTAAAGAAACTAAAGGCATGAATTAATTAGTGTCACTTTTGGATTTAACCACCAATATAGACCATTGAAGATCAAACCACACAATGAAAGTGTTATTCACTAGGGAAAATATTTCTTTGACACACATCTTTAGTTTATTGACATGAACAAAATGGTGCAAAACAACTGTGTATGAGAAGAAAGTGTTCTATCTATAATAAGTGAAAATAAGACGAAAGCAACATAGAAAGTTGGTCACTGTTTATATGTAATACCAAGTACAAATACTGCTACCCAAATTTCAGTAGGAAACAAAAGCCTTTCATTGATTGTTGTGGTCTGTCTTTAAATTAATAATAATATTGACAGAGGTATCTTAAATTAAAATTGTTTGCTCAGTGAATGACTAGGAATACATTCGATAGGCTGATGACCTACTTCATAACATATGTCTGTCAGGACAAGACAAAAGATTACAAAAACCAAACTTACCATTTCCATTCTGGACTGCTTTTATCTAAGTCCATTGCCAACATCCACTCTACCCTAGTACCATGTGTTCTTGGTCTTCTACTGAATTATCTAAGTTTCTGTTTTAGCTTTCATTTTTATTTGTTTTTGGAAGAATAGCTCATGTCTGTTCCTTACACTAACTTTGCACAAAAATAATCCAAGCTGTCCTCTGTGCCCAGAAAAAAAAAGTTTCACAATTATTGCACAGTTTAGTATGAATGAGTCAATAGGAGTTATTAATTTTAACAGAATTCTTTTAAAATGTCGATTGCATAAGTGGTAGCTATCCACCAAGTGAAAACTTTAATACAATAGAAGAACATACAAGCCCAGAAATTAAATAGCATCTAGTCTCCAGGTATTAAATGGCTTATTCAGTAAAATCCACGTTCTCTAAGCTACTATTTTTGGCAAATGTTAATAAAAACACATCAGTAGTCTAAGAAAACTGCAGAAAACCTAGAGAAACCTATAATGGGTTGTCCTGATGATGCTTATATTCTAATGCTAATATTGTTTCCTCAAGACTGGTTGTCCTAGAGGTGAGAGAATCTGCAAGTATGTGCTATGTGACCAAGTCCCTCTCTTCCTCTGTCTCCCAAGATTATTTTGTTCCTCCTTCTAAGTGGGATTGAAGCATCTTTCTTGGGCCTTCCCTCTTGTTAAGTCTTCTGGTCTTGGATCAAGGGTTCTCTGTACTTGGGGGCTAATATCCACTAATCAATGAGTACATACCATGCATATCCATTTGGTCTGGATTACCACCTCAGGAGGATATTTTCTAGTTCTATTCATTTACCTGCAAAATTCATCATGCCCTCATTTTTAATAGCTGAATAGTATTCCATTGTATAAATTAACCATATTTTCTGTATATACTCTCTGTTGTTAAGAGTATTGGCTGGACTTCCGGAGGTACTGACCTCAATTCCCAGCAAACACATGATGGTTCACAACCATCTATAATGGCATCTAATGCCCTCTTCTGGCTAAGACAGTTTTTAAATGACCCCTTTGTCCATTTGAAAAAAAAAATCTTATCTAGGCTTAGGCAAGATAAGGGCCTTGAAAAATTTGTTTCTCAAATTCTCAAAACAAGAAGTAGCAGTACAAACTCCTCTTACAAATTCATGTGCTCAGATACATGCATGCATGTTTTAAATATTTTATTACACAACAAACTTTAAAGTGCAAAATGAAGCAGCCACTGATTTTGCTACACTCTTATGTTTGCTACTCCCTTAGTAAGTTTTGCTCCATGCTGTTCTGTATTCAAAATGACACATAAAAGTCAATTACATTAAAAACTTGGCATGCATGAACATAAACTAGTCCCCTTAAATCAGAGAATAGTTTTTATTAAGTGTATGCCCCTATAATCTCTGAGATAAAAATTATCTAAACCGCAAAAACAAAGAGATGTTTTCTAATAAAAATTCAGAAAATGTTTTACAGATTAATGAGGTAATCTGCCCTATCTTTCTTTCTTCCATTTTTAGTTTCCTCCCTTCCCACTCCCTTCCTTCCTTCCTTCCTTCCTTCCTTTTTTTCTTCCTCCTTTCCTTCCTTTCTTCTCATTTCCAAGAGAGTCCAGAGAGTACTTCTGTAACCCACAATCGAAAGTCTTATTGAAGTCTTGTGTAGTGATTGTAGATAGTACAGGATCTCTTCATCCTGTAACTTTCATTCTGAAACAGTCTATAAGATCTGTTCCTTTAATGCAAAATCTTGTGATAGGAGAAAAAAAGAAGTCGTAAAGGAAAAACAAGCAAGCAAAAAAAGCCATGTGTTAATGTAGAACTGAGAACTCAGAACAGTTAATTTCTAAGAAGCTATCCTTAGTTCCATAACCTTTAAATGTTTTAAATTGATTTTCTACTCACTTTAAACTTTTCTTTTAACTTAGACACCATTTTTAATTTCTTATAAATTACTTGTGTATTTTTTTCGTTAAATGTTTTAAAATTGTAATTAAAGAAGGCTGCCTACTCATGACCATTAATTGTATTGAAAAGAATTACTGTTAACAATAGACATGGGTACCCTCACATATACAGAGACAGACAGACAGACAATACACAAACACAAATAACTATCACAACAATAAGCCTGACTTAACAAGCATGCTCCCTACTGATGGAAATGTATCCTATGTTATGATGGAGACACTTCTGTTTTCCCCAACACTGCATGTTCAACCAACACTTGTATCAAGCCTAAATGCAGGTAGAATAACAAGTAGAGGGTTCCTCTAAACATCTCCTTCTTTCCTGAGCCCTTGTTTCCATTTTGTCCTGAAAATTTTAAGCTTCTTGGTCATAGTTAGGCATTTGAGTTTTCAGATTCTAAGGTTTCTCCCTTATATTACTCTTGTTTTACATGATTCCTGGAATGTGAAGAGCACAAGATCCTTAGCATTGGTATTAATTGTGTCTGTCACTAAAGCTTCTGGTAACCCTGTTGGGCTTCTTTTTGCCAAGTTACACATTGTAGGCTGCTCCTGTAGATACTTCTACCCTATTGGGTTTCCTTTTATCTCTAGTATCTTTATATTCAGGTACTCAAGGAATTTATAACCTGAAACAGAAAATTTGGAATAAGCAGGTGCAGGAGTAGGAAAATCTAAAGTTACATAATAGAAAAGCAACAAGAGAAAAAGACCAAATGCTCACAAATTAAAAAAAAAAAAAAACAGAAAAAATAGAAGGAAGGAATGAAAGAAAGGAACTGAGAAGAAAAGAAAGAAAGAAAGAAAGAAAGAAAGAAAGAAAGAAAGAAAGAAAATAATAGAAAGAAAAGAATTTCCTGAAACCAAATGTTCTGCAAACAAAACCAAAATCTACAGCCATGGTTATCAGTTGAATACCAAGCACTGAGGTCATTAGGCAGCAGTGGACAGTTCCAGACCTGTGGCCACATACAAAGTCTGAAAAAAAAACAAAAACAAAGACATATGAATTATATAGGAGTTTTTAGAAAAATGGGAGGATGATAGAGGTAGATGAGACAAAAGTGGGTAGAGATAAGAGTAAGTAGAATGTTTAATGTACATATGGAAAATGTTAGGAAAGAAACAACAATAGCAGTAAAAGTACTACACACACACACACACACACACACACAGAGTCCTAACAAGCAGCTGAATATAAGCCAGTGGATTATCAACCAAACCAAGTGAGGTCCAAGGGTCAGAAAGAAATCCCAAGCAACAACCAGAGAAAGCAGTGCCAGATGCATGGGCACAGGGGCCCATGATGCCTCCATGTGCCGTTGGGATGACTCCAACAGTAAAACAAGTGGCTGAGTAAAAATTCTATTTTGGTTAATAGCCAAACATTAAATTATGACATGTCTTGAGACATCTCTTTACATTTTGCTTAATGAATGAGATTTTTTTTGTTATTTTAACATTCTATGCAACTTATAACTTGTTTATTAAATTGCCTGATTTCATCAAATAAAGAATATATATGGCCCCTTTACCTTCATTCTTTTAGTTTCATCTATTGAGTAAACAGTTGTGGACCTAATTTTACTTAGTTGTATGGGATGTTTTGGTCTCCTATGTTTACTACTTTTTCTTCTCCATGGTTCACAATTCTGATTTTCTTATTGCCTCAGTCATCTCTAAACAAGAAACCTGCTTTTATCCACATGTGTCCTATTTTTACATCTTTTTAATTATAATCTGGTACAGACCAGTACATCATCTCTTTAAATATATATATATATATATATATATATATATGATATGTAGATATGTAGATGTATATGATGTATATGTATTATGTATGTATATATGTATTTATATATATGATATAGACACAGATCTACATGTAGATATGGATGATATATAAATTCTGAACCAATGAAATACATTCTTACCTTTGGAGTAGCCATTTAGAACTAACTTCAGCAAGTTTGATATTTATCACTCTTGTCTACTGGGACATGAAATTCTTTCTGCCTTTGCATGACATTAGGGTCCAGTTTAGAATAGGACCCCATTTGAAACACTAAATGCCATCAGGTTTTGTTTAACCCAGGGATAGAAAATAAATGGTTTATTCACTAACTCTTAGAAGAGTCACAGGATAACATTCTTTACAAGCAAACTCATCCCTGAAATTTCTGTATCATTAAACTCAGGATGCTACCCTGTAAAATTTAAGGGCTTGAAGAATTTATCTGTTTGTAGAGATGGAACTCTGTATGTGCAGGTAATGGGGGTAGATAAGGGGTTGAGCTGACCATTTGTAAGCCCTTGTATAGGTTAGCCCAAGTCTTCTCAAACTACATGTAATGCTGCTTTTGGAAATAGAGTGATATTTAAGAGGACAGATTTTAAAATGCTCCATTTCTTTTAAATTATTAACTACTTGCCTCAAGGCATGTGACAAAAATCTCATCTTGAAAAAAAAATGTCATTGCTAAGAAATTGCCACATAAAAATTTCCCTCATTAGGGCTTGTATATTACATGTGTATCTGTCTATTATATAAAAAGTAAAATATATTGTTGAGTTGATTATTGTGTTGTCTAGGCTAAGCATCAAATTAAACACAGTAAAAAGCATTTATTTTATTTATTTGTGTTACTTTTCATGTTATTTTTGCATGCTGGAGGTTGAACTTAGATTTTTGCTCATGTCAGACAAGTGCTATATCACCTAGCTCATCTCTTCCCTGCTTTTTATTTTTAATAAATATTTATGAGTTTTATAAGGAGTGTGAAGAGGAATTGGACTCTGGGACATACACCCTTGGCAGAGTTAAGAAAGTACTGACAGTCCTAAAGCTCACTTAGCACTGTGGTACTCTCATATGGAGAAGACATAGCCCACACTGCCTCTGGCATCAAGATGCAGGGAGAGGATAGTGCAGCACCGGGAGAGGCACACAAAATGCAGCAGAGGGATCAGAAAGCTGGTGTAAATGATGCAATTCAGGTAAGATCCTTTCATGATTCATGAGTTAAGTCTACTGGCTGCTTATTCTACTAACTGGATCCACACAAAAGGATTCGTTCTTTCTTGAACCATTGTAAACCTGTTTAAAATGTTGTTAGAGTTCAACTTTGGCTATATACATTAATTTCAGGTGTTGCCAACACCAAGAAGAAGTTTAGAAAACAAGAAAACCATAGACAGCATGACTAATGAGTAAGGAACTGGTTTTGGAGACAGAAATAAGACCAGGAATCTACTTTAGGAGAAAACGGAAGGGAAGGCTTACATGTATTTTATTCTCTGCTTATGATATTCAATGAACAATCAATTTGTTATCAAGAAGAAAAAGTTAAGCAAACTTAAAGATCAGGTTATTCTTAGACTTACAAGGGAAGTAAAGCCACAGAGCAAACCCATTCACTTTTCCTCCACTGTGTTCACCAGGTTCCTATATTCAGTAAGAACAAAATGCTCCTGTTGCTTTTGGAACAAGAAGGGAAAGAATATTAATTTTTGAAACCTGTCAGAGATTTCTGTATTTCCTAACAAGCATTGAGAGAAGCGAGCTCACCACAACTAACCTGCTAGGGATTTGTCAGAGTTTAACTGATTTGTGGGCATTGAAAACACTCAACTTCAGCCATCCCTCACTACACACACATATAAAAAACTGAACACTAAATTCTAGGGACCCGTATGAGAGTAGAGAAATGTTCCAGCCCATCACTCTGACAGCCTTGACCCATCTAAGAGAGAGGAAAATACATATGGAAATGCTTGAAGGTTCTATGATGCAGAAGCTTGGGTTCAGTGAAAAGCATCACTCACCAATCTGTAATTCCTGCCCCCATGCCCTGCCACTCACAAATATTACCTCTAGATTACTAAAGGAATGTTTGTAGCAATACCTTTTACCCAATCTCTTTTAGAGTCCAAGAACCACACCGAATACTATATGAAAAAACACAGTTTGAAACTGGGTGTGGCTCATGTCTGTAATCCCAGCACTTGGGAATCCCCTGTAGAATAGCTGAGTTCAAAGTCAGCGTTGCACAGGCCACTTAAGCTAAAGAGTAAAATCTCATTTTTATCTTGATATGCGATATGGAATCAGGCATTAACAGGGGATGGGGGGTGTGAGGTAGTGGTGTGAAAGGAATGTGAAGAGGCAGAGACTCTGTGTCATTCTTATTAGCATTAGTTCCATAAGAAATGTCCATACATAAATCCAACCGAATGTAAAATGTACTAGGTATGTGCTAAGGAAACCTGAAGACTGATGAAATAAATCAAAGAATGTATTCAGAGATAGCCCTGGTTCAAAGACGAGAGGACCCATTAATATGAAGATGTAAGTTCTTCCCAACCTGACCTACACATTCAATAAAAAATTCAGAAAGTTATTCTGAAGATATTGAAAAGTTAATTCTTTATATGGAGACAAAAGACTGAGAGTAACAAAAACAGTATTTGAGTTAGTAACATATTTAGAGGGCCACCACTCTCTGAAATCAAGAACACTAATAAATATTGCCTATCACTAGAAGAATAGGCAGTTGGTTACTGGTACAGAAGAGAGTGCCATGAAAGACCAGCAGCATTGTCCTCAACTGACCTCTGACTCAAGAGCAAGAAGAGTGCTGGCCAGAAAAGTGAGAGGCTTTTATCTTTTTTGCTTGTTCATATATTTTGTTAATCTGAGACTATCACCCATGTTATTGCAGACTGATCTTGAACTCACAACACCCTTCCTGCCCACGTCTCTTCCCTGAGCAAATAGGCCTATGCCCCTTTGTCTGACAAATGGTATTTTTTGAAACATGATATGTGAGGAAGAGCTTTTCCATATTTAAAATAATAATTTAAACACAAACCTTACATATTTTACCAAAGTTAAGGACATTATGTAAAATGATTGTTACAAAACTTAGGACATGATTTATGCCAAAAAAAAAGTCTAGATGACCTTCAGATGATGGTGCAATAACAAAGATGTGATGAATAAAAGAATTGAAAAATTACATTCCTCTAGCTGAAGAATGAAAACATCAATAGAATGAAAAGACAGGTTATGGATTGAAAAAAGTACTTACATGTGAAACCTTGAAAGGACATTATGGTAAGTATGCAAAGATTACTGAAGTTTCAACAAAATGAACATAAACAATGTGCCTAAAATACAAAAACTTGTTCTGTAACATATCACACTAGACAATGCTACTCAAAATAGCCAAGGATAAGATTATATGACTACTTACTGGAATGTACAAAATTTATAACAATGGGAACAACAAACACTGATAAGGTTGTACAATAATAGAATGTTCATTCATTGATGGTGATAATGTAAAATGTTAAAGCTACCTTGGAAGATAATTTGATCATATCTTATAGCACTAAACATATGGTTAACATACAATATAACATTTTTGTTTCCCTTCATTAATCCAAATAAGGTAAAGCATATGCATAGGAAAACGTATACAACAATATTAATTCCATATGTAACTATAGCTGTTGAAACTTGGGAACAATTAATAAGCCTTCACTAGATAAATAGATAAATAAATTGTGTTATGTCCAGGCAGGAGAAAAATTTTCATGCTAAAGAGGAGCAAACCATCACACTTTAGGATAGAGGAAACTTGTGACTCAGTAAAATAAGTGATTGTGGTAAGATTACATACTACAGTATAAATCCAACTAGTGACATTCTGAAGACAGTAAACCTATACTGATAGCAACAGATCAATGATTCTTTGATGTTTGGGAGAGAACGGGATGGATAACAGAACGCAGAAGCTTTTTTAAAATCAATGAAAATGCTATCATATTTGTTGTGATAATGGTACATACCATTATGTTTTTGTGCAAAGCTTGAGAATATACAATACCAAGACTGAATCCACATGCAAATTAGGCACAGAGGACAGTGCTATGCTACCATAAGGTAACCAGCTGTATGAAAGGCATCATGCCGGCACAAGTTTGTAAAACTGGAACAGGATATTGTTTTATAAAATCGGAAGAGTTGTGGAAACTTTTTGTACTTTTCTTTCCATTTTGTTGTATTACAAGTCTTCACTAAGATCCTATTGTTTAAAAATAAAATATAGAAAAAAAGCTCAGAACCAATTTTCAGTAAAACTTATTGTTATCAACACAGACTGTTAAATAAGTAGAGGAAAAATCCTAATCATCAAAGGCCTTGCATATATTGGAAATTATAAATAAATAATTTTCACCCTATTCTTCATCAACTATTCCTAAAATTTTTTGAGTTGACCTATTTTTCACTTTAAATCCTATTTCGCTTTATATCCTCCAAGGTACTGACATTATTTCATTCTCTGTATGTGACTTCCAAGTAACCCAGACAATCTTATTAACCACCATCTGGAGCTTTTCACTGCCTTGGCATAACCTCCATATTGCAGCTCAGGGGACCTTGTATGAATGAGCCATATCTGAGTTCAGCATGATCTTTGACACTCTTCTATTAGGCTGCTGCCTCCACTGCCTTTGCATGACTAAGGCTCTGTTGACAGATCAAATTTCTCAACTACATAGGAGACTTCAGCACCAGCCCTGTGCTGACCAGTATCCCCTTATCAAATCCTGATCATTTCTCATGCTGACACATGCTAGTTAAACTTTCAAATAAAACCCTTATAATCACTCTTGAGAATTAGCACTGAGGTCAAGTGAGAAGTCAGGGGTTTTATCAGGAAGAGTGGCAAAGAGGAGAACTCAAGGTCCATCACATCACAAAAGCAATCAGTGAGATTAGCAAAAGCATGAAACAAACTGGTCCCAATTTCTGAAAACTAACTGAATATAAACAAAATATTTCCATAATCAGAAACAGGCTCAACACAAAAAAGGTGATGTTTAGCAAGAGAAACTTGAGGCATTTTTAAGTTACCATAGTCCCATCCCTAAACTTCTATGTTGAGAAAGCCAATTATTAGGGGAAAAAATCAAAAGTATTCTGAGATGATTAAGCACAGAGAGTTTCTTGATAGTTGATCTAATTTATAATAACTCTTAAAGGCAATCATTCAGGATGAAGTAAATAAAAAACCAAAAAAATCAATATTAAGCCACATAAACAAAAAACAGTAGTAAAAAGCAATGTGCTTCCATAGAAAATAGCCTCATAACATGAAGAGGTTGAAATGTAAGGAAGAAATTGAAAATGAAAAATTATATTTTACAAAACAATAATGGAAGAAGTAATTCTGAATGAGGAATTATATTAATTACAGGTAGAGTATTTTCTCCAGTCAAAATGCAGAGGTCAACAGATTGAATAATATTTTTATCCAGTTATATATGGCATCTATAAGAGCTTACTTTGATACAAAGATAGAAAAAATTTAAAATTAAGAGAATGAATATAAACATTTCAGGAAAATAGTAACTAAAAATAAGATAGATTGGTTGTGTCAATATCAAAACAATAGACTTAAAAACAATAATTTTTAAATAGACAATGCATGTACTGTGGTAGCAAAAGTATTAATCAGCTAAGACAATAAACATACATCCATGGAAAGAAACCCCAAAATAGATAAACTGAATAAAACTGTGTTTGAAGGGATACAGGTAATTGAGTAGGTAGTTAGAGATTTTAATAGCTTAGTTTCAACCTGAGAAGATCATGTAAGTACAAGATTAACACAAAAGGAGACCTAAAAAACTAACAAGATCTAACAAACATACACAGTTCACTTCAGCAAATAACGAGACACATCTTTTAAAGTTCAAATGGAACATTTTTAATAAACTATATATTATCCATTAATGCAATGTAATCACTCAGAAAAACAAGAAGACACCTTAAATATAATTTTTTACTTCAGTGGACAAAAATTAAAATTTTCAGCAACAAAATGAAGTCTTTAAAATTCACAAATGTATGAAACTTAACACAATAATTTTAGAAAATCAATACATTAAAGAAAAAAATCCCACAACATTCACAGAACTTTGAGATGGATGAAAATAAAAACAACATGCTAAGAACGTATGCATAAAATCATTGCTTAAAAGGAAATTTACAGCTATGTTAACATAGAAAAAAGTTCACATATCAGTTACTCAACTTCCACCCAGGGATTAGAAAACAAAGGGATAGAGGGAAATAACGAAGATGAAAGGAGAAACTGGCCTTGTATTGACAGAGTCCTGTGTTTGGCAAGTCAATCAGATGTCAGTACAAGGGTTGGGATCTGTGGACTCAGCATTTGACTAGAGATGGGAGGTCAAATACATGTTTGGTAAAGTAGCCAACAGACAGAACTCTCACTGGGGATTCTTGACACAGAAACCCAAAAGGCTGATTCTAGAACCTTAGTGAAGCTTAAATGTAAGCTATAATTAGATGTGGAAAACAGGAGGTGCAATAGTTAATGGAATTAAGGTGAAAATTAGAAAGAAATTGAAGCTTATGAACATTTAACTACAGTGCTTATATTTTGATCTCAGAGCTACATTATCCCCCAAAATTTTCAGGTAATTTGGAGTATATGTTATGTATGTATATAGGATGTATATATATATATACATATATATATATATGTGTGTGTGTGTGTGTGTGTGTGTACACATGTATGTACTATATAAGTACGTGTATATGTGTGCATATATATTCTATGCATACAAAAACATTTGCTGATAATAAATCAATAAATCAATCTACTTAAAAATTCTCTAGTACACATAATTTTCTGATTTAATGAATATGAAAGCAATTTGCATACTAACAAGATGGATATATTTGCTTTTTAGATAAAAAATTAAATCTTAACTGAATACTCGAGACTGTAGGCCATAGGACATCAACTATGCTTTCCAGAGTAGATCAATATTATGATTCTTAAATTATCAATACTGAAAACAAGAGTTCACATAAATACATAGGTTTAAATGGAAGAAGTATGCTCAGGGTCATTTCAGAAATCACTGGAAATTCTGTCCTAATCCTAATAACAATTTTATTTAACATTATTTTTAATAAAACTAAAGTTACCAACCCAAGCAAGCAGATCCCAGGTACTCAATGCCCAGCCAGTCTAGCCAATCAATGAGCTCTATCAGAAGTCATTTCTGAATAAATAAGGTATAGAATGTCAAAAGAATATACCTGACTTCAACAAGCATGTACACATTGTGTATCTAAATATACATGCATGTATACATACATACATACATACATACTGTGTCCTTTCTTGAAAACACATTTGTTCCATCTAACAAATAGCCTAACTTGGCCTTGTCTTTTTGAATTATACTTATGCTGAAAGCTTATACTAATTGGCCAATTTTGGGGGGATAAGATCATTTAATACAAATTCTACTTAATAATAAAGAGCTGAATGTCTCATGTAATTTGCTGAATAGAATAATAAAAGTCAAAAAATAACAGGGTGGTCATTTAGGTATGGTTTTGCATCACTGGACAGTTGAAAGATTGCAACCAAAGTATAGTTAGTCAAGGAATTTCTGTAACCATTACACAAAAACACGAACACCTGTACAATGTCTTTTCAGGTAAAGTATTTGTATATTTGCATTTACCCTGTTTTAACCTGACTCCTCTCAACTCTGCCAGGCACATTCGTGTAGACAGTATAACTATGCCTGTTATCAAAGTGCTATATCCAATGTGAATATCTAACAAAAATGTTATTTTTCTAGAACGACCTCCATGTCATATACCAGTGGCTTGGGTTACTACCTAAGAAAGTGTGCAGAGTCAATCGGAGCTTTCAATATAATGCCCATTTCCAGAGATATCTGTCCTCAGGACTACCTCTTGCTTGGTACCTGCACTTTAGAATCAACACTTCTTTTTGTGCCTATGATGCTGGGTCATGTAGCCCCAATTTGATGACACAAAACTGATGCTCACAAAAGGGAATGTTAGTTAATGCCTGTTCTTTTTTGAAGGCTAGAATATGAGTATCTGATGATCTGTATCAGAGAGGCACAACATGCTTGTATAAATGACACCTCATTACAATTCTTAGATATTGAAGCTTGTTGAATTTCCCTGGTTGGCAACATTTGCCTTTGTTGGCTTATAGATTGAGCACACTCACTAAGAAAGGGCAATGGTAAATATATATATATATATATATATATATATATATATATATATATCATGCTTTTTTTCCCCCTGGACACTGCCATCCTTTTCTTGCCTTGACTAGTTTTAGGCCATTCTGCTTCTTCTTTAACTAAAGCATAGTTTTAAGTATTAAGGCTCCCAAGTCCTAGACATTACAAGCCTGACAGTGGTGTTTGCAATTCCTGACATGGAGAGAAATTATTTATTCGATCATTTATAATCTTCTGCAAAGCTCAGAGACAGTATCACACTCAGTGGTAAAACATTAACATTTTCTTCCCCTGTGTTTAGAAATAAGACAGATGTCCATTCTAGCCCCTGGCTTTTGAGTACATCCAGATGGGTCACCCAACTTTATTCCATCTGCATCTTCACCTCTGTGAGTCAATCAGAGGACAGTCATAGTAGGTAGACAATAAGATGACCAAAACTTTCAGAAAGATCTGAGAGTCTGCAATGTATTATGATTTTGCCCAATGTCCTTCTCACATTTAGAATGACTGACTAGCTCATACCTTTGGGAACACTGGGAAGCAATTTACTTCCTACCCATGGGGAATTAGCCCCACAGTATTTTCTGCTCTAGAAAGTGAACATTCACAAGGCTAGAATGAGCATGGGCCTCAGGGACTACAAAAGAGGCTTATGTCTTATGTCCCTAGTCCAGGAAAATAGGAATTTGGCAAGCACAGACTAGAAAAGATGACAGTTTTGGAAATGGTGTGTAGGAGTGCTGAGTGCCAATGGGGAATACACAGGAGCATATTGCCTGTGTACTCTATCTGGAGCCATTGCTGCCAGCACCACGCACCACCAGACAAAGGCTATTTATTGAAGAGCATTGTTTCAGCTTCCCTGCAGCTGTTAGAGAGCACAAGAAGGCTTTGGATTCTATGAAACATAGCGGCTTGGGGAGATTGGGCTGCAGCCCATAATATATGCTCTTTTCAGAATATGGGAAGACAAAGCACGAAAGGCTCTCACAGAATATAACCTCTGGTAAAAATGTGTCTGACTTCTGCGTTAAGTAATTGAATGGAGACACACTTCTTCCACTTGCTGCTACTTGGAAGGTTGTCGGGTGTCTGGAGCAAAAAGGTAGAGAGAGGGATATGAACAGAAAAACTTTGTCATTAGGGAAACATTGTACTCACTGTGACAGTGGGTAATATCTTACAAGCCACACTGTCATGTGTTTCATTAGCATGCGTTTTAGATGCCATAGTGCTTAGTGACTGTGGGCAGATGACTGTGACTGTAGTTTTTGCTAACACATCTTGCCCAGTGGAAGGCAGAGTATGTGAGACTCTCTTCCATTGAAAGAAGACATGCAGGGAAATCCAATTAAGGAGGCAAAGCATGAGCTCTGCAAGAGGGGGCACTTGAGAATTTTGTTTATAAGAACCTGAATTCTAATATTTAGATGAAATCAGCTTATTGATCTCATAATGCATACTCACACCAAGAAGCCAGGAAAACTGACAGCTCAAGGCAGGCTCCTGTGAATACATACAAGGAAATGAATACAAGCCATATCCCTATCCATTGTGAGCACTGGTATGGCTGTTCCAGGATACTATGTGTGTCCGATGTCAGCCACGATGCTGTGTGAACTAAGGAACCAGAAACTTTATCTTGATATCTCTGTACCTACAAGTTCTCTTAGACAAAAGAACATCCAACAATAAATAATGTGGAATTCACATGTTGACACCGAGAAGCACAATTCAAAGATATACTTCTCCTCATATGAAGGTATTTATTTTAATTAACCATCACACAAGGGGTAAGTCTCTCTCTCATATTCTCTATTAGGTACGCCAACCCAAATACACGCAAGGCAGAATCTCTCCAGATAATTTATTCTGGAATAAATATTGTAATCTTAATATACTTCCAATAGCAAACTGTATGCATCAGAAAGGCAAACAGAAAGAAGGGGTTTTTAATGTAAAATCAGGAGGATTACAGTCACTGTGTAAGACTGTGATTCCAGCATCCTTTGCCATCCTTTTTGTTATCACAGGAACAGGCATGAGATCTCTCTCTTCATGATGGCCATGCTCATTTGGTTACCTCAGTGAGTCAGAGTTGAATATAAGACTCCATTTTCATGTGACAAATGTTACAGAAAAATAAATATTATCACTGCAGGCAATCACTGAATTTTATGACATAGTTTCTAACCTTTTGAGTGAACGGAGCAAGGGTTACTAATAGAGAATCCAGTAATATTACTATTTTTGATGTCATGGGTGAGCTTCCTGATGTTCCTCGGGGACAGATAGCCTAGACAGGGATGTGCAAATGCCAGGTCAGTCTCTGGGTAACTAGGCCAATGGTCCTTTCAGCTTTAAAGTCTCATCCAAGTAGCAGATTCCATCTGCCTCAGGCAGAGAAATGTCTCCATTTGTAGCTCTCTTTGGTCTCCTCAAAATTTAGGCATAGTGGTTTGTGCTTTTTGGGGCAGCTCATCAAATCAGAAGTCATAGGACATAACTGACTGAGCATGCTTACTTCCTGACTGCTCTCTGCACTTGTATATCTGTGCTTAAACTTGTTTCCCCGTAATAACAACACTGGAAAAGAGACAATGATTCCTCAGACTCAAGAAAAGTGAGTATAAAATTCTGGCCCAGACTTAGTGATTTCTTACTCTCCTGACCAGTGTACAGTAATGACCCAGCTGAGAAGCTCTGAGGAAAGAGGAAGCAGGCAGTAATAAAATTATTAAAGCTTAGATGAATTCATCATAGAGTATCTCTCTAGATTAGGGCTCTGTAATCAGCTTCTCTGACAGTCACCTGAATCTTGTTAAAACAAACACCTGAGTTCTATAGTTCCCTGGTGGGGCCATGAATCTATCCATCCTACCCTTCCCAGACCCCGCTGAAGCTTCTCACTCTCAGAGCCCTGGAGTAGCAAATGAGTCACTCTGTTATTTAGGTCCATGTGACCAAAATAATTTGCATTCTTGGCACATTGAGCTTGTTCATTTATACATATATTTATTTATTTTGAATTGGTATAAAGAAACATAAAATGTAAAATACATATTTTATATAGACATGCGCATGCAAATATTCTATCTTCATAAAATATCATTCTTTTATCATTACTCCATATTATTTTTCTGAAACAAAATCTCTCTCTATGGCCCAGGCTATCTTTCTTCTACCACAGTTTTCTGAGTATACTGATTTTTGGTATGTGCCAATAGGCTAAACATCTGTATGTAGTCTTTATTTTTTTTTTCATTTACAGAAATTTGCACTAACAGAATTTTATTTTAGCAATAAAATAACTCCAGAAAGAGGGGGAAAATAGGTATGGACACACTTGGACTTGCCCTGATTACAGAGGCAGTGACACTTTACTTGGGGTTACTATGTGATGAAAGCCTTTTGGGGAATCTTATTCCCAGTGTCATTGTGACTGTCACCTAATTATTGCTATACAAGAATGACTAGACAAGACAGTCAGGGTATTCCAAACCAGCTTAGAAGCAGATGAAAATAAAACAAAGCAACAGTTCTTTGGGAAAGAAAACAAGAGTTGCTGGTCTTGAGTGCATGAGTGACTGAGCTCTGTCATTCCACTTGCTCTCTCTCTCTCTCTCTCTCTCTCTCTCTCTCTCTCCCCTCTCTGACACTGCACATACACACATACACACACACACACAGAGAGAGAGAGAGAGAGAGAGAGAGAGAGAGAGAGAGAGAGAGAAATACAATCTTAAACTTCAGAAATTATCTGGACAATAAGTCTATTGTCCTCAAGCTTAAAAGAAAGTTAGATACAGCATGCAAATTAGAAGTTATTTTCTCATAGGAATGTTCCTTGCTTTAGAGCTTGTGTAGGGTTCCAATAGTCAATGATATAATAGGTGGTTATTCTGGGTAAAAAAAAAGGACTAGGTCTGAAACATTTTGGACTTAAACCTGCTTAGGAATTGAGCTTCTCTTTTTGTATTTATAAATCAGTTGCATCACCGGGCGGTGGTGGTGGTGCACGCCTTTAATCCTAGCACTCAGGAGGCAGAGACAGGCAGATTTCTGAGTTCGAGGCTAGCCTGGTCTACAGAGTGAGTTCCAGGACAGCCAGGACCACACAGAGAAACCCTGTCTCGAAAAACCAAAAAAAAAAAAAAAAAAAAAAAAAAAATTAGTTGCATCTAAATCCAACTGTCCAATGTGCAGCCTCTTAAAAGCCATGTGAGTTGGGTCAGTACTTTACTTGCAGAGAAATCGGTTCTGACTATGAGAGATTTGGAAATATCTAAGGAAGGCCTGGGTAGTACTGAGTTTGAAAGGTACGGCCAAAATCAAGCTTTTAAGGCACAGCTTAGATAGATGCAAATAGCAGTAATATCATCTCACCATTCATTCCAAGAGCTTCAATAGGATCAGGATATTGTCTCTTTCTCCTGAAGGACTGGGCAGAGTGTGATTTCTCTGAGCTACATCTTAGGTACGTAGTATTGAGAGAGAACTGTACTCAAGGAGTATTCAGAATCTACCTTAGCTGCTAAACTGAGAGGACAACCAGGAATTATTACCCCAGCAGCTGCTAGAAGGTACTGAGTATCCAAAATAATCCTATAAAAGGGGTCAGTGCAGTTAATGACATTTTATAGTAGCCACATCCACTTTGAGCTCTGTCTGGCATGTTATCAGACTCCTCTGTATAAGGCTGGACTTTTTTTGAACCTTTAGGAGGTGGCCTAGGTATGAAGTGGATGCAGGCAGACTTTTTGCATGTTGCTGAGAGACTAAATCTTTGGGGTTCAGACTCTATCTTAGAGAATCTGACCTAAGCTTGAACTCAAGATAACTAACAGATAATAACTGGATGCCAGTACCTAGCACAGTTTCCAGGTTAACCCCCAAGACCTGTGTCTCCAGGTTAAACCCCCCCCCCAACCTGGCAACAAAACCTGCATCTAGCACCAATTTCCAGGTTATTCCCCAACAAAACTGCACCTTTAGGTTACAAGCCCACCACTGACACTTCACATCCTAACAACCACCAATCAGGAGGAATGCAGAAGTTAAGTTTATGGTTTGGCTCCTAACACCAGCCAGTAATATTATCGGCCACAGTAGTCCCCCAATTAATGCTTGCCAGGCTAGAAACACTCGCCCCCTCACTTGCTATTTCCTGTAAAACCTCATCCCGATGAGAATTCTGGGCTTCTCCACTGGAACTGTCCTGTGAGTCTGTGGTGAGTTAAGCCCTAGTTTGAGCTTGTGAATAAAGACTCTAGTATGATTGCATCGGATCAGCTCCTGAATGGTCTTTTGGGGTTCATGAATGTTTCCTGGCACTACACTGCAGGACATAGGTCTAGGCAACATTTCCTCCTAGAAGTGAATACTGAATGAGTGCTACATCCAAGCATGGACTGACATTCTGAAAGTTAAAAGCACTAAAAAGCAGGAGGGAAATGCTAAATGGATTCGACATAGGGAAGAGACAAGTTAAGGAGGTTAATGGCTTGGAAATAAGGCACAAAGAATACTAGAGGTCCAGGAAGTAGAAAGACAGATCTTTGTCCTGCTCTTCTTCCTGTTCAAATGGAACAACTTGACCACAAGCACTTAGATGGCCTCAGGATGTCATAAACATAGGATGACCATGATGGATTTCCTTATAACCCGGGGAACATGATTAAAGACCTGGCTCTTGTTATTAGGGAGCCAGAACTAAACACCATGTGGGGACTTTACTGTAGGCTTCTGAGGAGAGAAAATAATTGAAGAGCTATAGCAACATGTAAAGAACAAGAACAACAACAAAAAGCATGGCTTCTGGGGAAACGAGGAGACGAAAAGAAAGAACAGTATCATTTCTGAGCATGACATGTTGCTCAAAAACTTTAGCAACGAGAATGAAAAATGTCCCTAATTTCTGGATATGGGAGTCATATTCTATGTGGAAGACTATTATTAACAGGAGGGTCAAGAAGATTTTTACCCCCCAAATTGTGTCTCTCAGTTGCTGCATCCGAATTTAGGATCAAGGAGACAGGAAAGAAAAAGCACAGTCAGCTTGGTTCTGTTTTTGATAGTTACTGATACCAAGTATTCTAATCACATGACCAGAAGTTTCTAGGTAAAAGCAACCCATTTATGGTATTGTTTCTAAGTAGACTTTACAATTAAGGGTCAACTTTGCATAACAGAAATGAGGCATTTCTTATGGTGGACAAGATGAAGCCAACACAAATATTTTGCCTGTAGGAACATAATTAGGTTTCAAAATGTAAGTGTCTATCCAAGCTTTTTCCCCACAATTTTTTATTCAGAATGTAAAATGGAACAGAGCTACACTCTTCTGTCCTTACTGTGTTTAGAAGGTCTCATCACACTCCTCCGGCAAGCCTTGAACTTGTATTCTCTGTTCTCAGTCTTGACACTAGCTGCTATTACAAGCCTGCAGTACCAGACTTGACTCTACTTTTCTGATTTATTGATCAACACTGGGAACATGGACTTGAATCTGAATAGAAAGTAGGCATGCCTGTCTTAGTAAGCATGCCTGTCTCAACTTCTATTACTCTTATTCCCTCTAATCCATCTGGTCTACCATCAAACTGTAGATCTTTTATGCTGGAAGGCAGAATGTGGAATGAAAAGAAATCCCATCTTATTTTTGATTTAAAAAGGCCAAATAGTTTACCTTTAGTTGTCAGTTCTTTGAGAGAATAATCCCATTGAATATTAAGCAAGTGCAAATTGTTAAAGGAATTCAGATATTCACCACAATATACCCAGACAAGAGCAGGGGCTTGCAAATATCTAAACACAGTGGAAAACCTTATATTCAGAAGATTGTATCCAGACATGAGCAAGTATGAAGTTTCAAATAGAGATAAAGACTGGTGGAAGACTGTAAGTCTTTTATTTTAGTTTTAAGTCTTTCAGAATGGAGATGTCTGTGCATCTATGAAACTAAAACAAAATTGAAGCCTCATGTGTCAGTCTGGTTTCACTCTTGCACAGGAATGAAGGCTATCCAGCTATACAGGCCCACACAAAGGTCATTGTTTATGGGAATTCTGTAATTTATTACAAAATATAGTTTGCTCATCTGAATAAATAGCTCTCCTACCATATTAAGTAACTTCTTTTAATGTGTATCTCACTTCCCAAACAAAGAAGTTGCTTATAAAATACTGCCCATAGGAGCCAAATATGGTATCTAACACCTATAATGCTAGCACTTTCAAGAAAGACATGGGAATTGATTACACAAGTGGTTCCAAGCCAGCCTGGACTACACAGTGAGTTTTAGGCTACCCTTGGCTACATAGTAAGAACTTATCTTTACACAAATTGTTTTAAAGACTCTATTCAATCATCAGGTCACAGATTTCCAGCAATCTTACTGTCCTGGGAAATATTGCACCCAAAGACATGTCACTGACTTAGAATATATATGTTAAACCACTCAACCTCAGGTTTTATCATTCTTAGAACATCTTCCCTGACCTCTTTTGTAGGCGCTATAAACCTATAAATGTTAATCTTGATTGCCAACTTGATTAGCTGAGAAACACCCAAATAATGATTAAATTACATCCTGTTGAGATAGTGTCCAACAAATAACTAAGGCCTGAACTGGAGTGTTACAATATCATAGACCAGGGCCCACATGGAATAAACACCAGAGAGGAAAAATCCAGGCATTCTCTCTTTTTTGTTCTGTGGCCTCTATATTGTGAGCTGTCCCGATGTGCCCTCTCTACCAAAATGAAGGGAAACCTATGAAACAATGAGTTAAATAAATCATTCTTCCATTTGTGCCAAAACAAAATCTGTGATAGAAATGAGAGCTAGTGTTGAAGCACTGATGACTTAGCAGCTGTATCCACTTTGATAGCAACGGGCCAAATAAATGAGGTTTGCCTTCAGTAGATTTCCCGGTATTATTAGGGGAATGTAGAGTGGACTCTCTCCTGACTCATACACTGTCTGCTGATAGTATTATCATTCATATTTTTTCTCCACATAGGTCCCCTTTCCCTCTCAGAATTGCAGAATCAATGACAAAGCAAAATATTCACTTACTGTGGAAGGGCACTTTACATCTTGTCTAATATTAGAAATAGGAATACTGCTGCAATCAATGTTTCCAACCTTAAAAGTCAGTCATGTTCATTGTGGCCCTATTTTACAATAGCTAGGAAATGGAAACAAGTAAATGTCCTTCAGCCAATGAACTGATAATGAAAATGTGGAACATGTACACTGTGGAATACTATTTAGCTGTAAAAATAAATGAAATCATGAATTTTTCAGGTAAATGGATGGAACTAGGAAAATATCATATTGAGTGAAGTAACATTGAACGTTATCTCTCATTAGAGGCGCCTAGCTCCAAACTGTCAGATGTGAGTACATACCAGGAAAGTTTAAAAAGGCACCATTGCCAGAGTAGGGAGGATGCAAGAGCAGAGTATAAGTAATCTGATAAGGGAAATGGAAAAGGGGGTTATAAACAGAGTAGGAGAGCAAGATAAATACAGAAGAAGGAAGGAACAGCAGAGGATAACAGCAAGGATGTCTAAAACATCATAAAGAATCTCTGCAATACATGTAAGTCTTTATACAAATACACACAGACACACAGACACACAGACACACACACACACACACACACACACACACACACGTTCACGTGTATATGCAGTAATCTCATCTGGGCTGACAATGCTCCCTCCAAGAACTAAAGAGCCCCTAACAAACCCCTAACACCAGGCATGTGAAATTCTTTTCTGAGTTGTTGGTCAGGGTTGTGATTGTGAAGTAGACTTCCAAGGCACACAGCTTATTGCTATTGATCTTGATTGCCCCCTACAATGAAAGGCATGTACAATGAAAACCTCATGTACTTCAGATACTGAGTCCAGAGGCCCCTGAGATGGAACTTACCAGAATGTCCCTTCCCTTAGGACTAGCTTTCATGCTACTTAAAGGCACCATGCAGGCATTCAAAGGAGAAAAGCAAGCAATAGTTCTTCTTATCTATGACACCATGTCATCTATCTATGATATCTATAGATCTATGTGATCTATCTATGATAGATATCTATGAACCATGTCAATGACCAGCATGGCATGGTAACCTTAGGGGTTCATAACAGTATTTATATTTTGGCAGATACCAAAACGTCTTTAGTTGTACTTAAAACCTTCTCAAGAAGAGAGAAACCATACCTGTTACTGGAAATCTAACCAATTACCCAAGGTTTTTTAAGTCATATACCTTGAAAAATAATCTAAAATGGACACTTTACTAAATATAACTAAGATAACTTCTAGCTACATTTTGAATATTTGTCCTTAACTCAGAGAGATAACTGGAGAAACTTCTCTTCAAAACAGAGACCATTACAAAAACCTACAGCCAATGAAAATCCAGAGTTGTGTTGCCCAGTCCTAATGGACATAGCTACAAAACAACCCCATCCCTAAGGCTCAGAGAACATTACAGAAGAAGAGATATTAAGATTGTATGATACAGAAGAAGTTCTTGTGAGATTGTTTCTTAGGAACCTCAGAAGCTAAACCCACAAAGTCTCAGCAACATGACCTGAACAAGAAACAATCATAGACATGCCAAAGTGGATCAAAGAAAGTCCATGAACTTTCAACATTACACAAACAACTACAGGCAATTAAGGATGCTAAGAGTGAAGAAATAGTTGGGAAGAGCCCCACAATTCATTATTCAATATTAAATGTTAGCAGTGATAGCATACATATAACTAGACTGAGCTCATTATATTTAGAGACCTGGCAATGGTACCTTCTTAATTTTCCTGGTTTTTTTTTTTACAGTTACTCTAGGATGTATACATACATATGTATGTATGTGTATATATATATATACATATATATACATATATATGTATATATATATGTATATATATGTGTGTGTGTGTGTGTGTGTGTGTGTGTGTGTGTGTAAGAGTAATTAAGAAAAACAGTAGCCACAAATTTGAAAGAGAGGAAGCATGGGTATATGGGGGGTGGGGTTGGGGGTAAGAAAGAAAAGGGATGTAGGATGTAATAATATCATCCTTAAAAATAAAAGAAAATATTATTAAAATTAGTTTAGTGATAAAACAGTAAAATAAGCTAAGAGAGATATAGGCTGATACAGGAAAAATATTCTGTCTTTCCTGGGAATGAACAGACATTCTCAGGAGTAACTCATTTTGTGCTTTCCTTAATCCTGGGATTTCTCATGTCAGTTTCGCAGTGTCATGGTTCTGAGCTGGGCAGGGAGTGTTGTCAACATGCAGACGAATTACAGCAAAGCTAGAGATTGATTCAATCAGTTGGCTTTGCTGGAGCTAAGCTCAAGAGTAACTTCTTGTCTGTAGCCTTTCAATCACCAATGATATAAACAAGATCAGGGTGAGGCAACATTTAGCTGACTCACTCAGGCAACGTTCATAGCAACTTCAGATTTTTAGAAGGTTGGTTTCCACTGGTAAGCTCGTCAAAGATAAGCAGGATGGATGAAGATCAATTTAAATGAATTATGGCTGAGTAGGGAAGGCATGATGCGCATACTCTTGTCAGCTGTCTTTATGAAGAAGTCTGTCTTATGCCAGAGACTGCACATTCTCCAGGTTATTTTCAGAGTGACCCAATTAAGCATCAATTTAAGCAATATAGAAATTTTACCAAATAAAAATCTCTCATTTCTTTGAGGGGAAAAAAAAACACCTCTAATCCTAAATATGTAGCCATAGTTGTTAAACACATGAAGGTCTTAAGTGTATCTTTCCATTGGTTAAATTGCCAGAGGGACTATTGGTGGGACCCTAAGTTAGAGAGCATGGTGCTTTCTAAGCCTGACATGGAGACTCAAAGCCCAGTTAGGTCTGGTTTAAAGAACTGAAAGCCAAGCAATGCAATAACAAACACAGCTTGTTTTGACATAAGGTTTTCAAGTGCATGACCACCACTGACATTTCAATGGCATTTTCAGGCTTTCTGCAAATATCCCATAAATGTGCCGAATGCAAAGCCTGACCTTCCACTCAAAATTCAACCGCTTAGGAGATTTATTTTGGGGCTTCATATTTTCTTTCATTTGTGCTGTCAATGTTTGATTGTTTATTTATAGCCCTTCTACTTCCACTGAAATTACTTGAGTCTGCTTACAAGAGGAAGAAAGAAAGAGAGAGAGAGAGAGAGAGAGAGAGAGAGAGAGAGAGAGAGAAACAAAGAAAGGGAAAGGAAGGGAAAGGAAGGGAAAGGAAAGGAAAGGAAAGGAAAGGAAAGGAAAGGAAAGGAAAGGAAAGGAAAGGAAAGGAAAGGAAAGGAAAGGAAAGATAATAAGGTCAGAATGTTCATCCTTCTAGGAGTAAGTTGGGACACAAGCACTTCTCAGAATTGTAATAGCCATGATAAATAATGTCCCTGGATTTCCTTCCTTTGCATTGGACTTCATACTGGACAATCACATTAGAGAATATTTCAATCAGAAATTAAATCAGAAAGTAAGAATTATTTCTACAGATAAAAAATAGTAAAATTTATAAATACAAGGTTATAGGTCCCTAAGCGTTAGCTAAGAAAAAATACAATAATGTAACTCTAATTGGAAATTAGGAAAACTAAAACGCTGGACAATGCTCATTTGAAAAACATGGCATGCTTGGAGATGAGAAGTTCTGATTTGCCCTAGAGCAGGTAAGAATGTCAGTTATTTTCTATTGCAATGTACCCTAACGTAATCATTCAGAAATCAAAATCTATAGAGAAACTGTTCTGTATTCTTTTGGGAACTCAGCAGTATCAATCTGTCTTGAGGTGACAGTCCAGCTGGAGTCTGAACTCTGGCAGTCAATTGGGCCAGCTAACACATCTGGGGTACCATTTAGTGCAGTCCCCTTGTCCACTGCACTGCGGAGTGTGCAGCTTGTCTAACTTACTTGATAAATCTTTCTCTAAAAGTTGTTTTTGTGATGTGTTCTCTTTCTTTACATTTTATTCTGTATTCTTTTCTGGGAGTAAAGGATTTAATAGTCTTATTTAATTTAAGAATCCATGCATCTTCAAATATGGCACTTCTCTCATCTTCTCTCTGAATTTCTAAACCTTAATAATGCATACAGTCCACCATCTCATGTCCTCTTTTAGGTAGCCTAATCACTCTACCATTTTCATTCATTCATTTTCTCCTCTAGGCTGAAGTTCTTGATAATTTCAATTATTTTTTTTCTTATCAAATTTCTTTTAATAACTCCATGTCAAATCTCTTACTTCCTTAATGGATTTATGACTTTTAATAGTACTTTCTGTCATTAGTTTAACTCATTTATATTTAAAGACTCCCTACCTAATTTTCATGCTATCTTTTCTTTCACTGTCATTTGATTTTCTTGGCTCCATAATCCATAATATGGGTGCCTTTATGTTGGTTTTGCATACCTCATGATTTTAGTGTATCAAGTCACACAAGGTAGAAAACAAAGCTCTCTCCTCTTCCCACTACTACTCCTCCTCTTCCTTCTCCTCCTTCTTTTTTTTTTGGGGGGGGGGGGAATGAGTGTACAGTGGGCTTTAAAAAGTACCAAATGGAATTTTGTGGCCTAATCCTCAAGAAATCATTGCTCAAGATTTAAGTGCTATGTTAATTCACAGTAAGTCTTACATAGTCAGATGAGAGTGAAAAAGTTTTTTTAAACACTTGTATTCGTTCACTCTAAGCCTCTATGATTTGTGTGACTCTGATTCTCTGTGTATATGTCTCTCTGTTTTTGTCTCCCTCTGTCTGTCTCTGTCTCCGTCTTTCTCTCTTTTTTCTCTCTCACACACTCTCTTGGTCATTCTATTCCATAGGTGTGTGGAGATATTACATATTGTGCTTTGAAGAAAAATAATAGTTCTCTTGACATAAAATCCTACTTAGGATGTGAGAAGTATGAATACATATTCATTTCCTTTCCTGTGGTATTTAACATTGTATGATTTCAAGAGTAATGTTTGTCCATGATGAAAATTATGAGATATGCGCAGAGAGTTTGAGAGTGTTGTAGGGAGGGGTTTGGGGGCTTCAGTATGATAGATATATAGTATCTTTTGGAAAGTTTCAAACAAAGAGGCATGTCCTTCTCCTGGTAGCAATCTGAAATTAACAAATCAAGTTATCTATGTTATTGGGATTCTTCTCCAGTTATTCATGCTATCAAGATTCTTCTCAACAACATCAACATTGAAAGGTAAAGCTTATAAAAATAAAAGTGCTCTGAGATAATGTCAAACATGAAACTGTTATTGCTGCACTACGTAACCACCGAGCATCAAGGCATGACTGAAGAGTTGGACAATGGTGTAAAGGGTCAAAAAGAACAAGGATCAGGTGAACCAAAGGAAGAAGATGTAGAGTAGGTGAGATGGGAAGCAGATGTGAGGTGGCAGTCTGCCATATGTTGACAGAGAAACTTTTGCATATCTCCTGATGAGTTAGAAGTCAATCTAAATATATAGTAAAGAATGGCTCCTAGCTCAGAGCAGCTGAGGCACAGCTAGAGAATGGAAAGCTTCTCCATATCACATGAACTAGGAACTAAATAATAAATCCTGTCAATACATGACTGAGAGCTTGTCAGAAATGTATAAGCTCTGCCCATCTTTGTGCTAATGATCAGAACCCAATTCATTCATGTGATACAAAAATCCCAGATTGCGTCTTAAGTTTCAGTACACACTTCGTATCAGATTGAATTGAGGTTGAATAGCCAATTACTTACAACCCACACAAACCTAGGGAAGTTCCTAGAACATTCCAACTTTCTCTTTTTTTCCATTTGGAGGTAGAATTACTTATACATACTTTGCATGATTGAGATGATAGTAAATGATCTATGATGCAAAGGATTTAAGAATTTGTCCACAGGAAGTGACTGAAAATGTTAGTTACTCTTATGGCCTATCCAGAAAAAGACTGCCTATATGAGGGTTTAAGCCAATAGAAAGTCTTTATTAGCCAGTTGATAACTATGCTAGGTCTTCAGGGTCCCAGTGTAACCCAAAGCCTTTCTCAGGATAAGCCTTTAAACACCAAACCCATATTCTGGGTTGACATTCTCCAGTTAACAAGAACAGTTACTCAGAAACAGAACTACCGAAGCCAAAAAACAAGGAGATACAGAGTGGAAAGACTCTAGAGAAGGAAGGAAAACTTTTTTTGTTCATTCTCCAATTAGAAAATGACTGTGAGAGTCTCAGAACTACACAGAATAAGACTGCTATGTCCTATATAGCACTTCCATTAGTGAGGAGTTACGGAAATGGCAGACACTGGTAGAATAGCAAATCCTGGATGCCATTGGAGCCCACATGTTCTTTCTGCAGATTTGACATTTGAATTTGTTGAAATGAACCAACAGAAGACAGGTTAACAGGGAGATGCTCAACAAATTTATTCAGTGTTAGTTTTGTGTTGATAGAGGAACCTTTAGATTAGAGACTCAAATATCCAATTGAGGTAGCTATAATGCCATATGCCTATTGTCTAGCACCTGGGAGATAGACACTGGATTGTTGTGAGTGAGGACAGTGTAGCCAACATACTGAGACCCTGCTTCAGGAATAAAAATGAAAACAAAAATAGATAAAGCACACAGAGAGGAGCCATCTGATTTTATAATTTTATTTTTAAAAAGCAAGACAGACATACTATGGGGCTCAGAACATGTTTGCTAGAATGAATAGGAGACCACACCAAGATTGACCAGGTGCTTCTTGACCCTCAGTTGTAGAACTTCATTCTTCCACACATAAGCATGACTCTGAGGAATTAGGGTCTTATGACCTACAGTCAGACAAGGCAGGTGGGAACTTCTTTGTGATCAACACCTCACACAGAAGTCAGAGGGAAGTCAGTCATTTTCTTTTTTTCTTTTTTTCTTTTATTTTATTTTTGTGACTGGATCCGGGGTGGGGGGGGGCAGAGGTTCTAGGTCTTATGACTATTTGTGAGGAGAGAAATTTCTTTTTTTTTTTCTGGTTTGCTTTCGAGGAAAAAGAAGACTGAGAGAAGAGGGGCAAGAACAGGCCAGAGAAAGAGACTTGGCTCTTGAGGACATTACCCTGAGGAATCATCAGTTGAGTGTAAGCATGTGTTTCTGAAACTTCTAGACCAGTATCTCAGGCTCAGGAGGAATTCTGCCCGTGTGCACCGGTTGATGAACAGACTTAAAGGACAAGCATGTGGTCAGCAGCCCCTTATAGATTATCCTAAAACCCATTGATGGTGTCACTCCACAGAGTATTTTCTACCTAACCTGCATCACCCTTTAAAGAAAACATCTTGGAAGTTGTAACTAGAGAGTACTAGTATGATTATTCAGCAGCTAAAACATACACATCTCTTTATATAAAATGAACTTTCAGGCTTCATCTAGTATTAAATTTCTGATGTGTTTACATGGTTTCACAGTTTATTAATGTATACTTAATAAGAAGCAAAATAAGATAAAGTATCAGGTATTATTAAGTGGAATGAGGGCATTTATATCACTTTCTCTTAGTGGATTATTATTATATTATTATTGTATTAGTGAATTCATTGTATAAACATGTCAGAAGTCTATTTTTCTTTCATTTGGTAAAGCTTAGACACAGGCAAAGAGATTCATTGTATATGTGGCAATCTCAGTCTTGACTCCTGTCTCTTTCTGCTCTGTAATATTCAAAGTTAGCTCACAGCCTATCATTGTTGCTAGGGCTCTAGCCCCTGTACATTAGAAACTGAAAGGAGAAGAAGAAAAAAATATGTGTACTAGTTATTTTTCGGTTTTTATGATAAACACCATGTCCATGGCAACTTAGAGAAGGAAGGATTTATTTGGACTTAAAATTCCAGAGAGATAAGTGTCCTTCTCAATGGGGAGACATGTTAGCAAGCCAAGCATGGGACAAATGAAAGAAGGGCATCCTCATGATTCTAAAGACACCATTCCACAGATGACACTGTCAAGCTCAGCTGCCAGTTAGGGATGGATCCTCTCTTGCTTGAACCACATTTGGAGTTTTTGTGTTTGCTTTTTAAGAGTGGAAAAGTCCTTGGACTTTTTACTTTCAGCAGTTGGAATGACAGCCAGGGTTGTTGTTGGTGGTGTTGGTGTTGGTGGTTGTGGTGGTGATGATGGTAGTGGTAGTGGTAGTATTACCCCAAGGGCATGCTTTCCTTTATTCCAGCGTGGATCCTGAGATCACAATTTAATAGCATCTTTCTTAACAACTGTAGCTTCTCTTCCACCATAAGCATTAACTGTAACATGAAGATTACCAATATCTTTTTTCTCACAGAACTATGCATTTCGTATTTATTTTAACCCTATTTGCTATGTTTAATTAGAGAGCTAGAGAAGAGTGATTACTAATAACAACATGGCAGAGTCAATATGAAGCTGTCTTGAAATTTATTCCATGAAAGAAATTAACCTACTACTTTGAAATTTAGCCTCATGCAATTCATGGCACAAGAGTAAAAAGCAGCCACATTCATTGCCAAAATAGCAAAAATGGCCCCTAGCCCAACTGCTAAAACTATTTCCTCTGAAATCTCTTAAGCTGCACCTCTTTGCACTCTCTGCCAGGTTTTTACCAAAATGTTCCATTAAGCATTGCTTACAGCACTCAACATGTTCAGTCTAAACTCCTCAAAATCTTCCACACTATTCCAAAAGATCACAGCCAGGCCTATGACAGCAATATTCTATGATCTTGGTACCAACATTTATTTAGTTCTTTTTTTATGGCTATAACAAAACACCATGAGAATGGCAATGTAGAGAAGGTAGGTTGTATTTGACATATAGGTATGAATCCACCAAAGTAGGGAGAGATGCCAGCAAGTGTAAAGCATGGTGGCAGAAGCAGGAAGCTGAGGACTTGGATCATGAATTAAAATAGGAAGTAGAGAGTATGATCTAGAAGTGGAGTGAGTCTTAAAACTCTAAAAATCAGTCTTCCAGTGACATACTTCCTTCCGCAAAGTCACATTTCCTCTGCCTACCCAAAGAACATCGACAGCTGGGTATTCAAATGCCCAAGATGATGGAGAGAGTTCATCAAAACCACCTAGTTATGTGTTCCTGTGAGATACTATCCCCTTTAAAGATCCTGTCCAAATATCATGATCAATGTTAGTCTCATTTGTTATTATCTAACACCCAAGTATACTCTAGGTGATTGGAGCTCAGTATGTGATTAGCAGTGCAAATAGAATTGTTCTTTTGCTTAATGATTAAGGGGTACATTCTGAGCAAGCAACTAGCAACTTCTATCATGCCATCAAACTGAAGACTCTTTTCTATCTTTCTCCACATCTTGTTTTCTATCCATTATTTTCTTTAGTCATTCAGTCATTCAAAACCAATAAGCTTTATCTGCATAAAAATAAGTTAACACAAACACATGCATGCATGTGCACACACATGCACACACACACACAGACACACACACACACACACATAGAGTTAATGAATCCATGATGTTTATTTGTTCTTGAAAGTGACCAACATCTTAGAAGTCTTAAAGAATTGACAAAAGAATATAAGAAAAAGAAAAGAAAGAAATCTAAATTGTTAAGAAATCAAAAGTTTTCACAATAGACAATCTTCTAGTTATGGTAGAATTACATGCTCTGCTGAATATACTGTAAAACATGCCGAAGATATCTCTTACTTACTGAACAATATGTCTGAGCAGCATGGTTTACTGTAGAATGTCAGTCCTGTTGACACAGGATGGAGGAATGACTCTTATTCTGTCTCATCAAAGGTGTTCTTTGTGTCAAAGTAAGAAAGAATTGCAGGTCAAAACCATCAAACTTCAAAATCTGAAGTGTGACTTTTATTCAATGTGTAATTACTTTGATAATATGGTGAACTCAAAGCAGTTGTCCATCAAGTCTCAGAGTCGAGAGCTGACTTTGACAATTACCAATTTCAAATAATCATCTCTGCTCTTCTGCCTTTCCATATGGAGTTTTCCTTTATGCACATAAAAGCAAAAATTGACTAGAGTTATCTATATAATCTAAATTGTCAGCTTGTACAGAATATGACAAAAGAGTGAATGAACAGGTCTTTGGTTTCAGCAACATCGGGAAGCAGCTTCCAGATCAGGTCCTAACTCAAGAAGTTTAACTTGAAGGAGAAATTTTGAAGAGCCGATCCTCATGCTTCTGAGAAGGCAGCATTGCCAGGCTCTGATGTTTAGCATATAGCAGGGTTAGCATTTGGACATTTGGGAAGGAAGGACATTCAGGCTTGGACTCTTGTTTCAGGGAGCATGGAAGGACCATTTCTGAAGAAAGGAATACAGAGACTGGAGCTTGAGACAGAAACCACAGGGAGAGTGAGCAGTTAACTGCTAAGTAGCCCAAATAAACAAAAAAGCATTCTGGAAGAAACAAGGCTTTTATTCATTTTCTGCCTTTATTTCTGTCTTTCCAATCCTGCTGAGATTGGACCCAGGTGATACAGCAAAATGAATTCTGTAGAATTCTAGCATAAGCTGAAACTCAGCTTAGGAGGATGTGGTTAGTGCTAAGGAGTGGTGTCTTAAGCTAGGGTGGTCTGTGTGCTAGGCTGATGCTCAGTCAGACCTGGAATTCTAGAATATGGCAGTCAAATGTTTGCCTACTTGGCTGCAACTGCCCTTTGGTAGAAGGATTTGCTCAGTATCATCCCCAAAATGGACAGCAGATAATCTGTCCTTGAATTTACAGAAGCCACCTTCATTTCCTCTTAAACATTACACCCTCATTTCAGTTACCATAACCCTTAAACCTCATCTTCCGCTCCCTTCCCCCTTCTCTCCATCTGAACCACTGCTGCCCTAGATCTCATTTGACTCAGCATTTATTTGGCCAATTACAAAAGTTTTCAATTTTATCTTCTTCAATTTTTATTCTTTTCTGGGACCTTTGGGCAATGTGGCTCAATAACCTTCAAATATTAAACACTAAAACTCCAGTTGTATAATTATGCATTTTTTAGATTTAATTTTAAGTATTCCATACGTGAGTATTGTGTTTAATTATTTCTATGCCTCCTCCTCTATCTCCTTCCATGCTCCCAACTTCCTCCCAAATTTATGTCCTTGTTTTACAGATATACATACACATCATTAGTGTTCCTTCTATGTACATGTACTTAGAGCTGACCACTTGAATAAGTTAACTTGCCAGATGGCTAATCCCTGACAAGACTGACTCTCGGTCTCTTAGCAACCACTGGTTGCCTGTAGCTCTTCATCTAGAGATGGGGCTTGTGAAATTTCCATCAACTCCATTGTCCACATTGATGTGTTGGCTGGTGTTATGATTAGAAAGTTCCTGTTTAGGGAATCATATTGTTAAGATTTTATAGATGTAGCTTCCTTATAATATCTAGAAGATGCTATTTTACAGTAATCATCCTGATACTCTCTGGATCATACAATGTTTTTTGCCACATCTTTGGAATCTTTTTCTGACCTAAAGAAGTAAGGGTGACATTGTAGATGCACCAATTGCAGATACAGCACAGTTATCATCTCTGTGTTTTTGTTTAGCTATGGATTTCTGCTCTCTATCTGCTTCCATGAGAAGCCTCTTTGGCAAGAGTAGAGAGCTACACTTATCAGTGGCTATAAGGATAAGTACTTAGAATTTAGTTTGAAATTATACTGGTTCAGAGATGCAGTAGTAGTAGATTTTCCTCCAGGATCTACAAGAGCCATAGATGTCTCTCTGGATTTTCAGTACCAGATGCAAATTCTCTCCTATTGAGTGGGCCTTAATTCCAGTTAAACAGATATGGGTTGCCCCCAAGCTAAAAGTACCACTAATCCCATATTACTAGGAATAGCTTGTCAGTCCAGTCATTCTTGTAGTTCATAGGATGTAAAGCTGGCTTGGACCATTGCTTTTCTCTATTGACATCTTGCAGAGCACTATGTGATACTGTAAAGGCTAGTCTCTAGAAAGGAGGATTCCAGGCTCATTTCAGCTAAATTTCTCCATGTCCTGTGTCTGAGCTATGTGGGGTCCTCAACAAAAGAGTCTTAACTTCTCATTCTAGGGAGCAACCAGGGACAATAGCAAGAACCTATATTGCTTGGTGAGAGTCTTGGATTCTCCTGGCCAACAACTTACAGAAAGTATTCTTGTGCTCAGCACCACTGAGTGGGTTTTTGTTTTTTTTTTTTTCTTTTTTTTTTTCTAGTCTATGGTTCTTGGGGGGAATATAATCACATCATGTATAACTTTAAAGACATACACATATTTCTTAGCCATTTTTATTTCTACTTTTAAGGGCTATTTGTTCAGTTAAATGGCCTACTTTTTAATTGGGTGATTTGTTTTCTTGATTCTTTGTTGTGGACTTTTTATATTGTGGCTGTTAATCCTCTATAAGATGTATAGGTGGCAAAAAACATCTCTGGTGTTCAGTGTGCTGCCGCTTCTCTCACTGATTGTTTCCTTTGCTGTACAGAAGCTTTTTATATTTTATGAGATTGCATTTGTCAATTTCGGGGGCTTTAATTACTGACCAAATACATTTCTATCCAGGTAGTCCTTTCCTGTGCCTATATTGTGTTAGGGTGTTACATGTTTCCTTCTAGAAATTTCGGTATTTCATGTTTCACATTGAGATATTTATATTTTAACTAAGCTTACAAAATAATATGTTTCCAAGTGGCTTTTCAAATATTCATAGTGTTATTTATCTCTCTTTTTACTTCCCCACCTCTCTCTCTTTCTTACCCTCCCTCCCCATGCCCTATGAAGCACCTCAATCCATTTCCTAATTTCTCTGTGTTCTTCTTCCTCCCCTCTCCAGAGCGCCTTCTCTTCCCAGTGCCCTATACTCCCTGGCCTCTGAGGTTACTCCATGTTATCTACTAAAATCTAAAGATTTGGAGATAGAATATAGAAAGTATAGAGAACATATCAATTTTTTTCCTTCTGGGGCTGTATCACCTCACTCAATATAGTTTTTTCTCTTCTATCCACTGACCTGCAAATTTCATAATTTCATTTTTCTTAGTCTTTAATTATTATTGTATATTTTACTATGACCTGAGAGCAAGTAACAATGCCCTAGTTGTTATGTTTATTTTAATACAAGCACTGTGTTAACAAATGTGTAAAATAATCCTATTGTGTGTCATATTTTCATTAGAAGGCACACATGTAACAAATAAGACCTACTTCTAGAGACTTGTTTCCTCCAGTGGTGTCCCACTTACTGAAGACCCTGTGACAACCCCAAACAGTGTTTTCAGTTGGAGACACCATTCAAACACTTGAACATATGGGGGACCTCACATCTGGATAGCAGCAGGAGCTTTGCAGATGGAACAACAGAACATTACAATACATGAAGTCCCACATGGGAGTGGATTCCAGACTTGGGGGGTGGGGTAGGTTTCTGTGTGCCTACCTACAACTGGCCTTTAAGTACTTGCTCTACCTCTCTACACCTATCAGTCCCTTGAATACAGAAGAGGGTTCGATAGCCAAAGGGTGACCCTTAAGCTTCCACTTGATGCTTTAAAAAAATGTAGTTTTAAAAATGCTTAAACACCCAGAGAGTCACAAGCTTAGAGCTGAAATGTTGGTGGCTGGGCTTCATGTTAAACAAAGAGCAGCTGGGAATAGAAGTCACTGAATTGCACTCCAGTGTTTATTAGGCTGCAGAGCATAGCACTGAGCTTTATCCAAACAATAAAAGTCATGCTGGGCTTGATGATAGCATCCCAATATATTCCACAGTTGTATTCTGCAATTGCGTTTTCTCCCCTGCCTCTGAAATAATGAGTGACTGACATTGTTAACTAACCTGCTGCAAACTTTATTGAAAATTAAACTATCTTTTCTATTTTTGTAATTTTCCTCATTTGCAGATCCATTTCCAGATGTACTCAAAGACAATTATCATATTTGTCACCTGCTAAGGGTTCCTAAGAGAAGACGCCAGCCTCCACCCCCAAAGCTCTCTTGTAAATAAGGTTGCAGACTCCTTAAAGGCACACACCTTGTTTCTCAAGCCTGGATACAAAGCTTGGCACTGGTAACGATATTAGTTTGAAATTATTTCTCACAATAATCTGCAAAAGGCTTAAGACAGCAACAAAGTCTGTTCTTACATTAATACTCATGAAACCCCATAGTCAGAATGGGAAAATAATTTTGTTTATTGTAGAGCAGGAAAAACAAGACAAACTCTAAAGAGAATTTAATAAACATGGTACATACTGGTAGAAATGTGAACCAAAGTTAGTTCTAACACCTTCAGAATAATTCAGAAGAAGAAAATAAGAAAAACTTAAGAGGGAAATACACTGAACCTTAGATGCCAAGCTGTCATGGGGACAGAGAGGATAGACTTGACGAGAAGGGTACAGTTCAATGGTTCCAAGTCATTTGGGCTATGCTATAACAATTTCTCAGAGCATCCAAAGTACAAGTGAATAGATTCTGGAATGTGATAAATTATTCATAACATGTTTTAAGGTTATTTTTATTCATTTCCCATACAATTTTGACTTTTTGTATTTTGTTTTTACTTTTTATTTTGTTGAGAATAGATTATCTCTCACACACAATATATTCTAATTTTTGTCCTCCTCCCTGTACTCTTTCCAGCTCAGTTCTTTTTTACATCCCCTCCAATCCAGATCTATCCCTATCTCATAAGAAAACGAACAGGCTTCTAAGGGATAGTAGTGAAATACAATATAAAAAGACAGTAGGAAAATAAAATATAACAAGACAAAAAAAAAAATCTAACACATCAGAATAGGACAAAACAAAACAAGCAGACGAAAAGGCACAAGAAAGAGGATCCAAAATCCAAAGACTCACTCATTCACACACTCAGAAATAACATAAAAACACCAAACTGTTTGGAAGCCTATATATATATATATATATATATATATATATATATATATTCCAAAGTACCTGTAGGGTGAAAAAGAAAAGTCAGTAAGTCAGTAAAATGAAATAAAATAAAAATAAGAAAATGAAATAAAGAAGAAAAACTTTAGCACAACATGAGACAAGGAACCTACAAAGGTTGGGTTTGTTTTCTGCTGGCTCTCTACTGGTGGGCCTGAAGCCTACACATATGAGTAGTTTGTTTCCTCAATGAAATTTCCTTGGAGAAAACAAAATTTTACTTTGAAAGTGGTTATGGTTATCAATGGGAAAGAGTTTCTGGGTTAGGGATAAGGGCATGTGTCCACTTCTCCTTTTGGTCTTTTTATCCATCTAGTGTGGATCTGTCCACAGCCTTCTTTCCTTGGTATCCTTCATCAACTCTGGCTCTTAAACTCTTTTCAGATCCTCTTCTGCAGGGTTCCCTGAGTCCTTAGTAGCGAGATTTAATGGGGATGTTCTTTTTAGCACTGAATGATGCTAGGTCTCTCACTCTCTGCATAGTGTCTGGCTGTGGATCGTTGCATATGTTTCCATCTACAATAAGAGGAAGCTTCTCTGATGATAGCTGAGCAAGGCACTGATCTATGAGTATAGCAGAATGACATTAGGAGTGATTTTTATTGCTATAACTTTGTTTGTTTGTTTGTTTGTTTTAACAGAGTAGTATTTTGGTTTGTCCTAGGTTCCTGGGCTATCTACTCTCAGGTTCTCGGTCATCCAAGCAGTGCCAAGTATGGAGTCTATCTCATGGAGGGGGCCTTAAGTCAAATCAGATATTGGTTGAATACTCCGATAAACTTTCTTGCCACCGTTCCACTAGCATGTCTTCCAGGCATGACTGTATTGTATATCAAAAGGCTTGTGGCTAGGTTGGTGTTTTTGTTTCTCTTCTGGTAGCCTGTAGAATACCTTCCTGTATCAAAGACATAAGGGAAAGATTCTGTGTAGGCACCAGCTTGATTTCTCCATCTTCAGTGAGTTGTGTAAGTGTTGACTTCAGCAATGTTCCCTTGCTGTAATTTGTTAATAGCCTCTTAACAATAGCCTTGTTGTTGGCTATTGTTGTTGACAATAGGTTGTTGGAGAGGTCCCACAGTACCCCTTTGGCCAACAACACAATAATATGAAACACAGTCCAAGTACTGAAATTTTGTTTGGTGAGGAAAGATGTTCAATTGAGGTTTTGTCTCCTCTATTATTTGGTGATTTCATTTAGATCACCTTAATGTAGGAATATATTATAGCAAGCTTCACTGTATTAGGGTTCCATACTACACGTCAAATGACCCTTAGCTTTGCTATCTGCCCCTGTATTCCATCCCTCTTCCCTACTCCTCCCCAATGATCCTCCTATTCAAATCACCCGCATTCTTCCAGACCTATATATTTTATTTCCCTTTAGAAGGGAGATCTGTTTGTACCTCCTATTCCCTTATTCTATACCTAATCTCTGTAATTCTATGGATTGGTTGCTTGGTCATCGTTGACTTAAGAACTAATATCATATTTGATTTTATGGTCTATGTTACCTCACTCAGAATAATTTTTTCTAGTTCTAACTATTTATTCATGAATTTCATTTTTAAGGGGTACGTAATACTCCACAGTGTAAATGTAGCACATTTTTTTTTATCCATTTATCTGTTGTAGGACATCTAGGTTATATTAAATATCTGACTGCTACAAATAGATCAGTAATGAACATGTTTGAGAAAGAGCGTGTTTGTCTCTGTGGTGTGATAAAGCATTGTTTAAATATATGTGAAAGAGTGGTATAGCTGAATGAGATAAATAGATTCTTACCTTCCGAAAGAACCATCACACCGATTTCCAGTGTGTTCATACAAGTTACAGTCCTGCCAGCAATGAATGAGTGTTTCACTTACTCTGCATCCTCACCAGCAGGAGCCAGCATTTTTTTTTTTTTAATCTTAGATATTGTGATAGGTGTAGGATTAAATCTCAATGTAGTTTTGACTTGTATTTTTCTGGTGACTAAGGATGGAATCATTTCTCACCACTTAAGTTTTTTCTTTTGAGAATTCTGTTTGTATCTGTACCACATTTTAATTGGATGGTTTGTTCTCATTATATCTAGGTTATTTTTTTAGTTCTTTATAAATTTTATACATTAACTCTTATCATATGCATAGTTGGTATGCACCTTTTCTCATTCTGTCAGAATGATAGGGCCCTTTGCTGTGCAGAAGATTTTTTTAGTTCAAAAAGCCTGACTATTAATTGTTGATGTTAGTACCTAGGATAACGGTGTTCTGTTTGGAAAGTCTTTTCCTGTATTTAGTTCAGAGTTGTTCCTTATTTTCTCTTCTATCAGCTTCAGTGTAAATGGTTTTATTTTTAGGTCTTTGATCCATTTGGAATTGAGTTTAGTTTAGAGTGATAACTGTGGCTCTGTTTGGATTCTTTTACCTGTAATCATTGAGTTTGACCAACAACATTTGTTGTTGAAGATGGTGTGTGTGTGTGTGTGTGTGTGTGTGTGTGTGCCTGTGCCTGTGTCTGTGTCTCTGTGTGTGTGTCTGTGTGTGTGTGTATTTCTGGTTTCTTGATTTAAAAATATCAGGCATACATGTGTATGTGGGTTTATTTCTGAGTCTCAAATTTAATTTCATTGATTGACATGTCATGTCTGATTTTATGCTAACACAATGCTGTTTTTATTACTATAGCTCTATAGTACTTGAAATCAGAGTTAGTGATATGTCTAACAATTCTCTATTATTTAGAATTTTAAACTATCCTCTTTTTGTTTTGTTTTGTTTTGTTTTGTTTTTAGGGGTGTGTGTGTGTGTGTGTGTCCCCATATGAAGCTTAAAATTGTCCTTTCAAGATCTGTGAGTGATAAGGGGATTAAATTGAATCTGCAGTTTTCTTTTGGTAGGCTTAATGAAAGCAAATTCATATCCTACCCAAACTCATGGGACACTATGAACGTGCTTCTAAGAGGCAAGTTCATGGGACTGAGTTCCTACATACAAACTCAGAGAGATCTCATACTAATAACTTAATAGCACACTTGAAAGTTTTAGAACAAAAGAAAAAACTTACACCCAAACTGAGTAGACAAGAAATAATCAAATTCGGAAAAAAAAACAATATAATAGAAACAAACAAACAAAATACAATATTAACAATCATTGAAACAAAGAATTAGTTCTTTGAAAATGATCAATAAAATTGATAAACCCTTAGCCAAATTAACTAAAAAACAAAAAGAAAAGTTCCAAATTAGCAAGATTAGAGAAGAATAGAAGAACATAAGAGCAAATACCAACGACATCCAAAGAATCATGGAGAAATATTTTGAAAAACTGTACTCTACCAAATTGGAAAATCTCAAGGTTATAGATCATTTTTTCCATACAAACCACCTACATCAAAGTTAAATCAAGATCACATAAACAATTTAAATAGATTTGTATACCCTAGTTAAATAGAAGAAGCCATTAAAAGTCTCCTCACCAAAAATAGCTCAGGGCCAGCTGGTCTTAGTTCTAGACTTTCAAAGAGGAGTTTGTTTCAATACTCTTCAAATTATTACAATATAAAAACAGAAGTGATATTGTTCAATTTATTTAATATAGCCACAGTAACTCTGGTACCCAAACTGTATAAAACCCAACAAAATTGAGAACTACAGATACCTTCTTTTCCCTTACATGTAAAAGTTCTCAATCCTGGAAAACAAACTCCAGGAACACATACAAAGTGTCCTCCACTATGTTCAAGTATATTCTATCCTAGAGAGGTAGTGTTAATTCAACATATATAAAGGTATAAATGTAAGCCATGATATAAACAAACTAAAAGACAAAACCACATGATTATCTCATCAGATATAGAGAAGTTCTTTCATAAAACTTAATACCCCTTAATGATTGATAAAAGTCTTGGAGAGATTAGGGGCAGAAGTCACATGCTTCAACATAATAAAGCCCATTGCCAACATCAATTTAAATATAGAAAAACTTAAAGCAGTTCTACTGAAATCAGGAACACTATAAAGGTATATTTTCTCTGCATACCTATACAATATAGTACATGAAGACTTAGCTAGAGTGATAAGACAAGTGAGAGAGATCAAGGGG
This sequence comes from Arvicanthis niloticus, assembly GCF_011762505.2. NCBI lineage: Eukaryota > Metazoa > Chordata > Mammalia > Rodentia > Muridae > Arvicanthis > Arvicanthis niloticus. The sequence goes on along the minus strand of NC_047673.1, from coordinate 20,038,874 downwards.
CTCAAAATTGGAAAGGAAGAAGTAAAAATAGCTTTACTTGTAGATGATGTAATAGCATACATAAGTGAGCCTAAAAATCCTACTGAGAAACCTGAAAAGTTGATAAGACTTTCAGCAAAGTAACTGAATACAAAATTAACTCACAAAAATCAGTACCCTTCATATACAAATGGCAAACAGATTGAGAAGAAATCAAGAAAGTAACACTTTTTACAATAGTGTCAAATAATATAAAAATTCTTGAGATAACTCTAACCAAGAATGTGAAGATTTGTAAGATAGAATTTTAAGACACTGAAGAAATAACTTGAAGGAGATATCAGAAGAGTTAAAGACCATCTATGCCCATGGATTCATAGGCTTCATTTAGAAAAAATAAAATTCATCGTCTTACCTTAAAGTATGCTTTTATCCAATCTATTTTCTTTTTTTCATCTCTTCATTATTTAATTACTAAATTATTTTGCTACCCGTGGCATAAAACTGTAGTTTACAGCTTCTAAGGTTTTTTTTTTTTTTTTGCATTTTCTTTTTAAACACAAGGTAATATTTTATAATATGAATTTCAATAAAAATGATAGAAAATAAACAATTGGCTCATGTTCTTGTTGCTGTTGTTAGTAACCTACATCAAACAATGTGTTCTACTTATGTTGCACAAGAAAATACGAAGATAGTATATTTTTGCTAAGAAAATATCCTAAAGTTATGAGATTTGAGGCTAATGTTTCATAGATCACAGAAAAAAATGCATGCCTTTTATTGTTTCAGTGTCTGACAACATTGAATAATTTATTTTTTGAGCCTTTCCAATCCTTGAAAGTCTTTGACAAATATACAAATATTGTTGAAAATTGATGAACAGTCTGAGAGAGTTTCTAGAAGCTCTTGAAATTTGAACTCATATACTATACAATCTTGGACTAGAAGTAAGTTTAAAGTTTATTTTGCATAACAGCTTTTCCTCCTCCTTCTCTTCCTTCTCCTTCTCTTTTCACTTTTGCTTCTTATAACTACCCTTCAGCTTAGTTGAGTTTGGTACATTCATGTAGTCCTGCGTAAGGAAAAGCAACTCTATGTGTTGCAGCAGAAACTTGTGGTAGTGCTCCATGGCAGCAGATACAAGAAGCTACCCAGACCAGAGTCACTACCATTGAAATCCCCAAAGACCTACCTTTCCTTAGCTACTCCCACCAGCCCAACACAATGTCTTGTGATCCCAAAGACTTCAAAATGTCACAACACTTAGGGATCAAGCACTTAAAACAGTAGCCTGCAAGGGACATACATTTCAGAGTCTAACCATAAAATGTTATAAAATACCTTATTGAAAATTTAACATATCCTTGCCTCTTACTCTAATGCTTAAGAACTTTGTGCTGACAAGTTGATCTCATGCATGATTGCAACCAGGCTGTGTGGACTCAAAGTCTCTTCTTTTAGATGTTCCTTATGCATCCTCTTTTTCATTGTTCTTAGTAAGCCACAGACAAGTTGATATAAATGATGTCCATTTAAGGGAGAAGGGTCACTCGCAGATGTGGTGAAGTCACAACTGAACATGCTTTCTCCTAAACAAAACACTAGAAAAACCATATGCCATCAAGTGATTTGAGAGTTAAATTAGGTCAATGATATTTCACAAACTCTTAGTCTTTCACTGTAAATTAGTCCCGTACACTTATATCTCTCAAAAATTAATCTACTCATTTAAAATATGCAAATTAATTATGTAATTATCTTGCCTGGGTTATTAACTATAAATATCTAAGGAGTGTCTCTTTATAGTGTATGAGATCATTTTTGGTTTTTGTTTTGTTTTGTTTGTTTTGTTTGTTTTGTTTTAGACCAGTGGTTCTCAACCTATGGGTTGTGACACCTTTGGATGCTGAACAACTTTTTTTATAGGGTTCACCTAAAACCACTGCAAAACACAGATATTTATATTACCATTCATAACAGTAGCAAATTTACAGTGAAGTAACAATAAAAATAATTTTATGGTTGGGGGTCATCACAACATAAGGAATTGTATTAAAGGGTCACAGTATTAATAATGTTGAGAAACACTGTTTTAAACCATCTTGCTACAAAGCTTAGATAGGTCTTGGACCAGAAATCCTCCAGTAACCCAAAAGCTGGGATCACAGGGCTATCTATACCACCATGCCTGAAAATACTTTATCTTTTGTTAATTAATTTCTATGCTTTTCCATATGTAATCATTTTTAGTCCAGAATTTCCAAGGTTATTTTGGACAATGGTCATTTTTGCTACTTTTGGGTTATTACGACTAAAATGCATGAGTGTGACTCACAGTAGGACTTACTTCTTTTTTTTCATGTATTTGGAGATGTTGATCCAAGTTGGTGATGGAAAAGGTTCTTAGTTCTTATAGATATGACATACAAAAAGGGAGATGATTTTTTTTCTGACTTTTGTCCTCATATTTTTCTAGTATCTTATTTTTATTAGTATAATTTCTTAATTAATTCTTTGAGCATGCCATATGTTTTTGATCATATTCATCCCCTTATCCTTGCCTAATTATCCAAGATTGAAATCCCATATCCATATCTAATCCTAAACTTGTGTCCTATTTAAATGATCCACTGAATCTTATGTGTGCCCAATATACTTGAGATAGGGGTCTATCCACTTGATGTGATTGACCTACCTGGTATCATCCTCTAGAAGAAAATGGGTTCTTCATCCCTGTCAATAGCTTCTCAGTCATAGGTAAAGACTCCTTTTCAGTATTTTCTTGAAGCATACATGTTCAAGGCCACAGATTTTAAAATTTCCCTCTGTCAAATATTGAAATGAACATTTTATGTCCTGTTGTGTTCCACGAGTGAACTAGACAAGACAATTATTGATAACCAGCAATTCAAGACATAAACATGACAAGCACTAAATAGTCTGGAACCAGACTTTGTTCTGAAAATGGTGCCTTTGTTTTTGTGCAATCAAATTTTATTGCCAGAATAGATTTTCCTTCGTGTGTTAAGGAAGAAGCTGTAAGAGTTTAGAGTTAGTTGCAGCTATGTCATCATAATTGCTCTGTGCTTTATGGTATATTCTCTTACCCTGAAGCACCAGACTCCCCCAGATTCACAATTGTTAAACTGTGAATTAAGCTATCACTATCCCGGATCTTGAAGACATGATTAGAAAACAATGTGCCTGAGGCAACGGGTCTGTGGGTATTAGGAGATCTGCCTCACATATAAAAAGAACTGGGGTCAAGTTCCACCATCATAAAAATATACATATTTGTATTTGGTCTTCATCTATTTCCTGGAATAATAGTGAAATTGTTGAGCTCTGAAGTAACAATGATGACTGATAACTGGTAGATTGTAGATAACGTTCTGATTTATGTGGCCTTTTATCTAGTTTCAGCCCCTTCTACAGCTTTATATCTGAGTTACATACAGTGCTGCTAGAACATCTCTAGTCAATTCCATACCATGCAACTGATTCATAACATCATTGAGACCAGAGCCAGAACTATTCCCTCTTTTACCCAGGTTTGCTTGCTGTACCATGAGGTTACCAGACAAAGCCACTTTCAAAGCCATAAGACTAGCCAGCCAATTTCTGATTGGAATTCACACTCATGCCAAAAGTTGAATCCCATACGTTGTACCATAATTAATCCAAGATCTTATAGCTAGACAGGTCATAGGCCTTAGGGGAGCTACTAATACTATTATTCTTCTAGATGTACATAACATTAAACAAACTCCTAATGACTAATTACTATAACCTTAGATAAAAGCACCTTTTAACTTTCATCAGGCAAGCTTCTTTTTGCAGTAGATTGTGATTAACATAGAGATGTATAAAGGCTCAGTGTTCAGAGAAAAAGAGACAGAAGAACACTTACCATTTATATTACACCACATTCTCCCAAGACTCTGAGATCTAAGGTCATTGCCGACAAGGGGGAAGAAATAGCTTAAGAGCCATAGCCAGTGGATGACTACAAGGAAATTTTTTCAGGTTATAGTAGGAGAGTTGTACATATAAACTTACAGTAGTTGTCATAAGATGAATAAGACTGGAACAAATGCCAGGATAGAAAAGGCAAGTGGTTAAGTGTGAGGCTGGGGACCTGTAGAACTGAATCAGGGAGCAGACCCTGAGCAAGAGTGGGGTCAAGGTATGTCCAAACCCCAGAAATGTCATTCTGAGATTGGAAGGAGTAGAATTGCACCCCTACCCCCAGCCTGTGTGTCCCAGTACACAAAGCACTGTGTCCCAACTTTTGTTCCACCAGAGCTAAAGTTAGCCAGGTAGCTAGGTTAAACTTCCTCTGTTCTTATAAGGCCATGTCTACCAGCACCTGGTATTCTTCCTTATACAAATGAGGCATCCACTGCACCCTGGCCCAGTCAGTGATGCATACTGCCACAATTTCCCCTGCTTGCCTCCCAAAGATTTTTTTTCTTTGTTCCCCTCCACCACCATCATTAAAATGATCTATCTCACTGAAGCTGCCTCCCAAGGGTCTGATCTTGCTCCACCATCTGGGGTCACTTAGCTCCTAATTGTTATGCCTTGCTTCCCCTCTCAGGGTCTACCAGCTGTGACTCATGCTGATCATGCTGCTCGGGGAAGGGAAGTAGAGCCTGAACTGCAATTTAGTCATTCCTCTAGCTGAATAGCTGTTGGCAATTGATAACTGTTGGTAGAGAGAGTTAGGTTTTTGTAAATGTATGGTCCCAGACAGGTAGACCATGCCATAGTGTAAAACCATATCTCCAAGAGTGTACGGATATCATAGATTGGACTCGGTGGTTTAAAAAGAGAAAAGAGGTCAAAACTTTTGTAGGTAAAGACATAGGGGATCTGAGATGAGTGAAGGACAGAGGTGAATGTGAGCAAATTCATTGTGTGACATTCTTTTTTTTTTTTTTTTTTTTTTTTTGGTGGGTGCAGCGAACATTTATTGATGGTATTTCAGAGAGTAGGGAGGGCTCCCTAGGCCCTCCTGTTGTTGTGGGGGTCTGGGAAGGGAATTGTGAGGAGATGCTCACTGTGGGGGATAGGGACTCCTCAGCAACAAGGGCCTCTCTCTTGCTCTCAGTGTCCTCGCTGGGGTGGGTGGTCCAGGGTTTCTTACTCCTTGGAGGCCATGTAGGCCATGAGGTCCACAACCCTGTTGCTGTAGCCGTATTCATTGTCATACCAGGAAATGAGCTTTACAAAGTTGTCGTTGAGAGCAATGCCAGCCCCAGCATCAAAGGTGGAAGAGTGGGAGTTGCTGTTGAAGTCACAGGAGACAACCTGGTCCTCAGTGTAGCCCAGGGTGTTCTTCAGTGGGCCCTCAGATGCCTGCTTCACCACCTTCTTGATATCATCATACTTGGCAGGTTTCTCCAGGCGGCATGTCAGATCCACAACGGACACATTGGGGGTAGGAACACAGAAGGCCATGCCAGTGAGCTTCCTGTTCAGCTCTGGGATGACCTTGCCCACAGCCTTGGCAGTACCAGTGGATGCAGGGATGATGTTCTGGGCAGCCCCACAGCCATCACGCCACAGCTTTCCAGAGGGGCCATCCACAGTCTTCTGAGTGGCAGTGATGGCATGGACTGTGGTCATGAGCCCTTCCACGATGCCAAAATTGTCATGGATGACCTTGGCCAAGGGGGGGCTAAGCAGTTGGTGGTGCAGGATGCATTGCTGACGATTTTGAGTGACTTGTCGTATTTCTCATGATTCACACCCATCACGAACATGGGGGCATCAGCAGAAGGGGTGGAGATGATGACCCTTTTGGCCCCACCCTTCAAGTGGGCCCCGGCCTTCTCCATGGTAGTGAGGACGCCAGAGGACTCTATGACATACTCAGCACCAGCATCACCCCATTTGTTGTTAGTGGGATCTCGCTCCTGGAAGATGGTGATGGACTTCCCATTGATGACAAGCTTCCCATTCTCAGCCTTGACTGTGCCGTTGAACTTGCCATGGTGGAGTCATACTGGAACATGTAGACCATGTAGTTGAGGTCAATGAAGGGATCATTGATGGCAACAATCTCCACTTTGCCATTTGCAGAGCAGAAGGCAGCCCTAGTAACCAGGCGCCCAATACGGCCAAATCCGTTCACACCGACCTTCACCATTTTGTTTACGGGACGAGGCTGGCACTGCACAAGAAGATGCGGGGATCTCCGGAACAGGGAGGAGCAGAGTGCCATTTGTGTGACATTCTTAACAAACGAACAAGAAGGAAAAAGAAAGAACGAACCATGTACCCATATAACATGGGAAATAGGAACATTCTAAAATGTAAATATGGATAGATTATAAGTGAGGCTTCTTCCTGCAGTAGAAGATAACAAATAAAGAGACTCACATCTGGAAAACCTGCAGTGATTGGGAGACCTTGGAATACTCAATCCTACGTGAGATGTCTCCATCAAATTCCTCCTTTCAGGGCTTAGGAAGCTGAGAAGGGGAGGAAGAAAGATTGTATAAGCCAGCAAGAATGGAGGACACCAAGAAAACAAGGCCTTCAAAACATATGCACATAAGAACTCACAGAGACCTTAGTGTCGTGCACAGGATCTATGCACAAATCAAGCTCTGAGAGAAGGACACACAAGCCCAGAAACTATCTCCTTTTGATCATGGTTTGCAAATGAAAAACTAGTTCACGTCAACCGAGTTTTACTTGGTATACAAACCAATCTTAAGAGCCGGCCCCATGCCCAGCAGTAGATGGTCCACAAAAAACAAACTCAGTTGTGGTTTGGGAGGTTCTTTCGTTTCAAAATACTTTATCAGGGATTTTATTTGTATGTATGTATGTATTTACTTATTTATTTATTTATTTTACCACGTATGTTCTTTGTATACATATCATGGTTTCTAGTTTATTGTTTTTAAGGGATTTCTGTGTGTGCCAACATAAGTGTGTGTTTCTTGGAATTCTTTTGTCTGCTCTTTCTCTTCTGTGCATGTGTCTGTTTTGTCGTATTCTTGTTTGTTTTTATTTTACCATATTGCTGTTGTTGCTGTTGTTGTTATTATCACTATATGCCTATTTGGATTCATGTGCATTTGCTGGGGTATGGATTTGGATGGACAGAAGTGGGGAGGATCTCGAGAATCTGTGGGAAAGGAAACTATACTCAAAATATATTGTATAAAAATTATTTTTAATAACAAAATAAAATAGGTGCTAACGCGATAGCTTAGGAGTCAAGAAGAGTTGCTGTTCTTGCAGAAGATCTCAAACTGGTTCCTAGTAAATATGTTAAGAAGTTAGCTCATCTGATATGCAGATTAAAATTGAACCAGGGGCTGGAACAATGGGTCAGCAATAAAGAGTATGTGTTGCTCTTGCAGATGACATTGTTGCAGTTCCACATGATAGATCACAACCATGCATAACTCCAGTTCCAGGGAATCTCACACCCTCTCCTGACCTGTGCAGGCACCAGATATGCAGGTGGTACACATGCCTACTTACAAACAAAACACTTTAATACCCCAAATAACCTGAATCTAAAATAAATTTTTCAATTAAACTTTACCAGTACACTAAAGCATGCATCTTCTACATCATGATATAACTACTATTCTCAATTATCTAATATTATAGTAGATGATTATGTGAATGAAGCTATCAAATATATTGATCCCTATACATATATCAAACACACAATAGTGTATATCAATTATATGACACTTATCAATGTATGAACTATCCATGTCCTTAAGTTTACAGTTTCCTTACTTTTTAGGCTTAAAAGCTTTATATAAATATGATACATGTATCTTTCTATTATTTTTTTAAATCTAGTATTCATGGGATTTAACTGATACTTATTTGTATTCTCTTTATCTTTCTTATGCGCTAAAACAATAAAATCTTATGTGTATATGTGACAGTTGATGAGAAACCTTGCTGTTGGCTGTTGGCTGTGGCCTTGCTTACATATTTTTGCTCTTACAAACATGACTACTAAAATGTTTTTAGATGCATGAGTGTGACACTCTGTTGGAGATAGATGCCTAAAAATCTCTTTGCCCATGAGTATGTATGCATCAGCATCTTCAAGGTGCTAAGTGATAGAAAGCATTTGCTTTTATTTTAATCATTTACAAATTCATGAGTAATGTATCAAATTCAAAATTCTTAAACATAGTGAATAAAGTGGTGTTTTTGTTGACTGTTAAAGCTTAAGTAGTCATTTCACATCTTATAGCTGAGAAGTAAGAGACTTACACCATTTATATCCCTAGTTCTCTTTGTCTGTTATGTTGATGATAGAACCTTCATAACAGACCTATAGTTCTGGGATTCAAATTTCCTTCTTTTTATTATTATACTATTAATAAAATGAGTCATTTTATTAAAACAAGCCTGGTAGTTTTACTATAGCATTACTATATAATTTAAAACATAGAAAACTTGGTGATACTTCAGTTAAGTGCAATTATATGCAATCATTCTGGACTTTATAGGCTATGTGGTTGGATGATTTAGGTTTAGTTCTTTATCAATAGCCTGACACAAACACAACATAGCATAAGAATTCTCATATAATTGATGAGAACATCATGTGATTGATTACAATTCTGTGCATTTGAGTATATGTATAGGGATCTATATATTTTATAGCTTATACATAATTCACATACAAAAGTATATACAATATAGACTTAAAATTGAGATAGTAGATATATCACAAAGTAGAAGATATATGCTTTAGTGTTACTGGCGAACTTTAAATAAAACCCTTTATAGATTTATTTTATTTTGTTGCATATCTATTTTGCTTGCATATAGGGATGTGCACCACTTGCATATCTTGTGCCTGCAGAGGTCACAAGAGGCTGTCAGATTCTCTGGAACTGTAGTTACAGATGGTTGTCAAGTATCATGTGGTTACCAGGAACTAGACCCAAATGCTTTTATTTCAGAACCATGACTCTAGTCCATGGTTTAATTTAACATAGATGAAATTCTCTGTAACATAAGAGAAATGTAACACATCTAAACTTCTGTTTCCAGATACAAAAATGTATTGTTTATTTTCACGAAGCCTAATGCCTTATAGATTACAAAACAAATAAATTGAAACAATTTTGTAGAAAAATCTGTGTCATTTACAGACACTGTTATATATACACCATGAATTCATTTTGAAATGAAAAAATAGAGTACTTAACCAATTGTTTATATGCATGAATATGCCTGATATCTTCATAAGATAATCTATACCATAATATGTACTCTTAGACAAATCATATATCTTCATTTTGGGTTCATTTGTGATTTTTCCTCTGGTGTCTTTAGATGTATTTATTTTATGTATTTGTGTGATTTGCATGCACATATCTATGTGTAGCTCATGAATGCCTGGTCTTGCTGAGGTTAGAAAAAACATGTTGGATAAGCAGTTAATGGAGTTACAGATGATTCTGGGTCACCATGGAGGTGCCCAGACTGAACCCACACACCCTCCACCAGAGCAAAAATCCTCCTAATCACTGAGTCACATCTGCAGCACAATGAATCCTTGTTGAAATCAAAGAGCTCCAAATAAATCAATCAATTGGATAAATGTAAAGTTAGATATTTATCCACACATGTAGGTATACAAATGCATATATGCATATTTTTATATCTTATATGAGGAATCTTTTGATGATTAAATTATGTGATTAATTTTAAGGTCTTGATGCACTGTGCCATACTTGATAGATGTTAATTATTTTCATGACTTTTGTTCCAAAGTAGGTGCTCCATTTTGGATGTAGACTGAAAATCACCACCACCACCACCAGTTACCCATGTAAGAGAGGTGATACTGGAAGGTCCTGTGTGGGAAAGGGGTGATTCCAGAAGGCGCTGTGGGCCTTACAGAAGAGTCTTAGAGATGGTTTTAGTTATCAGGAGGCACACCCTTGAAGAGAATTATAGCACCTCAGTCTTCTGCTTCTTTGGCAGGCAGTTTGTCAGGAGAGTAGGTTGTCCCTCCCAATGCTCCCACAGTGATATGATGCTTCATATATCCAAAGCAAGAGAACTCCCACAACTATGCCTTCAACCTATAGAAGTTTGAGTCAAGAATTCTTCCTTCTCTCTTTATAGATTAATTTTCTCAGTTACTATGTGATAGCTACGGAAAACTGATTCATTCACTAAGGAGCAAGAATTGTTTGCCCAAACACATTTCATAGGAGTGGCAGAAAGTTGTTTAGTCATTTGCCTCCATGAAGATAGAAAAGTGTGGGAGAGAGAGGAAATAGAGGAGCATGAGAAATGGAAGGCTAACAGGAAGGGCACCTGTAACAATCTGGGTCCCTGCCACATTTTTTAAAGGCCTTCCAAAACAGGGACCACATTTTATAATTGTGATCAGTAATTTAATCTGAGACTCCACTGTGATGTGGGTGCTTATGTGTATTGTAGGGAAGCATGAAATCATATTTACTTGCAAAACTAATTTACACTAATAAGGGAAATTGATTTAAATGGCTGAACTATTTAAACTACAGAACAGTTTCACCTGCACTCATTTATGTGAGGCTTTATTTAACTTAACATCCATGTAATTCAAAAGTGATGATGTGCCCACTGTATCCAGCTTCAAAGACTATCAAGTAATGTTTTATTTATTATATATAACGTAATGTATATATTTAGTCTAATTAGGTTATGTACAGAAATGTTGTTTGCCTTTTTAAACATATTATCTGAATTACTTTAAGTCTTGGCCAACTTTGAGTTAATAAGATGAAAAATCTACTGCTATAGCCCTTTATTTTACATCCTAAAAATGTCATCTTGACACAAAAATGCATCATTTATCAAATCAAAGCCTTTCCTTTCTTGTTGCTCCCAATGTCATATATTAATACCACAATATAAAACTTATTACAAACTTTAAAAGTCATGTAATCTTTAAAAATTCTAACACTTTAAAACTTTGGTCTCTCTAAAGCTTCCAAACACTCTCTACAATATCCAAAGTCTTTTAACTGAGGCCTCTAGTAAAATAATAAGTGAATTAAATACTTTTTTATTCCAAGAGGGAAAAACAAAACCAGGGCACAGTCACAATCAAATCAAAGAAAAACCAAATTCCCTTAGGGTAAAAAAGTGACCAATGTCTGGGATTTACTCATTGTCTTCTGGATTCTGTCAAAGGGCTGAGATCCCTTCTCATTCTCTATCCTTTAGAGCCATACAGGCTGTCTCCTAATTAGGCTCAGGGGACCTCTGGGGATTGCTGGTGAACCAGTTTAGAAATGATGAGCTTTAGGTTCAGAGCGATACTCAGCCCCTGCCAAAATAAGATGGAGAGAGGGCAATAAAGAGGCATACATGAGCATTTGCCAACATAATATGTGATACACACACACACACACACAAACACACACAGAGAAATATACATACATTCTACATAAACTAAAAGAAGACCCCAATAGGTATTTACAGACACACAATTCTGTGTGTGCATGTATGTGTATCTTAGATCTTGACATAAGGGCATTTACATTGTGTTTATTTTGCTCTGCACTGTACAGTGTGCTAGAAAATTTTCACAGTTAAGACTGGAATAAGTTGCATCTTCTGTGTATTGATGTTTGATAAGAATAAACATCATTCAATGCAGACATTAAATACATGCTGTCAGGAATAAAGATATGAAAAAATATGGAATATATATATATATATATGCTTTCCTGCTCACTTTAAAAAATAAAATGCCAGTGTACTTATAAAATATCATTTTTAAAATGTTAATTCTAGACCATGATCAAAGATATAGTTTACTGTTTGTGCTATTTAAAATATTCTCTGGCTTCTCAGTGGGAAGCCAATTTTGCTCTTATCAGACAAGTAGAAGATCTTACTGAGAAATAAAAGTATCAATCAATAATCAAATCTATATAATTAAATATGAAAGATAAACTCAAGAAAAGCCTTCAGGATAAGAGAGGGGGAAATATGAGAGAAATGTACTCATTTTACAACATGTTCAACTTCCACAGAACAAGAGCTACAGAAGAGGACAGACACAGAGAAAGTAAGGACCGATACATCACAGTGTGTTGAAAAACTGCAGTGGCCCAGTGGCTGAGTTCACAGGGAAATCCTCCACGGCCACAAGACAACAGGCCATAATAGACACGAGAGAGTCTGTGGGTTTCCAAGAGTTTATTGTGCATGGTGAATGTAGATGGTCTGGGTGCACCCCTGTGAAACTCAGGGCACACCTGAGTTAAATACGGAGGGCGGAAAGGGGGAGGGGCTGGAGAAGAATGCTTAATCTTCAGGTATCTCATTAATATGTAAATCTCTCTAGGGTCTGAGGCCTGTAGTCACGCCCTCTACCTGTGCTCTTTGGGTGGGGCTGTATTGCCCTGAATGTGACTGAACAGTGTAGGTCAATGGAGTTCCATACCAGTATTAGGAGCCTGGATTCTGGGAGCATGGCGGAATAGATGCCTGTCCCTCACAGGCAATGGACATCTGTGGGTCTCCGGGCTATTTCCAGCCAGTGCTTCAACCAAAACCAAGACCCCTTTCATGGCCCTACAACAGTGCAAAACCAAAAGCTCCAATCAGATTCCCTCCTTACCTGAGTTCACCAAATATGATGGTCTAATTGATATGGAGATACATAGTAGCAAATTCTATAAGCACAGAATTAATGGACAGAGGTTCATACACAATTTGATTCACATGGTCTTTGCCTAAATTTAACACCAAGTTATTATTATTAGGATTGTTTAGACTGTAGGTAGAACCCACAGCTTTGAGAAAACTGGCAATAACTGAATCACTGAGCTGTGCTTGCAGCCTCTCAGGTTAAAACTGATAAATTGAAAGCATGTTCTCAATGCTACTTTCTCCTACACTGCAATGGAAGACAGCAAGAATTGATAAGGATAAGAAAGAAAAAAGCCCAAGGGAAAGGTTGTTAAGAATAGGTGACTGTTAGCTGACTTAGGAGGTTATATAATACCTAAACTCTGTCTGGAGTTGAGAGTTCTGAGGGAAACCACGTGGGTAATGTTACTACTATACACTGTAGTAGTAGCAGAAGTAACAGACACAAAACTTTATACCCAGTGAGAAGTCAGAAAAGAAAGTAGACCTATCAAACAAAACCCAACAGTTAAAAAAAGAAATGAAGTAAATCTCATAGAGATTAAAATTGTTATAGTGGGAAAACAAAATTCAAGAGAGGCATCAGAAAATAAAGCTGTTGGTATCTCTCAAACCGACAAAGCAGAGCATATGAACAAATGTTAAATTTCCACATAAGAGACCCATGATTAAACAGTAGACATACCAGATGAAATGAAGAAAGAAAACCGTGAAGGAAAATTACTAAAAGGAAAAATTCTAAAAATAGGTCTGGCAATTGAAAGTCTGAATGCAATGCACATTCACATAAAAGTACATACATAGCGTGCACACAAACATGCAGAGGAGATAGATATAGACTAGATAGATAGATAGATAGATAGATAGATAGATAGATAGATAGATGACAGACATATATAGGACAGAATCTGAATGGTGTTAGGGTTTACACCAGCAGAATTAGAAATTTAAAGACAAAAAGTATCCTTGGGATTCTGAAGGGCATGATACCTAGGCAACATAAGAATTTAAATGTAATGAGATAATAAAAATATATTAAATATTTAAGTTGCCAAAACATATCTTTCATATACTCTTTTAAACTGTGTGTGATTGCTCTATATGCAATAATGACTGAAAAATAAATCAAGAGAGGTGGAGATGCAGACTAGAAACAGAAATGCTGATAAAGGAGAGATATTTTTCTTTTGAACACTTTGAGAATCCTTCAGAATTTCCTAGAAACCTAATTCAAAAAGATTCCCCAAGGATGCCCTGCAGCATGCAGCCATCAAGAAATGCATACTCTGGTTCAGACCACCAATGAAGCTGGAATCATTGTGCAGGAAGTAGTCAGTTGAGTCAGTCCACAAGCCATGAGTGATCAGTGTGCAGGGGATAGAAAATGAAAGTATTCAATATCGTGGGGTGTTTGCTTAAATTGCCAGAAGCTTGACTTTTCTTTCTATGAGTTTGATCTCTACACTGGTGTTAGGTGGACAGTAGACACAAAATGCAGTAGCTGAGAAGGAAGGAATAGTGTTGAGGAAGTAAAATGCAATAGAATATAAACTGTGTGTAATTCTTACCAGTTAATATTAATAAAATGTTGAGCTTATAGTTACTAGCAGTAGTATAGCTTCTCTGTGGGATAGGGAAGAACAAACACTGCATTTTAAGTACAGAGAACATAGTGCACATGGATTCGCAAAACACCACAATATTAAAGAATAGATGTAGTATTTATAACCATAGCATCAAATTTCAGGAAAAAAAAAAGTCTGTACTAAATGTGTAACTATCTAAGATACTTGTATGGTAAAACTATCTCAGTGTGTGCCACTGGCTGTGATTTGAAACTTAATAGAAGGAACATGTATGAAGGAAATAATCTCAGGGTAACTAAAAATTGGTTATGTCAGGACTACAATTTGTAAATCTTATCTGCAGTGAACTTTACATATTTATTCTTGCAGTATAATTTTTTGACAAACTTGTTCGTTGGCATTCTCATACATTCACCAGCATTCTGCTTACTCTTGCTCCCTTCTGCCCTTTATCTTTTCCCATCCTGTCTCACACTCTCCTCCCTATATTTGTTTTCTAGATTTGTGTGATTTTGTTTTCTTTTGAGACATTTGAGTTTAACTAAGGTCATCGGTGTGCTCTTCTGGGGTCTGAAATACTCCAATGGAGCCCACCAATAATCATTCAACTGGTGGCAATGACTTTGTAATCCCTTAATTTATCTGTGGTCACCTGCTTAGTAGAGAGGGGTAGACAGCCTCTTGAGATCTTCCCACATCTATGATTATCTGTTGAGAGGCCCACTGTTGTTCAGTTCCATTGAGATCTTAATCGCTTTGTGGGTATCAACCCCCAAAGCATTCTGTAGCCCACTTTTTTTAAAACTTCTGGCATTTCAATCATTTTGCTACTCTTCTACAACACACTCTGAGTTTGAGAGTAGGTGGTTTAAATTCTTGTATATCTACAGGAAATTGTCTCCTGTACCAGTGCATTCCAGACTATTTGCTACTTTCTCTTCTATGAGATTTAGTATTTTCTGTTTTCTGTTGAGTTCCTTGATCCCCTTGGACTTGAGTTCTGTGCAGAGTGATAAATATGGAACTATTTCTATTCTTCTACATGTAATCATCCAATTAGACCAGCACCACTTGTTAAAGATGCTTTTTTCTCACTATTGTATAGTTTTGGCTTCTTTGTCAAAAATCAAGAGTCTGTAGGTGAGTGGGTGTATTTCTGGGTCTTTGATTCAAGTCCATTGATCAACCTGTCTGTTTCTGTACCAGTACCATGCAGTTTTTAATCACTATTTCTCTGAAGTATAGTTTAAGGTCAAGGGTGGTATTTCCTCCAGAAGTTCTTTTATTGTTGAGAATATTTTTCACCATCTTGGGTTTTTTGTTTTTCCATTTGAAGTTGAGAATTTCTCTTTCAAGGTCTGTGAAAATTGTGTTGGAATTTAAATGGAAATTGTATTAAATCTGTAGTCTGCTTTTGGTAAGATGGCCATTTTCACTATGTTAATCTTACCTATGCATTAACATGGAATATCTTTCCATCCTCAGATATTTTCTTCAATTTCATTCTTCACAGACTTAAAGTTCTTGTCATATAGATCTTTCATTTTTTTGATCAGAGTTACACTAATGCATTTTATATTATTTGTGGCTATTGTGAAGGGTGTTGTTTCCCTAAATTTTTTCTGTCCATTTATAATTTGTAAAGAAAGGCTACTGATTTTTTTTTTTTTAGTTAATTTTATATGAACCACTTTGCTGAAGCTGTAGGAGTTCTCTGGTAGAATTTTTGGGATTGTTTATGTATATTACCATATTATCTACAAATAGTAAAACCCTAATTTCTTTACAGTTTGTATCCCCTTGATCTCCTTTTGTTGTCTTATTGCTCTAGCTATGACATCAAGCACTATATTGAATAGATAGGGAGAGATTGGGCAGCCTTGTGTTGTCCCTGATTTTAGTGGGATTGCTTCAAGTTCCTCTCCATTTAATTTGATGTTGGCTATTATCTTGCTGTATATTTCTTTTTTATTATGTCTAGGTATGTGTCTTGAGTCCCTTGATTTCTCCAAGAAATTTTAACATGAAGGGTGTTAATTTTGTCAAAGGCTTTTCCAGCATCTAATGAGATGATAATGTGATTTTTTTTTTGCTTCACTTTTTAATACAGTGTATTAAGTTGATGAATTTTATATAATAAACCCTCCCTGCATCCCTGGGATGAAGCCTACTTGATTATACTGAATGATATTTTCTTATATGTTCTTGGATTACGTTTAAGGTTTAGATTACAACGATGTTCATAAGCAAAATTGCTCTGAAGTTCTCTTTCTTTGTTTGATCTTTGTGTGGTTTAGGTATCCGGGCAATTGTAGCCTCACAGAATGAATTATGTAGTGTTCCTTCTGTTTCTGTTTTGTGGAATAGGTTGAAGAGTATTAGTATTAGCTCTTCTTTGAACACCTGGCAGAATTTTACATTAAATAATCTGGTCCTGGGATTTTTTGGTTGGGAAACTTTTAATGACTTCTTATATTTCCTTAGGGGTTCTGAAACTATTTAGATAGTTCATCTGATCTTGATTTATACCAATGGCTCAGGCTCTAAGAGCAACAATTAATAAATGAGACCCCATGAAATTGAAAAGCTTCTGTAAGGCAAAGGACACCCTCAATAAGAAAAAAAAAATGGCAGCCTGTAGGAAAAAGTGCTTCACCAACCCTACATCTGACAGAGGACTAATATCCAAATTCTGTAAAGAATTCAGAAAGTTAGACCTAAAAAAACAAATAACCCAATTTAAAAATGTGGTACAGAGCTAAACAAAAATAAATCCTCAACAGAGGAATCCATAATAACTAAGAAGTTATTAAAGAAATGTTCAAAGTCCTTAGTCATCAGGAAAATACAAATCAAAAATGATCCTGAAATTCCACCTTACATCAATCAGAATGGCTAAGTTCAAAAACTCAAGTGCAGCACATACTGGTGAGGATGTGGTGAAAGGGGAACACTTCTCCATTGCTAGTGGGATTTCAAACTTGTACAACCACTCTGGAAATCAATCTGGCAGTTTCTCAGAGAATTGGAAATAGTTCTGCCTGAACACCCAGGTGACAGAGACCCAAGATGGAGGAGGCTCCTAGGAGTCAATGCAGGTAACTTTAGCCAAGATGCCTAACAGTGGGCATATGGAACCTGAAAAGGCCACCTCCTGTAGCCAAGAAGGACCACCAGTGGAGGGATAAGGCCACCAATCCACCAGCTAAACGTTCAACCCAAACTTTGTCCTATATAAAAAAATGCATGAACAAAGTTGCAGCAGAGACTGGAGGAATGGCCAATCAATAACTGGCCCAACTTGAAAAACATATCATGGGCAAACCCCAATCCCTAGCATTATTAATGAGACTCTGTTATGGTTCTGTTAGAGACAGAAACTAGCATAACTGTCCTCTGAGAGGCTCTACCCAACATCTGTCTGAAACAGATGCAGATTCCCACAGCCAAACATTGGATAAAGATTAGCAACTTTTATGAAAGAGTTGGGGGAAGGATTGAAGGCCCTGATGAGATTGAAACCCCAACGGAGGACCTACAAAGTCAACTAACCTGGCCTTTGGGAGTTATCAGGGACTGAGCTACCAACCAATGGATACATGGGCTGGAATAAGGTTCCTGGCACATATGTAGCAGATTTGTAGCTCGGTCTCCATGTGGGGCCAACAGCTGGAGTAGAAGCTCCCCTTAAAAATACCACAACAGCACTGCCTTGTCTGGCCTCAGTGGGAGATGTGCCTAATCTGGAAGACACTTTATATGTCATGGTGGAAGGATAGCCAGGGTAGGGGTCCACCTTCTCAGAGGTGAAGAAGAGGGAGATGTGGGGAGGTTCTCTGCAAGCAGGGAACTGAGAGGATAGTGTTTGGGGTGTAAATGAATAAATAAATAAATACAGAACATTAAAAATAAATTCTTGTTTATAACTGAGCACTCAATTTTCATTATATTAACATTATATTAACAACTACAGTAGTCATATGTCCCTTACTTCACCTCAGTTTATCTCGAAGTGGGGCTTCTCTGGTTAATGCTGAGAGTAGCATTTTTTTATGAGTACAACATTAAATTAATAGAAGATAATTCTTTGCCAGCTCAGTTAGATATTAGTAGATTCCTACATGGGGCCTAAGACTTCCCCATACATGGAGATATATATGTGTGTTTGTGTGTTTCATGCATATCTATATATCTATGATATAGACAGATAGATGTATATTATATGTATATAGATATAGCATTTTATGTGTATAAGTTATAATACCAGTAATGAGTGCAATCCTGTGATATGAGCCTCAAGTTCAATCTGAGTATTTCATTACTGTTATACATTCATGCTTTGTTTGCACAAGTAAATTTTTGGCAATATAAAAATAGATTTATGGTTCAATCTCTATGGAAAATAATGTGGAGCTCCTTAAAGAAAATAAAGGGTTTCCCTATGATTCATAAATTCAACTCTGTGTACACACCCCAAATAATTGTAAGCAGAGATTTTAACAAAATGGTTACAACTATATTCATAACATATGTTCAATAACCTTTTTACCAATAAAACATAGATGTCCATGAATGATGAATGAAATAGTACATTGTAATATGCACATAAAATGGAGTATTATTCAGTCAGAAAATTAAATGGAATTCAGTATTCAAAGCAGGCAGATGCTATGGTATAGGAACCTAGGCTGGAAAGGAAATTTCTTTATGAAAAAGGCAGTAGAGGGTGGTCTGAATCTAAGAAAACTGGAAAACAAAGCTCAATCCAAGCTGAGAGTTGCTGGTAACAGTGGTGTGTGGGTTGATGTGCAGGTAAGGACTTGTTGAGTATGGTCCTGCAGGAATAGTCAGAGCTTAGTGCATGTAAGGACAGCATCTTTGAGAAGATGGAAGGTTATGCTGGCCAGTACAAATAGTTCACATATGAGGAGATATATGGATTACATTAAGGATACTGACAGAGCCATTTTTTATATTGAAGGAAGAGCTGCAAGTCTGGTTAAAAAAATGTTACGTATAAAGTGCCCATGATATTAAGAGTTACAGATATCGATATAAGTTCATGTTTTCAGTGTATGTAAGGATAAAGGTACATATAGATTAATATGTATAAGCGCAAACTGCGTATATTCAGTACATATGAAGGCACATTTTCCTGTATATGTACCTAAATGAAGAAACCTAAATGGAATTATCTAGGTCCCACTCTACAACAAATAGAATCTCCAATTCTTTGGACAGTTGACACAAATGTCCTTGAAATATTTATTATGACAGAAAATAAAGTGATCAGGAGCAATTGGCAAACATCAATGGGACACAGAAAGCACAATGATGCCAAGTCGTCAAATAAAGGCATCTTATCTATCAAAGAGTGTGATAGATAGCCCATGGCTAAAAGTGAAAGCCATAAATTTATAAATTAAACCATAAAATTATCTGGAGAAGGAAGCATAATATATAGATTCTAAAAATACCTCCAGCCAAAGGTATTTTTTAATATAAAACTCAATGGATATATCAAAAAGAAAATTCTAAAGTGAGGGTAGAAAAATAGCTTAGAAGTTAAGAGCCAGGCAGTGGTGGCGCACGCCTTTAATCCTAGTACTTGGGAGGCAGAGGCAGGTGGATATCTGAGTTTGAGGCCAGCCTGGTCTACAGAGTAAGTTCCAGGACATCCAGGACTACACAGAGAAACCCTGTCTCACAGTAAACCAAACCAAACCAAACAAACAAACAAAAAGAAATTAAGAGCACTGGCTGCTCTTCCAAAACACCTAGGTTTGAATTCTAGCATTCAAATGGTAGCTCACAACCACCTGTAACCTCAGGTCCAGGAGCTCAAATGCACTCTTCTGACTTCTGCATACACAGTGCACAGATAGGCATGTGCACAGAATATTCATACACATAAAATAAAATACTGAAGCAACAAACATTAAAGTGACAGGACATATGTGATTTTAAACCTGATCATTTTATTGAAGAAGCATGAATGGATTCTTAGGATTAGATAATGGTGGTGTATTAATGAAAGTTTCCTAACTGTGGAGATTGTGTTGTGTTTATGGACTAGGATACAGTTGGTTACTGTACTGTGGTGTGATTGAGCATTGAGATGTACCCAGGAAATCTGGAGATGCATGCATGCCATAACAACTAGGATAATTGCTTGTTGTTGGGTATGACAGACATTGCAGTAACCCATCATAAAAAACTTATGGTCCACTCTGTTGAGGATTCTAGTGTCCTAGTTTATGGTGGTGTTTCCTAACTTAGGAAAAAGTATTTTCCTGCATCATCCAGAGATGCTTGCAGATTTGCCTTTTCCCTTTGCCAAAGTCCCATGACACAAGATGCAGATCAGACATTCATTCTCTGAAGCAAAAGAATCCTATCTGTCTTGCAAAATGACTTCTGCCCAGTGTAAGCAGATACTTCATTGTCTAACCAGAAATTCTTGTCTCTGTAGGTAGATATTGAGCCAGTTTTCCAATTTTAATGAAGCAAACAACTTCATGAAGTGATCATTTGATTTATTTTTATTTATTTATTTTATTTCTTATACTTATTAAGCAAAACATTATTAGCTGGGTACAGCGGACTATGTTGATACTTTCATAAATTGCTTAAATTACCATAAACAGAGCTGTATCCTCAAACATTTGTAATTTTTATGGTGAAAATCCCAAGTCTTTTCTTATGGCTTTTGAAAACATATAATATATCACTGTTCATCTAGTCGCCATGCTGTGCACTGGCACACCAGGGTTTCTTGCTGTATCTTACTGTGACTACTCAGCTCCCACTGACAAACCTTTTCTCATCCTCACTTCTCCCCTGTCCCCTTCGCCTCTGACAACTGTATTCTACTCTGAGTGACATCTTGTGTCTGTGTTGATTGTGGTCATGAGGTTCTTGTGTTTGTGTCACTGGTTTACTGTAATTACTGTCATGTCCTCATGCTCCGTCCAGGCTGTCCCATTTTTCATTATTCTATTCCTTTAAATGGAATAATATGGAATTTCTTTAAATGGAATGGAACGGTAGCATAGAGGGTGAATCTATCCCATCTCTATCTCTCCATTATTTCATACATGCTTTCCTGCTTCTAGAAAACGAGAAATTTGATCAAACATCTGGTCAAGTCAAAAGTAACCCTACAGTACTAAATAAAAATAATTAAAACATTTTCTAAGTGACATTCTTTTACTGTATCACATTTTAGATAATTTTTATAATCTTGAAGTGGAGACAGAACAATCTAATTAATATAATACTATGATGTTTTCCTAACGGTTAAATTCCTTCTTTAGTTTTTCAGCTTCCTGTGTAAGAAGGATTCACAAGAGAGTTCCTTCTCAGTTCTCATCACAAAATGTGTTAAAAGCACAGGTACTCACAATTAAATCATTTAAAAGTGATAATGCAGTGAACACAGACTTCTAAAAAGTTTGTTTTTTCAATAAAGAAAAAAATCATTCAATTTTGACCAACATTTCACATGAACATTCAATTTCTTTGAAAAGTTTATAAAAAACGTTTTTAGAATTCTTTATACAACTAAAATATAATCTACTCTGAAAGCAAAAACACACATCTTTGATAAATACTAAAAAACTTTTATTTATATGATCAAAATCCTGGGAAAAGAGAATCCAAGAAACAAAGGGATAAAAAAAAATGGCTGGGGACCTGGGAAGCATTGCCCATGTGCCTGGGACTCAGAGCAGTAATTTTGAGACAGCAAATACACACAGAAGTGAAATGTCTTCAGCAGCCACAGTGACTTCATCTCTAAACCACCCTCAATGGGCACAGAGGATTAGCAACTTGCTGACAGAGAACTGGCATATGTCACAGTCAGTGGCTGGCTGTCCTCATAGCTGATGTCTGTGAGGGCAATGGCATTCCAGCTCTCCCAGGGTATATGAAGCTTTTGTTGTCTAACAGTTGAATTTATTCCATCTTTCTCCTTTGGACAAATTTTCTTTAGGTGATACCTTTAATGGAGCATGATTACATGTAATTCTCTATTGGTTTAATAATACTGTCTGTATATCTTTACCAAAGGCAATTTAGAAAGGTAATATTGACATAAGAAGTTTCTCAAAACCTTAATTAAGGGCGATAAGCAGGAAAGGACATAACTACTTCCCGTTTTTATTCCTTTTATTATTTCTGTAATATTTTATAATTAATCTATTAAAAATTAGAAAAACAAAACTTTAAATACAGTGCATGTTATTCATAAGACTGGAAAGGGGCACAATAGATCTCTCTTGTAGGCTTGGGAAGACATTTTAATTCATCATGGAGTAAAATAAGTACATTGTACAGAGTCTTATTATGATTTTATATGGGTGCCCTTGTGTGTTGAGAGACATGGGATCTTTGTAGATTTTTTTTTTTACATGTGCACGTATACATTTGCAAATGAAAGCCAGAGTTTGATGCCTAGTGCTTTTCTCTATTGCTCTGCTCTTTATTTTTAGAAGCAGAATCTCTCAGTGAACCAGGGCTTCACAAATTTGGCTGGACTGCCCAGCTGGGAAACTCCTAAGGTCAGCCATCTAATATCAGGTTACTGAGGAGAGCTACCATATCTGGTATAGGACTGTGTGTGTGTGTGTGTGTGTGTGTGTGTGTGTTTACCTGGACAAAGGTATTGGGAGGATAGACACAAATTGCTACACATAGCTTTGGCTCTGAGCAGTGTGATTGTGAAAAGTGCAGAGACAATGGCATATTTTCTTCTATTTCTATAATGATAAGCATATTTCTATAAGCATTTGGATCTTTTAAAATTAGTGTGTTAAATCAATAATGATGATGATGATAAGACAAAAATTTGTAACAGAAAAGAATAATATGCAATTGGAGGGAAATGACTGGTGGAAACTCTATGATGCTAGTCAGGATCTGGTGCTCTTAGCTGTAATGGTTAATGGTGGGAGGCGAGTGACAGAAACCCAAATAAGAGAGGGGGAAAGTTGACAGATGATCAGATTTTAAAGTTCAGAATCACAGCCTAGTGCTTGCTTTAGCTTTTTGTACAATAAGAAATCATTGCTCCCAAAGGAACGACAGACTCAGATTTACCCCTATGCTTCACCAAATGCTTAATCTGTGCTTCTGCTTCGCTCAGCTTGCTTTGATCTTTGGAGAAATGGAAAAGCCCACAATGTACATAAATTAGTTCCAGACTTCCCTCCCAGCGAAATCTGAAGCCAAGTTAGGAATGAAGTTCTCTAAAAGCAGAGAGCCAAAGAAGATGGTCATGTTGTGATGCTTGTTTCCATGGAGACGAGAGTACACCTTCCCCCCCCCCCCCCCCCCCCCCCAACCTCATGATCCCTTTGCTACCCTCCCCTGACAGGCTTGCTCACTAATGAATTTCCCTCTGGGTATTTTTCCTGAAGGAGGCAATGTTCCTCCACAGTAAAAATTAAGCAGTGTCCTGCTTTTCTCCAGTGTAATGATGTTACTGAGCTATAAGCCTCCCAAGTCAATTAAACAGGGAGGAACTAGCTACAGGTTCCTTTAACATCTGGTACTGGCTTTGCTGATTATCCAGCTCAGCACAGGATAGGAAGATGTTATGAGCCGCCAGCTTCACCCCCACTCAACAACCCAAGAAAAAGCTAGGTGCCCCACTCCTATGCTACCCAATTCAGGGCTGACATTATAGTCAAGGTGCAAACAAGTAATTAAGCATTCTCTAAGGACAGACAACTGGCTGTTTATGCTGTTAAAATGCAGTTTCTCAAGGCTCGGGGAGTATCCCATGTATAAACACAGGACACTACTTGAGAGATGAGAATTAGAGGGCAGAGATGCAGTGACAGCCACTGGCATTACTGAAATGTCTGGGAGCCAGGAAGATGTTAAGCCTGAATACAATTAAAACTCATGCAACCCTGGGAGGCAAACACCATGGTGACTTCCCTTTCATAAGTGAGGGGGGTTGAGGTAGCTTCTTATTCTAAACCATCTTCTTCTCTGGGGCTCATGTTACTTTGTTTTAATGAGAACACTGGCAAGGCACTGAGTCAGAACTGCCATTTTTCAGACTTAGCATATATGGGCAATTGTGTGAGATGCTGTGCTGTATTCACAGATTCTCCTTTGGTTTGTTTACCCACTTGTAGATAACACTTAGAAAAAAAAAACGATGTGGTCAAACTGCATTTTTATTTTGAAATAATTCTCCAAATAATTTAGCAGGACTGTATATCATTTGCATTGTATTACATATTAAAAGTAATCTATTAAGTGACTTAAAGTAAATGGGAAGATGTGCTTGGGTTATATACAAACACTATGTCACTTTTTATAAAGAAACTTAACCATCAGTGGTTTGTATTATCTGTAGTGAATTCTGATCTGCTATCAGCTGATAATACTAAGGAACTACTCTCTCTCTCTCTCTCTCTTTCTCTCTCTCTCTCTCTGCTTGTGTGTGTGTGTCCATCTGTCTATGAATACATACATATATGTCACATTTGTTTGTATATTAATGTGTGTGTGTGTGTGTGTGTATACACACACTTCAAAGTTTACCACTGCATGCCTCAGCTATTTACTGTTTCATACAGTGAGCAACCATTCTTTCATTTGAATTCTGACCCAGCCCTCACCTCTACTCTAGTTCAAACATCCTAGGCAGCTTTTGATAGTAAGAGACAAGGCTTGTGAGAAGGATTTCAAAGAAGCATTAAAATCTCAAAGGAGGGACACCTTAGACACACTCAACTTTTTAGGAAAGGTCTTTCCCTTTGTGCATTTTGGGGCATAAATCTGGGCTTGAATTACTGCCTGTGTAGGTGTCATTGAAGAAACTGCTTCCCATTTCTCTTATTATAAGGATATAGAGATATGAACCATTTCTCAGAGTGAGAAATCCATTCCATTCATTCATTATTGGAATAACTGTTCAACCACTCATATATGATCTGGATTCTAAATGCATTGAGCATATTTGCATGTCTGAGACATAAAAAATGAAATGTACAATTCAGAACCTATTGAAAAATTAAAAGTCAATTGTTATTTTAGAGTAGAGGATTCTTAGTCTACTTTTGAAAAGAGTAAGGTAAATACTTTCTCTCCAGTTTCCAAAGGTGTTTGAGAGTTTTCAGTCTACATACTTGTCTTACTTTGCTTTTAATGTTGTGGTAAAGACCTTGACCTAGAGTAAGTTAAAGAGGAAAGGGTTTATTTCCCTTATAATTCTAGATATCATTCCACTATTGAGGGGAGTCGGGGACTCAGACAAGAACATGGAGGTATTTACTGAAGCAGAGACAATAAAGGAACATTGCCTACTGATTTGCTCAACATGTTTTCTTGTTTCTGGCCACTTGGCCAGAAATAGCACTGCCCTCAGAGGACCAAGTTCATCTATAGCAATCTTCAATCAAGGAAATATTTTCATCAGATTTCCCTCTCTTCCTTGTCTCATTCCTCTTCCATCTCATCCATCACGAATATAAAAACCACTCTTCCAAGTGTGGTCATGTAGAACCAGGCTACATAACAAATTGCTTCGTGGGCTGTGTAGTCTGTACCCTGTATCCCAGAGATTTAAGGCATTGTGGGATATGCTTTTAACCATAGTATTGAGAGGTGAAGACAAAAGGAGTTCTGAAGTTCACTGCTCAGACAGACTGGCCTTATGGGTGAGCCTCAAGCCAGTGAGAGACTGCTTATATCCTGTAGAACAAAGCTCCATGTTATCCTCTGGTTGTCTCATGTATAGACACACCAATGCAAGCAAACTGTCATCAGTATATATAGAAACACATCCAAGGATGCACAGACACACACAGATACATATATTCCCCCCATGATCACACCCACATGTACACACAAAATGAAAATAAATAGATGACCACAAACACAAACATTAGCTTCAGAACCTCAGATCTTAGTAGAGATGCAAAATATTAACTCCTATTTTGGTCATACTACATCACTTAACTAATGCCATGTAGCCAACTATCATAAAACACAGTGTCCTAAAACATTAATCATTTTTCATTTGTAATGAAACTATTAGAGGCTCTTTTAACCTTGCCTGGCTTCCCCCATGCATCTTCTACATTCATCATGAGGTGACCAGAAAGCTCTGATTCTACACATGGATTTTCTTCTATCTCTTATTCGTGATCAGTCTATCTTCAATTTAATACACAATAATTATAAAATTCAAGAGGAAATGGCTCAACCATGTTGTTACTAAGCAAGACTTTTACTTAATCTATTGGTCAAAGCAAGTCAGAGAACACTGAAAATTTAAGTAGATAACAAAAAGAATCTATCCCTCAGTGAAAAAGATTTCAAGGTCATGCTGAAAAAGACATGGACATGCAGAGAAATAAGGGATTGTGGTGGTACTTGCAGTCTGCCACACCTGTGAAGTTAGAGTCTCTGCATATTAATAAGATCCCCAGATGATGCACAGGTACATTAAACTGAAGAAGCACGACCTCAAATATAGTCACAGTCATCTGCAGATGTCTTTCCCCATCTCTTTCCTCTTGAGATAGTTCCATATTCATGATCTAAATAAATAGGAGTCAGATGGTACTTGGAACAGGGGCTGCTCAAATACTAAACATCAACCAGAAGTAGGGGTTTAACCCAAACTCGCCACTTAAGCTGAGAGTTGCAGAACATCCTCCACCATAATGCATAGCACTGTATAGACTATGTCCTTTAGCGTCGCTACTTGAAAGAATCTTTTTTTTCTTTTTCTTCTTTTTATTGGATATTTTATTTATTTACATTTCAGATGTTATCCCCTTTCCCTATTCCCCACCCCTTAGACACCCCCTATCATATCTCCAACACCTACTTTTTGCTTTTATACCATTTTAATTACATGTAAGTATTAAGGACAGTTCTAGGTTGAGGAACTAGCAATACAATAGATGCAAATAGTCAAGGAAGAATCTTTTAGCTTCACACATAACTGATTTCCAAATGCAGCCTGTACTTTCTAACCTTCAGTCAGTAAAGTGGATTGTTTCTATCGATAAATTGGCATTTACATAAGGACAAAATGAGCTATCTAGATCTCATAAACAAGAGGCATGCCCTCTGGCACTAAAGTTGTAGAAGAAAGCAGTGGAGTGTTTTGTTGCTGTTTGTTTTGTGTTTGTTTGTTTGTTTGTTTGTTTTTATGAATGTGAAGCAGAGCTTCTACTTCAGATAAAGTTTACAGGAGTTCATAGAACTAATAGAAAAGTGTTTGTTTTTAACTTGTTCCCAAATTGTTCAGAGTACAGTACAGATGAGTTTGAATGGCAGCTCTGTCACTTTTTCCTTAATCATGACTTTGGACAAATTAATAAATCTTTATGTATATTAACTTTTTTATTTAAAACACAAAGCTAATAAAATTCATCAATGTTAGTTTCAATGGGAATACCAATGGTTTAAAATAACTTAGTATGTGTAAACAACTAAGAATTTATAGTTATGCTATCACTATTAATAGTGTTGATATAATCATTATTATTTCTTGATACAAGAAAAACAACATTGTGCCAAGAAAATGCCCCCTTAGAACCATAAATGATTTTATTTTCATTTTGTGCACATATGCATACTTGTGAGTGTATTCATGGTGGGCATCTGTGGAGATATTTCTTTATATGTGAATGAGTGTATGCTTGCATTAATGTGTGCACACATGTAAAGGCCAGAAGATAATGTGGAGCTCTGTTGCATATGATATAAGTACCATATCAAATGAGCTTGAGGTTCACCCATAAGAACAGTCTGTCTGATCAATGAGTACCAGGAATCTTCTCTTTACCTCATCAGTACTATGATTACACGAATACCCCTTTATACCCATATTTTGTGTGGGTATTGTAGACTGAACTGAAGGTTATAGAGCAACCATTAAAGAGATGAAGTCATCTCCTCAGTTCTCAGTTTTTTTTAAACAAAACATTTGCTTTTCCTTGGTTGCCACATTCTTACACTTGGTATATTCATTAAGTTCCTAGGACAGATAAGATTCTGGGTGTTTTGGAGGAGTTTCTGCATTCCAAGAAATGGCCCATTTTCCTTAGTGAGTAAGAGTTTTACATTTTTTTATACATATAGTTATGCTGTTTGAAGCTATAACAACTCTGGATTCCATGCCAATACATTAAAATCATAATATCTATGCTTATTGTAATGAGTTCTCTTCTGTTTTGGTTATTTCCAACAAATGTTCCATGGGATATGTGATCTTCAGGTGACATAAAGGAAGGAAGACAAAGAAAAAGAAAATGGAGAAAAGTTGTAAGGAAAAGAGAAGTGACCAGTAGGGTTATATAGGTAAACTTTAGTAGCTCTCAAGATTTGTACACTCCATTTACACTTAGATGTTTAAGTAATTGGATAGCAAAATATTAGTCCATTTAATATTAGCAAACTAGTCCAAGATAGTTCTCAATAAGTGTTGTTAGCATCTGGTACAACTCTCAGAGAAGAGATTATGTTACATATAAAGAAAGGAGTGCTGGGTAGTGTCAAAATGAATGAACTGAACCAACTGTCAAGAATGTGAATTCCCTATCAAATTCACAAGTGTATCAAGTAAAATGTTTTGATGACTCTACAAAGCTTTCCTAGGGCCTGTATCTCTCTAGCCACAGATTCTTAGCCCAACAACAAAGCAGCCAGGTATGGCTTTTATCTTATGACTAGGAATTATATCTAATCAGAAAACAGTTTGTTACTCTCATGATTCTTGTACCACAATTGTACCAGTATTTCTTGTCACGCCTGTCATTATTGCAGCTTACAAGGTTCACTTTTCTCCTCTGGTACATCCATAACACATTCTGGAACTATTAAAGATAACCAAAAAGGACAAAGCACCCAAGTCAGTACCACCTTATGAGTTCCCATGTTCTGTGAGTCAAGCACATTCTGTCTTCAGCAATAGAGTGTTACTATCAAGTTCTTCCAAGTAATCAATAACACTAGCAGTAGCCTAATAATATTAGAGAGTCTATGGGACATCACTGGCTATTAACTCCAAAAGAGAAAACCCATTCCTGATGTTGGATATTTTTATTTGTTAATCTGTGGTATTTAATAGGATCATTGTCCCATTATAGATTAACTGCATTTTCATTCTTTTTATGTATGAATACATACATGTTTTAGGAAGTTTTTAATAATAGTGGGTAGGTTTCTATGACTATTTCAAAGGAGGTTTAGAATTATTTATACCTCCCTGTATTCTTTACTCTGCGGTTCCATCATTCACTCTACTAATACTTCCTGTGCTATTAGTGCCAATTAACCTTTTATAACATTGTGTTCTATATCTCTAGGCTTGAAATCCCCTTACTAATTTTCTGAATTCTTTGCATATTTCAAATGAATCACACATATCTGAAGATTCAAGGTTAGCATCTGCAAATGAGAGAAATCATGTGATGTTTGTCTGTTTAAGTAAGGGTTACCCCCACTCACATTTTTTTTCACCACCATCTATCTGCTGAGAGTAATACTGATTGTGTAATTACACCACATTTTCTTTGTCTACTAATTCATTAGTAGGCTATTTTCATTTCCTGGCTAACAGTGAATAGAGCAACAGTGAACATGGATGTGAATGTGTCTCTAGAGTAGATATAGATTCTTTTAGGTTTATACCCAAGAGTGGTATAGCAGGATTGTGTTTTTTATTTGTTTGGTTTTCGAACCTGCACAATGATTTCCAAAGCACCACACCAGTTTGAACTCCCAACGACAATGAATTAGTGTTTCCCCTTGCCATCCTTGCCAGCACTTGTCATCATTTTTAAGTCTCATCTAGTCTTACTGAGATCCCTAATGGTTAAGAATATTAAATGTTGAAAAGTAAATGTTGCTTTGTCATTTGTATTTCATCTTTGGAGAACCTTCTGTTTACTTCCATACTCCACTTTTTAATTGGGTCATTTGTTTTCTTGATGTTTATTTATTGGTAGCTTTTTTAAAATTCCAGATACTATCCCGATGAGATTGCTAAGCTGGTAAAGGATTTTACCCTGAAGATTTTTAGACAGCCTTTTCACTTGAATGATAGTACCCTTTGATTTGCAGGAGCTTTTGGGCAATACAAGATTTCATTTATTAATTGTATCCTTTATTATTGTGCTCTTGAAATCCTTTTCAGAGTGCTCTATACCATACCAATGAGCTCACATGTATTCCCCACTTTCTTTCCCATTTGTCAGATGTAGGAGGCTTGACTGTTTTTAGACTGCTTAATACACTTAATATTAAACTGATTCCTAATGACTTATTGTTATAGAAGAATACCTCACTCAATCTTCTCTAGAAGAGTTTTTATTTTCAGTAGATGCGTGGCCAAGATACATAAAATAAAAATGAGACATATATGGTGTACCTCATCCTCTCAATACCCAGGGATTGCTGCAAAAGATGACAAAGAAAAATTGGAAGAGCCAGAGGCAATGAATGGATGCAAGGGAATAGTGTTTTCCAGACACAGCAGATCAGTGGCACATGTGACATCACAGTGATTGTAAAGTACATACAAACCAAAGCAAGCAAGTTGTAGCTACACAAAATTCCAAGATGGAATGGGGAAATGAAGGCCTACCTACAGCAGAGGAGTTATTGGCAACTCATAACTGCTGAGAGAAGGTCACTTTTCTTTGAGAGTATTACCACTGGTAGGTCAACCATGCTCTAGAGGAAAGCCACACATCATGAATATATAAGCAACATAAATTATACTTTATGGGCAAAAGAAAAAGGCTGGAGCACAAGGTTGGACAGGGGAGAAGCAGATATGGTCAAAATCCACTATAAAAATGCTCAAAGAACTAATAAAACTAGTGAAAAATATAATGAGTATTTTTTAAAATAAATGCAAATTGGGTATTATAGAAAGTTAATGTTTTGTTTTGGGGAAAATAGCATTTTGAAGGCCATACATATTCTTTTTTTTCTGATGTTGAGATCTTTGCTAAACATGTGTATGCAATTAAAAATTAAAATGTGAAAGAATTTTAAATAGTAAAAAGCTGAATAAAAAATAACTTCCTTTTTTAAAAACAATCTACAAATGTTCTGCAGTGGTTAAAAAAAAATTAATGAGCACCGGAAAACTACATGGTCTTATATGTCAGTGCAATATTTTCTGCAGAAATTCTGTAGCTACAAAAAGAGGAGGCAGAACACAGTGTGTGATTTTCACCTTGAAAAGCAAATTAGTCTCAGCATCTTCCTACCATCTGTCTACCATACATGAAGATCTCCTAATTAAGAAACTCTCTCTTCTCAAGTTATTCTTTGATAATTTATTTTCTCTTATAGACATTTTAATTTTTAAAAATTAGAAAATGAGTATATGTTTCAAATAGAACATTTACTTTATGGACAATTATAAGGAAGAAAGCAGAAAGTACACTTTATCCCCTGAGGACATATAAAAAAAACAAAAACAAAAAACAGGAGAGTTGTGGAGAATGAGAAAGAGACCCTTACCTAAGTTTCAATCCTCTCTCCAGCTGAGACATAAGAACTCTAACACAATTAACAGCATTGCTGTAAGGCTTCAGACACAGAGTTAATATTCCTTTCATATGTAGGTATTTTATGCTAAAGTAACAAGGAGTCTGTCTTTAAGGTCTGAATGTATAAGACATTTTGTAGGGCCTCACTTCCCTCAACCCAATATTAAGAATCTCAAACAAGATCATAAACTTTATCTAGAGTTCAGGCATCTTACTTTTCTGCATCCTAGGGATCTTCTCAATTGTAATCCTGGCAGGTAACCTTCAGGAACCATCCTGTGATTTCATTTTGGTGTATGTTTTTTCCCTTGCTTTCCATTGCCTTCTCTGGATCTTAGGAAACTGTGGTGCCCATGGGTTACCTAGTACTTAGTGATATTGAGTCTTAACTAAGTGTGGCCACTATGGGTTCCTGGTAGAACTTGCTTCTAGATATTGGAGCTGAGCATGGTGTGGGAATACACTAGAAGGATGGGTTCCGAGAGGGTCCATAGGAGAGAGGAAAGCTGGGTCTGCCATGAGGATCTGCCATATCTTTATGGCTTGGTAGAAGAGAAGAAAGACATGCACATTTAGGTGATCTACTATAAGGTTGGGGATTGTACTGGGAAACTGGAACTAGAAGACAGAAGACAAGAAGTAGAGTGGTGGCCTTGTAACTGATTTCAGATAGTTGCTTACCCAGTGGTTTTTCAGGCTATAGATGTTGGTGGCAGAGACAAAGGGATGAGCTTATAAAAGAAAGCTGTAGAAAAAAAATTTCTTCTTTAGAGTAATGCAGTGTTAAGTAAAAATTCTTCAAATGATCATTTGAGTAATAGTGTCTGGATCAGGGACAGAGGTAAGATGATCATCAGATCCTCCCCTTTTGCTCTCACTAGCCTTAGACTTTTAAGAGCCTGAACACTAGCCAAACTGGATGCCTATCTTTGACATAGAAGAAACCACTCAAGACTAGGTGGTTCTTTCCAATATACCTGGTGAATGGGGACATTTTTATATATTACTTGGACTTTTAAAAGACCAAGTAATATATAAAAAAAACACAGCTATTAGAGTAACACCTGTCTTTTCAATGGAGACCCTAAAAGCCGAAAGGGCCGAGATAGGATATTCTATAGAATCTAAGAGGCCACAGATGTCAGCGCAGACTACTATATCCAAAAAAAATGTTCAATCACAATAGATGGTTAAAGAAAGACAATGCACAATTAAACAAAATTAAACCAGTATTCATTTGCAAATCCAGCTTTACAGAAGGTGCTAGAAGGAAAACTTCAACTTGAAGAGGTTAACTACATTCAAAACATACAAATAATATAATCTTCTACTGCTAAATCTAAAGGTGGGTACACACATACCACCAAGATAAAATAATGGGAAACAACACATCTCTATCCACATCAATGGTCTCAAATCTCCCTGCAACAGACACTGACTAACAAATTAGTTATGATAATAGGATCCATATTTCTGCTACATTAAAAAAAAGTAGAATTTAACATCAATGGTAGACATCAGCTCAAAGTAAAAGATAAACCAAAGAAATGGAACACAAAACAAGCCTGTGCATCCGCTTTAATGTCTAAAAATGTAGACCCTCACACACTGATAGTAGGTGACTTCAATACCCAACTTTTCTCAATAGGCAAGACTTCCAGACAAAAACTAAACAGAGAAATGCTGGAGCTAAATGATGTTATAAACCAAATGGACCTAAGAGATATTTATAGAACATTTCACCTGTACCCAAAAAAATATACCTTTTTCTCAGCAGCCCAGGAGCTTTTTTCCAAAGCTGACCACATACTTATACACAAAGCAAGTCTCAACAGGTACAAAAAAGTGGAGTTAACAACCTACATCCTATCTGACTGCCACAGATTAAAGCTGATGACCACCAACAACAGAAAGAATACAAAATCATGGAAAAAGAATAACTCACTACTGAATGACAGGCAGATCAAGACAGAAATTAAGAAGAAAATTAAATCAGTTTAGAACTGAAAAAAACATGAAAACATAACATAGCAAACTCATGGGGACATAATGGAAGTAACTACAACAAGCAGCTACATAGCAATAAGTGCTTACATTCTTTTTTTAAAAAAATGGGAGTGAGCTTATATTATTAACTTAGTAGCACATTTGAAAGCTTTAGAATAAAAGAAGAAATAACTATCAAAAGGAGTAGATGATAAGAAATAACCAAATGTAGGAATAAAATCAACAAAATAAAAAACGATTCAAAAGAATACAGTTAATGAAACAAAGAGTTGGTTCTCTAAAAAAACTGTCAAAGTTACAAAATTAGAATTGAAAGGGGATACTTAACAACAGGCACTAAGAACATCGAAAGAACCATGAGGACATAAAGGACACAATTCAAAAACATGGACTCCATCAAATTGGAAAAATCTAAAAAATAAAGGATAATATTCTTGATATATACTATCTACCAAAGTTTAATCAAGATCATAGAAGCAATTTAAACATACCTATAACTTCTAAAATAAAAGTCATAAAAATTATAATTACAACTCTCTTTACAATTCTCTAAACTAATAATAATAATAAACTAGCCCACATAAAAAACCCAACAATGACAAAATTACAGACCACTATAACATAGATAAATCAATAAATGTAATCCATATAAACCATATAAACAGACTGAAAGACAAAACCACATGATTATCTCATTAGATGCAGAAAGGGCCATGACAAATTCATCACTCTTTCATGATAAAAGTGAATATACCTCACAGTAAGAAAGATGATTTACAGCAAGCCTACAGCCAACATCAACCTAATTTAAAAAATAAAAAATTAAGGAAGATATCAAAGGATTGAAAGGTCTCATATTCTCATGGATTGGTAAAAATTAATAGTAGTAAAAATGGTCATCCTACCAGAAGTAATCTAAAGATTCCATGCAATCACCACCAAAATTCTAACAGGATTCTTCACAAACTTGAAAGAATATTTTACAAGTTATCTGGAAACAAAATCTTAGGATAGCTAAAACAATCCTAAATAATAGAAGCACTGAAAGTATCACAATCCCTGACCTAAAATTGTAGTACAGATCTATAATGATAAAAACATCATAGTAACAAGGAAACAAGAGAACAAACATGATGATCAATGCAATCAAATTGAAGACCCAGGCATAAATTCACATACCTATGGATACTGATTTTTTATGAAGAATCCAGAAACACACACTGGAAAAAGAAAACCAGCATCTTTAACAGGTGTTAGTCAAGCTGGATGACTGCATATAGAAGAATCCAAACAGATCTATGTTTATCAGCCGCCACAAAACTCAGCTCCAAATGGATCAAAGACCTGAACATAAGGCCTGATACAGTTTTCTGATTGATGAGAAAAGGTGGGTGGGACAAGGGGAGATAGTCTCTAACTAATTGAACATGGATAAACATTCTGAATAGGACACCAATAGCACAGGCACTAAGAACATCAATTAATAGTATGACCTCATGAAACAAAAAAGAGATTTTGAACAGCAAAGGGCACCGTTATTTGGACAAAGTGATAGGCTGCAGAATGGGAAAGGATTTTTACCAACTTTACATATGATAGAGGGATAATATGTAAAATATATAAAGCACTCAAAAAACTGAACATCAAACAAACAAATAACAAATTTTAAAATGGGGTACACATCCAAATAGAGGATTCTCAAAAGAAGATAGAAATATTGGCTGAAAAATACTTTTAAAAATGTTCAAGATCCTTAGTAATTAGAAAAAGCAAATTAAAACTGTTTAAGATTTCATCTTACACTTGTCAGAAAGGCTAAGATTAATCAAATGAATGATACTTCATACTGGTGAAGATATGGAGTAAGAAGAACACTCATCCATTGATGGTGGGACTACAAACTTATAAACTCATGATAAAAATCAGTGTTGTTTCTTAGAAAGCTAGGAATAAATCTAACTGAAGACCCATCTATATCACTGCTGGTAACATGCCCAAAGGACTTTACATCCTACTACAGAGACATTTGCTCAATCATGTTCATTGCTGATCTATTCACAATATCCAGAAATTGGAACCAGACTAGATACCCATTATAAATAAAATGTGGTACATTGCACACGGAATGATATTCAGCTAGTAAAAACCAACAACATGAAATTTGCTGGTAAATGGAAGGAACTAGGACAAAATCATACTGGATGAGTTAACTGAGACCTAAAAAGACAAATATAGTATGTATTTGCTTATATTTGGATAATGGCAATTAAATTTTCCATAAACAGGGTAAAATTTATTTAATCACAGAGGTTAGTTATGGAATAAGAAAGTGAGAAAGGTTGAAACTTGCTAGGAAGAGGAAGTAAAATAGTTAAAGATGGAATGGGGGGGCTTGAATGTAATGATTGGATGAGAAAAAGGAGGGAAAGGGAGATGAACAGTGAGTTCAGAGAAGGACAGCTAAAACCAAGAGTCATTTGAGGGGTTGCATAGTAACCAAATGCAGTAGACACTTTTTAAAATATATACAGCTATGAAGATGATATAAATCAAATCACAAGGACAGTGGAGCCACCATCTTGAAATTTCTTCATCAAATGAAACGTCCAGTGCCAGAAAAGTGCTACGTACAATTGGTTAAAGTAGAGTTGGTTAAAGTGGGAAGCTCAAAACAATGAAGTCTACTGCCTAGGCTTCCATTTGCTCTCCACAATCAGATTGTAAGATCCTATTGCTGAAGAAAATATCCCCGAAACTCATTCAGTTTGGAGAAGTGGAGCTGGTGTCTTTCTAGAGCCTTCAATCATATGGATGAGTGTTCATGGTACTAGAAGATACTCTGTACACTATCAAAGGAGAAAGCATAGCTATGAAGCCTTCTGGTGTACAATGGCGACCAGTCTGCAAGACGTGCTGGTGTGAGAATGGCACAAAGTTTGTGGTACTAACAAACCACTATGAGATTGGGCTTAATGCCCACTCCATGAAACTTCAGAAACACTTCCTCTTGCAGCAGGTGGAAACAAATAGAGACTCACAGCTGGACAATGTATAGAGAGTAAGAGACCTTGGAATACTCTGCCATAAATGAAATCTTTCCTTTATATCCTCCCCCTCAGGATACTGGGGAACTCTGTTGAAGAGGAGACAGAGTGTAAGAGACAGAAGGGATGGAGGACAACAAGAAATCAAAACCTTCTAGACAAAGCAAGGCTGAAACATACATGAACTCACAGAGACTGTGGCAGCATTCACAGAATCTGCACAAGCATGAAAACCAGTGATGTGAAGAGAAGTAAACATATACCCCATTCTTATTCCAGCAGCTACCTCGAATTGATTACGCTTGCCAATATCTTACCTTTTCCCAAAAAAGTCTCACAGAACATACAAACAACCCTTCATCTAGACCCTACACCCAGCAGTAGATGGCAAACACAAAATAAACTCAATAGCATTTTTGAGGCTCTTTGTCTCACAAAGCTTTGTCAAGGCTTTTTGAGGTTTAGTTTTGTTAAGACTTTTTGTTGTGTTTAACCTTACAAGTCCTTTCTTTATATAATATGGTTTCTAGTTTTGTGTTTTTATTATGGGATCTCTTCTCTCTCTCTCTCTCTCTCTCTCTCTCTCTCTCTCTCTCTCTCTTTCTCTCTGTGTGTGTGTGTGTGTGTGTGTGTGTGTGTGTGTGTATGTATCTATGTGTGTGTATATTTCTTAAGCTTTTTTGTTTTTGTTTTCTTTTTGTTTGTCTGTTTTGTCCTACTCTGGTTTACTTTATATTATCATTTTTATATATGTCCATTTTTATTCTAATGGGAGAGAAAAAGGGTGTAGATTTGCATGAGTAGAGAACTGGGGAGGATCTGAGAGGAGTTGGGACAGGTAAAGCATAATCAGAATATATTATATGAAAAATATTTTTTGAATAAAAGTTAGAAACAAAAAATATTAATTACATTTAAAAAAAATGGGAAATATTAATCATGTAATCTGAATGATAAATGATTAAATTATTTATGTTGAAATAATTCATAAATAAAGCATAAAATGGATACTTATTCAGTGTGAGAATCTTAAGAAATGGATCAATATAACCTATACATTTAAAGTATTTTATTAAAATATGATATAGTACTAGAAAAAAATACCATAACTTCTAGGTAGACAGCCTAATGATGCTCATGAGATGAGTATGGTTGCATCTCCAACATATGGAAAAATGAGAAAAGAATCATTCACATCTCTAAAAGTAACTTTTATTCACCAGATGTAACTGTTGTCTTGGCAGGGCTTACTGCTGAATAAGCTCACCCATTCTAGCTCCTTCTCAACTCTGGCTGGCTGGCTGGTTCAATTCTGTTATTCTGGCCCAAACTTCTCTCTAAGATATCTGATTCAAACTGGCTTCTTTTGGCTTCTGACTGAATTGTTCTGGTTGTCCTCAAACTAACTCTGGCTACCTGTTCTAATCTTGCTTCTTCTCATTTTCTGGCTCACCATCTTTACCTGCAACCTGTTTAAACTCTCTGTCTGTCTCTCTCTCTCTCTCTCTCTCTCTCTCTCTCTCTCTCTCTCTCTCTGTGTGTGTGTGTCTCCATTGCTATCTTAAGCACTCTCTTTTCTTTGCTATTCTTGCAAGAGTTTGACATATCCAGTCTCTGACTTATTCTGTCAAATCTTTCTATGATTCATCATTTTATCTGCCCCTCTATTAAACACCACTTTTAAACATGGTGGCTGCTTCCTTCTACAAACTAACCACACCCACATTGTTTGGGATTAAACAATGTGTCTTATTCCACCCAGCTCATACTGTAATCCAGGATGTGTTTGCATTCCAGTTTGATTATATCGACCTACAAGGTCTTTGGATGGGATCCCTTGCCATAACAGCTATGTTACTGGATTAAAATTCCTCTACCCTTATCATCATTATCTTACTCATCATTACCATCACCACCCTTACCACTACCAGTACCACCGGCATCAGCAATAATCCTCCCCATTATCCAAATTGCTAATAAAACTACACTTTTGCCCATTTTCATTACTACAGACAAGCAGCCATTTGGTGTGTCTTTGGGTAAGTGGGTGGGTCACTTCCTTTATTCTAGCCACAAAAAGGTTTGATGTATCTATTGTGCTTTTAAATATGTATCTTTCTGTATTTTAAGTTTGTGAACATAATTTAATTCAATTCATAAAAACATCAATGCTTGAGGTCATATACGAGAAACAGAAAGCTGATAACAGGGTTTGTAATGAATTATCTATACCTTCAAGGATACAAAAAAGGGAAATGTAATCAACTTTAGTTTGTACTTTTTTGATCATTTGTTTTGAGTTTCTATCAAGCAATTTTGCTTGCCTTTTTTTTTTGAATTATACTGAAGAAGAGTTCTTTTGAACTTTAAGTCCTTATTGATAATAGACAGAAGCCTTGAGAGTAATAACAGAAGCTCAAGGTAGATCATGATGTTTCAAAGCTGAAGATATTTTATGCATGGAGTTGATCCCCCTTCTTATTATTACTATGAGTGGCTGATAAACATATGCTTAAGGCCTTGTATAGCACTGTCTTCATTATGTCCTGATAAATCCTGTGTTCAGTAAGTAGATTGGAAAAGGTGTGCATAATAATTATTTTTGTCAGAACCTATACACCTCATGTTTAATGTAATGGTTAGCTTTACTTCATTCCATTATGAAGAGAGCTTACATCCAAGTCTAAATTAAACTTCATAAGACAATGAAGTGGATTTTATCTCATTCTACTCTCATTTTATAAGTTTTGACACGAAAATTTTGATATTGCGGAGTGGACCTTGACATAAATCAAACATTGGTGAGCCACTCCCACAAGATCTGTGCTACAATTGACCCAGCATGTCTTGCAGGCAGGACAGATTTTAGGTGGGATGTTTTGTGGCTGGTTGGTATCCAGGTTGTGCACAACCATACCTGGCAGCTTTCTTCTTGATATATGTTAGAATATAATTGGTAAAATAAATAAATCACGACTGTCATGGTAACACAAAAGCTTCAAAGATGCTAATAAATGTATTAATTCATGAGGAAACAGGATTCAACAATTGACCTGATAATTTTTTTAAAAGCAGAGATTATAAGGAGAACAAGGGATATACAACAAAATTCTTTTGAATTACGCTGGACTCACAAGCTCAGAGGAAAACCTTCTCATGGCTGATGTATCTCAGTCTCAGTGGATTGGTTTCAGTGAAAATGAGAGGTTCTCCTGAAGCTTCAAAAGACAGACACTTTCAAAACAAACTATTTTAGTACAAATGTGATACTGTAAATGGTGGTACATGCCTGTAATCCCAGCACCTGGCAGGTAGGGGCAGAAGGGTCAGGAATTGAGTATTATCCAGCCTGGGGTGTACAACACGTTGTTTCAAAATACAAGGAAAGGAAGGATGGAAGAAAGGAAGCAAGGGAGAGAGGTAGGGAGGAATAATGGGAGGAAGGAAGGAAGGCAGGGAGGAAGGTAAATTTAAACAAACAAAATTCCAAGATTAAATATGTATATAGTTATTGAAGAACTAGAAGAGATAACTAACTAAGATTTAGATGGAGGCTAATTGTTCTGCATCAATAAAAGCTAGAACTACTGAAGTGTGTGACTTTTCTTGTAAGACCTAGGGAGATTTGTGTTATACAATTATTTATTGATGGAAAACACAGTTTGTTTTTTTTGGCAGCTAGCCAAGGGAAGAGGAGCATGAGTTGGAGGATTTGATTACTAAGAATTTTTTCTACTATGTTATTTTTATGGCATTTGTATTTTAAACCTAGCTTAGAAATATCAGAAATGAAGTTTACAGAACAGAATTAATCAATCTCTAAATTTCTTCTCAATAAAAATCCTCCATTTGTGTAGTTGTGCCCACATATAACATACTTACCTTCACATCGAGGCTATGCACAGAAAGACAGGGGCTTTACTGGTCACAAGATAGGACGTGCAAAGCTTCAGCTTAGATTTACTCTTTATACAGGTTAAAAAAACTGTACAGTAGAAACTTTAGAACTGAACTAAAAATTTCTGTTCCCTAAAATTCATTAAAGTGGCTAACCAGAAAAATAAGTTTAGACAAATACTCAGAGATCACAAATGTTATTTAACACTTGTATACCAATTAAAAACTTCTTTGGTACCCTACTCACAACATCTTTTTCCCACTTCACCAAAAATAAGTTTGTCTTGTCTCTTAGGTGCTTTACATTCATTACAAATCATTTTATTTAAGATTTAATTTTCTGGGCATCCTTGTTAAAGTTACTATTGCAAACTTATGACTCAAAAAAAAAAAAAAAAAAAACAAACAACAACAACAAAAAACCACAGGCAGCTACATAAAATCTGGCTAAAGGCAGACTACCATAAGTTAAAATTATGACTTCCATTTTACACTTCAAATAAAAAGAAACAGTACCTATCTAGCCATATTTCACTTAACATTCAAATATGTAGATTATATTAAGTAGTTTCTTAGATAAAAATAGCCCATTCACTCCATTTCATAAACAGTGAAGGTTTTCATAAAGCAGTAAGATGTTCTGCTATCACCACAATGGCAGAGACAGAATGAAGCATTATGTAAGATCCTAAAAAGCATTTGATGTGGAGTTGAGTGTTTCTGAGTGTGTGTGTGTGTGTGTGTGTGTGTGTGTGTGTGTATGCTATAGAAACATAATTACACAAATTTATGTCAGATGCAGGCAAATATCCTTAAATAAATTCTTCTTGATATTAAAAGAATGGAATTTTTGTATAATTGAGAAAATCCAAGTACATCTTGATACT
Source organism: Arvicanthis niloticus (assembly GCF_011762505.2). Classification (NCBI taxonomy): domain Eukaryota; kingdom Metazoa; phylum Chordata; class Mammalia; order Rodentia; family Muridae; genus Arvicanthis; species Arvicanthis niloticus. The sequence continues at coordinate 19,997,259 of NC_047673.1, read as the reverse complement.
GGACTTAGTCCCTTTTCTGGGTTCAGACAATCAGAAATACTGGTAAAGTCCCCAGCTAAAATTCTCAATAGATTTAACAAAGGAAAACAAAGGAACTCATGAAAAAGCTCAGGAAATGCTCAAAGACCCACATGAACATCAGTTGGACTCTAGTTGGAGCTAGAAGTCCATGTTATCATGTGATTCACATGAGATGTGGTGAGAATGAACATGGGAACCCATGAGAGCCTTGGTACTCTTAGTTTTGGGATATAAAATGTCCCTAGAGGCTCATCATCACTGACAATTTGTCTGCTAATGCGGTAATGTACAGAAATAGAGTGTAATTGTAATAGGTAATTAGACCCTGAGATCTCTATGACAGTTAATCTTGATTGTCAACTTGATGGGTTGAAGAATAATCTAGGAGAGAATTTTTTTTTTGATGTGCCTGTGACAGTTTTTGCAGAGGGGTCTAAGTAAAATGAAAAGATTACCTGGATATGGTGACACAAACCCAGAGGTCAGGGTCCTGGACTAAACAAAAAGGAGAAAGCACACAGAACATCAGGATTTTTGCCTGTTTGCTTCTTAAATGAGAAGGCACTCTGGCCAGCTGTCCCATGCTCTGCCACCATGCCTTCTTCATTGTGACACTGTGTAGCCTCAAATAGTAAGTACAGATAACCTCTTCCTTTCTTATGTTGCTCCCGTCAGGCACTTTGTCACAGAACTAAGTTGCTAATTTCTAATCTTATAAGGGGGTTAATCCTTGTATGGGTTAATAGCTGAATTAGCTATTGATGTGTATGGCCTGATTTGTGGTGTATGTAACTGGAGAGAGGTGGCCATAAGTGGATCTTTGTGACCCTACATTCATATTTTTCTGACTCCATCTTCATCATCCATCATCCTTGAAATGTGAAGCCCTCTCCTGACCACTGAACAATTTAGACTCACTACCTAAGGCTCAAAGCCACAGCCAGCTACCCAAACTAAAAGCTACAATAAACTGTCCCTCGTTTATGCTTGGTTTCTCTAGTATTCTGAGATAGTGATGAAGAGCTCACATGTATGATAGGATCTGGGTCTCTGAAGGAAGTTTCCAGTTATGTTCCACTCACCTGGATGAGCAAAACACAATAGGGAAATAAGAGATAGAGAGGACTACTTCCTGGTAAGGTGATAGATGGAAAGCCATATATATCAGAAAGTGGCTGACTACGGCTTGGAAATCTAATGGTGCAGGGAAATTTTATCACCCTATTAGCTATTTTTCAAGTACCTGAATAGACACGATCAGTGCCCCAACAAAAATCTATGGTCCCGCTGGACTTGCATCTACCACTACAAAGCAGTCAAGGCTATGGCCTTCTTTGGCCCCTCCCATTTCTTTTTCTTTTCATTTTTCTCTACTTTTCTCTTGTTTTTTATACCCATTCCTTTTATGTTATACCTCCCAAGATCCAGAGACTATCTAGGTTTATGATTTCTGAGTACATCACTAATCTTTCCATGATTGCTATCTCTTCTTGTTTTCCTTCCATTCATATCCACAAATAGCATTGTTCTCTATGGTACTATCAGGGGCCTTTTCTTCCTTAATTCAGTTGGTACTTACAATTACTATATAGTCACTTGCTACTCTATTATCAGATTGGGTTAAATACTAGACTGTCACTGTTGCTGTAGACTGTTAGTTGTCATCCCTAAAGCTGAGATATAGCCTGGTCTTTCCAACTCTATGTCCAACCCTAAAAGTCCATTAGAAATGTCACAATAACTGTGTCACAATCTAGTCTCTATGAAACACTGGAAACACATCTACCAAAATAAGAGGATCAACTTGCATAAACATCACCAATAGCATTATAACCAGTGATCAAAATCCATATGGACCTACCACAGTGTAAAAACAAAAACCAGACAAACAAACAAACAGGACATAAAACAAACAAACAAAAACCAAGACAGCTTGTATCTTCCCTAAATCACTAATGCCATAGTAATGTCTTCAGATCAAAATGATTTAGATAAATTTCAGATGCAGAATTAAAAAGAAGGAGTGTGAATATGGTAAAAACAACTCAAAGAAGATTCATATATTTCCCAAGATAACACAGACAGGGGAGAAAAAATGATAAAGTTAATTTATGATATGAAAGAATTCAATAAAGAAATATAAATACTGAAAGCCAAACCAAAATGATGATATAAATGAAAAACTAAAATGAAACATCAAATAAAGGAGTCAGTAAAACACCTCAGCAATGGAATACAACACCTGAACACTTGAACATCAGAGTGCTATGGCAAATAGAGCAGTTGAACAATTCAGCCAAGGTCAATGGTAATTTTTTTAAATGGATGAATAAAACACTCAAGAGTTTTGAAACTTCTTTAAAAGGATAAAAGCTATGAATTGCAAATATATAAGAATAAGAATTTCACACAAACATTATAAAATATTTTTAATAAAATTATAGAAGAAAAATTTTCTAATTTAGAGAAAGATAAGCCCATCTAGATACAAGAGGAACACAGGTCACCAAATAGGTAGGATTGGGAAGAGACTCTTAGTGTCATATAGTCTAAACTCTAAATACACAGGACAAAGACTATTGACTGATGCAAAACATAAGGGCCAAGTTACAACCAAATGCAACCTCATTAGAAGAACTGCTGACTTTCAATTTAAACCCTAAACGCAAGAAGTGTTTGGAATGATGTTTGTCCATGGATGAAAGATCACAACTCTCAACCCTGCCGAATATGCCTGGCAAAACTATCTGCCATAATTGATGTAACAAAGACTTTACATGATGAAACCCAGGATAAAGGAATTTATGAGCACCAAGGCAGCCATGCAGAGGATATTGAAATACTTCAGGCTAAAGAGGAAAACGAACATATTCAAGAATCTAGACAAAGAATGATGAATAAATAAGACTCTCATTTTAACAAAGAGGGCTGGAAACAGTAAATTTCTATCAAATATAAAATAGATGTGAAATTACAGTGCATTGGAAGGTAAATAAACAGAACTGGAAAATTCACTAGGTGGAGTAACACAAACTCAGAAAGACAAATGTGACATTTAACATGTTAAATATGTTTAGCTTGTAGAAACCCAAAAGGTTTCTATCTTAACTACAACTTAGAGAATAAAGGAGAAAGTGAGAACTAATGTAAAAGAGTTCTAAATATAAGTAGAGAAACAGATGGAAGAAAGGGGCAAAGAAGTAGATGGGGAGGGATAACTAACCTTAAGAATGTTTGGAAAAACTGTGTGTAAATATGCAAATCTATTACATCATAAGCCTCATACATATACATATTTAACACACATGTTGAGGACCAAGCTGCCCTACATTTGGGGGCCAAAAATGTTGAGAACTGCACTACCCCACGTTTGGGGGCCGAAATGTCTCAGACCGTTCTGTCAATGTTGGGACCCACACTGCCAAAAGCCTTAGGGGCTAAACTGTTAGAGCCCACACTGCCCCAAGCTGCTCAGGTCTGTGGGTCAGGGTTCAGCAAGAGAGAGAGTGAGGGCGGATTTGAGGAATGGAGACCAGACAGACTGTGATTCAATCCCGTTTATTCTTCAGTCTCTCTTCTTCTCTCCAAGTCCCAAGGCTTGAGTTCCTAGTCCCTAGTTCTTAGTCCCTAGTGCCTCCAAGTTCCAAGTTCTTTCTCCAAGTGCCTAACACCTAATAATGATCTTTTCTTCTGAGTTCCCTAGTCCAAGTGTCTTCTTCCTCAATGCCTAATTCCTACTCCAAGTTGTACTCTCTAACCTAATTCCTAGTTCCAAGTTGTACTTCCAAGTGCCTAATAATCTGTTGCTTTCTTCTGTCTGCCCCTCGCCTTTTATATGTCTCACTTCTAAGCCACACCTCTAAGTCACACCTTTAAGTCATGCCCTTAGGCCTTGTCTCTAAATGTTATCTCTAAGTCATGCCCTTAAGTCACACATCTTTAAGTCTTACACACCCAAGAGAAAATCCTGGGTATCTAAAGCAAGATGTTATCAGAGTGTGCTCAGCTGTTGTAGGCTGATGTAATCAAGTCTCTTGTCAGGGTATATGGCTCAAGATGGTTGAAAGGATGATAGCTGCCTTCTGTCGGCTCCCCACACACACATACACACAGACTCACACAAGACTTTAATTGAAGTTACCATACAACAAGGTATTCCTCCTCCCATACACTGTCAAGTAAAAAGTGAAGTGGCAAGTATAGGATATCTGCCCTCAAATTCTTGGTTAGGGTTATCCCAGAGAACTACAAAACAATGCAGACATTTGCTGGTGGTTTCGGTTGCCTACCAGAACTCAACACCAAAGTCCTATAGTGGAAAACATCACACATTCTGGTGATAGAACATGGAAAAATCAAGTTGGTAATGACCAGGAATTTTCCTCCCAGCTTGCTCCCTTTTATAGCATTGGGATGTACTATGAAAGGCTGCTGTGGGGAAACATCAACAGCCTTAGCCAGTTGTGAACAATCTGAGCTACAATATGACCCACAAGGCTATATATGCCCATTGGGGGCAATACTGATATACATTTATGTGAGTAATTAAATACTTTCTGATTTGATTTAAGTTGTACTGCACAGGAGGAAGCCTATGCCTCATATTATAAATCTGGCCAGGAAGCCATAACCCAGGAGCTCATGGGTCCCAAGAGTGACTCCACTACTTTTAATTTGCTAAATTAAAACACTATTCTACGCACTATAAGTCATTATCTCTATATCCATAGGTTAATGCCATCCCATCAGAGAAGCTTTGTACAGTGGACAGCAGTTAACGCAGAACTCACAACTGAGAAAAGTGCAGAGACTGCCTGTTTGTGAAGTGATCAGCCATAATTGTGGCCACCACCCCACCCCATTGCCTACAGGCTGAAGGATCATCAGGAGCATGGAGATGTAGAGAGTGGAAGAGCCAGAAGCCAAGGAAGACTGGAGCAAATCTGTATTTTCTGTGCATACCAAGACTATTGTACTCAGGAATTCACAGGAGCTGTCATTGCCTCCACAAGGTCTTCACAGAAGATCAACCCAATCAACATTCCTGCATGAAGGAAGAGGAAAAGGATCACAAACCCTCACTCTTTTTGGTTTGCTTATTTTTTTATAATGCACTAAGTTGAGTTTTTGCTGTGCAAATATTTGCGACCATCCACTGGAGCCTGCCCAACATATTGGGGCGTTCCCCAAAAGAGAAGAAAACAAAAGAGTACAATACATTGAGGACCTAGGAACAGTTTGGCGAATGACAGATGGGTCTGCAAGGAATTAGAAGTTACTGAGTAGGTACAATAAAATGCATTTTATACATTATGGACTCTCAAAGAACTAACAGAAGTATTCTATTTTAAAAAATAGACTTTCTCCCTATGTGCTCCCAGGCTGGTGGTTTAGACCCTGGGAGCTCTGAACCCATGGCTCCAGCTGTATATGTAGGGGAGGATGGACTTGTTGGGCATAGGTGGGAGAGGAGATTCTTGATCCCGTGAAGGCTGCATGCCCCAGTATGGGGGAATTCAAGGGTGGGGAAATGGGTGGGTAGGGGGCACATCCTCACAGAAGCAAGAGAAGGGGGATGGGAAAGGGGGTTTCTGGGTGGGGGGAATGGGGAAAGGAGATAACATCTGAAATGTAAATAAAACATCCAATTAAAAAATAAAAGAAAAATAGACTTTCTAACAAAAAAGATAGGAAAGTCTTGATGAACATGTCATTCCACTGACAACATTAATCACTGCATTCTGCATATCCTTTGTTCTTATGTAGCCTCCCAACTTCCTAGATTACTTGTGATATGAGATAAAAATGACTATGAAGTTATTTACTAATAAAAATAAATCAGTTTTATATTACTATTTTTACTACTACTATTATTGTTACTTAAAACAAATCAGAGTAAATATAAATCAGCTAAACACTCTCACCTAGCTTCTTAATGTTAGTCTAAAATGTTTATAATTGATTACTAGGGAGAACTCAGTAGTTAAGAACACTGGCTAGGTTTGATCTGAGCAGTAACATTAACAGTTCACAACCATCTGTAACAACTCCAGGTCCAGAGGATCTAATGCCCTCTGTGATCTCCTTAAGACAAACATATATGTGGTACACACATACAGAACGGAAAAACACTCATACATATTAAATAAAATTAAAACAAAAAATATAAGTAGATACAAATCCCTGCCCTTAAAATAGCACAGGAAACTTTGGGGCAAAGGAAACTTTGTGGTGAGAATAAAGTTTGGATCAAGTTGAAAGAGAAAGAAAAATGGTACCAAATGGAAGTAACAGAATGTGGTGCATTATAATAAGACAATATATTATTAGTACGCACCAATATATCAGAACTTATATAGTTACTTTTTTCTTTTGTTGCCCTCTTATACTTTTTCATTCTATTGTTTTATTAGTTTTGATATTATAATTTAAGTACAGCATCTCTCCATTTCTCCTTTCCTTCCTGCAAACTATCTCATATACTCCTCTTTCCTTCAAATTCATGGTCTCCTGGTTCTCTAATTAGCATAACATTCATAGATGAATATGTACATATTCCTAAATATAACCTGCTCAGTCCATATAATATTACCTGTATGTATATTGTCAGGGCTGACGTTTAGGTACTGCACAACCAATTGGTATGCTCTTCTCTGGAAGATGACCTCTCCTGCTCCCAGCTTTCTTCAGTTGGCTATATAGTTATTTGTGTAGGCTTGGGGGCTGTTGTCTTCTCTTGGTCAAGTTTGGCATGTTCATTGGTGTTATCCTTGCTCAGCTCACATTTTGGCAGTCATGTAAGTGAGACTTTATAGATGTAGCCTCTAATATTACTAAGAGACAAGTCTTATAGAAAACTCCTCAATTTCCTGATCCTCTGGCTCTTACAATCTTTCCACCGCCTGTTCTGCAATGTTCTCTAGATTTTAGATGAGGGAGTATTTCATAGATATATCCATTATGACATTTTGATTGGTTATGGGTTTCTGTAATGGCCTCTATCAGTTAGTTTCAAATGTCAGTTTCCTTGCTGGGATGTGAGGCCTACACTTGAATGTGGTATGTAGCAAATGTTTGTAGATTTTTAGTGATTATGCTCATGGAGTAAAGTTATGGTTGCAGATTGTACACCAATAACCATAACTTCCTTAGCACTGAGTAGGTAGATATGTTTTCCAGTACCAACCATAGTCTCCCTCTTGTTGAGCAGGTTTCAGGTTCAGTTAATTACTGATTGTTACCTACTGCCAGGTATGTCTGCCACTACTACTACTACCACTACTACTACATACACACACACACACACACACACACACACACACATGAGAGAGACAGGCAGAGAGAGAGAGGATGGAGAGAGATAGATGAGTGCATGTGCACACACACATACATGTACATGTACATTAAATATCTTTTTTTAAATATGTGGGTAATATAATCTTTTTCAATTATGTTACTATATAAAATAAAACTTAAGAATTTTAAAGCAATATTTCCCAAATACCCTTCTCAATTACAAACACTGTAAGATATGTGGTAAAGTAACTATATACATTGAAACATTGCTTTTAAATTGATAGGGACAGACCAATACAATCTCAGAAGAAACAGTCCCACCATCAATCTGCAGGAATGTTTCTATCTAAAAGTAGCATATTGAAAAGAAGTGGAAAGTGACAGATATTGGTCAGGATAGAGTAGTTTGTGCTATACATGTTACAATTCATTGTTTTAAGGGGTTCTGCTGCCTTCTCTGACAGCTCTACTGTATTAGGCCTGTCCTGATGAAGGTAGCAGGCAGCCTTGCTCTGAAGTATGCTATTTGGTCCAGGTGGTGTGAGCATAATCATCATGGGATGTTGTCTGGCATGCTCTGGTTGTAGAAGTTTTCCACACCACACACTCTTCTTTTCCTTCTGCTTTAGCTTCAGCCTTATCTCAGACACAGAGGGATCAATCATTTATCTTGGGTCCTAATTGGGTCCCATGTAAGAATCCAAAGCTAGATCTGCTGTACGTGTTACACAACCAAGCATATACCCTTGTTACTATGTGAGTCATTGAAATAGGTGGGGTTAATATAGTATAAAATGACACTAACGTTTTACTGAAATATTACTCAGGCAAATAACCCACCAATTTCAGGACTTCCAAGTAAGTATTCTGTACTTCTGTTCCATGTCCCAGTGTATGCTTTATTCTACAGGTCACATTTTGGACAACCAGGCTGAAAGAAGCTGTATTATCTTTTGATATGGTTCTTGAATTGAAAACCACAAGTACCACAGAAATCAGAAAGACAGTGCAGATGAATGGGCAGACGACCCTTTCTCGGTTTATACTTCCATCTCATTAGCACTGGTAAGTAATAAATTAAGACTGAGTAAGGGGATAGAAAAGTAAACTCTTCCAAAGTGTCAAGGGTAGAGATGATAATATATTAGTGAATATAGAAATTTCAGGGTGCGAGGTGGTAGGTGGGTGGGCAGGTGATGGAACACCCTCTCAGAGGAAGGGGGAGGTGATGGGTGAAGAACTTAGGGAGATGGGGCCAGGAAGGAGGGCAACATTTGGAATGTAAACAAATAAAATAATTTAATAAAAAAGAGGAAAAAATTTCAGAATACTTTCTGTGGGGCTGTAGCTCTCCCATGTGTGGGTCCTGTTGGCCTGAGTTGTGGATCCTGTGTGTCTGTCACAGCTCAGAGAGGCAGAAGCACAGGAATTCGACTGAGTTTACTCCACACTGCACAGGGCAGACTTTGGGCTATGAGAAGCTGTGGGGCTCCACCAGGGTGTGGAGAGGTCTCAGCCTGGAGTCCCAAGGGGGCAGAGCTCCTGAGCGGCGGTCTCCAGGACAAAGCAGCTAGATGGGGAGACCAGTGGTCTTAGCCCTTGGGCACCCAGATGCCAGATGCCGTTGGGAGCAGTGGCAGCACCCCATGGATAAGAGATTCTTGTTTACAGCACTTGCTTGGCTGGGTCATAGCTGGCTCCGTTTGTTTGCTTGAGTTGGTAGTCTCCATGGCAGGAATGTAGAGTTTTCTAGTAGATTAGACAACAACGGCTCCATGGTTCCCCACGGTGAGGCCCCAAAGACATGAGGAAGTCCATGGTTTTTAAAGCTTTATTGTCATGGCAGAAAGTGGATCTAGCTGTACCCCTTACCCTCAGGGTGGGCCTGTGGTTAAATAGTTTGTAAGGAGGAGGGTCTGGGAAGGAATGCTTAATTGGCTATGCCCTCTGGCCTTTAGGTATCTCATTAATATGGAGCTCTCTTGAGGCTCTGCAGCCTGTAGTCATGCCCTCTACCTGTGGAGGGGCTGGTAGAGGTGTTGCCCTAAGTGACTGAAAGGTGTGGATCAATGGAGGAGGTCTTTGGCCATGTGTCAGGAGCCTGGAGTCTGAGAGTATGATGAAATATATGCCATCTCTTGCAAGGATACCTGTTGAGTCTCCGACCATCTCTAGCCAGTGCTCCACCAGAAACCAAGCTATCATTTCATGGTCCCACAACTTTTTACCAACTAAATAGGCACAAAACACACACACACACACACACACACAGTATAATATATGTATATATATGACATTTGAAAATGTGAGCATATACTAGAAAATGCCTACAAATTGGAAAATATTAATATCCTATATACCAGACATTGAAATATCTAGTAAGGTGTGGCTAGAGGTCATCATTTAAAAATAAAGTACAGATGTCATAATCTAAAACATGGAAACTTTTATTTCCTATAGCTAAATAATTAAAATAATAGCAAATAGCAAATTAAAAACAAACACCCAGAAGTGAATAAAGAATATATAATAAAATTAGATAGACAAAACCAAAACTAATAATGAAATGTGCTATATCAAATAATTTTTGTATAAAATAAGAAAAGATAAATAGATGAAAATAACATAATTTGAAAATCCATAAAAGGAAAATTACAAAGAAAGATATAAGCACAAGGAAGAACATATCAATAGAGAAAAACCCTATGTATTTAAACCATAAATTCTTTTGAAATATATTGAAGGAAAACAAGAGAATTGGGGTGGAGTGAAAACACAGGTGGAAGCAGAGATCCAGTATACAAGAGAACAAGGCTCACCTAGTAAAGGGTAATATAGTATCCCTCTTGTGTCATGTAAGATAAACTTAAATGCTACTAAAAGATTCTTCATTCAAAAACTGTTAATCATAATTTTCAGATGGCATCTACCTAGTAATACCAAGGAACAATGGATTAGGATAGTCTAGTCTAGTAGTCCAGACTTTTTTATAATTAATTTTTTTTAGATTTATACATGTGTTGCCATAGACTGTCAATATTACTTATGAAAGGAAAACATTACTTACTTTGTAATTCTTGAGTTGTTGGCCAGATCATTAGTTATTTTAATAAAAATAATAATTAAAAAAAAACTCCTAACACAGTTGACACTCTATATAATTCTTCATAAGAAACGTAATAATTTCTTAGGGTTAAACAAATATAAAAGTTCCTTTACAGTTCATTTTATCATTTGCAAACAAGTGAGTGCTTAGAACAGTCTGAAATGTTATTGTTCTGCTTTCCTTTTTGATGTGACAAAACACCCTGACCAAACTTCAGAGAGAGAAAGGCTTATTTTTTTTTTTTTTTACCATTCTACATCACAGCCTGTCATTTTGAATAGGTCAGAGCAGAAAACCAAGAGGCTAGTCACACCATATCTACAAGCAAAAATGACAAGAAAAGAATTCACCCCGTTTGCTAACCTTTTTAGCTCTAGTACAGCTCAGATCCCAGCCTAGAGAATGGTGCTTCCCGTAAAATTCCTATTCGCAGAGAATGGCTGGACCATCCTGCATCAGACATGAGCACAGGCCAACTTGGTCTAGATACTGCTTTACTCTTCCCAGACAACTTCAGACTGCTGTCATAATTCAGTCTTTACACATTTCCTATACAACTGTTCCTTGTTTTTAAGTTGTTCCAACCAACTAAAGAAGTGAATTACTACTCAACTCACCCGACAATTCAAATGACCCTAATGTCAAAACAAATGAGAAGACTAAAGTACAAATCAAGCCATTTAATATTTACTTCAGGTGACATAAACATCTATCATGAAACTTCAAAGGAATAAGGAAAAACTCTAGAGCTGTAACATGGTTTTTATATAACTAATGTCTAAAACCTAGTAACTCTGCACATAAGAAGAACTACCTCAAAACTGTATCAAGGATTAAAAAAATAGTCTATTCACTGAAGCTATAAAAATCAGAGTCTTAAAACTAATTTAAGTCTCTAATTCTTTCAGGAAAAGTATCGAGTGTTGAAGAATTTAAGAAACCTTAATAAAAAAGAAGGAAAAGAATCATTATTTGATATTCAATATTATGGTAACACTGACAATTCAAGCCTGTTGGGAGATTAATTATTCAGTAAATGTCTTGGGATATTTAAAATACTATAAAGACATAGATCCAGGCACACTCAGAACAATAACCTACAAGGATTAAATATATGAACATGGGAAAGAAAAACACATCCAATCTTATTGAAGGAAAGAGAATAAATTTGGGGGCATCTTGAAGGAAAGATTATCAACAAGTCATGGGAAGCAAGTCACAACGACAAAAAGTAAAAACAATTGGATTCAGAAGAGGATTTTCTCAATGATGATTCTGATCAGTTTTCCACAGTGATATGATCTGTTCTTCTAGTGTCCTTAAATATGTTCATTTGTTAGAAATTCATATGAAATGTTACACTGACATGTTAGTTCAGCTGGGTTGGTTAATGTCAAGGGAAGGCAAGTTTTGTCTGTCTGATTTATAAACAAAGTTTTATTAGCATGTAACCAACCCATTCCTTTCCTCACACACTAAAATATTTACTCTGATTTTACACAGAATTATTGCCAGCCTGTCATTTATGTTGATGTCTCCCATCTAGACTTGCATCTGTCTCAATTCTTCCATATCAGGAGTGCTAGACTGATAGGAGTAGAGAAGCTAGGTGATGAGAGAGAGAAAGAGAGAGGGGGCATGGAGGCAGATGTTCACATGTCTCCACCAGTCAAAGATAGTTTTTATATCTAGGTTAGGTATTGGGTTACGCTTCTGATTGAGCATTACCAAACTTATAAATCCTTTGATTAACATTTTAAAAAAAATGTATAAAAACAAAAAGGAAAGGAGGGGCATGGGACAGGGGTTTTCTAGGGAGGGGAAATGGGGAAAGGGGATGGCATATGTAAATAAAATATAAAATAAAATAAAAAATAAAAAGTCAAAATAAAAATGTAAATAAAATATAAAATAAAATAAAAAATAAAAAGTCAAAATAAAAAAAAAAAGAATTTGTGTTCCTGGAAAGAATATATTTAAGTCACAGTTAGCTTAGTTAGCACTTATTTAGGTAATATGAAAAAGCTTTTTACCATAGAAATAAAATATCATGGAAATTATAGTATCAAAAGCCAGCTTGTGTAATATTCTTTCACTCATCACACACAAAATATTTAGAGAATTTGGTTTTCATTAATTCATGGTCAAAATAGTTCTCTCCCACTGGATATATACTTGTTAATATGGCATTTATAATTACAAATACACTTATACACTCCCACACCAGGGAAAAGGGGAATACAGTAAATTAAAACTTAGGAGAATTCTTATGCTTGATAAGCTCAAATCTTTAATTGTGAGTTTATCTGTGACTGAAGGAAGGCTTACATTATCTGCATGAAAATTTTCAGTAATGAAGTCTGTATTTTAAGTAAGCAGGTTATAAAAATGACTAAATTATAAATTGCTTTCTAGTTTGTTTGTATAAAATGTTACAAAATACGAAGAAATCAATAGGGGCTTATTCACATGTTTTATGTTTGTGGTTTGCTGGTTTGCTTTTGTTATTTTAATATTTGAAAGTATTGAAGGACAGCCCCAGGGTCTTACACATGTAAAAAAAAAAATGCTTTATCAATGAGCTATATGCCCAATGCTTGGTTTTCAAAGACATAGTCAGGCAACCATTATTCAAGCTTTCCTAGATTTTTTTTTCAGTACTCTAAGCTATCCACAAATGCAAAAAATTCCCCTCAGCTTCCTGAGTGCTCAGGGCAAGAAAGAGAGAGAGAGAGAGAGAGAGAGAGAGAGAGAGAGAGAGAGAGAGAGAGAAGAGAATATCTGGATTGCTGTGATTTCTTTTTTAATTCTGCAATATCTATTTTTTTTTTTATATAATTGTAGTGTTTTCTCAAACGAATAGTAAAGATTATGTAACTTTCATGTTGCACAGACCCTGTATCTAACTCCTTAATTTCAAACAGGTAGTTTAAAGGCAAATGGAAAAAAGACATATTGTACAACAGGATTACAAAGTGTGAAAAGTTTGTTTTTGAAAAACCAAACACCCTAAGCAGTAAGGCAACAGTCCTCTTTATCTGTAGGCTGATCTGTCCCTGGAGTCCCAGTTGGTACCTGAGGCAAGAAAACAATGAGCCCTGAACTACCTTTATCATGTGTTGCATAATGCTTAGAACACTTGTGTGATAAGATGTGAATATGGAGTCCTAGGGTCACAAATCTTTCTGTCATTTATTTAAATCCACAAAGAAAGTTAACCAGGGGTTTGTAAAACACAGAGAATAAGACAACAGCCGAAGCTTAATAAAGTGTACTTGCAGTTTGTTTAATGATGAAATTCTCATTGTTCAAACTACTTTCATTTGTGATTTTCATTTGTTTTTCATTTGTAATGATAAAAATAAAAACATTCTTTATTTGAATGCATTTTTGTTTAGTTTTATTTCCTTATTGAGAACTTCATTTTTTAAAAAATCTCAGAAAGTACTTTGTGACTTCTCGTGGCATATGCCAATTGCCAGATTCATTGTTCTTGTCCTTTTGGGAAATTTAAAATAGAAAAACAGTCACTTGAATATAGGTAGTATCACACAACTTATGTGATAAACAAGTTAGTTGCTAAATGACCATCAGGTGGGTAGCAAGTAACAGCTTGAATATACTAGGCAAGAAGAGTCACTTCTCCAGAATGACTTCTGAGATTTCATCATACCACTCAAAATATTATTTTCTTTTAATGTTCTATGCAATGTTTTCACACCACTGTTAATCATGGCTAACTGAAATCCCATGGATAATGGGCATTTACTGTGCTCTCTGGGACAAGTGGGAATGAAATATCCCTAGGCACAAAAGACTGAAGGATATCCGTTGCTTCAAATCCCTGCTAATTAAACTAGTTACTACAGGGAGAAGAGTGGGCTTGCCATGATTGGCTTAGATTAATTGCTTTGAACAGTTTATTCCAAACAAACTGCTCTTCTGACATATGATGAAGAACAGTGAAGTGAATATTTTGGAGAGCAAAAAGACAAACTGCTCGATGCACAAAGGATATGAAAACACAATTCTCCAAAATGGGATTGTGTCAGTAGGTATACAGGAAACTGAAGATGAGCACAGAACAAACGGTTTGTTTGATTCTGTTGAGTTTAAAAATAGCCATCGTACCATTATTTTTAGCTAGTGCTGAAAATTAACCCATTACAATCTAATGAAACTTAAACTATTACCTTTTGACTTGTTGGCCTTGTTTTTAATAGTTTGGATCTGAAGGGTATTTTGGAGAACAAATAGAATTTTTCGCACTATTGTATTTGGGGCTAGGATCATGTATTTTGCCTCATTTGACACTTAAGCCTTTTCATATGTGAACTTTGGTGAACATCAGAAACATTGTGTTAATTGGGATAGAGACATAACTCAGTCAGTAAAGTGTTGGTCATGGACATGTGAGGATATTGATTTGGATCCCCACCATCCTCATAAAAAGCAGGACTTAGAGCTGAAGAGACAGATTGGAAGATCTCTTACTGGGGCTTGCCAGCCATCGAGTCTAGCCAATTTTTGAACCCAGGTTTAGTGAGAGACCTTGTGTCAAAACATATGGTGGGGAGCAACAGAGAAAGACAAAGATATCCCCAACATCACCCTTTGGTCTCCATATGCATGTGTTCACACATGTTCTTGCACTCACTCACACGTCCAAGTTCACATGCACTCACATGAATGTACAAAGTGTGCACGTTCAATCAGGTTAGTGATCTTTGTCCTTTACCTTGTGGATTTCTTTCAAGTACAGTTAACATTGGACAAAAGAAAAAAATCCTTATGAATACAAGATAAGAGCCAGGCCTTGATCTTCAACGAAGCTGCATGTTATTCCCATCTGGGTGATGTTTTTCTCCTGTTTAAAATAAACACTTTTTTAAAAAACTAACATCACAGGGAACTAAGGCCATGAAAGAGAAGGAGACAAATGAGATCTCTCCTCAGTGATGTCTGAGGAAAACCAGAAATATTGTCTAAACAAAAACCCTACCAAATGGTTCCACTTCTGATGATGCCTGGAGATGTCACATGGCTCTTCATAATAGCTGTTTTCTTGTGATAATAATCTGAGGGGAGCAGATTTCTCTGCCAGGCTCAGAAAAATAGTAAGTACTCGCTTCTTCTGTGTATGAATGTTGACAGTGAGTAAAGAAAGCACAGTCTGTAGCTTCCTTGTCCCAGATGTCTATAGCCTGACACTACTTACTTACAGAGACCTCTTACTGAGACTAGCCAACTCCTCATCCTTGTGCTATGCATTATAAATGCCCTAAATCAATCAGTAGGAACCCAATCCATCCATCCCAGCTTCTCTCTCTCTCTCTCTCTCTCTCTCTCTCTCTCTCTCTCTCTCTGTGTGTGTGTGTGTGTGTGTGTGTGTGTGTGTGTGTGTGTTGTTCATTCTCACAATTCCCAAGTCAGGTTTCGAGAACCAAGCTATAGACAATGCAGCAATAATCCAAAATGTGTTTGGCCACAGGTGTGTCTCTGATGTCACTGATGGAGGGTTATCCAAAGTATTATCACTAGTACAATTGGATTTATTTATAATAATCCTCTTGTCTAGTTGCTTTTGTCTCATATGATGCTTCATCTTAGTATACAACTCGATTGGATCAGCAAATGCTTAGGATATCAGTAAGAATTCCTTGGGATATATTTGTGAGACAGTTGACACATGTGATAACTGGGGAGCAAGGGCCATCTTGATAGTCATCAGTACTATCAGTAGGATAGAACCCCAGGCTGAATAAAAATAAGAGAACATCAATAAGCACAGGCTTTATCTCTCGCTCTCTGCTTCCTGCTTATCATCATGTAAGTCACTAAAACCTCTATAATTTATTCACTGAGTAGTTTCTATATTTAGTCTAGATTCTGTGTTTGCTATTTCATTATTTCTTTTCTTTTTGTATGTCTTGTCTTCTCCAATTTTTCCTCCACTTCCAGGCATTCTATATTTCCTAATGCTCACCATACGTTATCAAGGTGCTTCTACTTATTGTCTTCTTTCCTCCTGTACAGCAACCATTGCTATTTTATAAAGTCCATCTTTGTTGAATTGTTTAAATATCCATTATTAGTGTTGGTTTCCATTCATTTGCTTTTGTATTGCTTTTTTATCTGGGTTCATTTGTTAAGATGCTTATATTTTATGTTTCAATATATATCATTTTTTATTTTAAATGTTTATAAATTTATTTTATTTTTGTGTTTTACCTACACACACACACAAGCACACACAAATACACACACACACATATATATGTGTGTGTATATATGTATATATATGTATATATGTGCGTATATATACACACACATATATATATGTGTATACATACACATATATATACACACATATATATGGACATCACATGTGTGCCTGGTACCTAAGGAGGTCAGAAGAAGAAATCAGACTCCTCCATAGCTGGGGCCACAAATACTCTTCACCATTTAGCCATTTCTCCAGGCTCATTCTTTCTTTTTAAATATAATTATTTTGTGTTTGTTGTTACATAGTACACGTATCAGGAAATTTCAGGTGAAATTGCATTGCTCACAGTACACTGGACATACCTCCTACCTGTTTTCCAGCTTCCTTTATGATGGTAGAAAGTTAGTCTTCAGTCTCATTGTTATCATCTGCAGATTTGCAGGTTTTCCTCTCTGGCATGCTATAGGATTTCTAAGTGTTTAGTCTTTTGTCATTTTGCTTTGACATGAGTGCATGTATTTTCACTTATCATGCTTAAAATATATACTAGAGTTCTCAGTTTTTTAGTTTAAGCCTATTTAAAAATAGCTAAAATTTTTCACCATTTTTGACTTGTATATTATTCTCCAGTTTTGTCTTTTCCTGGAAGCTATTGATAAAAATATTGTAGCTCTTCTGTTTTTTCCTCATTTCTCTTTCCTATTTCTATATTCCAGTTTATGAGGTGTGTCCTAGATGGCTATTCACCTCCTATTCACCCACATCAACTCTGCTCTTTTTCCACTATGGTTAAAATTCCAACATTTTCCATTTCTAGCATTTTGATTGTCTGTTTCTATTTATAGAATAAACATAATTTCAAACCTATTTATCAATATGAAAACATTAAATTTAATTATTTAAAAACTTCTGTCTGAATGAAACACCTGAATGAAAACAGTGAAATATTTCTTCCCATGTTCTTTATTTTTGTTGCTTCTAACTCATAGTACTTTGTTCCTCATTTGTCATGTTTGTTTGTTTTTATTTGTTTTTTCATATAAAATATCTTTCTACTTAGAAATTTATTTGTGTAATTCTTGGTTTACTTTGGAGAGAAAATAAATTTGCTTCTAGCACATGTCCATAATGTCTACCAATCTGAAATCACTTCAATGCTACTTTTGAATTGTTTTCAAGCCACACGATACCATAAACACAATCCCTATAGATAGTCATTTTGATCAGGACTCCTAATCTTTTATGGTTTTATATTCAGAAGCTCAGTTATTATCTTTGGGTTTATTTCTTTGTATGGCCCTAAAAAACTTAATTGTATGATATGCAATAAGCTATAGAAAATATTTTTGGGTAGGGAACTCGAAAAATCTTACTGATAGATGCAGGGTGTATCTCCCAAGTTGATTCTTTTGTCTTATACAATACTGATTATAATTATGCCAGAAATTGTTCTGGCATAATTTGATCTGGCATAAATTGACCAAAATTGTGTATTTCATTTACTATTGTTAGAAAGACTAATGCACATTAACATTTCTTAAAAGTCCTATAGCACCTATGTGATAGATAACTGTGATTAGCATACTCATTGGCTTGAGAAGTACACAACAGAGGGCAATTTCTAATGTTTTCTCTGTCTCTCTCTCTGTCTCTCTCTCTGTCTCTCTCTCTCTCTCTGTCTCTCTCTCTCTCTCTCTCTCTCTCTGTCTCTCTCTCTCTCTCTCCCTTGCTTGCTTGTTCTTGCTCTGACTGTGTATACATATATGTGTACGTAAGAGGCAAAGTGTCACCCTGACTGTGGTTACTATCATCCCACTAGCTGGAGACCTTGATGGATTAAAATCAAATAAAGCATTATTACAACACAGGCAGCCTCTCTCTCTGCATCATGACCACCATTATAAGAGGGGCCTCCCAGTCAATACAGTTCTACTTTCATAATGTTCTGCTTAAGCATGGGGCCAAGAACTGTGGAGTAAAACCTCTAAGCCTGTTATCCCAAGCTCCTCTTTAAGAAGGCAGCTGCTTTTATCTGACTGTGTGAAGTTGAGACCAAGGAAAGTGTCACTGTGTGGAATTAAGGCAGAAGCGTGAATATTAAGAATTAAAGTAGGATAGAGGAGGGGTTGGTGAGTAGATTAAAATTATGAAGGGACTATAAAAAGACCTCATGGAAACCCACTAGTTACTAAGCTAATGTCAAGGTATGACTAATAATGGAGAAAAAATTTTTAATGAGGGCAACATTTATTTTTTTAACATTTAATTATTTTTAATTGGATATTTCATTTACATTTGAGATGCCATCCCCTTTCCCCATTTCCCCTCCCTAGAAAACCCCTATCCCATACCCCCTTCTCCTTTTTGCTTTTATACAATTTTTTTTTAATATCAACCAAAGGCTTTATAAGTTTGGTAATGCTCAATATCAATCAGAAGTGTAACCTAATACCCAACCTAGACATATTAACTATCTTTGACTGGCAGAGACATGTGAGCATCCGCCTCCACGTCTGGCCCCCCTCTCTCTGTCTCTCTTATCACCTAGCTCCTCCTCTCCTTCTCTTCCTCCTCTCCTTACTCCTCCTCTCTGTACTCCTCCCACCTTAGCTCCTCCTACATATCACCCTTCCTGTTAAAACTTTTCTCTCAAAATACAGTTAGAGCATAACTATACTAATTTATGTTAGTAAGGTGCAAGATAGACCTAATACCCAGTCTATCATTTTGTTGACTAAGCAGAACCTCTGTCATCTCTCCTAAATAAAAGACTTAGTTCTGAACCTTGCTTTTTTCTTGGCTTTAGAATGAATGTCAGCTGAAAACCATCCTCTCAAATCTTTTCTCTGAAAGTAAATAGCAAGGATTGGCTATGGGACTATAAATTTTCAACCCCATCAGAAATCCAGAATGACTGAGTTAACTGAGATTATGGGAAGCATAAAGCATAGCTTCTAAAACATAGCCAATTTATAGAGACTGCTGAACACCTGGACAGTCCCTATACTACAGAATGTTGGAGCATCTGATCTTCAGACTTCTGGGCCAGGATCATCTGACAGACATAGTGATGCAGAATTATTAAGGGCTGATTACTCTGTATTGGCAGATATAATCAGTCAACTATTCTGCAAGTGTGTCCTTTTCTGGACAGTATTTTGTCTATAGATGGAAAGAGGCAATTCTTGCCTAGTGACTGACTCACCACAATTGGAGTAACTCCAAGGATGCTCAATTTCGTCTTAGAATCCAAGACAGGAAGCTGTCAGGAGCAGATAGGTCTCTAATCAAAATGAACATTACTACAGAAATATTTGTAATGTCAATTCTGTGGACTTCTGATGTTTTGAAAACCAACTATCCATGTAAGGCTATCTGGACTGTTGTCTGTTAACTCCACTCAGCTATTATTAAAGAAAATATAGAAAACTCCTTAACAATAAACTCAAAGCCATGAATTGGCTATAGGCACTTAACTCACAGTCTAACCATTTCAGATAAGTTTAAAAGTTAAAGAAGGACTGGGTCTAAGCCTTGTATTCCTAAATGTGTTATATCGGCGCAATGCCTATGATAGTAACAATATTCATCTCCCTTTTATATTAATAAGAAGCTCGTACCAATAAAAACCTTAAATTTGAAATCAAAGTAAATTTTGTACCATTTAAGAAATTATAACTTCATCTTAATAACAATTATACATATTTCTACCAGTAGGTTATGGCTATGCAATAAATCCTAGCTAATCCTCCCTGAGCCACCAAAACCACTATTTTTCCCTAGAAAGACAGCCCAATATTAACCACCTCAGTCCCCAAGCCCAGGGAATAGGGGCGCTGACTCTTCATTAACTTCTTCAAGCTCATTATGGGTGTTGAGATACTAGAAGAGGGGTTGGGGGAAGAATAAATTGATTAGCCTCTGATACTGTGTCTTCACTGCATCCGGCTGGAATTCCAGGACATCAGAGGTTTGAGCAGGTGTGCTCAGCTTGCCTGGTGAGTAGATACACCAAGGCTATGTATTCTGCAATATACAATTCTCAAAACAAATTTTAGTATCAAGATAATTTTTTCTTTGAATTCTGGAATCTAATCTTCTGGCTGCCTGCCTCTATCATGTCTAATCCATATAATTCTGGGAATTTCTATGAAGGTGTGTTCCCACCATCCTCCCATTTTCGCCTTCCTGCTTTCAAATTCCTCAACACTAGGGAATCCAAACTTTCAGGCACCAAGGCCCTCCACTTCCACTGATGCCTAACCCCTTACCCCTCTCCAATTACTATGAGGGTGTGCTCACACCATCCTCTCATTCCCGCCTCCCTGCTCTTGAAATTCCCAAACCAAGACCCTCTACTTCCACTGATGCCTGACCAGGCCACCCTCAACGACCTATACAGGTGGAGCCATGAGTCCCTCCCTTTGTGTTCTCGGGCTGGAGATTTTAGAATGGCTACTCCAGCTTGTTTCTTAGGACCATTTGCTTGAAAAATTGTTTTCTAGCCTTTTACTCTAAGGTAGAGTCTGTCTTTGTACTGAGGTGGGTTTCCTGTATGCAGCAAAATGCTGGGTCCTGTTTATGTATCCAGTCCATTGGCCTATGTCTTTTAATTTGGGAATTGAGTCCATTGATGTTAAGAGATATTAAGGAACAGTGATTGTTGTCATGGAGAAAAATTTTAATGGACTTTCTCTGCATAGGTGGACAATGTACTCCAGACTACATAGGTTATTAAATGAACATCTTATTGCAATACATGACTATAAATTACAGTAGTTTCCTAGATCACTCCAAAACATTGCATTGCCATTGCTCTTGGCTACCAGTCATACATATAGTTAAGACTCTATTGATTAAGACATGACAGACTTTGACTTCAGGATTAATAGAAATCTCTCTCAAACAAGGGGAAAAATCGGTGCTTTTACCAACCCTTGGACTTTACATACTAGGTAAGATGTACCCACTGGAACCATAAAGGTCTGGTTGTAGGAATAATCAAACACTTTCTTATTAAATTTGAAGATTCTTCAACAAAAGAAATTTCATGTCTGGTACTGTGATCCTGATAAAAAGCCCATGGTTGGGGAGATCATAGACGCTAGGGTAGAACTTGTTACTTTGATAAATTGTCACATTGTCAAATTGTCTTCTAAGTCTTTATACTTACACCCATAGCACTGGGCTGCTCTCAGATTTTATTACAGAGGCTTTGTTTAGCAGTGGACGGTAGTTGATGGAGAGTTGCATAATTGGTCAAAATGCTGAGACTAAGAAATTGAGTATTCAGTGATTTCCTATGGTGCTATTTGCAGAGTATAGTAAGAAGAAACCATTCCAGTGTGAAGATGTGACCAATGGTAGCTTCCCATGATCCAGCTGATGACCCACACCCATGAAAATATGGTCAGTACTAACTGGACATATCAAGTTATAATACAAAATAAATATGAAGTTTAGAGTGGACATATTGAAGAACACAGGGAGATTTAAATGGGTAAAATAGGGACTAGATATGATCATCATTCACTATTTACATGTATGACATTGTGATGAGGAAATAGAGGGGGACAGGAAAGGGATTGCAGGGAAGGAAAGAGGGATGGATTTGATCCAAACATTAAGTACATGTAGGAATATTAAATAAACAATTATGTATTTTATTTTAAGAGTACAATATAATTACTTGATTTTTTTATCTTTTAATTTTTTTATTTTCTATATTTACATTTCAAATGGTATCCCTTTTCCAGGTCTCCCCTCTAGAACCTTTTATCCCATCTCCACTCCCCTGCCTCTCCACCACCCCCCCACCCACTCCCACCTTCCTGCACTGGCATTCCCCTATACTAGGGCATTGAACCCCCTCAGGCCCAAGGGCTGCTCCTCCTACTTATATCCAAGAAGGCCATCCTCTGCCACATATGCAGCCAAAACCATGGGTCCCTCCATGTGTACTCTTTGGTTGGTGGTCCAGTCCCTGGAGCTCTGGGGGGGAGGGGTCTAGTTGGTTGACACTGTTGTTCTCTCCACCATGGGGCTGCAAACCCCCTCAGCTCTTTCAAGCCCTTTTCCAATTCCTCTACTGGGGACCCTACACTCAGTCCAGTGGTTGTATGCAAGTATCTGCCTGTGTATTTGTCAGGTTCTGGTAGAGCCGCTCAGGAATAAAGAATTTTTTTTTAAAATATGGTTCCTATGGGCTTTACCTTCTGCTGGATGTCTACTTACGAAGGAAGGGTTTGTTCTTTGCCTGCTTGCACTTACTTGTCAGCACATCTCTTGGAGCCTACTTCTTATGAATTCAGCTTATACTGAAGGCCAGATAAAACACTCACCTCATGGGACTGGGCAACTACTACATACTTGGGCTTCCCAATCACAGCCACTGTTGGGTTAGTTGGACTGTACCCTGTTAAGTCATTTTATTAAATTATCTTTATATGTTTAAAAACATATGGTTGCTACATAATGCTCAGGAAACATTGTGGAATTGGGAGAAAAAATATTGTAAGAGCCAGTGACTCAGGAAATCTGTTGTGAGATTATGTATCTTAGATATGACAGAAAAACTTCACCCATTATACCTGAACAATATGACTGCCTAAGTCATACCTGAAAAGTATAGCACCAATAGACAAGCTAACATGGAGAGTGGAAATCTCACTGGACCCTACTCCAAAGAAAAAACTAAGGGCAACTAAGAAAGGCTGAGAACAGGTTAAGTAGTCTTCTCTAGAGATGAACTCTTTAAGGCTTACCCAATACCAATTGGTCAGCCCCGAGATCCTATACACATAACTAACCCTAAATAGACTTGGCAAGTGTCTTTATATGTTTACACATTATTAAATCAAAATCTCATTTAATCATCTCGGTTGTCAATGCTCTTGATTATAAAGGTCACTGGAATGAGAATGGCCTTGGTAGCTTTGTATATTTGAGTGTTACTAATCTATTTCTGGTTCAAGGGGTTTCAACTCATTTGAAAGACATTGCTTTGAAGATAGAGTTTCTGCTTCCAGAAGATAACATAGGAAAGGGGTTTTCTGCTTTTGGCCATTCATACACTTATTGATCATTACAACCATGGCCAAAGAGCGATAGACTATTTTTTGGGATGCTGGCTTTACAGGCTTGTGGAATAAAAGCATTACATAGTCATGGAGCTGCCACTTGAAATCCTATAGAGCAGTCAATATACAGCAGTGTTAAGATCTCTGCTGTGCCTTCAAGCACTTATTAAGTGAGAGACAGGACACCCAGGAGACCAAATTGAAAGACCAGAGCCCTCCAAATTAAGATTCCCTGTTTGTGTCAGGGAAATCTCAATTATGGAAACTGAATAATAAATTGTAGCTCTGTAGAAAAGATGTTTTTGATAGTTCATTAAATATTATTGGGGGTTAAATGCATAGACTTAAATGCAAAGTAAAACCTTATATACATGTAAGGGCTTACATCTTTGACAGAAAGGAAACTTCTATACAGGCAACATGAAACTCAGAAGAGACTGGCCTTGAATCTTCAACTTAACAGTGTGCATCACATGTTCCCTCCCTCCTGTTGCTTTTCTCTTTATATTAGCACTTTGCACTAACATTCTTGGCAATCAACAATCTGCATCCCCCCCCCCCAACTAGAAGAAAAGTGACAGGAATCTGAGGGTTTTTGTCCATTTCATCAGCTGGATTACCCTTAGTGACTGTAAACTTGGAGACATGGAACAGCTGCTTGGCACATGCTTGAAGACTAAATAAGTGAGCTTCCTCTCAGTAGCATAACACCACTGTTGATGAGCTGAGGTGAGCATTTGCCTTTGTTTTCCAGATAAATAAAATCCCAAAGCTAGTTTTAGCATAAGGAACAGGGTCTGTTCCTCTTGTATCAGTTTACGGGAATACAATAAAATTCCTCCAAGATATAAAAGCAAAAATAAAAAAAGCAAAGCAAGCGTGTCTTTACATGTTTCGTCTTCATTTTGTGAACAAAGTAAATTTACTGTAGTTGAGATCGTGAAAAAGTAAGAAAGAAAGGGGGAAAACCCAGTCGAAACAAGCAAATGTAAACAACCAACCAAACTTTTAATTTTTTCTATAGTGTGTCAAGCTAAATTGGACTCTGTATTATTTTAATTAAAAATAATCCTCTTGAGTAGAAATGGGAAAGAAAAAAATGTAATCACTGGGCAACCTGCAAATTACTTTAAATAGTATTTCTGGAGTCTTTTGCTGATAGCATGTGCTGGTTGTTAATAGTCCCTTATTTCAAGGAAAATTACCCCTTGCCATTTGCTTAATTTGCTATATAGCATACGTTGACTTATTTAGATCTAATGGCTTTTGGCAGAATATGAACTTTGAACTCATTTCAGTTACATTATTAATGATTCCTGTGTTGTTAGTTCATCTTTAAGAAAAAATATACTGTTGTTTTTCTTTAACACTGTTTTATTTCTGTGAGATTATATATATATATATATATATATATATATATATATATATAGTGTTTATACACAGAGATAAATTTAGAGAAGATTGTCTACCTAATTTTATATTTGCAGGTAATTAAGTATTATGTGATTTCAGTCCACTGTTATTCTCAGACATCTGCTGAAAACAGTTATTTGCCCCTCTACACACACAAAAATAAATTATTGGCATTCTGTTAATTGGTTCTACTTTTAAGAAAAATTCTAAACCCATGGTTCTGAATTATGGGGTCTCTAAAACTCTATGGTTTAAATGGCTCTACATTTTATGCTTCAATGAGCACTGGAGGAGAAAGAAAAAGGTAATAATTGTACATGAAAAACATTCTAAATCAAGTTCTTCAGATTCCAGAAGATGGGAAATAAAATGATTACAAAATACCTTTCACATTTCTACCAAGGTATATCAGATTTTAAAAATCAAATAATTTGAGAAATTTCAAGCACCTAAGATCTCCATGTTCATGTTATCCTGATTAAAAAAAGCAATAGGTAACACAGAGCAGATAAATCTATGTTTTCGATTTTTTTTATTTTGCTACAGGGTCATAGTTAATCAACAGAAAAGAATAATTTAGATAAATCGAAAATGATTTTTATTGAAAGAACTGAGGTGATGAAGTAAAATATGTTTATTACAGACTTATCTGATATAAATTCCATCCAACGTACATCTTCCAGGGTTTTCCCCCATTGTTTGTGACTGTCACTTTCAAAGTGAATGTCTTGAAATTATAGCCTTCCTAAAGCTATTCATACGAAGTTCAATCCAGAAGGGAGGCTCTGGGAAGAGGTAACTGAGGATGGAGAAGTCCCTCAGGCACAGCAACATGAACCATAACTCTGTTTTCTGCTTCATCAACCAAATCATTACCTTTTGTTTCAGTATTTATTTTGAAATGTTCTGGGATTCTTACAGTTGCTAATTATCTCACAGAAACCACAATGGACTCCTCACATCCTTGGTGAATACAAAGCCAAAATAAGTTAGACATTTAAAACAGTGCTGAAAGCTTAGTATCTGGAGGTACAAAAGTGTAAAGACATCCCAAAGTGAGGCTCTCCCATACAAAGATAATGAACGGTGGGATTTTGTTCAGGAAATTCATTTAGATGTGTATACAGTTCAACAATACGCTCACTCACAAGTTGGTTCAATTTAAGTGTGATGGGCTGGGCATGTTCAGTATTTAGTTTCCAGTTCTGAACACAGGAGAGGACAAACTGATAGCAGTCAACAGTGTCTCTGCATGTGGTGCTCATGCGTATATCATAGATGGTAGTTCTCACTGAGCACCATGCAGAACCACAGATAAAGCCCAAGGAGTCTCTGAGACCATTCATTCTCTCTCTCTTTCTGTCTCTCTCTTTCTCTCTCTGTGTGTCTCTCTCTGTGTGTCTCTCTGTGTCTCTCTGTCTCTCTCTGTCTCTCTCTCTGTGTCTCTCTCTCTAATTTATTTTTATTGGACATTATATTTTCATTTCAGATTGTATCCCCTTTTCCACCTTCCCCCCACCACCAAGGAACCTCCTATTCATCCCCCCTCCTCATTCTTCTATGAGGATGTGCCCCTACCTACGCCCCCAATCCCACCTGCCCACCCTCGAATTACCCCCCCCCCTCAGTGTTCATCTTTCATGGGACCAAAAATCTCCTCTCCCACCTATGCCCGACAAGGCTATCCTCCCCTTCATGTACAGATGGAGTCATGGGTCCCTCCCTATGTGCTCCCAGGCTGGTGGTTTAGACCCTAGGGAGCTCTGATTGGTTGGTATTGTTGCTCTCCTCATGGGGCCACAAACCCTTTCAGCTCCTTCAGTCTTCTCTCTAACAGCTGGAAAGAACCCAGATGTCCTTCAACAGAGGAATGGGTACAAAAAATGTGGTACATTTACACAATGGAATATTACTCAGCTATTAAAAATAATGAATTCAAGAAATTCTTAGGTAAATGGATGGAACTAGAAATTATCATCCTTAGTGAGTTAACCCAATCACAAAAAGCACACATGGTATTTACTCACTGAGACCATTCTCTCTTTAAAAAGACTTTTAGGGCAAATCAAAGAAAGAACACTGTAAGTTAGGATAGGTATGTGTCCCCATCCCTAGTTCCTTACCTACTTGCTGTAATTGTTAAGAGTTTGGGTAAATGTGTAGCATTTAGTAATTCTGAAATCTATTTTTAATAGGTAGACCTATGAAGATTTAAAATCTTCTTTACATAGTCTTTGCTGAGATTTGAAAATAAAATGTCCTTCATGGGCTCATGGATTTAAACAACTGACTCATGAAACATGATACTTTGGGAAGTAGTGACAAATTTGGGATGAGTAGCCTAGCTGTTAGAATAGGCTACTGGAGACAGGAATTGAGGATTGTAGCTTAGGTCTCTTCCATGGTCAACTTTCTGATATACCCAGATATTATGAAGTCATGCTATAAGCCAAAACCATAGTTGGAGCCTAGCCATAAGTCATCATGACAGAAAGAGGTGAAGCAGCCCAGTGCCTTCCTTGCCACATTAGACTGACTGTTATTCTGTGAAACCATGACCCAAATCCTTCTCCCTTTAAGCTGCTTTGTTTTGGTATTCTGTTGGAGTGCTGAGAAAAGTAACTACTCCAAACGCTTAGCAGCCCCCTCTATATATTATTGTTTGGGGTTGTGTTAAATGGCATGTCTTAGGTAAAACTCTGATTTCAACCAATTGAGCGGGTTTATTCTCATGTAAATAAGTCTCACTGATTATATAAAGAAATCAAATGACCTTATACACTGTTTAGCTTTTAAGTAAATTTTCATATGCTATTTATTGTTATGTGTGTACACATGTATGTATGCGTGTGTATGATGCATGTATGTGCAGCCATGTGCCACAGTGCATATCTAGAGACCAAAGAACAATTTACAAGTAGGAGTCATTTCTCTCTTTCCGTGAGGTTCCTGGGAGTCAGACTCAGACTAGCAGGCTATGTGGCAAGCACTGCTAGCCACTAAGCTGTCTCATCAGCCTCTACTCCTCCTCATTTAAGTTTTAGACATGTCTGTATTCCCAATAGGCATTTCTACTGTACATATCTGGAAATAAGTGCATTGGCTACCAATAAGCAGACATGTTAATTCTTTTGTAGTCCTCTAGTTCAGGGAGAACAACAGCTGAATTAGGAGTTGGATCACACTAAGGAAATGCCTGAAGATTAAAACAGTGGTATCACATGTAGTGAGTTCTTTTAGTAATACTCAGAATGACATAAATGGAACAAAAGTTTTATAGAATTATGGCAAACCGGAAAGATAAGAATGATTAGAATATGTGAAAAGGGAAAAAGACATTAATCCTAGCATCTCATTTGTGCTTCCTATTGGATGAACCAAAAATTTCTAACACAACTGGTAAGAACAGGAATGATTCCCTATGAAACAGTACTTTTCTCTTTTCCTGTGACATATTTCAGAAAAACTGGACTACAGGATTCTTGTTTAAGCCTAAAACATATAAGTTTCATTTATAAAAGAAAATTATTTAAGATAAGAGGATAAGAGAAGTAAACCAGTTGAAGTTTTACATTTTGTGTTTAATTTTTAAACCTGGTTGTAAATCTCATCCTTTTAGCAATGTAAATGCAAAAGCCACAAAATTATATATGCAGCTATTGTTAACTACAATGACTCCTCATGACATATTGCTATTCACATAGATCAGTGTGTTGCTTGACCCTCATCAGAGAAGCTTCATCTTACAGTGGATGGTAATTAACACAGAGAGCCACAGCTGGGCAGTGTACAGAGAGTAAGAGACTTTGCCAGGCTGAGCCTTGAATGGGATGTCTTCATCAATCCTGCCCCCTCAAAGGCTCAGGGATCTATGTGGGCAAGAAATAGGAACAATTGTAAGGACCAGAGATGGTGGACAATTTTAAAGAAACAGCATCATTCAGACACAATGGAGCCACTGTAAATACATATGAACTCACAGAGACTGAGTATACTGTTTAACTAACTTTCTAGTTCCAAATTTCCATGATTTCTAAATTTTTTAATTGATGTTTTGCTTTTTGATCTTGGGGGGGGGGGTGTTTAACTGTAAATATTTGTTCTTGTCTTAGTTTTATATATAGTAGTTGGACAATTAATGAATGATTTGAAACCTAATTTCCACAATAGCTGGCCAATCATAGAAACTTCCTTAACTGCCTTCCAGTAGGAATTTTTCTAATAACAATAAGCTTAGTCAAGGTTTATAAATAATCCAAAGGAGTGCTATATGATCTACCTAACTTCCTGACAGCAAAGTGTTACCTCTTAGAAGTCTTGTTTGTGTTGATTTTCTCTGCTAATTAAAGAATTGAAAGGCAGAAAAAAGTTGAATATATATTGGGTAGCAAAAGGTAACATGCATCATATAAGAAGCATATGAGTGCACACATGTGCATATACACACAGAGAGAAAGGGGGAGGGGAGAGGGAGAGATGGTGTTAGGGAGGGAGAGGGAGAGAGAGAGAGAGAGAGAGAGAGAGAGAGAGAGAGAGAGAGAGAAGCACACAAAGAGAAATACTCTCTTCAGGGCAGAGACGAGACAAATTCATGTTTCCCCTGGAAGGCTAAGAGTTTTAAGTGGTTTTGGTAACTTAGTATGAAACTTCTTCCCCTAATTTAGGATTAAACAAAGAAACTGATGCTGATAGACACATAGCTTTAGGTAAACATGTTCAGATCTGGCTTTAAGTATATCTGACCAGCCTAGACTGGTGAGCTACACAGTGGCCCTGATGATGGAAGAAAAAAAAAAATCTGTCAGGCCTTTGTTCCCTTCCTCTATCCATATGCCTCTTGGGGATAAACAAGCCCCTTGTCCCACAAAAGTTGCATTTTATCTTCTGATACTTGATAGCACTTTCTAACTCACAGCTGCAATAAGGCTGTATTTTTGAAACAAGCATCATAAGTACACAGAAGAAAATTGTCCATATATTGAATTAAAGTAGACTCAAGAAAATTGTAGGCCTTGAAAGTCAGCTTTTAAGATTTGAGAAAGTATATGGGATTTTCAGTCTATCCTGCAGCCATCACAGTTTCACAATTAGGGTGACAAATCTTATCCTACCAGTATCTGTGAGGATATTTCCCAGAATTCCTCTATATTTGTGAAGTAAAATTTAATTTGCCCCTCCAAGGTTCTTTTCTGAGTCTTAATATAAGAGTCCCTAGCTGTTCTTAATGACAACCTTCTTTTCTGCAACATTAGATTTCCTCTCAAAGAGCATTTGTGTGGGAAAATCACCTGGAAAAAAAGTCTATTCAATCACTTGCAAGTTCAATTGGCAGTATTATCAAACACAAAATCAAAAGTAATGGTTGCCTTCCAAACACTTCTCCCTTCCTAGGGCCTTGGTTCGTACACATCTACATCACAGCTCCCACATCTATGGCAAAAAAAAAAAAAACAGGGCAGAAGAGGAGAAAGAAAAAAATGTAAAAAAACAGAATATCAGGAAGTCTTCTGTGAAACAATCTCTCCTAGAAATGGCTACATAAACAAGACCCTAAATATTTTTTGCAGGTGCAAGCTTCTTTTCAGCCTCGGGATTTAAATAGAGGCAGAGTTCTATAGACCATAGCATAAATTAAAAGGTATCACCTCTGAGTCATATGTACACACACACACACAGAGAGATAGAGAGAGAGAGAGAGAGAGAGAGAGAGAGAGAGAGAGAGAGAGAGAGAGGAGAGAGAGAACGAGAGAGAGAAGAGAGAGAGTGGAGAGAGAGAGAGGAGAGAGAGAGGAGAGAGAGACCTTGAAATAGTGAAATTCACATGATCTACAAGCTCAAAGGTAGTCTCTTTGAAGGTAATTCAGCTCACAAAATGAGAACTGAGAAATAATAGAATTTTGAGATTTTAAAATTGATAACTCTGCCTGGAATAGAGCAATTAGTACAAAAAATAGGATGGTAGCAATAGTAATTTAGGAGTCATGTATGCCATTAAGTTCACTAGGAATTAGAAAGTTTTCTAGTTCCAGCTGAACCTTAGGCACAGGGTCCTCTTTGTAGATTTTTGGTCTCATTGAAAAGAATTTAAAAGCAGACTCAAAAGGAAACTTGAAGATAATTTTATTGGTGTTTGGGAGAGAAAACAGTAGGATGGACAACCTGAAGTTCCTGACAGTTGCTAGAAATTGAAAGTTGAAAGGAAAAAGTGAGAGTTATGCTTTCCTTGTTAGAAGTCAAGACAGCAGTCAGGCACAGCAGTAGATATCAGCTAGCAACTGCCTGGAGTAGAGGCTGTTTTCTAAGAAGACAGAGAAGACCCAGTGTCGGGACAGCAGCTTTTCAATTTCACTGATGTCTTAAAAGAGATGTCACGAAGGAGAAAGAAGAAACTTATACTTTTGGAGTTAGTAGGCAGGCTTAGCAGTTAATCTGTAGGTGGCTTTATTGAGACAGTTGCTGGGGGGCGGGTAGTAACTTAAGTGAGAGGATATTGATCATATCAGTTTTCAAGTGCATTTTGTTTCTTGCCATCTTCTGGCTTTAGGTTGGTATCCTTAAAATTGTAAAACATGTTTTTTTTTCCCTAATCATATGTCTCTCACTGTGTCTGGGCAAGACCTGCAGGCATCATCCCAAGGATATTATTCCCCTACCAAGTAAGTTCTGTCTCAGAAGTGGTTGATATATTGGTACTCATATATCTCAAGTGGTATCTAGAAAGCAGATGGTTAGAGATGAACCTTTATCCCCTTTCCTCCCACCTAGCCTATCCTAATCACCTTTGAAATTCAGATGTTCATTTTGGAATAAATGAATACATTTGTATATATGAAATGATAATGTTGGAACTGAGATGACCCACTCAGCATCTTCCCTTTTGTGTACATGAAAAGAAAGCCAACTCATCAATGTCAGACTTCATTTCCTGCTGCACCTCTACACTCATTCTCCTGCCATAAGTTAGAAATTGGCATTTATTTATAAGCCTGTTCTTTCCCTTGTGACCGTGTGTGTGTGTGTGTGTGTGTGTGTGTGTGTGAGAGAGAGAGAGAGAGAGAGAGAGAGAGAGAGAGAGAGAGAGAGAGAGAGAGAGAGAATGTGTGCTTCATCCACAACTGTTTATGCCCATGTGGATTACTTCTTTCCTTTGTTCAGTTTTATGCTCAATGAAGCTACATCACTTAGGCTTCCATGGCTTCATTATCTGAAGCATCACCTGCTATGTCTCGAGGTTCTTGTTCTGCTTTCTCTATCTTTTTAGTAATGATCTCCATCTTACATTCATAGTTCTTTGTTTACTGTATATTTTCCCTACCAAAGAGGAAAAATGAGCAGTTAATTTTTGATATATCTAGAGATCTTCAAGTAATAATCTGTCATTTATCATCAGATAAATGAGTATATATTCAAACGTGTTGGATACTCTAAAACGAACTTTGAAAGGTGATTTTATTATTCTCATAATTTAGGGAGGTGGAATTTTTCTCCTTACGTAGTTCAAACTAGCCTATAAGTCCTGAATCTCCTGCTTCAGCTTTCTGAGGGTAGGGATTACATAGGTATATCATCATGATAAGCTTCTAGTAATCTGTTAAATACTATAGACAAATGTGACTATATAATTGTGTGCATTGTATGGATGTATATCTAAAGACAGTTTCCTCTTTTCATTTGTTTATTTGGTCTGCCAAGGATACATGTTCAGGACACAGCTAAAGACATATAAGACTAAGTATGGTGTCACAGAGATCATTCTTCCTTTTCTAAACCTCACATCTGGAATATTATCTCACATGATCAAAAGAATAATAAGCAGTCCTGAGTATAATTTGTACCATAATCATCTCTGTAGTGGGCGATATTTAAATCTCTACCCAAATGAGACTGGTCAATGAAAACACAACTCAGTAATTATGCATATATTCTGTAAGCCTAGGTTGGACAGATACCCCTATACTACTCTGTTCCCCAGCTATGAGACCCTTATAACTTGAGGGTTTTCTAGACCCTGCATCTATCCTTCTACCTCCTGCTTCCCAGTCATCTTCTCCTTTGTTGTCTTCATTCTCCATTGTCTTCCTCCAGTCCACTCCTCTGCTCTCTTCCACCAACCTTTATTTCTCCACCTCCCCTTCCTCTGCCCAATCACTGGCTCCAGCCTTTATTTTACAAATTAAGGTGGGCAGAAGGTTGACTAGAATTCACCTGTGTAATGACTCACACCTCGTCTGCAGCCCTTCACATGAAAGGGGAATTAGTATCAAAATACAAGGCCAGGGCTATCCACAACAATCTCAAGGAAACAAGAAAGCAAGTTTTAGTGCAGATATTTCACTGGGTAGATTCTTCCTGAGAAGTTTTATATTGATGAACTTTAGAGATAAGTAGACTAGAACTACTCACATTTTAAGACATTGTTACATCTCAGATTGAAGTTCCCTGTCCAGAGCTTAGCAGTGTATGTCTAATAATTTTTCTATTAGTTGGAAAATTAGAAAGTGTCTTATAAGTTCCCATGTGATAGACAAGGAATGAAAGGCATCAAATCTTTTAAATTCAAATAACAATCAAACCACAACTTGGTGACCATGTCTCATTGTCTCTTCCTTATAAATTGCCTGTGTAAAGGTCTTCATTAGAACTCACAGCTAAATGGTTATAGTTTGAAATAGTCTTAGATGAATATTACCAACTCCATTCTTTGTATATTCAAACCAATAGGTGAATAATCCATAAAACTTAGGAAAAAATGCTTGTGAATACATTCTTATCATTGTGATGTTTGTCATTAATTTACTAGGTTAGCCTTCTCTGGGAAGCTGTCAAGACAACCTAAAGAACACAAATGGTGGTGACTTTCTCCAGAAATAGAAAAATATGAGTCTCCAGGACTCTCTCCAAGGCCAATACATTCTTAGAAAGAAAAATAAAAACCAGGAGAGTAGAATTACTTATAAAATATGTCATAGTAAAGTTGAAAGTGGCTTAGTGTTTGTGTAGCTCAATGCCATCAATTTCACAGTTGGAGAATAATAAAAAGATTTTTCTGAATTATGAAACAAACTTACTTCAGTCTTCAAGGCACTGTGCTGTGTGTTCAGTCTTCAGTGTTTAGTTTTCTTCTCTGATGCGCATGAAGTTGCTACAGGGAGACCAGAAAATGTAAGTATTTTTATTTATATAATTACTATAGAAAATATTTATATTTATATTATTACTATAGAAAATTTAAAAGAATCTACCGATTCCATTCTTTGTACATTCAAACCAATAGGTA
The DNA here is from genome assembly GCF_011762505.2 of Arvicanthis niloticus. NCBI lineage: Eukaryota > Metazoa > Chordata > Mammalia > Rodentia > Muridae > Arvicanthis > Arvicanthis niloticus. The sequence goes on along the minus strand of NC_047673.1, from coordinate 19,962,841 downwards.
AATAATAATAAGCAAACTTCTAGGACTAATAAACAATTATAGAAAGTGGGATACAAAGTAAAAACACAAATAATTTTTTCTTAGATGTTAGCAACAACCAGTGTAACTTAAATAAAAATCAGTATCATTTATATTAGCACATCAAAAATGTGCTTAAAAATTACATTTTAAACATGTGGAATATTTAAATGAAGAAAATTAAGTTATGATTAAGTAAAACAAAAAAGAGCTAAATGCATAAAAAGTATCTCATATTCATGCTAGAAAGATTCAGAATTATTATGATGTCAGTGTTCTCCAACTTGATCTACAGATTCAAGGCAATCTCAATAAAAACTCACAGAAACAATTTTAGTCATTTTAAAGATACGTAAAAGAACAGAGCGTCCAGTACAATACTGAAAGAGAATAAAATAGTTGAAGCACTGAAATTATTTAACTTACAGGTTTCTTATAAAGCTACAGTAATCAAGGCACTGTGCTGTTGGGCAAGGAATAGAATGCTGAGTCAGGAGAACAGAATAGGGAGCCCAAACTGCAGGCAAATGATCACTGACAAAGGTATTATGGAGAAGAAAATGGCATTCCAACAAATAGTGCTTGGAACATCATACATCCACATGTGAAAAAATGTGGACCTAGACACAGACCTGTGCTGTTTACAGTGATCACCTGAAAGCTGATCATGACTCTTAGTGTCTGACACAAAGTTCTAAAACCCATAGAAGACAACAAGAGAAGCCAAATCTTAAAAAAGATGAAATACTCATTTATAATATAAAAGGCACAATTGACAAAAGAATGATTTTAATCTTGACTTCACTGAAATGACAAATGTCTGTTCTGTTAAACACTGTATGAAGAATGAGGCAGGACCAATTAGAATAAAAGCATCATTGAAGGTATATCTGATAAAAGATTCTGACCCAACATAAATAAAGAATTTTAAAACCCAACAAGAAGATAGCAAATAACCAATTTAAAATATGCAAAAGAATTGAATAGGATCCTACTAGGTAGATATAGAAGGAATGATTAAGCATATAAATAGGAAGGTACTCTATAGAAAGTATAAAAGCTGCCATGGTTGAAAATAAAAATCCCTCAGAGGCATCACTTGGTCACCTCTCCTCACATAGTATAAGATGATAGACATAGAGAAGCATTGAGGAAACTTTCATGGTTAGTGAGATGACAGAAGTCCAGGGGAACTCTTCCTCCACAGCTAACTTATGCTCAGAATCCTAGAGGCACACTTCCTCTCCAACCCTGCCAGTCTTTAAATTGAATAATACAGTACATTAAAAACAACAGGTGCTAGTTAATACTGGGAGAATAAAAACGTAAACCATATGGGAGAGTTAGTTTTGTATTTGACAAAAGCCATACATTTGTTCCCTTTTAAAGCTTTTCATTGAGGATTATGCTTATCCCAAAATGCATAAGCTACTAACAAGAAGAGTGGTGTCTGCTCCCTGTGGGTTAGAAGGGTCTTGGAGACTCCCCAAACCACACAGGCTATCACCATTGTGCTTTCCCTCTAGATAGAACTCAATGGTATCATCCTATAACTGAAGACACCACAAACTTTGATCAGGGTCCATGCAAAAATCAATGTGGTATTGACCAAGAAGTTTGCTCCCTACTGGCTAGCTTTCTTAGTACTAGAAGTGGCTTATGGAAGCTGCTGGGACATAAGAAATCATCAATAATCTTATATGTCTACATATCTCATGAACTTCAGTAATGCCCGCATGGTAATTTAAGCCTATCAGTTCAATAGTGGACATCCCAAGACTATTGCATGAATGAACTCACAGGTCTGTGTTTGTCTGCATGAAACCTGTATAAGGTGAACCTAGTGTACATTTTAGCATGGAGTGACAACAGTTTCATGAACCCCCCACACTTAAGTAATGAGCTATAGATAGTTGATGGCTTCTAGGGATGGGAGAATTTATTTTCCTTAAAGATATGGCTCTTGGCTGTTCAACATGATTCCAATGCATGGCACCATATTCAGAAGCATGTGGGCAGTACAAATTGGAATTGGTTGCTTACTTAAAAAAATATGAAAGGACATGAATATTGGAAGGGGATTAAGGTGGTAGGGGAGGCTCTGAGATAAGCTAATCAAGGAGTTGGTGGTGAATGTGATCAAAATACACAGTATGCAATTCTGGAAGAACTATTAAAATGAAAAAATAATTTTTACATTGTTCTAAGTGTACAGATATCTGGGGGTAAGTAGCTCATTGTAGCAGAAGCAATTTTGCCTTTGCAGAATCTTCTTTTTCCATGTAGCCATCTTAAGGCTTGAGTTGCTACATCCTTAGGAGATCATACCCACCTATATCATTATGTAGACCCTTTCTAAGTAAGCAGGGATGGTGGATAAGATAAAGTAGAGAGAAAGGGATACAGGGAAGGCAGGATTAAAAAGAGAGAATAAAAGATTTATCAAACACTTTGAGAACTGCCTCCCTGTTTCCACCCTATCTCATGTGCACTGGTAGTTTTGTGACCACCCCTTGTTTCAATGTAGACTTAGCTTTTTACCTGTGTGCATGTCTTTGCTTATTTCGTTGTTTTTAAGCCATAGCATTGCCCACCTGAGATTAAATTATCACCATTAGTAGAGAGGAGTAGAACAGTTAAGAGGAAACCTAGTGCAGGGCAGTGGTGGCACACGCCTTTAATCCCAGCACTTGGGAGGCAGAGGCAGGCAGATTTGTGAGTTTGAGGCCAGCCTGGTCTACAGAGTGAGTTCCAGGACAGCCAGGGCTACACAGAGAAACCCTGTCTTGAAAAACCAAAAAAAAAAAAAAAAAAAAAAAAAGAGGAAAACTAGTGTGGGTTATTTCGATCACAGGGACAAGATGTCCCAGATTCTCACAAGTATAGCTTATACTTTTCAAAAGGAAAAAAAAATGTATGAAGATATAGGGACAGTAGATATTTCTCTCTCTCTCTCTTTCTGTTCCCTTAAAGATAAATGTTCCATCCAATTATGTTCATAGTGAATCACTCTAATTTCAGCTTCACTATCCAGTTGAGTGGCAGGACAATTTATGCTTCTCTTGATTCTCTTCCCCAGTAAAACATCTGGCTACATACTAGAATTTTCATTAGCGGAGCACAGGGAGCTCGCGGATCATTCAGGGAGCTTGCGGATCATTCATTTTCAAGTCTTTTTCTGGCAAGTCCATGTATAAAATAACCTCCTCTTTAATATGAATCTGATACTGTTTTCCTGGCAGAAGAATTACATTCAACTGGAATAAATGAAGGTTTGTGTTTTGAATAGAGGGACCTTTTGCCAACATGATGAGGGAAAACGTGGGGAGGGCGCATGTTATGCTGTTAGAGGATGATATATTATTATTTTCAAAGCTCTGAGGAGAGAGACTCAGCCTTGTCAGTTTTGATTTATGTTTGTTCATTCTGTGATTCAATAGGAAGGTCAGGTGAGCTTTACTGAATGTATGTTGTGTATTTTTCTACACAGCAAAATGGAGAACAGCCCCACACCCTGCCTCACCTTGTCCCCATTGCCACTATAAAGAGCAGAGGTTTGGGGGCATGGGTACTGCATAAGATTCTGACTCAAATCAGTTCTCATATCTGTCTCCATCCACCCAAACACAAGATGACTTTTCACAAGCCTACAGGTCCTTAAGAACAGATTATTAACAGAGAGGTATCAAAAGTTTCAAAATTATGTTTGAATGTTTTTTTATGACAGCTATTTAATTTTGAACACAATTGAATTTTCTCCTCAAGTAATTTTCCGTATAATTATGTTAACCTTATAGTCACCTATTTAAAAGAAACTATAGAGTTGTATCTTAAAATGATAAGGCATAAAATATACATGGATTAATTACATATAAAATTTATGATTTGTTTTTTTTTTATGTTTACTTGGGATAATCTGGCAGTTTCAATTTTTTGTGCCAGCAAACTTGTAATTTCACTTTTGTGGTGCTTAGATTTTATAACCTAAAAAAAAAAAAAAGAAAAAAGAAAAAGAAAAAAAGAAAAAGAAAGCCGGGCGGTGGTGGTGCATGCCTTTAATCCCAGCACTTGGGAGGCAGAGGCAGGCGGATTTCTGAGTTCGAGGCCAGCCTGGTCTACAAAGTGAGTTCCAGGACAGCCAGGGCTACACAGAGAAACCCTGTCTCGAAAAACAAACAAACAAACAAACAAAAAACAAAAAAAAGAAAAGATTTTATAACCTGATTGTGAAGATTCACTTTGTTGCACATTTCAAATAAATGGTCCATTCACAGAAAAGATAGCTTACATTGACCTCTCTGTTTTACCCAGACTGCTTAGCTAGACTTCCAACTTTGTTTGAAAACAATCATAATCTCCTACTATTGTGAAATACTGTTCTTTTGATTCACTTCCATGTACTTTGGAGAATTCCTATACAGTATTTTTATAGCTACCCTTCTTTTCATTTCTGCCTCATATTTTTATATTACAAGTATTATTATCATTGAATTTATTTGGATTTTTGTACACCTTCTGTAACTCCAGAGATCTGATACCCTCTTCTGACTCCTATAGGAATGCCCACACATATGACACATATTTCACAAACACATACATACAAATAGATCCATATAAAAATAAATCTTAGAAAAGAACTCACTAAAACATTCAGACTACACCTACAGTATTGCATTTGGAAAAATCGTAGGTTTTTTTCATATGCTTTTGATAATTTAGATTTTCTTTATTATTCCCTTTTATTGGTAAATTGTTCTTTCATGGGAATTTTTCTAAATTTGTTTACCAATATTTATTGCAGTTCTTATACTTGAGGCATGATGCATTTTCTATCTGAATCACAATTTGATCTGATGTTTCATAGGTACCATTCTCCTTCGCCTTCCCTCTGAATACATTGATACAGATGATCTATCCTGCCCAAGTATTTTATGTGTTCCCATGTTTCACTTCATGCTTTAAGTCCAAGCATTTTATTTTAGCCTTTATTTTATTCAATTTTATCACCAATATGCATCATTGTCTCATTTCCACCAGTATATCAGTTTAGAATAAGTTTCAGGCCTCTTATTAAAATGTCATTTATAGACTAATTGCTAAACATGTGTGTATGTGTATATTATTTGTATTTGTGTGTGTGTGTATGTGTGTGTATGTGTGTGCATGTGTGTAGATTTATGTAGGTTTGGTAGGATACATATGCACATGTGTACACATGCTAAGTGCTACGGATGCCAGTGAATCACACTGGGTATCATTTCTCAAGAAAGCCATCAAACTTCTTTTTGAAACAGTCTCTCATTGGCCTGAAGCTCCCCCATTAGGCTAGGCTGACTAGCTAATGAGTGCCAGCCACCTGCTTGTTTCTGCCTCTCCAGAGTTGGGATTACAAACATGCCACCATGCCTGACTTTTTAGGTGGGTTTGGGGACTCAAATTCAATTCCTGTACATACAAGCCAAACCTTCACCATTTGTGCTACTTCCCCAGTTATTTTAAAATTTACGCTTAAATGATTGTCTACTAACTACATTACTGGAGACATTCATGAACTTGTTTCTATTGTCTACTTTGCCTCAGTGCCTGGTTGTTTACATAATGTAAAGTTAATATAAATACTTAATGTTATTTATACTTATTTCAATATTTTAGAGCTTCTGTATACTGCAAAATACATACTTAATACACCAAAGCCAATTTTTAATATTCCCAAACATTTTTGCTTTTGTGTGTGTTGAAAATCCTATGATATACCCCTAACAATTATTACTTTGGAGAGCTAATTGTTTTTTAACCAAACACTTACATATGAACAAAAATGGTCTTTTAATGTTTTTTTGTTTGTTTTCTCATAACTTACACTTACGGTCTTCTTCACTAATTTTTATATATCAGTGAATCTGGAGGAGATTCACTGTTGTATGTGTGTGTGAGAGAGAGAGTGTGTGTGTGTTGTTTTTGAATAATGCATGTGCATGTGTTTGAAGGTGACTGTGCCCATGCAGGAAGACATCAAGCGCCTGAGCGATCACTCTCCACCTTATTCCCTTGAGATACAGTCTCTCACTGAACCCAGAATTAAGCTTGCAGCTAGCAAGCTCCCGCCTTCCTGTCTCCTTCTCCCTCTTGCTCTGGGTTATAGACTTAAACAAAGTCTTGTTCAGATTTTTATATGAGTTAAGTTTTGGTCCTCAAGTTTACACAGGAAATGTTTTTACTCAATGAACCATGCCCTATTGCAGAATGGTGATTTTGATCTCCAGAGGATAGGTCATACCCATGGACACCTATGGTAGTCATGTGTTAGCTTAAAGATTGATATTAAATATCCTACCCTACCACTACCCTACCACTGAGCTATGGTCCTTGCCCCTTTGTGTCATTCTTAAAGAGTACTAGCTTTCATTCTTAAAGGTACTAAGAAATGCCTTATCTTTTTTTTTTTTTTTTTTTTTTTTTGCTTTATTGTTTTAGGGCACATTTAAATCAATTTGATTTATTTACATTGTGCCACTATGACCAAATATCTAGCCAGAATCTTTTTATGGAGGACTGGTTTATTATAGCTTGAAATTTGAAACATGTCAGTCCACCATTGCAAGGAGGAGAAGAGGGCAGGAAAATCACATGATGGCAGAAATACGCAGTGAAAGACGATGATTCAAGAATAGATCAGTGCAAGATATAACTGTCAAGAAACCGAGCCCATACATACACCTAAAGGACTAAACATCTCACTGCAGACATATTTGCTCATCCACTTTACTGCTGCTCTTGTCTCAACAGCAGGAGGATTGAGAGATGTCAAACAGCAGATGAATAGATAATAAAAAGAAGACTCATATGCATAATGGAATTTTACTTAGCCATGGGAAAAAATAAAATTTATAGGAAAAAAAATGGAACTTGATGATTATCTTAAGTGAGGTTCTAACTGAGGCTTAGAACAACAAACCTTACATATGTGTATCCTGCTGAAGGTGAGGACTGGTCAAACTACAAATTTGTAAAGGATGAGGGGTGGGGAAAATAGATCACGGTGAAAGAATGTAGTGGGAAGGAAGGAAGCTGGCAAAGATGTCATAGGGAGGAAATAAACCAAAATGAACTATGTAGGAAAATCTCATCTAGAACCCATTTTTTCATAAGTTTATTTTTAAAATAAATTGGAAATTAAAATGAGCTCATTAGCCCTGTCCCACCAACTAGGGCACACTTCCTGCCTTTCTTCAATGTTCATGAATGTCTTCATTATAAACTCTTCAAGGGATTAATCCACTCATTCTTTCAGAGCCCTTATGATGTGGCCATCTCTTGAGATTTCCCCAAAGGCAGACCCTAAGTCAAACTTCATTAATCTCCTATATATTCATTGATCTAATCAGATGGACAATCAAGGTAGAGGGACGAAGGGACTTGGGGGAAAGACAGGAGGTGGAGGGGAAAGGGGGACAGAAACAGGTATGGGAGGAGACTGGCATGATATACAGAGGGTCAGGAATTTGAACAGAGGTATGTAGCAATGGAGTATGGGGAACTGGGGGCAGCTACCAGAAAGTCCCAGATGCCAAAAGGCTCCCAGGACTCAAGAGGGATGAGATTAGCTGAAATGCCCAACAAAGGGGAGGGAGAACCTGTAGAGACCATATCAAGAGATTAGGCAAGGTCCCCAGTTGGGGGAGGGAGCCACCTACTCATCTCCAAATTTTTATCCCATAATTGCTCCTGTCTAAAGGAAATACAGACACAAAGTATGGAGCAGAGACTGAAGGAAAGGCCATCCAGAGACTGTCCCACCTGGGGATCAATCCCATATACAGACACTATTGCAAATGCCAAGAAGTGCTTGCTGACAGGAGCCTGACATAGCTGTCTCCTGAGAGGCTCCGCCAGAGTCTGACAAATCAGATGTGGATGCTCCCAGCCAACTATTGGACTGAGCACATGGACCCCAATGGATGAGTTAGAAAAAGGGCTGAAGGAGCTGAAGGAGTTTGCAACCCCAGAGAAAGAACAGCAATACCAACCAATCAGACCCCCCAGAGCTCCCAGGGTCTAAACCATCAACCAAAGAGTGCACATGGAGGGATCCATGGCTCCAGTTGCCTAGCTCCATATGTAGCAGAGGATAGCCTCATCTGGCATCAATGGGAGGAGAGGCCCTTGGTCCTGTAAAGACAAAGACGTGATGCCTCAGTGTAGGGGAATGCTAGAGCAGGGAGGCGAGAGTAAGTGGGTGGGTGGGGAAGCATCCTCATAGAAGCAAAGGGAGGGGGATGGGATAGGGGGTTTCTGGTGGAGGGGAACCAGGAAAGGGGTTAACATTTGAATAAAAAAAAAAAGATGAGCCATTGTCTGGGCTCTCCTCTAGAACTAACCCTCATTCTTAAAAATTCTTTATTAGATGTCTCATGTATGCAATAATAGTATTGTTGCTGCTGTTGTTGTTGTTGTTGTTGTTGTTATTGTTGTTCTTATTTTTCTTCTCTTGCTGGCCATACTCAGAAAATTCTCAGGTCTGCATGAACTTTGGAAAATTATTGGTTTGTACCCTACACCAATCCCCCAGGCCTGGGACTACTTAGTTGTTTCTTAGAATTTGATCCTAAAAATGGAGGTTGTCACTCAAGAAAACACTTAAGGTATTTGAAACTGATTTCTAGATCCATCTCTGCACAGCTTTATCTGCCCCAGTAATCAGCAAAACCCACTTCTTTCATCAGTCTTGAATCTAGTGTCTGTCTTTTTTTTTTAATTGGATATTTTATTTATTTACAGTACAGATGTCATCCCCTTTCCCCATTTCCCCTCCCTAGAACCCCCTATCCTATACCCCCTCTTCCTTTATGCTTTTATATCATTTTGATTACATGCATGTAATAAGGTCAGTTCTAGGTTGAGGGTCTAGCAATACAATAGATGCAAATAGTTGAGGAACAAGCAATCCTAGTGTCTGTCTTACCTACTCAGTGAGACCACAGAACTCTTGTGGCTGACTTCAGGCAGAAAGACGGAGCCAATTAGTAAGCTGATCTCATTTGTTTCTGCTGGTTTTCTAATCATCAGCTTTTGTTGCTGTAATCTAATTTATGGGAAGTTCTTTCTTACTGAAGTCCAATTGTCACTTATTTAAAACAATAGGGACTTTTCTGTAACATTTGCTCCCTCATGAACAGAAGCAGAAATCTATTGTCTGTACGTTTATCTTGGTTCTTGGACACTTGGTTTTATTTCCTGGCATGCTTAACTTTGTATGCAACATCATTGTACCTGAACAATTGTGGAGTCTCGCTTGATTTCTGGTTACTATGGCAGACTGTAGTCTGTGTTCTTAATAAGAGAATAATGTAATTGTAACTGTGTCATATTTATAAAATAGAATATTCATAACTGCTAGAGTATGATATGCATCTGTATGTGCCAGTATTTATATGTATCAAGGAAATATTATATTTGTTCAATAGGCCTTCCATAATAATGGAATAGCTTAAACAAAGGAAATTTGCTTTCTTAGATCTCTAGAGACTTGAAGTTCAGGATAAAGGTAATTTCGTCTAAAAGCTTTTTTTTTTTTTCTTATGGATGATGATTTCCTCTAGGAGCTTGCCTGGTCTTTTTTCTTCACTTGTGTATGCCTTAGTTACAACTTATATTTAGTGATTCCACCCATATTGATTGGTATAAGGCTTACAGATATGTCTTCATTTCTGTACCTACTCACAGGACTCTATTTCCTTTGATTGCCTCTTTAAAGACTTGATATCCAAATATATCCACATTCTGAAATAATGCATATTATGACTTCAACATAAAAACAGGGAAAATGTTTTGCTCATTATATTAAGTTAAATAAGACAATATATAAGTAGTGCATGAAGTATAAAATTCCACTTGTATTTTAAGCATGTGTGTAAGCATAAGCTCTCTTTAAGACTTCAAAGAAAGTATTAATGGTGATTTTTATTTGAAAATCAGACTAAGGGGACAGAAAATAGCAAGGATATGAATGCATTTGTGTATTTCTTGATCTCTTAATCTTTACAACTGTAGCTCTATTAACTCTTTCATTTTGATGTTGTAAAACACTGCTCATGCTTTCCTGGATCACTCATATCCTTTAGTAAATCTAGGGTTGAAACTTGAGTTTTATGACTGCCATTTTTTTTTTTTTTTCTTGCCAGGTTGCTTTATCCCTCAATGGGACCACATTCTTCTTGCAGAAGCTAGGTAAATGACATAGTAACATTTCAGAAGCACTGTTTATTTTCATTATCTATCACCTTGGTTATTTCCAGTTTCCAAATATAAATGCAATATGTCTATGTTACCATAAAGAAACTCACGGCGATGGTCAGTTCTTTGTCATCTTGACACAACTAGAATCATCTAAGAAGACAGAATATTAACTGAGGAATTACCTCTGTCATATTGGCCTTCAAGCAAGTCTACAGTGGCATTTTCTTGATTAATAATTGATATGTGAGAACCCAGTCTACTATGGGCAATATTACCACTGAGCAAGTGACATAAGAAAGCATACTATGCAAGCTAGTAAGCAGAGTTTCTCTATGGCCTCTGCCGCAGTCTCTGCTTCCAAGTCCTGCCCTTCTTGAGTTCTTGCTTTGGCTTCCCACAATAGACTGTGACTGTGGATAAATAAGCTAAATAATCCCTTTCCTCCCCAAATTGTCTATCAATGCAAGAGGAATCTAACTAAAACACTTGCATGTCATGGCTCTGTCTGTTCCTTACCATCCCGTACCATGGATGTCCTCTTACTAAGGACACTCTGGCAACTTTCGGTCGCCCGGATCTTCATTCATCCATCCGCAGCAAACTTGGTAACTTACCAGTAAGTCTGATTCCTGATATTTTTCAGTCAGCACCGGGCACCGCAACTGCTCCTCGGCTGCAGATCCATGTCACCGTGCAATTCCCAGCAATCTGTACACAGCATTTCCAGACCCTGGCCATGCTGTGCCCTCACTTAAACAGAGTGGGGGAAATGCAAAAATGCAATTACAAATGCCGTGCTCATAGGAGAGACCTTATCATTCCCTGTGTATTGACAAAGGTCACTTCATCACAGGGCTACTCTAGAAACAGTTCTTTGGCCAGAGTTAGAAAAGACCTGGTGTGGCCGAGACAACGGTGGCATTCCAAGGAGTCCACTTGTAGGTGACTCGAACAATTTGTTCTGAAACCGCACATCATTTTGAATTTATTCCTTTTAAGTGACTCTCTCATCTGGCTCTGTGAAGATGGAAGACTCAATTAAGGAACCACTGTGTGGCAGTCACAACTGGCTCTTTTATCTTGCTCCCTATGGAAGGGAAAAAGACTCCCCAGAACAAATGCACCATAGTGGTTCCACTTGACCTTTCTTTGCCAAGTGGGCTCATTCAAAGTTTCTTTTTCTTTTTAAGGATGGAAACATAAAAGGCACCAAATAGCTCAGTTGTTTCCTTTAAGCACAGTGCTGTTGAGAGAAGAGTCTGTGATGGCATGGGGCTTCAGGCAATGGATAATCCTTTTGTTCTCCTTTCAGGAGGTTGTTAAAGTTTGCCCTTCTCCTCATGGCATCACCCTAAGTTCTTCAGGCTTTTCTGCTTCTACAAGCAGAGGCCAAAAGAGGACTTTCAGATTGGCCCAGTAGAGTCAAGGAAGGCGAAAGCAAAAGGTGCCCCAGATGCTCTTAGGGACCCCATGAGACTTAGCTGGGAATCAACTGAGAAATTCTGTTTGTTAAACAGGTATAATAGGGCCTTCCAGTTTGTAAATACTTGACCATGGAGTCACTTTAGCTAATAAGCTTCCTTACTGAGTTCTAATTGTTCTTATTGACGGAAAGAGAATTAGTGCTAGTTTTCACAAGCAGGTCTTTCAGGGACAGGATTATGTCTCCTATTGAATAAGTCTGTACCTGCCTCTGAAGTGGAGTGTGGGAAGGTTAAGTGCAGAAGATGATTATGTGTGGTGCAGGAGGAAACTGCTTTAAACTTCATTTTTAAACTGCAACATGAAAAAGAAGTGAATCTATAATGTGGTGGAGTCACTTTCTCCATATTTGTGTATAATTTTGAGATAGTATTTTTGGCTGTGCAGTCCACACTAGCCTGGAAGTCACAATCTTCCTTCCACCTCCTGAGACAAGTATATGTTTAGTTGACAACCACACCCCCTGTCATGGCTTGAATAAGATGGGTCAGAAGTCCAGAGAAGATGGTAAGAGGTGACAGAATTAAAAGCAATTAAATCTGCCATGTATGCTTTTATTTGTTGGAGTTATTGCAGTGTACACAAAGACAGGTCAGTGATTTATTGGCTGTATTATCTAGATTTATCAGAACTAAGAATTACAGGACAGCTGTTAAAATTTCTATAAATTATAAGTAAAGACTGAAAAAAGGCAGAAACACAACAAAGGAAAATGTCAGCAAAACAGAGAAGTAATATGTTTTATCCATAACTGAACTTTTACTGTCTATATTAAAAATTAAAAACAGAGATAGACATAGGGAAACACCATACATAGGAGGCTGAGGCAGAAGGCCTTTGAGTTCAAAGCAACCCTTGCCAAAACACTGCATTGCATGTCAGCTTGAGGTACATAGTTAGATCCTGTAGAACCCCCCCCCCGACACACACACATACCTTTTTTCAAAAAAATCATTAAAAATAAACACAGATAATAATATCTACCATATTCAATTATATTTCACCAAGTTTAAAATAAGCCATCAATAATACCTTCATAGGAAAAATAGAAATTTTTTTCCTAGAAGTTAAACTTAGAAAAAGATATTTTATATTTTTAATTTTTACTTCATGTTTTAAAAGATCATATTGCAGTGCGTTTCTGGTGTGTGTTACAACAGTACTGTGGTAACTATGATACAAATACAAACAAAATAATTACCCACTGAGGGCTGTTTCACTAAGCATCCTGTTGAAGGAGTACTTCATCAAAAAAATTAAAGGCCAGACACTGTTGTACGGGACTTTATTCCTACCGACTTGAGAGACTGAAGCAGTAGGATAGCAAGTTCAAGGTCAGCCTGGGCAGCTCACTGTGAGACCTGTCTCAAAAGGGGAAAGTAGAAATAGCCTTGAACTTCTCTCCTGCTCAAATTTCCTTGCCATTGTCATTACATTTTCACTTTCACATAAGTTGTGTTCTCCCACCTCCTTGCACTAAGGTATTTCTTCCTCATTGCCCCAATATCTTTCTAGCTTCACAGCTTCTAAATGTCCTTCAAGTTGAACAAACAACTCTATAGATTCAAAGCTAAGATACATATATCACCGGCCTTTGTCCTTATAGGTCTGGATTACCTTACTCAGTGTAGTATTTTTCCAGTTCCCGTTATGATATGACTACATTTTTTTTTATAATTTTACTATATTTTTGCAGGTGAGAATGTATGTTTATTTTTTACATTTTCATTATCTACTCATCAGTTGATAGACATCTGTGTTGATTTCATTACCCAGCTATTATGAATAAAGTCTCAATGAATATTGTTTCCACCTACCCCTAAAATCTCAAGAATATCAAAGAAGAGGAAGAAGAAGAAATACCATAAAAGCCAGAGGTTAGGGGTTACTGATGTTGAAGTGTCTTCTGGATACAACAGGGCAATTTTGCTCATGAATTCACAGCATCTATACTTACCTACACAAGACCTTTGGGAGATCTAATCAACCAACACTTAAACATGGATAGGGAAAGGGTTCAGAAGGCCATATGTCTACCTGAGGACTTGTTGGCAGTTGATGGTTGCTGGGGGAATCAGTCTTTCTTTTTCTGCAGTTTCCCTTGTTACACTGAATGACAATCTATGTTCTTGTTCTCACGGGCATTGCAGCTTGTTCTCAATGGGATAACTGCCTTTAAAAGAAGAAGAATATGTGGAGTTGGGAGCAGGATATGTGCAGGGAAGGTCGGGAGGAGTTAGAGAGTAGAGTGGAGCATGGGTATGATCAAAGTACATTGTATATGAGCATTAAATTTTCAGAGAGTAAATTTAAAATGTTGTATTAAAGATTCCCCAAGTCTAAAAGTTACAGATTATCTTCTGCTTGTTACCAGGAAAAGATCATTGCAAATTTTTTGCATGCAAGTATATAATTGCTATATATCATAACAAACCACAGTTCATGGAAAATGCTACCCAAGGCCCCACTCCTTCAAAGTAGCAGAAACTTTCTCCCAGGAATGTCAGTTGGACATTTTACAGCACAGCATCCCTGTGATGTCGGTTTCTACTAGTAAACACTGAGCTAGGGCAGCTTTCTCAGAAATATCTGACAAGACTCACCATGAGCAAAGAAGTCTCCTTAGACTCTCTTTCCTGAAAACCTGCCTCTGTTCTTCCTGTTCTGCCACCCATGGCTTTGCACTGGTCACTGGGGGCTTTTCTTCAAGTTTCTCTGGTATCAGTTTCTATAACCTTGATTTTTGACCAACTTTAGTTTTGCTTCATGTCTCTATTTTTAAATATACAAAGACTTTACTTCTGACAATTGTGTATATGTTTAGGCATATAATTTATAGCCTATAGGTTTTGAGTTTTATAGCCTTTGCCTGGATTATACTTTTTTAGGTGGAGTGCAATCAACTATGACTGTAAAAAGTAAATAAATAAATCCTGGTGATTTATTTTTATGCTCTAAAGTTATAGTTTTTACATTCGTCTAAGAAAGTGCACATATGTGGCCCAGAACAATAGACTTTGTGAAACTAAGCACGCAACCAGAAGAGCTAGCTTAAGCATCTTTCGATCCTCACAATCGGAATGCACTTTTTCCTAGGTTGAACCTAAAACACAGTATTGATAAATCTACATGTATTTGGGGTATGAAATCAATAAAGACATGAACAATTTAGATACCAAAACTAACCTTTGAGGGAATTTAATGTCCTTGAGCTGTTATTTCTCACAACTACGCTGAATAAAATTCACTCAGATTTATTGTTATTAAAATTCTTCATTATCATTATCAGCTTCATTATCACCCCCAAGTGCACAGAGCTCTTTTCTTTCCAGATGCTTAAGTTGTTTTACTTATATTACTGTAGCCATTTTAAAATATGCTTAAAATATCAGCCTGCACATTCATCTCCACTATACCTCCCTATGGAGAAAAAAGGGGAAGTAAAATGATTTAAAGTGAGATCCTTTTCTCCATAGTCTGTGGCTAGAGAAGCCAGTGGGTATTCCAAGACCATATTACTTCATTAAGTCTAATATTATTCCAATGAGATCTGAAAGTAGAGCGTATTTATACCATTGAATATAAATGAAACAGAGATGCAGAATCTTTTTTAAAAGGCTCATCCAAGGACATAGTTGGAAATAGCAGTGTGCCAATAAGTTAGTCAAAGCCTTTTGATCTTCATGTCAATTTTATTCCTGTTCAATGACGTATTTTTATTAAGGTCTACTCTATAAAAGTCATGTGCTTTGACCTACTGCAAATATGATGACTAAATATCACTGGCAAAAGAATGGTCCCAAAGTGGTATGCTCCGAGAGCCATTTAGGCTTAATGGAAGAAAACAGACTTTAGAACGAGGTCAAAGTAGGTCTGAAGCAAAGGTGTCAACATGGCTCCTAACTCAACTTTTGCTTTGAAGTTTAAAAATTTTTCACTGTAGTTAATGTTTATCAGATAGAGTTACTTAAGGGTTAAAAGTACAGTGTAGTCTTTTATACACTTAAACATGATTGGTCCAGATTGGACACATAGCTTTTAGCAGTTTATTACTGTTCTTGTTACTAGTGTTACTATTGCTACTTCAGAAGTACTGTGTCCTTTGACTTAGGCCAAACCTCTTGACTATCATGCCTAGTGTATTAGCTTCAGTAAGTTCAACTGTATAGTTTATTTGTTTTCTAGTTTCACAGAGCCTGCATGCATCATTTCGACTTGACTCCACATTTTTAATTCGGCTCGATCCCAAATTCATAAAGCCCAATAGAATTTGATAAATGCAAATAAATTAAGAAGAACTATACCATTTTCCTTTTTAGAGGTACTTTTCTATAGTAAATTTTGTTTTCTTTTTAGTAACTGCTCTTGATTTGACAACCATTTTCATGTCGCGAAGCAAACATTGGCCTGTTGCGTTTGTATCTGTATGATGAGTTGGAACCCAGATCATTTAATCTTGTTTTGATTTTTTTTGAAATCTTCCTTTCTCTTGACTAAAGACTGTGTTCCTGCTGTTCCTGTTTCCTGCTGTTGGTCTTTCATTTTTAATTTTTTTAATTTTTATTTCACTGTGTTTCCTTCCCAGGAGTTTTGTACAATGAAAGGAGAACATATTCCTTACAGTGCTCTTATGTCCTCAGTGGTCCAACCTTACAACTTTTACCAGTTCTCTGGACAAATGGAATTGTCTGTCTGCATGTACTTCTCTCCAGGTGACAATGATAGATCCATTTCTGCCTGAACCACGACAAGCACCATGTTCAAATCTTAGATCCTCCCTGCTTCTGTTCACCTCTATCATAACTTTTATTACAACCTTTCGGTTTCTATAATCTATCCCAGAGAAGGAAGCTTGGATGTTTCCGATCCAAGTAAGATCTGTGGCCAATACTGGCATTTAAGGAAACTAAGATTATGTGCTGAATATGAGTTAAATGATGTTGATGTAAGAAGTCACCAGATGGTATCTGAAAGAAGTCCTAGAAGATCTAGCATTGATAACAGGAATGTTAATGTAGCTATGGTAACTACCTTTCCCTCTTGGTTTAAAAAGAGATCACCTTTCTCCTTTCTTACTGTTTCCCATAACAATTGTGTGGTCCAACATTACCGGGTACCAAATAAGTCAAAAATTTCTATGACTTAGATGTTTTCAGGTAATTTTTTCCCTCTTTATTCCTGGATTTGAAAACAAAATCATTCATTGTACTTTATTTTCTATGATAAACATTTGTGGACTAAGGACTGACAGCATGATCTTTAATTTGCCTGAACCATGGAGTGCCAAGCTATATAATTAAATGTTATAGGCAAAGTGTGTCTTTGAGGGTATTTTGAGCTAAGATTCACATTTGAACTGGTAGATTGAGTAAAGCAATTTACTGTTCTCAGTGTGGACATCACAAAAGCTTTGGAGATCCTAAATACATTTTTTTTAAGGCAGAGGAACAGAGGAAGGGGCAATTTACTGTGTCTAATTTTCTTCCAACTGGCATGTCAGTTTTCTTATGTCTTCTCACTAGTGCTTATATCATAAAGCCTATTTCTCAACCTTGAGGGTCTTCAGATTGAAACTAATGCATTGGTTTTCCATAGACTTCATTTTGTTTTAAATAGCTAATGAACTTCTCAGTTTTTGCAAGTTAATCTCTTGTCCCCTGATGCCCCCTCCCCATTGGTTTTGTTTTTCTGGAGAATGATTTAATGTAGATAATGATATAAAAACCATATTAAAGATAACATTAATAACAACAAATTAAAAATTGAATCCTAAAGCAATCAGCATGAAGACCTATAAACAAAGCTCTAGGTCTTTGCGTTGCAGAAAAACCTGGTATTCTTGTCTCTACCACAACACTTTGACTCTTTATCTTGATGCCACTGGCATGCTCTCCATTCCATTGTTCTTTTCCAACTATTCTTTATCTATTGTTGTTATTCATAAAAATACATGACAGAGGTTCCCCTGCTCACTGACCACATGGAAAACTTGAATCCTCTTTCCAACTCTTGTTTCATTAATAATACTTATTATTATCTTTTATTATTTTCTCCTTAGAATATATGCTATATGTTCTATAGTTTTTATTTATACACTATTATCAGAATTTAAGACAGTGCTGACATGGTATAGCATATGTGCTCAGTAATTAGCTGTATAGTAGTGGTAGAAATGCTTTGTTCACTAAGATCTTTAAAACTAAATACTGTGCTGGATCTCTAGGTGTGTTATTTTTAGCTTATCTTTATGCTATCCTCTTAAATGAACTCACTCATTGAGTCTAACCTTGAGAATCTGTTTAAAATGAGTTAGTTTTCAGTCATGCTCACAGCAGAAGCTCTTATGGACTCTTGACCTTCTGGACTTTGAATCCTGTGTGCAGATTGCAACCTCTAGAGACCACACTTTGGGAGAAATTGTAATGTGTCATTGTATCAGATCATAGTTGTACTTGACTTCATGGCTTTGGCCTCATGACTTCTGGCTTAGGTTCTCTTATCAAACTGACACAGAAATGCTACCTTCTCGACTCTGTTCCTAGTCTACTGAACATAAACTTAACAGGGAATCTCATATGCTTTCTGCTATAGTTTTACAGTTCTCATGTTGAGGTTATTTGCATCATCTCCCCTTGTAAATGGCTTGTTCTACCATGCCCTCCTGTTATGCTTCTAAGGATAGAACATAGCTATATTTGGTAGATTATTTTTTGACAAAATTATGGTTGTTTAGTGATTAGGCTTATTCCAAGATCTCTATATTTAATTGTGATTTTTCAAGCTAATGTACAAAGAAAAAAACTGTAGCTTGAGGTAGATTGAAGAAATTCTATGCTTGCCTTCCCATTTATTATTTAAATGCGCAAAATATACTAGGTAGGGAAAAGCAATTGAAATATAGTAAACAACATATGTCTTAAATGGGGAGATGGAAAAATAGGGACTTCAATTAGAGAGTGAGGAAGAAGAAAATTATAGGAAAAGGGAGGAAGATAGTTAAAAAAATTCTAAGGATATTTGAAAAATTCACAGGAAATCATGTTACTTTATATTTACCTAAAATTATATCTAAGACATATAAGTAAATTAATGAACCTAAATAAATAGCATAAATAAAGTTATGCCACTTGGAGGTAATAATGCTCCCCACAAGAGTAATAGATCATCTGATTAAAACCCCAGTATCAGGCATGAGAAACCATATTTTGCACTCTTGGTTGGGGAGTCCAACAGACTCTCCAAACAATGTTAGCTGTTACTGTTTCCCATAATTTGAAGGTAAGTTCTCATTGCTGAAAACATGCTGAACTTTAGATACAGGACTTGGAGGAGTTGATCTTGTACCGATCTGAAAGTACACTCGCTTAGGACCAGTCCTCATAGTGTCAAGATATACTATGCAAGCTGCCAAGGGAGAAAGGCAATCAATAATCTTCTTACCCAACTGTGATACTTGTGAACTATAACAATGACCATCCTAGCAAGATATCCTTAAAGTTACAACAGCTATCTAATTGTACCTGAGACCTGCTCAACAGGAAGGAAATGGAGTGATATCATAAACCTAACCAACTCCCTGTGACTAAGGAGGTCATGAATCTTAGAGGAGAAACTGGCACCTGCATATTCATAAATCAGTATTTTAAGTCCTAACTACACTTCAAATACTTATCCTTATACCCACAGGTAACAGTAGCTCTTATTTTTATCAAAGAATTTTCTTTCTGCAGAAAATAGGCCATTGCAAATAGTTACCAGCTAGACAAAATGCAAAGAACAAGACAACACTGGGTGCCTAACTCCAACTAAAATATGTACAGCACTACCCCTAATACACCAAAGGTTCAAGAAAAATTACGGAAAGAAGGGATGGAGAGAAATAAAACGCCTGAAATCTCAACAAGATTCTGCTTAAACAAGACAGTGACAATACCAGTTGACACATTAATATGGGTGGGACTTCACAGACTTCTGGCCCTAAATAATGAGATACAATGGATGACTATTAAGAGAATAAAAATTTGACACTCCAAGGATATCTATCTCAACTGAATATTTGATACCAATTATATAAACACATACCCACAAACAACACTAAACAGACTCAGTGTTGTATATCTAGATTTACTCTAAGAAAAATGAAATTAACTACCTAGTCCAGAGCTATCATTTCATCTGATAAGTGTTATTGCCCTGATGTTTCTCTCATGGTTAACTCACCCAAGTATACTTCTTTGGCTGCCCTATATGTTCAGCGCAAGCAGTACTCACTGTATTCCAGCCTTCACTTGTAGAATGGAATCTCTAGTCTAAGGACAGATGACTTAGAAGAGCTCACATTTTTCTGTTTTTCCTAGCTTTCTTATCATATGAGAACTATCACATCTCAACTCTGCCACAAAGTTCTAGATGTCATTCTATTGGGAAACGGGCCTTTTGCTGGTCTTGGCTTATAGTCAAGCACACAGGTAGAAAGGCATTACACATGAAGCAAGCACTAAAGATAAAGAGATTCTATAGCTCTGTCAGAAGGGACTAATATTATTTGAAACAGCTCAATGAACCCTACTGTTTGAGTGGTCAGGATTTAGGCGATTAAGCCAGAACCAAAGATATGCATTCTCACAGCATGAAGGTGAGCCTTGGAGACTGGAAAGGCTTCAAATGTGGGCCTTGTTGATGTCACTTAGGAATGTTCAGACACGATGAAAGCCAGAGTAGAAAAAGAAAAATTTTTGAGATGCACAAGATCCTCAAAAGTGGCAAAGCCTAAGCAGTAAAAGGGTCTTATGCACAGCTTATAAACAAAGAAAGACTGGCTGGACAAAACTACTATGACCAAGAGGCAAGTCTAACAACACTAGACATTGTTTCTTTTTAAATCACACATCTGTATACTCAAAACTTCATACACTCATGGGTAGTAAGAGGAAGCCAGTGCCACCTACAAGTCCCCAGCAGAACATGGGTCAAAACCATAAGCTTCTTGAATTACGAATCTATTGGTATCAGGGTCTAGATATTAGAAACCCAAAGAGTTGAGCTTTAGCCACCACCTCTCCTCAGTAGGCTAATTAAAAACCAAAACACAATGGTGGAAGCAAAGAAAGAAAATTCATTCAATGTGGATGCAGTAGAAAGAGTAACTAATAAGGAAGTCTGGTGAATTCTGATCCAAGTTCATCTCTTTGTCCATGACCTAGATTTAGATTTAAATAGAAAGCCAAAGGTAGAGAAAACTAAGCAGTAAGTTTTAGAAGCTATGCTTTGTGCTTCCCATAATTTCAGTTAACTCAGTCATTCTGGATTTCTGACGGGGTTGAAGACCTATAGTCTCATAGCCAATCCTGGCTATTCACTTTGAGAGAAAAGATCTGAGTGGATGGTTTTCAGCTGACATTCATTCTAAAGCCAAGAAAAAAGCCAGGTTCAGAACTAAGTGTTTTAGTTAGGAGAGATGACAGAGGTTCTGGTTAGTCAACAAAATGATGGACTGGGTATTAGGACTATCTTGTACCTCACTGATACAAATAGGCATAATTATGCTCTAATTGTATTTAGACAGAAAAGTTTTATTTTAACAGGAAGGGTGATATGTAGGAGGAGCTAAGGGGGAAGGAGTACCGAGAGGAAGAGAAGGAGCAAGGAGAGGAGAAGAAGAAGGAGAGGAGAAGCAAGGTGATGAGAGAGAGAAAGAGAAAGAAAGAGGAGGGGGCATGGAGGCAGATGTTCATGTGTCTTCACCAGTAAAAGATAGTTGATATATCTAGGTTGGGTATTGGGTTACACTTCTGATTGAGCAATACCAAACTTATAAAGCCTTTGATTAACATTTTAAAAAATATATAAAAGCAAAAAGGAGAAGGGGACATGGGATAGGGGTTTTCTAGGGAGGGGAAATGGGGAAAGGGGATGGCATCTGAAATGTAAATAAAATATCCAATAAAAAAATCAAAACAAAAAAAAAAAAGAAAAGAAAACTAAGCAGTTCTGGTCAAGGTGTGGCCATGCCCATCATCAACACATCATTATCTAGGCTCTGCTCTTTTTTTCAAGAGTGGTGTGACAAGATGTTAGAACTCTGAATGTTTTCTTATGACCAGTTTCTTTTATTAGGCAGCACAGATTTCAGCTTCTTCCATCTCCCAGTATAAGATTCCTGAAAAAAAAATAACAATTCCTTGTAGACTAAGGAATTTAGTAGTTACATGGATGAAGAGAGGAGCACATCGGCTCTCTTTGGAACATCTTTGCTCCTGCTAGGACTGATAAATGGCAGCTTCCATAGGATACACAGGACCAATCCAAAAACGTAAGAGAAGCACAGGGCACAGGGGCTTAGTTACAATCCTGACTAGTAAGTGGCTTTGGCTAACACAGGAGTGACTGTTGGGCCATAAAGGTGAAAGGTATGATTAGGAGATGAATTGGGGGGACATAGAAGCAACATTCAGTGAAGGAAACAGGCTCATGAGAGTTTGTTCAGTCATGTAACTGAAATAACAGTGAGCAAATAAAACACAAAAATATCATCAACACCCAGTGGGATAAATATCGAGAGAATCTGTACTATATCATTAAGAATGTCAGCTTTTCATCAATCCTTGACAGACACGAAGCACCAGAGTCAAGTAGAAACAGAAAAATTTTAAAGACTTGTGATAAACCCACTGAGTTATTAATTTAAACAAACAAAACACAAGAGAACCTTAGCAGCTCCAGATGGCCTTACTGATTGATTTAACCAATTTTTCAAAGAAGAATTAATACTTCTCTGGGTTCATGCTGTGGCTATAATAAACACCATGTCCAAAAGCAGCTTTGGGAAGAAAGGATTTATTTGGCTTATGCTTCCCAGACACAGTCCATCACTGAGGGAAAGTCAGGGCAGGAACTTGAAAATAGAAACCATGGAAAAATGCTACTCTGTGGCTCACCCTCTGGCTAGTTCTCTTGATCATGTTCATCCAGCTTCTTATACAATAACCCAGGTCCATCTGCCTACTGGGTTGGGCTCTCCCACCTCAATCATCAATCAAAATAAAAAATTTTAACAGTCAAAAAAGTAAGGAAGTTATCAAAGGAAAAGGAAGACATTCCCCAAAGCATCACAGGTCCTAGCTTGGAGAAATTAATAATGACCAAGTTTAGCACAGTCTGAAAAAGTCTAGAGCTGCTATCAAATAAGACTGCATCGACTGCGTCAAAAGCTTGGAGATATTCAGCAGTTAAAAGCACTTGCTGATCCTGCAGAGAATCTGAGTTTCATTCATTACCATATACCAACTTCCAACCACTACAACTCAGATTATAGGGGGTCTCATGGCCTCCTCTACTGACCGGAAGTACCAGGCACATGTAGGCAATGCATATATACATGGAAATACTCATATATGTAAAAAGAAACAAGTCAATCACAAGTAATAAATAAAAAAGAAAATTGAGAAAGAAAAAGTATAGCACATGTGTATGTCATCTTTAAACACAATTGTCATCTAATCACTATACTTTGTCAATAAAAGAAAACAAATAACCACTTAGCCTGACTCTGTATATCTGCCTAGGTTAGGAATCAAAGGGTTTTTTTTTTTTTTCCTATATAACAGTATAGAAAGATTTTTTAAAAATGTTTAGAAAGCCACTGCTCTGCAATTTCCAGTAACATAATAGAATCAAGCAAGAATGCCCAAACTTCCTTTGGTAAATGCTGTCAGGAAACACATTGTATGCTACTCTGGAGAAGGTATGATCCTGGTGGTGACATCTGAACAAGCATTATAAAAATATGTCTCATTATAGAGATATCTGTTTTTATTGTGGCAGAAAAGCAAATGTCTTTGTTTATTTAGTAGGTTATTAATCAGTTACGTAGTTTTTGAAAGATGGTCTCACTATATAGCACAGATTGATCACAAACTTGTGATCATCCTGCCTCAGTCTTCCAAGTGCTGGGACTGCAATACAGATACCATGCCTAACTTATAAGCATGTTTTCAGTAGGAAAACCTGATGTGATGTGCTCCCTGAATCACCGCATCCTTATGACACAGTATAGCCTGTGAAGGGTTCTTGCCCCTCCTAAACAGTATGCTGTACTGAAGCTTTTATCTCATGCTTTAAATATGTTACACAAAGAATCAGATGAGCAATGTGAGGACCACTGTAAGAAAACAACTACACCATGTGATGCACTCTGTACATCAACTATGTGCCCTTTAAAAGAAGTCACTTCATAGCAGAAGTGACTGAATACATATAAAAATAAAATGTAGATTGTGTAGAGCTTCAAAGGCTCCTGTTGAAAGCAGCAATGATAACAGACTTATAAAATATGTTGGCAAAAGTAAATGGGGATCATGTATTAGTTGCTGTCCCAAGATTCTCCATTTTCTTTGGTGTGATAACAACCAAACTCTGATTCTGTCTGAAAATGTGATTATTTTTAAGAGAAATGGGTTTGTGGTGGTTAATATTGGGTATAAGTCATCTGGATTAAAAATCAAGTAAAAGACAAGCTACTCCTGGTATAAATGTTCTTGATCTTATTATTGGAAGTGGAAATACCTACTGTAAATGTGGTTGGTACATTTTGGTGGCAGCCCAGGTAAAAAAAAGTTAGAAGAAGCTATCGGGGTTTTGCCAGATTGCCTTGACTTTCACTGGCAAGTTTGTCTATTCCAGTGGTTTTCAATCTTCCTAATGCTGTAACTCTTTAATAAAGACCTTATGTTATGGTGACCACAACCATAATATTGTTTCCATTGCTATTTCATAACTACAAGTTTGCTACTGTCATCATCATAATGTAAATATTTGACGTGCAGAATATTTGTTATGAGAGCCCTGTGAAAAAGTCATTCAACCCCCAAAGGAATCAGGACCTACATGGTGAGAACAACTGATCTATTCTACGGCTATTGATTCTGCATTCCGTTGCTTATATAAGAACCTAAGTGATTTGCATTTTGAGTATGAATTGAAGATCAACGGCCCTCCAGGAATCCTCTAAGCAAGCCTTATGTGACAGGTACTGAAGCATCCAACTATATAACAAGACTCAGCAACTACTTGTTGATTGCCTTCTCTAGTATGAAACAGGATTGTTGGATTACCCCTACTTCATTGGATAAACCAATTGAATACATCCTCTGTTCATATATACTCTTCTGTCAGTTTTGTTCCTCTTGAGAATGCTGACCAGGACAATGTCCAAATATTCAGAAACACCATGTACATTTTATATAAAATATTCAGCAAATATGGATATGAACTAGTTAAAGAAGTTAAACCCTGAATGTTTGAATCTATATGCTTTGCATGTGGGTGCTTCTTATAATATTCATTTAACTTCTCCATGTTTAAATTTTTAATAACTAAAATTTAGAAATTGTTCATCTTTTTCATATCTGTTTGTGTGATATTTTATTATTGTGCCAACGGCTTTAAAACTTACCTTATTAAGAATCATGTTATTAAAATAGTAATAATGCCTCTTCTTAATGTTTTAGTAAAGTTTCAGCTTCATTTTAGGGAAATAAATCATAATTTAATACTCAGGTGAAATGGTTTTCAGCTAACCATTGTTTATTTACAATCAAATGAACAGTGATCACTGTGAGGTTGGATTTGTATAATTTCATTCTATATTTCCTGATGACTACTCACTGGCAGAGACCCTCTATGGAGGCAGCATGCTAAGTGCTTTGTGTTGATCCTTTCTTATTCTTTACAAAAGCACATTTGAACTATTAATGACAGAGGTTCAAAGAAAAAGAAGACAAGCACGTCCAATTTTTTAAAGGTTTCTGAGCAATCACTATAAGAAAGAAGAATGGTGAGTCTAGGAACACATAATGCAATTCCCAAGTATGCTCACTATAGATTCAGGTACTGAACCTGCATGTTAGACCACAGCATATGGGACTGCCATCGGTCCAATCAGAACTGGTATTTCTTATGTCATAGTTCCTATGAGGGAGGAGATAAAGTAGACGGATGGGATGATCCAAGGTAAGCTGGTTGGTCAAGTGCAATAAAAATATAAAGAAATATAAATCTGATCATGCTGGGGGAGAGAGAGATTTAAATCATGTGGCCTGTGATCCAGAGACAAGTGACCTTCAGTTGTGAAGATATGATCGGGGGTAAGGGTTTTGAGTACTCAGTAGCCATCACAACAACAAGGACATTGACTGAAGAGATAGTCTGCCGGTTGGGATACTCTAAGGGCTAGACAATACTCAATAGGGACAAATTGTATAAAACATAATATCTACTTTCACATTGTCTAGTAGGAGACAGGGGCTGTGTTGAAATATAATTGATACCTGAAGGATGAATGTCCTTAGATGTCTCAACAGAGGCTGGGAAGAAAGAGATATGTTGTACTGGATCTATAATTATCTTTTGACCAGTTTCTTTTAAAGATTAGAGATAAAATTGCCTGTAAAAATGTCCAATGTATAATACATACTTAAACATATTTTAAAAGTAGTTTTCCCAGCATTAGCTTTGTAGAGAGAAAAAGAAGAGTCATCAGCAGGATTCATTCTCAACCTTTGTCTTACACAGTGGAGCCTACAAAGCTGCAGAGATAAGGTTTGCTACTCAGGGTTGAATAGGCAGCAAAGCAGACTGATGCTGATAACACCAGGCTATGGATTTTATGAAATAGGATTTCTCCTTTTTTTCTAGATCCCTTTTCCTAACTTAAGATATTAGATGTATGCAATTGATAAACTGTGTGATAAACACAATGAATGGAACTTGGTAGCACAGCACTTGTATAGCAAGCATGAGGCTCTGCCTTCCATCCTCAGCACTGAGAAAAATAGTAATAATTAGTATTAGGTCTGCTAGGTGGATATAGTATTAAATCAATGCCTGTTGACCTATCACTATACTCATTAAAATATACCTCATAATTAAATCCAGTGCTTTTCTCACTTGTCTTTTTGAAGACACCACAAGGCAGCGCAGGTAAATCATAAAGTTCAAATCCTTTATAAAGCTGAAGTCAAGATTCTGGTGATGTCTACAGACGATTTGAGGGAGAAGCTGCTAGAAGGCTGGCTATCAAGCTCACCCATGTAGCTTACAGTGGGAAGCATTAGGTCTTTGTGTCTGGCCCTCTCCTAATGGTTACTCAGATCTTGTCAGCTGGTGCCCATTGGTGCAAGTTACTGAGTGAGACTAGGTATGGAGTAAGGTGAGAGAAAAAAAAAAAAAAAAAAAACAAACTCAAGTCGAAAGCTATCATTGTGCATAACCTACCCTTGGAAGGAATAGCTCATTCTTGCTTTATCCTATTAGCTACAGAGTAGTCCTGGTTTGGTGTGAGAATGAACTGTACTCTATTGGAATACCAAGAGGCAGAAATCACCAGGCACTATCTTAAAGGACTATTTTCAATTTACCTCATAGAAGTCACATTATGGTTGCAGTTACAGACTAATAAAAAAAACACATAATACACAATGATTACAGAAGCAACAATGAGTTTGTATGATGGTCAGTGTTAATTCTCAGTGGAACAGAATCTTGAATAATCTGAGAGACACACTTAGCCATTCTTATTGGTTACTCTCCTGACTATGTTAATTAATGTGGGAAGACCTGTACACTATGGGCACCATATTCTCTGGCCAGGATTTTGGACCAGGTCCGTGGAGAGAGGGAACTGCTCAGTAGTATGCACTTACTGTTATCTGCTTGCAGACAGTGGATGTCAGGTGACTGGCTGTTTCAAGCTTCTGATGCCTTAATTTCTTTGCTATAACCAAATATATTCTTAAACTGTGAGCCAGAACAAGTCTTTTCTCCCACAACTTGTTTTTGTCAGGTTTTTTTTTTTAAATCACAGCAACTGGAAAAGAAACTAAGACAGTATAGAAGCTAAGGATAAACTGTTCGTGCCATACATTTAGTCTCTTCTCTACATTTCAGTCTCTCTTATGAGAAAGATATTTAAAAGAAATGAGAGTAAGGTGTGTAGACATGTTTCTTCATAATAAAATTCAAATTTGAAAATTAGCTAAATTTTTAAAGACATATAACTATTCAGCTTGGGTTTATCTACATAGCACTGTGTTGTGTAGACCCGGAAGTGCTGGTATTATTTTGAAACAAGTTAAACCTTAAGTATAGGTTATAAGGCTGTTCCTTGTTTTCCGTAACATTGTTGTTGTGTCCCCTGGACTCAGATCCAGGATCAGAATGAGACAATTGAAGGAAAAAGCTCCCTGAAAGTCAAACTTAAGAGCCTAGTCATGACTCTAGCACACTTAGAAGTCAAGGTCTGAACAGATTTAATTTTATGCTTCTCTCCATGCTCTTTCCATTACAATCAGAGAGGAATCCATAATCCATTCCTCCATAAGACAAATGCTATTTCTCTTTGCTTAGAAATGTTTTGTAATTTAATCACCACTCTTGCTGGCTCTGCTTCAGGCTTCATAACAAACAAAAACATTTTTTCTCTGTTGGATTAAAGCTGACACCAGTTCTTGGCAGATTCTAATGCTGCACTCTGGACAGCAGCGAATGCTGTCTGGAGCACTCTGAGAAGCATCAGTCAGCCTGTCCTTGGTATATTGTTTCCTATTTGTAGGAAATGGAAATTGAAAAGGCCAGTCATGTATAGAAATACTAATGTGGTCCACAGAGTGATCTTCTTGTTTTTTCAGCTAGACAATAGTTCATGCTCATGTCCTGCTGGGCTCTCATAGCAGAACTGGCATCCATCACAGCAACATTACCTCCACCCACTGTCAGGAGCTCCCTTCATCCAGATGAATCCATAATTCTAGAATTAACAGTGCAATGTAAATACAATGCCCAGCATAACATGAAAGTCTTTGGATTTACAACCAAGTCACCAATGCAGAGCCTGCTGAAGAGAGAAAAGTAAGATGTGTGTATAGCTGATGTGGCTTTTTACATTGCACATGAATCTAGGCTTTAAAAATAAGCATATAAATCATGTGCTATAGGTCCTTATTGCAACACATAGGGCCCTAGAGTTTAATTGCAACTGTCCATTGTGTTTTACAGTATCAGGAGGAGATGTTGCCATAACTTCAGATCCGTGCCAATGCCTACTGCCCCTGAATGCATTGAGAGCACAAGAAAGAGGTACTGGGAGTACCCACAATGACCCTACTGATTCTTGCAATTAATGAAGGCTTAGTCTTTACAGATGGCTGCTTAATTCCTTTGCAACCTACATCTTTAGTTTTCTGGAGGAGGCTGCCATACATTCACACTACTTAGGTATAGATTTAACAATCAGAGCCAAGTACCCAGTTATTCAATATTTAAACATAGTTGTTTAAATACATAGAGGATTTTCTTTCCTCTCAGGGCCACTGTCAATGTGTTTAAAGTTTCTTTCATGGAAAAGTTGTGTACTTTTTTACTCCACAAAGTCAAAGCTGGGTTGTTCCTGTGTCATCAAAATCACTGAAGCAGCTGAGTTATTATATTGGTGGAATTAATTATTGAAATGAAGACATGCTTTGTTCTGCTTTAATGGGGGAGATAAAAGCCTGAATAATTAAGAATAGTTCTCTATTATAGCTAATGTACAATGTGTATTCTAAAATAATTAATTGAGTTTGGTAAATTATTTTATATTATCTGTTTCTTCATTTAACATAGTTATACATTCATTGGTTTATTTACTCAAAACTATTAATTAATTAGTATCTTCAAGTTACCAAACACTATCATGGAAAATGAAAATATAAACATAAATAAAACATTTTCTGTCATCTGAAACCTTTTTATTCAACAGATCTATGAAATCCCCAGATTCTGAAAGTCCATAGGGTGTTAAATGAGATGTGAGGGTTTTTTGGTTTTGTTTTTGTTTTTTTTTTTTTTCTTCAAAAATCTGACATTTCTCTGAAAAACATGTTAATATAGTCTCTATTTTGTTCTGGCCACAAATTAAACTTAAATTCCTTTTAAGCTTAATTTTCCTTAACTGAAATCTTCCTTTGTATTTAATGTACCATATTGAATGTAACTTATTTTTTTGTCCTACAGCCATCTTAAATGCTATTGTTTTTGTTTACTTGATAGCTCTTTTATTCTGTCAACACTGGAAGAAACTTGTTCTGAAGAAGTATAAATGTTGTTTAGTTGGTGGTTCAGTCTTTGGGAGCCCCCAATGGTCAAGGTTAGTTGACTCCATTGGTCTTCTTGTGGAATCTCTATCTCCTTCAGGTCCCTGAATCCTTTCCCTAACTCTTCCACAAGAGTCCCCAAGCTCCCTGGCTGTTGATTTCTGCATCTGTCTGAGTCAGTAGCTGGTTGGCACTCTCAGAGGACAGTTATGCTAGGCTTCTGTCTGTAAGCATAAGACAGTATCATTTATAGTGTCATGGATTGGTTCTTGCTCATGGGCTGGATCTCAAGTTGGGCCAGTCATTGGTTGGCCTTTCTTTCTGTCTTTACCCCATCTCTGTCCCTGCACATTTTGAGCCACTGTGTCTGGCCTCAATGAAAGAGGATGTGCCTAGTTCTGCAGTGACTTGATGTGCCAGGGTCAGGTGATACACGGGGTGGGGGTGGGGTATCTTCCCATTCTCAGAGGAGAAGGGGGTGGGAGTGAGGCTGTATTTATGGTACCTAAAAGAGGCAGGGCACTGCAATCTGGATGTAAAGTGAACAAATAAATAAACAAATGAAAAGAAGAGGAGGAAGAGAAAGAGGAGAAGGAGGACGAGGAGGAGGAGGAGGAGGAGGAGGAGGAGGAGGAGGAGGAGGAGGAGGAGGAGGAGGAGAAGTAAATGTTAAGAGCATTACATTGAGAATGGAGAAAAAAGCTGGTGTTCCTTAGTTCAGAGCTGATTAGAGAAGTTCTATTGCTGGGAGTCTACTAGGCTTGGAATGGGTTGAAGCCAGACATAGCATTGAATGCATTTAAAGACTGGTGGTCTCTGTAGTTTGAAAAACTGATGAACTCTGGCCTTCTATCTCTCTAACTACAGTGAATGCTGGAGCTGCTGGCTTCTAAAAGAAATCTAAAAAGGTTCTTGCTTATTCTGAGATTAAAAACTACCTTGGGATATTCACATCTGTTACTAAACAGTTGGGGATTAAGTAAAGGATTTATTGCTAGGGCTCCTTACTCTCTTGACCAGAAGCCTCCCCTCTCACTTGTCAGGTAGGAGGGAGGTTTGGAGCAATAAACTTTTATTGAACCAGGAGAAGAGAGTCACACCCTCAGAAGGAAAAACTTTACACAAGCAAATATGCATAAACTCACATGCATTTACATACATACACATCCATGCACACATATTCATACACCTTCATGCACAACTGTTGGGTCCAACTACTTATCTCATATTTACATACTTACATACACACATACATACATACTTACAAAGGCATATGGAACAAAAGCCCAAGCACCAGTGCAGAAAGAACTCACTCATTATGGATGAAAATTATCTCCAATCTTCATTGCATGAAGATATTAAAAGCATCTACCCTTTTATTGCTAAATAAATTAAACCCAACTCTGTAAGAATAAAACCTTTGTCCTATTTTATAAGACTAAACTGTCCTTGCTGTTAAGAAAAGAACTGTTCCATTCCATGGTAAAAAGAAACCTGACTGCTCTTTCTACTCTCTCTGCAGCTTCCTCTTTGTCTCTCTTCATATCTTTTTTACAATCTGTTATATTTTGCTATGTCTTGGTTTCTAATTCTCTTTCTATATTTTGTGTTCTGCTCTTTCCTTCTTCCCCTAGCTTGATGTCATTATTCCTAATTTTTTGTACCTTTTTTAGGAGAATAAATCCCATAGTTTTTTTTCAAGCATCTTCTGGGTTTTTTTTTAACAAAGCTTCACTAAAAGTACAAACATAATTTCAAATCATAAATTGAATAAGAAATCTACAACAGAAATGTTTACATGTGTTTCCAGTAAGAGTAGCTAGCTAGACATTTATTTTCTGTCACTAGCTCTATGGGTTCATTGAAAGTTAAAAACTGCAATTCTTGTTATTAAGTCAGCATTGATGTTTTGTATAGATAAGCCTAGTCAATATTTTATCTTCTGTCCTTTTACCTACAATAAATCATTTCTTTTCCTTTTATGGCTTTTGATTAATTGTTTTATAGCCTCTAGGAATGTATCCCTAAGTTGTAAATGCCTGCTATCTATCTCAGACACATGAAGACTGGCAGAGTTCTAATTGCAGTTTTATATCAGAGAGGGCTTTAATAGCAGTCCTATTATAAAAGGCTTAATGATTACTAGTGTAATTGTAGGAATTATTATAGTATTATCATTAAGAATTAAGAAATCATCTGTATGTCTGTATAATAACATCAATAAAAAATAATTCAACTTCATTGATCTAAAGAAATTTGCACAATAGAGCATTTAATCCCAGGAATTATGTAATATTCATTTTATAAGGACAAAAAAGACATATCAGCTACAGTAATCATTTCCTGAGATTCGTTCTTTGGCCTTGCCTCTCAAAGGCTGGTGAAACTTCTCTGGAAGATCACCTGCTAGCTTTTAGCCCTTGCTAGAAGGCTCCTGACATTCTTTCATTTTTCCATTGATTGACTTTCAGCTTGGACATTCATATGGTGGTATCACTTTATATACTGAATGAGATAGCAGCCAAAACTTCATGGGAAGTTAAACAATTTCTCGTTTTGATTCAAGCAAGATGTCATTGCTCACACGTGAACACAATAAGAAAACCTCAGTTCCAAGGGTAAAATGTAAGCAACATCTCCCTGTGGGAAACTGAGGTATCTGTGTTTCCAGGCTGGTATTGTACTCTGCCCATTGCCTAATACAGAGGTTCACCTTCAGTTCAGGATTCAGCTGTGCTTCCTCTAGCATTTCTACCATCAACATCTCCTCAGAAGTTAAGTTAATAACTTAACTGACCAAGAGCTATGGTGCTGTGTGAAAAGTTAAATACCACATACATTTGTAGGAATAATGCTAATTCCTCCTTAGTCAGGTCTGGTCCTATAACATGATCAAAATGTTTTGCTATATTATTGTACTGTCTGATTTTGTGTGTCAAATTGACACGAGTTAGTGTTATTACAAAAAAGGAGCCTCAGTTGAGGAAATGCCTCTGTACAATCCAGCTATAATGTGTTTTCTCAATTAGTGATCAAGGATAGAGAGCTCAGTCCATTGTAAATGGTTCTATCTCTGGGTTGGTAATTCTGGGTTCTGTAAGAAGGCATGCTGAACAACCCAGGAGAAGCAATCCAGTAAGCAGCACCCTCCATGGCCTTGCATCAGCTCCTGCCTTCAGGTTCCTGCCCTGTGTGAATTCCAGTCCTGACTTCCTTTGGTATTGAACAGCAATGTGGAAGTGTAAGCTGAATAAACTCTTTCCTCTCCAACTTGGTTCATGGTCATGGTGTTTCATTGCAGCAATACAAACCCTGACTAAGACAATTTTTTTCACTAATCCTTTATTATTTACTATGTTCCTGTCCTTCTAGTTATCAATTTATGAACAAATATTAAATACAGATTATTTGTTTAAAATTACTATTTAAATTCTGCTTCATGGCTTCAAAATGTATTATCTTATTTTTGACTTTTAATTTCTTCATATGCATGTGACTATGCTCATGCCTTATGTGTATGAGTCAAAAGCAAACACTGTCTCTTTACTGCCTGAAATTTGACAAGTAGGCTAGGCTGGCTCACTATTGAGGTATAGGCATTGTCCCATCTCTGCCCCCTCAGGAGTGAGATTATAAACATGTACCACCAAACTTGGAATCATTTTTCTTAATGTGTGCTCTTTGAACTGAACTTAGATCCTGTTCTGACAAAGCTTATTTTATGGCAAGATTATCAATAATTGACTGGTGTTTATTTAACTGTTCATTGACCTGGTTAATCAATTAGGTTGAACTAGAACTGATAGAGTATCAATAGAAGACTTTCAAACACTTGAATATTCACAGTAACAATGATAGAACTCTACTTCAATATATCAATTGTATCTCTGGTCATATGGGACATCTTAGAAAAATAATTCTGGATAAAATTTCAAAGAAGCCTTTAGAACATTTTTTTGCATATGGCAAGGGTGATTTTGAATCCTAATTTTTTACACTAATGGGATATAGGGAATTATATGAACACTTTCATTCTGAGTATATAGGGAGTAATTAGGAAATAACAAAATTATATATGCTGAGCAACCAGAATTCATATTGTAGTATAAGACCACAGTAATATTTGAAAATGGTGGGCAATGATATGTTTTCTTTCACAGAAGAACTCTAGACAATAAAACTACCTAGTAATTAAGTGATTTTAAAACTTTCAAAATGATATATTAATTTGCAAAACAGTCATCCTCTCCTTACAACCATTATGTGAAATTTTGTAGAGGAAACTTATTTATACAAGCGTTATTTTCTTGGTTGTTTATGCATTAAAGGGAAAGTGTATTTCCATAGCTAAGTGAAGGAAGTCTGCTAAAACCAAGAGGTCAAACCCAGCACTGAAGATGGTGATATGCTGAAATAAAACACAACTGGTAAGATGACAGACCGGTTCTGCCAAAAAATATTTAACCTGAATCTAATAATGAGAAAGTCATCACTCATAGGCAGAGCACAGGATACTCTACAATAAAACTGGTCTAGTCTTTGTGTAAACTCAGCATCTTAAAATGATATTGTGTTTATTGAAAGGGAACTGTAGGTTCTGTTCCAGTTTCAAAATCAGTAGAAGTACTCTACTGATAAATTAAATTGCATAAACCATGATTGGAAATTGGAACACTCAATGAGATGGCTTGTGTTAAGCAGAACGCGGAACCCTCCAAATTCCTAGAATGTATGAATATGAGGAAGCAGGAATCAAATTACAAATAATGTTACATTATCCAGATGAGCTGAATGCTTCATGGTGGCCCATTAAATGATCATGTCAAAGACCTGGATCCCAATTAATAGACTGAGAACTTGAAAAGTTACTGTATCATTAAAGCTCTCACTTAATTGATGAATCAATCCACTTACAGATACATAATTGACTAAAACATTAAAAATGGGAAACTGTGGAAGGTGAAGCCTACTTAAAAATGTGCATTGCTAGGGTCATACCATTGAGGGTTATATCTTCTTCACAGCTTCTCTGCCTTTTCCCCTGCACACCCCTCTCTCTGCATTCTAGATCCCTTGAGGTGGGCACCATGTTTTCCATGCTCTTTTGTAATGATATTCTATGGTAGCATGGCCCCAAAATGATGGAGTCATCTGGGTAGCAATTACATCTAATGGGCAACTTGGGATAACTCTTTCTTCCCTTATGGTGATTTCTCTAATAATTTGCTGCAATGATAAAAAATTCAAAGCGTGAAATAACAGTGTCATGATGATAGAATGTAAAAAAGACTTGACTGTTGGTGATTTTGACAGTGGGTATGGGTTGAGTCAATAGATGTAAGTAGATAGACTTATGGGATTATAACAGAAGAAAATATTGTATCTCTCTAAGATTGCATAAAGGAATGCAACATTACTGACAGTTTAATTTTAGCCCCCAAAGAATCATGACTATACATTGTACTGTGTCACTGAATTTCTGGTGACTTGTTATAGTAACTGCCTTAGTCAACCTTTTGTTCTGTTGTTGCAATGTACGTAACATAAACAACTTAAGGAGGGTACTCTGTATTTTAACTACAGGTACGAAGGCCTCAGTTCATTGTTTCTGGTTCCATTACTTCGAGGTCTTTAGAGAAGAAGCACATCATTGTGGGTGTTGCACTTGAAAGAGGTGCACAGCAGACAGGTAGCAGCAAGTAGTACAGGAAATGGCGAAGGCAAGATACAGTCTCCTAGTACAAGCTCATGCTGACCTTCTTTATCCAAACATGTCTCAAATTGTAGTTTGTACAATTTCCGAATAATGGCACGATACTAAAAATCCATCAACAGATTAACCCATGAATTAGGTCAAAGGTGTCAGGATCCAACAGCTTGTTAACAGTCTACCATAAGAAAAACAGAGACAGTCTATAAGGGACATTTTATGTCTTACAGAAATTATGGCATTAAAAACCAAGCTCCAATTTAACCAACATCTAAAACTGTGGCTTCAGAAGCAGTTCATAGGCTGAAAGTTGCTGCACTTTAAAGGCACTGTTGAAAAATCCTAGATTGTTTCTAGGATTAGTAGAAACATAGGTGTCAAAGGCTCTGCATGTAAGCATTAGAAGATTAAAGGATCCTAGTTTAGGCAACTAGAAGAGAGAAGATACTGTTTTATAGTAAAAAGAAGCTCAACAGATTTTATATACAAATAAATTATATATATATATATATATATATATATATATATATGATTTTAAAATATGAGAAGGCTCATCAGCTAAGGAGGTTTATAAGCAAAATGCTGAAGATGAAGCCAGAATTTGTTTTATCAAATCTCACAGGAAAAATGAGAGAGGAAACAGATAGAAATTGTAGGAGAAATTATGAGTAAAAGAACTAAAAATTTTGGTGATCTGAGAAATTTCAAATTTCTGCTTAGATCCATTGTTCTCGACCTGTGGGTCATGAGTTCTCTGGGATATCCTGCATATCAGATATTTACATTATAATTCTTTACAGTAGCAAAATTACAGTTATGAAGTATCAATGACATAATTCTATGGCTGAAGGTTACCACAGCATAAAGGACTATATTATAGGGTTGCAATAGAAAAGTTGAAATTCACTGGCTTAGATCTTCAAAGCACTAAAATCAGAAACTACAGTGTCAAGAACATGTGCTCCAGAAAAAAAGGCTAAGAGAGTAGCTTCCTGACCATACTCTAGGCCTGTAAAGATAGGTATCTGACTAACCCTACTCAAACATCAGAATGGAAGGCAGAAACCTTTTTATTCTCTGTGATATAAGCCAGAGGCACATAAGCTTCTGAAAATCTCATGCCAGTAAAAAATGTTCAGGGGGATCTTGTAGAATCCATGACCCCTGTCACAAATAGGGCTTTTCTATTCGGTTTGTTGCTGAACTCACAGCACTTAGAACAGTGCTATATCTGGTGGTCTCAACATAGGAAAAGACAGAGCAGACCAAAGAACACTAGTCTGCTGTTTGTTATTCTACACATAGAAGATCCCTTGGGCAACTTTGAGAAGTCCATGGGGATGAATAGGAAAGAGCACTTGCCAATCAGGTATTTTTGCAGAGCTATACATCTAAAAATTCCAATGATTATCTAATTGGAGAAAGGAGGGTGAGACTATCTTTCTTGTCCAAGTCCTTTGGTCTTTCCTTTTCTACAATAGGTCTGGCATCTTCAAAATCAAAGCCTAGAATGAATCTCTTTGTTCCTATGTGTTCTGTTTATCATCCTGTACTGGAAGTAGTGAATGAAGGCCACTCTAGCTTAATGAATCGGGGAAGAGATGAGTTATATAATGATAAGCAAGGGGGGAAGGTAAATAGTTTCCATAAAATATTATCTATAAAACTTAGAATGAAATGATGAATTAGGTACTAATGCCATACTAAAAACAGCCCAACTAGGAATAGATAAAAGGTGGTGGTAAGGAGAATCTTGTATGTAGTGGCTATTTTGCTACACTCTCTAAGAACTCATTGTCAACTGCCTGGAGAGACGATGCTGAAAGAGAAAAGCAGCAGGCATAGTAGCCACTGGCAAAGCATAGAACAAGCAGACAGCAAATATTAAACTAAGACAGGGCAAGCCAGAGATCATCTGAGATTTGTGCCTCCTACCTTGGTGGTCTAAGCAGTTATGGCAGTTCCCTTTGCAAACAGTTTGTTAATTTGTAGGATGATGATGATAATACAGATTCCACAGCTGGACCTCGAAAGTGAAATGAGATAGTATATATAAAGTACTTAGCACTAAACCATCATTTGTTAGAATCTGATTGCTGTTAAGCAGTTATCAGCTATTTTGTGTAGAGCAGAGTTTAAGCAAGGAGAAGATGGGAAAATGCTATATATTGGAAAAATAGATGTATGAAAATGAATAAAAAATGAATGAAATAAAGACTGCTCCCACTTGGACATGGCAGTGAGTGAATTACACAGAAGGATCAAGATAGGGAAAGGAGAAAAATCATTTGCATATGCTGAGATTTAGAT
This sequence comes from Arvicanthis niloticus, assembly GCF_011762505.2. Lineage (NCBI taxonomy): Eukaryota > Metazoa > Chordata > Mammalia > Rodentia > Muridae > Arvicanthis > Arvicanthis niloticus. The sequence continues at coordinate 19,924,957 of NC_047673.1, read as the reverse complement.
CCAGTGGCATACCTCTGTTAGCTGCTGTGGTAAGACTGGGTGTCTTCTTCTTTTCCAATAAATACTAATAAATGCTGAATTGATCTTTCTACTGCAAAGCACATTCAATGAAAAGACACTAATCACTGTTGAACTTAAATATCTCCAAAAAATATCAGGATGCAGAGCTAATTAAACTGGAAAGTTATTTTTAAACATTTTTCTCAGTGGTGGAAAGAATTCTAGAAAATTATATATTAAAATGCCAAGAAATCTAAGTCATTTCATTCTTTAATTGTCAGCATGTAGCCTAGAGGCTTTTGAACCTACAGACATTGGAGTGAGATTGAGAAGTGACACGCATCACCAAGTGAGATGTGCATGGCAATGTTCATGTTCCATTTGGGAAAACTTAGATCTACTAGGCCTCCAGAGCACAATTGTCACTGGGTTTTTCTCTGGTTCAGTATAAAGATAATATTGTTTGGAGCTGAGATTTAAGAAATAGCAGAAAGTAGAAATAATCTGGAGATCCAATACTGAATGCTCTGCTTTCTAAGTGCAGGACTGAGTTAACCCTATATGAATGGGAAAGCCACTCAATGGCACAGCACAGAACCATTTTTAACCATTTTGTAAATTCCTTTGAACTCTCTGAATTGTTTGTGATTGAGTACAAGAATGAAGGAATTTTTCTGGAATAGACTACCTATATCTGCCTTGCCACCTCCATGACACAAAAGACTAGGTTTCACAGGGTACTGATACATAAGAGTGAAGTTGAAATGACATTGTAGTGTTTAAAGCACTTGAGTTCAAAGTTCTGTGAGGTCATCCAGACAGAGTGTATATTGAGGAGTGACAGGTATAAAGATAAACCTGTGAACAAAATGAACATTCAATTTTAGGCAAAGGAAAAAGACTCTGGAAATGAGCATGTGGCAAAGCGTATAAATACCCAGCATTTCCTTTCAATAAAAAAGACTTGAGACATGATCGGACCCTCTGTCTTGTCTCCATTCTTCACGTCTTTTTCCCCTCCATCCCTGCTCTCTCTCTCTTGCTAGACCCTGACCTGTGGACCGGAGCAGTAGTTTGGGCCGGGACATAATGGCCCCCAAGCGTGGGGCAGTGCAGTTCTCAACAGACCTGTACTAGATGTCATGCATGAGGTTGTTCAGATGAGATGAAGCAACTCAAAGTAACACTTGACAAATGATTGATCTTGATGGGGTGGGGAAGGGAGATGAAAATTGGAAAACAAAACACATGTAGTACTGCAACTGATGAGACAATGTCAAATATGGTAAAGTGGTTTTCTGTTTTCTTCATCAACCTCAGGCTCTTTTAGAGGAATCTTGGCTGGTACAAGATCCCCTCATGCTAAAAAGCAAAATGCCTTGATTGCAATTTCCTCTTCTAGGATACTCATGAGCGTAAATAAATGACTATTTGTTCTTCATCCTCTCTTCTTACAAGTGTAGATTATGCTTCTGACCACATCTTTCTATGATGGGTTAGGGAGAATATAATTAGTTAACTAGCTCATGGAATGTTTGTTATAGGCTGTGTAAATCAAAACCAGGGTTTAAATGAAAGCTTTAGAAGTTTTGGTTGCTTCTTCTGGTACACACATCTAAGAACAATAGAAGTAAAGCAGGATGACCTAAGAGAAATCAGAGTCATCTCTCACAGTACACCCAGATACATCCCCTCTTTGCAGCATCTTTATCACCCAAGCATCATATAAAAACTGTATTAGTTCTAGAAATTATCTATCCATAAATTTTGTGGCATAATATTGATGTCAAAAGAGGAATACCTCTAACAAAATAAATATGACAGAGTAAAGTAATTCAATCACAGTGTTATTCACTGATTTTGTGTGTGTGTGTGTGTGTGTGTGTGTGTGTGTGTGTGTGTGTGTGTGTGTATGCTGCTCTCACAGGAAGTCTCATGAGTGAACCATGGACATGGTTTTCAAAATAACCCAGAGGTTACTGAAATTCCAGTAGGGTATCACAGTTTTCTTAATTCTTACATTTGAGGGAGAAATCACTATCTGAGCATCTAAATTTGGTGATATCATTACTATGTGCTTATGTAGTGAAAAAAAATATTAAGAAAAGAATCTTCTGCCTTTGCCAAATGGGTTCTTTAATAAAGGCCAGCCACACTGTGTTCTGCCAGGAGAAAGCATGAGAAGTAAGCATGACTGTAGAAATAGGAAGCCTTCCTGTAGGAAACCTTGAGTAACAATTATTTCTTGTAAGCCAGTAGAAGTTCCAAATGACACCAGGAGGAATGAAGGTCCCTGGGACAAGTTGGCAGAGTATTGATTCCTCTCAACACACTGGGCCCAAGTCACACTAAGCATGATTGGCTATGCCTGTAGTCTGCCTGGTCTCAAGACAAAGACCACATCAATCAGAAACTCACATTTAGAGAAACTGATGCTCCCCAGAGATGAATGCATGCTCTGGTGAGCTTAGCTACAAGGAGTCTTCAGCCATGCACTCTCCTTTTTCATATTAAATGTACTCCAAGGGCAATGTAGAGAAAAGACTAAGAATAAATCAGCCACTTTTTAAATCATGGACTGTGAATACCACTAAAATGTAAAAGTCTATGGGAAATCACCTTGATTCATAATCCTATGCATACTGGGTGAATGGCTCAATAACATGACCTATTTTAGATAGACTGCTAGGCATCATAGGTGCAGCAAGTACAATGAATGTCCCATCTATAAGGAAACAGAGCACCTCTGCAGACCAATGGGGACTGTTAGCCATGTGCGCTCTCTGTGTGTTCACTGCCTCTTAATTATGCAAATGGACTTTAAGATACAGGATAGGAGCATATTCATGAAGGAATAAATAAAGTGTTGCTGCTCCTACAGTAATTTTGCTTTGCAAAAGAAGGAACTGGACATCCAAGTGAAGTTATCTCCTTCACAGTGACCTCCAAACAACACAAGAAAAAGAACACAAAGAAGGAAAAGAGTGGATAGTTGCCATCACTTTCCCCAGGTTAGAGAACACCTCACAATGAAAACTGCTTCCCCACTGCCCAGATTCCCACAAATTACAAGCCCATGAAATAAACACACTGTAGAAATTTTGATTTGGCTAATTTGGATCTTCAACTTTCCCAGTAAGGGCTGCATCTATCCTTTTATTTCATGCAATAAAAATTCACCAACTATTGCCAAAATTAAGCACTTCCAAATCATGTCAAAATGCAAACTGAACAATAATAGCTAACATTTATTATGCACCCACTCTGAGCCAGGGACAGTGTTAAGAAACAATTCATTACAGTGCCTGCTGCTGTAGTTACATGATAATTTAGTCTTCATAAATACCTCCTATGGCATTTCCCCCCTTTGTAGATGAGGAAATATTAATACTGATTATTAAGCAGTTTGCTCAGTTATATATTATCTAGAGGGTACTTGCATAGATGCATTGCCAATGTCAATTTTGCATTCCTGACCAAATACAATCGATCACTCATGTCAGTTACCCAGTATTCAGTTTTATGCCATTCCCTGAATATTGGGGTAATCAGCCTCTGACTGTAGAGATCAATGGAGCCTGAATATTTCCCTTTAGCAATTTGTAATGCCAAGTAGGATTTGAGGTAGTTAGTGAACAAGAAACATTTTCAGTAGTGGCATATGGTACAATGAACAAGAAACCCATTCTCCTTACAGTCTGCCCTGACTACCACCAAAAGACATAGAATAACTAACACTCTTTTTTCCATGGGCAAGCCAAGTTTAGGCTCTTTCATGCCTATGCACTGTCTAAGGGTGAGTAAATGCAAGCTAGATCTCATTTGGGTTGGCAATTCTGATGAGATTTCTAACGTCTGAAGGCAGTCTAGTTTATCTAGCACAAACTCCTTGAGCAAACATCTCTACAACAAGAATGCTTTGCCTTTGACTACACCATTTTGCTACTCTTAACATCTTAATGATGAGCTTGGCTTCCCTGGGGGAATCAAGAAGATTTGATTCCAAAAAAAAAGGAGGAAGGTGAGGAAAAAGAAGAGGAGAAAGAGGAGGAGAAAGAGGAAGAGAAAGAGGAGGAAGAGGAAGAGAAAGAGGAGGAGGAAGATGAGGAGGAAGACAAGGAGGAAGAGGAGGAGAAGGAAGACAAGGAGGAAGAGGAGGAAGAGGAAGACAAGGAGGAAGAGGAGGAAGAGGAAGACAAGGAGGAAGAGGAGGAAGAGGAAGACAAGGAGGAAGAGGAGGAGGAAGAGGAGGAGGAAGAGGAGGAGGAAGACAAGGAGGAAGAGGAGGAGGAAGAGGAGGAGGAAGAGGAGGAGGAAGAGGAGGAGGAAGAGGAGGAGGAAGAGGAGGAGGAAGAGGAGGAGGAAAAGAAGGAGAAGAAGGTGGGCAAATGTGTACCTAATGTTGATCAGGAAGTCCCGGGGTAGCATATGAAGTTTAACACAGTAACTTAAGGAAAAAATTTCTAAAAATGAAGATTTGATGAGTGAGTTTCCTCAAGGAAACAGAAGGAAGGAACACACTATGGTATCCGTTGGGAACAATCAGGCTCTCCCTAGGACTCTAGCACCATACAGAACCTCCATGAATCTGAGCATGCATCTTGCCTAGCTAGCACCTCATGAGATTTTTTTTTTTTTTTTTTTTTTTTGCTTGACACATAAACTCTTAACAGGGAGCAGATTACCTAACTTTTGGACCTTGTCAGATCAACAGTGTAGATTATTTAGGAGACAGGGAAGATAATCTTTGACTTTCTCTTCCATATAGATATTTCTTAGGTTTTCTTAACTACTAACTTCTGTTCAAACAGTCAGTAGTCATCATGCTCTGAGCACTAGACCATATCACTCCCCTGGAGAGGTGAAAATCCCCCAGGCTATAACTTTATCTGCCCATCTTTCTCCTCTCCCTGTTTTTCTGGTTACTGAGCCACAGAAGTCTGTCATCTGTGCCAGATTTATTATGGACAAGAAGCCAAGGAACTTATTCATTCTCACCATGTTATGTAGATACAATGAGGGTAACTTCAATAGCTGTTCAGAGATGCTTAGTTTTTATTTTAACAAAACTTGGGGAACTAGCACAAGTTCTCAAAGAACACAGTAAAGATTAAATCGATGGATTTATCCTTAATGTGAAACTGATAATCAATGCCTTTGTTCCTTTTCTTTCTTTTTTAACAGTATTTTTTCTCTTTAAATGCAGCAATGACACAATATAATATCCACTTCATTTTACATTATGGATCAGAGATATAAATGGAAACAGAGACAAATCTACCTAAATTTGAACTTGCTAAGTAAAGAAATCAATTCAATTTTGCATCAGTGGTTAAGTTTTTTTTTTCTATAAAGGACCAGATAGCTTTTAGCCTCTGGAAGCCAGTCACTTTGTCAGGCTATTCATCTTTTGTCACTGTAGCATGCTAGCAGGCACTAACAATGTATTCCTATTTGGGAATAGTTTCCTACCAGTAAAGATTTATTGAGATAAGAAGGTACCAATCAGGATTTAGCCTGTAATTTTTTTCAATCATCAAATATATCATGCTGGGTGTTTGAAATGAAAGATTAAAGATACAGTTATTGGATACATATCAATTGTTAGTCAAAGAAAATAAACAATCAGAAAGGACTATGGCAGAAGAGCAGATTAGCAGAAGAGATGAGGGAAGAAACATGAATATTTTGAGAGGCCTGGAGATATAGCCCAGTGCTAGAATACTTGTCTACGATATAATTTACTTGGGTCTGATCCCCAGAAGATCAAGGAAAACAAGCAATAAGTGAATCTTCTGAAGGAGGGCATTGAGGGCTTACGTCCTACCTTTCCTGATCAAAGTCCATAGGGCTCTTTTGGTTTATTTTTATTTCCTCATCTATGAGATAAACCTGCATTTTCCAGCAAGATCCCGCAGCCTCATCTGAATGGCTTCCTTCACATCCCACATCTCAGTGTCAAATCTATTAACCAGACCCATTGTTCTGTGGGCTTTCCCATAGCTCTTTCACTCAGAAACATGTGACATAGATGCAAGTAGCATGGTACGGGTTGAGCATGTTATATTTAGAAATATATGTGTATATATATATGCACACATATACATATATGTATGAGACAACAATGTAAAAGGAGACCATAAATATGAAGGAGAGTGTAACTGGGAATATGGGAGAGATTGGAGGGAGGAAAGAGAAGGGAGAGATGTAATTATATTGTAATTTTTAAAAAAAAATAGATTTTTTAACAATAAAAATAAAATATCCCAAGCATCCTCCCCAGCCTAAATCTCAGAACACATAGAGCTTTTTAGTTTAATTTATCTGTGTGAGATGACTTGGACTATGTTTCCTTATAGTGCAACCCTTCCCACCCTTGCCTGTACCTAGTGGACCTTAAAGGAAGACTCAGTTGTCCAGGGTAGGTAGAAGCTTTGCGTCAGATCTGGCAGTCCTATTGGTTTTAATACACACTGTCTGATGATCAGACTTTGTTCCTTTATGAACAGTTTTTCCCCAAATCTATCACTTTGATGCTTAAGGCCCAGACAGGAATTGTCAGGGTGAACTTCCCTGTAAGGCTCTACCATGGGTATTGTTTATTCCAAATTTGGTAACAGGCCTTTGGTCTCTTGTGAATCTTCAGGTCCTTTGGGGTTCTCTTCTCATCCTTAAACCCTAGAGCAAGTTGGGAGTCTATTCCCTCACCCACAAAAATGGTCTATCTATATCAATGACCCCTTTCCGGAAGAGAAATTGAAGGGTGTAGGCAGACACTTTTCTTTGTCAGTCTCCCAGAACTATACAACTTATTTAGTTTCATAATAGCTTCTAACCCACCTACCTACCTAAAGACCTCTCCCTTTAGCTGCCTTTTTATCCTAAGGAAGCTTTATCAGACAGTTGGGTACAAGAGGCTCATTTTGGTACCTAGACATAAACTGGTGACTCTCCAGTGGAAGTAAGTTGTCTCTTAGTCCCATGTTGTAGGTGTTATAACTGTACACACACACACACACACACATACACGTCAGAGTTAGTGTAGGAAAATTTCTTGTCCCCAGCAAGTTAGCAATGGCAGAAGCCAGATCTCAACTATGGCCTTTTCAGTTGCAACAAGCTGTCTGTTGCTCTGGCTTGTTGGAGGTAAAAACAGTAATATAGACATCTTGTTTTATATCATTTATAAAACAAACAAAAAAGCAAAAGCAAGCAAGCAAACAAACAAACAATAACAAAACCTGGAAAAGATCACAAAGCAAGAAAGGAAGTCAAACGTGAATGATACCCTGAGCCTCAGTGATGTCATATATAAGTATTTGGGAAGAGGAAGGTCTATAGAAATCTTAGAGAACTGGGTCTTTGAGTGCATGGTAGGGGCAGAGGTAGGGAATAAAGGGAAAATAGGTGTCATTAGAGGGCAGCAGGGGAAGAAAGCAGATAGTGAGTCCTGAGGAACAAAGAAATATTCAAAAGGTAAGTGATAAGGCTGGTTCAGAAGGGCCTAACTGGACATGATAAGGAATGTTTCAGTGGGGTCAAAATTGGTGGAGTGGTTTCATAAAAAATTATGTTCTATGTGTAGTATCAGAGCCTGAAGAGGGCGCCAGGCCCTCTGCTGTCTCTCTCTATCCGCGCGTTCGAATCCTGCCCTGTCCTGTTTGTCTCCGCCTGAGTTTCACGGGGAAAAAAAAAAGTTTCAGGCCTTTAATCCCAGCACTTGGGAGGCAGGAGGATTTCTGAGTTCGAGGCCAGCCTGATCTACAGAGTGAGTTCCAGGACAGCCAGGACTACACAGAGAAACCCTGTCTCAAAAAACAAAAAACCAAAAACAAACAAACAAACAAAAAAAACAAAAACAAAACAAAAAAAAATGGCGCAAGATTTTCAGAGAGAAGGCCAATGAAGACCAATGAAGAGAGAGATATGAAAAGAGAAGAAAGCATGATTGAGCTTCTGGGAGATGAAGAAACCTGGCAACATCTTCAAATTGAAAACAAAAACAAAACAAAGCAAAACACCATAGCCCAGATGCCATTCTGTCTGGAGAGAAGGAACTGTATCAGGTACTTCTACACACCTGTTATGATTCAGAATCTTTGCAAAAATAATGTTTATCATTATTTAGTAAAATCTGGATAAAAGTATATATAGGTTTGCAAAAACAAAAGCATATTTATAGATATGAGGGGTACATCTACTTTAAATTCAAAATTTTAGTCCCTAAAACAATTAAACATGATTCTACAGTAAAAAGGAAAGAATATTAACCACTATGGATATATTGTTTCTCTAGATGCAGAAATATCAAGATACAACAAATTAAGCCCTCTAGAAAAACATCTTGCAATCTTAAAGTTTAATTCCATTTACTCTCGTTAAAGATGACTAGAAATTCATCTCTTCTTAAGTATATATTAAAAATTAGACTCCAATGGGAAAAAAATCCCAGTGTTTTTTACATTACAGGCCAGTATGTTTAGTCACCATTAAAGAAAAGTAAACAGCATTAATATTTTGCCAATAAAGAGTAATTACAGGAACATGAGAGATAGCTCACCAGCTAAATGCACTTTCTGTTTTTCTAGAGGACTAGACTCTGGTTTCCAGCACTCATTTCAGATAACTCACTTAGCTGCCACTCCAGCTCCATGTGATCTGAGACCCTCTTCTGATGTCAGCAGGTATGGGTGCGTGCGCGCGCGCACACACACACACACACAAATTTTAAAGAGAAATGAACCTGTTAAAATAAAAGTTCAAGTAATACTATGCTGTCATTAGATTTGTTGTACAATATGGCTTTCCATTTACTTCCCCAAATCCAAATACAATACCGAGATAGCACAACAGATTATATTAACATCTACAAAGCTATAGTAACTGAGATACCAAAGACCTTCCTAAAATTAGACTAGCCATTCTTCAGATTATAGCTATAAAAGCACACTGACTAAAAGGAATACTAAAATTAAAAGATAAACAAAAATATCAAATAAAATACAGCACAAAATATAAAATCTGTAATTACTAGAATAAATATGTATTCAACTTGTTAAAAATACAATTTTTGGTTATTTTAAATGCATGCTTCTCTCATTGTCTACTTTTACATCTTTAGGCCATACTGTTGTCTTAATTATATTAATTCTAGGTATAATAAGCATATTTTATGTCACATGTAACTGTTAAGTCATGATTATCTTAACTCTAGAGACAATAATCACATTATACATAGCTGGTATGTTAGATAGAGAACAAAAATGAGAAAAAGTCATACCTGGATCATGATAGCAAATTACTTGGATACATCCAAGCTTTGATGCCTTATTGGTTTCACTAATGACCTCTCTGTCCTGGGGAACTTCTTGCCTCCTCATCTCTATCAGATCCTAAAAATGAACCTGTCTGGCACTGTGGGGCATAATATAATGTTTTGTCTCTGCAAACACAATATGTGACATTTGGCCAACATCAGGGACTGTAAATTTCATATTAAAAAAATTCCAATTTCTTTCAAATTTTGGTAATTGAAGAGAACTAGAATTTTGTAGGCGTAAAGCCAAGTTATCTTGGGTCATCTTATTCCCTGAAATAGACATTTATTGTCTAACTTGGTGTATAACTCAACATCTTTCTGGCTGTTAGGGAAACATTTTAGGAATGTACAAAGTGACCCTTAGCGTCCATCAACCCTGAAGCTAAGAATATCATCAGAAGCTATCATAAGACCATAGAAGAAATTCTTCAGTTATCATATATAGCCACCAATGCATTTGAGGAATGTCTAGATTTATGGGTTTTTGTTGTTGTTGTTGTTGTTGTTCTATAACTATAAAAACTTCATGAAATTTTTATAGTGCCAGAATATGGAATTTGGAGCAACCCGAACATATGTTCTCAGACTATGGCCTCTCATAGTTAACTTCAGAATAAATGGTCTCATTTTTACCTTTGAGGTGACAGCTATGCTGAGACCACCTCCAACTTCCCCCCACAGTTGGGGGCTCCTCATCCATTGTTCCTCAATTCAGCAGAAAATAGACAGACATATTTGAATACACCATAATCACTTCCTGCCATTACCGTCTTTTCCTATAAAATTGTCCCTTTGTTTTTATGTAAACATAAAGGTCTACCTCATAATGTCATGTCCACAGGTCACATACTAACAAGGCCATTCTATGGGATTTTCCATATGTTCTTCCATCTGGAGGCATCCAAAAGAGTTTCCAAGTACAGTCCCCAGCCCAATCTGCAAAATCCTATGGTGCCTTGTAACTTAATTGGTAATGCCAACTGGCTTTTTAATAGTGTAATAATCTCAAGGGACTTTGTGAGCACATGCTTTGCTGTTCTTGAATGGGATGAAGGTTTTCTTCCTATCCCAATATACTATTAGCATTGATAAACAATTTGTCTGAAACATGATCTGACCTCATACAACTCTTGAACCATGCTTCCTCCCTAAGAGCTAACATTCTTATGCATACTGCCCTAGAAACCCCAGCAGCACAGTGACTGAGGCTTCTGGGTCTCTGTTGCAATAATGCCAAACTGGACTCTTTAACTATACCTGAGACGAGATTCAGTCAGGTGTGGAAAGACACATGATGCAGTAATGACTATGACGAATGAAATGTTTCATACATACTTCTTAAAAGGAAAGGCATAGCACCCAGAGAGACAACAGGAAGAATCGCAAGATGAGTAAGTAGGCAAGAAAAAGGAAGTAAAAGATTAAGTGAGAGCCTTCATTCTGGTTCTCACAGGAAGAAAAAGAAATAGGGTATGCATTCTGGAGCACATACAGGGATTAACTATAGTTGTCTGGCACATGGCTCTGAGAAGGATAGGGCAAAGGAATAGTGTCACGTGAATGATATAGTTGGAATTCTGGACTGGTTGGTTTGCGTATGAAAAGAGTGCTTGCTGTTAAGTCCTCAGCTGACTCTAGGAAATGGCTACTGTGGGCAGTGTAACTCATCCAGGGTCTTCCAGGACCCCAGATGACAGAACATGAAATAAACAAAAAAACATGGATAATACACAAGGGTAGCTTGAATAAAGCAGGGGTTTGCCAAGAGTATAAGATATTGACTGTGCAGTTCACTGCCTTAGTGGGAAGAATCGCATATTAGCTTGAGAATTGGGCAGGATTTTAGAGAGAGGTCCAGGTGTGGAAACTCAGCTTGTATTTCATCTATAGTCACTTTTGTATCACAATAAATCACTGCTGGGACACTAACTTTGGAGATCATCTCAGACAAGAGGTTTTTCTCATTGTAACAGTGGTGGGGAAAGGTTTACAGATGAAATTCAAATATTTACGTACATATGCAGTATGGATTAAAATTAGAGTATAAATACTGATGATGTGGGAACAACGTGTGTGTGTGTGTGTGTGTGTGTGTGTGTGTGTGTGTGTGTGTGTAAAGTTGGCAAAGCAAGTGATGGTAAGGAAGAAGAGTGCAGACATTTTACAGAGCATGGGGTTGATAAGAAAATATAAGAAGAATCAAGCATTCCCCAAGATTTAGAGCTGAAGAGAACTGTGCTGTTAACACGTCTGTGTATTGATCCTGGAATATCTAAGTGTCAAACCTTAGGAATAGGGAGGGATGTAACTCTGAAGATGAGGAAGTTAGAGATGTTTTTAAAAAAATGGGTATCTGCAGATTAATTTTTTTGTAAAAACCTAATTAGTGTGTAAAAAGAGGAAGAGGAGCTCGAAAATTTAGGGATGACGAATGACAGGATGGGTGCAATTTGTCCCCAGAGATTCATGTACTAAAGGCTTAGTCCCTAGTGTGGTGTGCTGAGGCTGCATGGAGCCTGATGAAACTTGATTTGTTATTTAAGAACTGATGGCTTTCACCTGGAAGTGAATCCTCTCTGCCTCTTGAATTAGAACTTCTCTGATTTCCCATCTCCCTACGAAATCACTTTAATTCATGGTCCCACCTTCATGATTCCTTGGCCACAAGGTCCTCTGTAGACCTGGGCTGATGGCCACATCTGCTCCTGAATCTTCCGCCTGTGAGTGAAGTAAGCTCCTCTCTCTTTCCTGAGTCAACTAACCAATAGTCTATATTGTTTCATAGTTGCACAAAATGAACTAAGCCAAGCAATGTGAGGGTCTGGAGAAGAATATGACTGCAGCCCATGGCCAAAAATTAATAATAATAATAATAATAATAATAATAATAATAATAATAATAATAATAATAATAATAGGATTCAGTTAGATGAAAAGAGAGATAGACTGATGGAGCAAATTAGACTAGAGTTAAAGATGTCAGGGGAAATGAAGGCAACAGTGTGTAGCACTCATGTATGTTTTCAGAGGCAAGAAACATGCTTGGCCTAAAGTTCTCCCCAGTTTTCCACTCTTCAACCATGTCTGTTCATGAAGACAGATCACAAAGGCTCAGGCCTTCAAAGGTGTCACCTGATACCTCTAGTTTCTGTCCCCTCTCTCAGGAAGAAAAATGTCTGTTGTCTGGGCCTAGATGCTATTTTGTCTGAAAATCCAGAGCAAGGTAGGAAGGAAAAGTGTGTGTGTGAGATCTTCTCAACCAGCCCAGAAATGGGAAGCCAGACAGCAGGGTGGCAAAGTATAGCCATGAACATCCTCCATATAAGCATCCTGCATAGGAAGCAGCTGCATTTATTTATTTTTTATTATCATGTATCACTTGATATTGTGATTATGATTCTTTACTGGGCTTTGAATCAGATGAAATGTCATGAATTCTCAGTGTCATGGTTGTTGTCATAGTGAGGAAGCACAAAGGTGCCATGTGAGTTGACACAGAATGAAAGTATGTGTGTGTGTGTGTGTATGTGTGTGCGTGTATGTGTGTGTGTGTGTGTGTATGTGTGTATTTAAGCTATTGAAATCCTGATTCATTTCACACATCTGAGGATGGCCTAGGACTTACATTTCCTTTCTTCTTCTTCTTCTTCTTCTTCTTCTTCTTCTTCTTCTTCTTCTTCTTCTTCTTCTTCTTCTTCTTCTTCCTCCTCCTCCTCCTCCTCCTCCTTTTTCTTCTTCTTCGGTTTCTACTTCAAATCAAACATGGAGGAGAATCAATAATGAGCAAGTCTTCTCCTTTGAGCTTCTGGAACCTACTAAGGCTTGTGTGCTATGTGTCTGTCAGCATAAAGGAGAGAGAGAGAGAGAGAGAGAGAGAGAGAGAGAGAGAGAGAGAGAGAGAGAGAGAGAGAGAGAGAGACCTAGCCAGTCCCAGATTCTGAAATATTTAGCTCCTAGGAGATTTGACTGCTTCTGACCTGTTTTCTCTTTATCCCCTCCCTTAACCCTAGGTCCCAAATCCCATTCATCTTCATGGCCCCCACCAGGTCTGATTAAACTCTGCTGAAGCTCTACTGCTATCTTGGCTAAGCCACTCACAGGCAAGTAGGTGGAGGGAATGCAAACTGCAGGAAGAGCTTGCAGGAGGCTATGCAAGCCTTGAGTGCAGCAAGATGGGTCATGACAAGATTTATAAGCCCTATATCACAGCTGGAAGGCTGGAGGTGGTAAAATGGGAGCCGTGTCAGTAATTTATAAGAACTTTTTATGACAGGCTTCTAGATTGAGGATGAAAAAGATGCCATTAAAACAAAACCAAGCTATCCAGGTTGTTTTTGTAAACAACAGGCCTCTCTACACAGCCCCAGGACCAAGGCAGTTTATAATTCTCATGAAATTGTAGGGATGCTGGCACCGGTAGACAAATCCTATCTTAAAGTTTCCAAGGAGAAGTAGAAAAAAGGCAGGAAGAAGAGAAATCTCTCAAAAGATCTAGCCCTGCTTTTCCTTCTCTTTTCCTCATCTAGAAGGCATCATGACCTCCAAGGGTATCTCTCTATTATCAGCCATGATGCCAAGATGGAGGATGTATTCAGGGGGGTAGTCATACAAAGGGTTTCCACATCTATTCTGAACTATTGCCTGAAGAAAACAGTGCATGGAATATATACGATGTCATATTCTAACTGGGTTTAATTTTGTGTTTTTCTCAAATTCAGATGTCATCCATAAGAACTGCTGGAACTTTCCAACTACTTCCACGTAGCATTTCACATCAGATTCAAACTTAAGACTTACAGAAACTAATAGAACAGCAAATTTAATCTAGACTGAAGTCTTTGCCACAGTTCTAGAGAAGGGTCTCCTTTGCGACTTGATAAGAATTTTTCCCTGCTTATCCCCTCATACAAGCAACCAAAATGTGTTCTAGTTCTCAAATACTAAAAGCCACCCTGACAATCAGGTCCAGATGGGTCTGTTATCATTCTCCAGCTCTTTCCCTGTCTGAGTTGAGAAAGCATTGTTTCTCACCTTTCTTCTTCCCAACATAAACTCAAGTAGCCAACTGGCTCTCTTTGCCAGCTTTTCCCTAATTATAGACTATTTTCATTCATTAACGGACTAGGAGACAATCTTTCTCCTATTGCCTAAGGGAAGAACAAGCCATGAACAAGATCTTGTGGGTAGAGATGAGATCAAAGACTGAGCCTGAGTACTAGGAGAGGATGCATGGGGTTTTTTTTGTTTTGTTTTGTTTTTTGTTTGTTTTTTTTTTTTTTGTTTTTTTTTTGGGGGGGTGGGGCTCGGCTTAGGAGGAACAGAAATAAGTGAGAGATACATCTTATGAAAATTACCATAAATGTGCTCAAATTCACTTTTCTGTTTAAGTCAGATTTGAAGAATAGTATTTCATTTATCTCAAGGATTTAATTGCTATTCCATGCAATAACTAGAGCCCAGAGCCCACAGTGAAATGAGGCAAGATGCCAGGATCGCACCTGCTATATTTCTATGTTCCTGGCCTGTCTTTGAGCTTCTGGGTTTCATTTTTTTTCCCTCTGAGTCTTGCTTTGATCTCTTCTCTCCTCTGTGAGACAGCTCTGCACTCTGGTGGGAGATTAGATGCAGGGAGAAGCCCTAGCTGCGATACAAAGGTAAGAAGAATGTTTTTTAATAAGTAACACATGAGATTAAAGGGGCACACTGAGCTTCATTTGGCTTGAAACTGCCTCACTGCGATACACTTGCTGGTGTCAATGCACCTTCTACACAGGCTCCCTCTTTTACAGTCAGTTCTGGAGTTCAGAGACATTCTCCTCCCTTTCTGTCTTCCTCCTATGTCCTGTCCCCACCTCCAGCCCCAACTCTGATTTCTTGCTGTAGAACAAATAATTTTCAGACAGCATCCCTGCCCCCTCCCTTGTATTCTGTCCCCATAGAAATTAATCTGACACTAGCAATGACTAGAATGAAGTCCAGGTCAGGATCTCCAAAAGGAATCATTCAGGACACAATTACTCCTTGGCCCCTGATGACAGCCACTGACCTGTGCATGTAGCTTATCTGTGGCGAATGGTGTTGAAATCACACAGCATTGTGTCTGTCAGACTTTCTAGTGGGAGACACACAAGTCTCAATGGAAAACCTTAGCTCACTCAGAAATGCATATGATTGTTTTAAATTTCAATTCTTCAATGTGGATCACTGGCTCTAACATTATAAAGCATCGAATGTTTGCATACTCCCCAAATTCATGTGTCGAAACTCCAATCTACCACTTTAATATTAGAAGACGGGGCCATTGTTAGGAAATTAGGCTTTATATAAAGTCATGAGAGTAATATGCATGACAGAATACATTTTAGCATCCTTTGAAGAAAGGAGGAAACTAAAGTGGGCACTTTCATCCTTCTCTATCATCTCTTCCTCTTTCTCTCTCTACTCTTCCCCCTTTCCTCTCCCTTCTGCCACTCCCACTCCCTCCTGCACAATTGAAGACAAAGCAGAAAGTCAGGCATCACTTGGGGCTAAATTTTCAAGTATGTGTGATCCCAGAATTCTCAATTTTAAGAATGCCATTATCTGTTTAAACACCCTGTTTAAACACCTGGCATAAGCACATGAAAAAGACTGGTTCCTACCCTCTGTTCTTTGAATCTAAGTATGGACACTTACTATATGTGTCTTTATATTTCCTTTCTATAAAGGAAGAATAATCCTTTCTATGGTTGTTGGTACAAGACATTTTTTTCTTGACCTCTCGTGCCACAGAACAGTGGGAGCTTGCAAGTCACCTAGGTATTAGAATGGAGCAACAGCTTATATTCAGTTCCTGTCCACTTACTTTATGTGAACACACGGACCATCCAAACATACCTGGATGCTGCAGGTCTTATAAGTCTTTCTCTCCATATCAGTGGACTGAGAAAATCTTGGCAATGATCATTAATATAGATAGTCAGTGCATATATTTCTTTCTTGGGTCTTCTACTTCATCTTTAAAAAGGGAGTGATTATTTCAGACCCCTATAGCCTACCAAATAAGATGTTTAGAAACAAAACATAGTGGGAGAAGTCACTTTATTTCTGTCCTCATCTTGGTATATAACTCCTTAAGATATGTGTGTGTGTGTGTGTGTGTGTGTGTGTGTGTGTGTGTGTGTGTACATACATGCCTATGATCAGGTTTCTGCTCTGAATATTTACATGTATAATGACTTTTTATATTATTATTATTTTCTAAGAAAGAGGCAAAGGACAAGTTCTAGTAATTTGAATCCAAACAAAATCTTTCAATATATCTGAACAGTATAAGTCTGGAGAGCAGGGGCTGCATGTCTTTCAAGGCCAAGAATGGCTAGTCACTGGAGTGACCTGTGTAGATCAGGCACTAAGGAAATAATCATCTTGAGCTTGGGTTCTCTCCAACCTCAAGGGAAATGAAAGAGCTGAGGCTGCACTTCAGAGATAGGTTGTACTGATAGAAGAAAACTCTCATGGTAGCCACCCAAAATGACTAAGTTGATACCTCCCATTGACATTGAGATTGCCATCACATGCACAGGCACACACACATGCACACATGCACGCACACACACACACACACACACACACACACACACGATATTACTACGTAATTTAGGATGCCCTGAGACTTGCATTCTTCCCTTTTCCCAAGCATCCCAAGTTCTGTATGTGCCAGCACGCAGACAGAACTTCATCATTTCAGTGCCACATTCAACAGCAACCATATCAACTGAAGAGGAGTTGAACATCCAGGTTTTTCGAAATATGCTTTATTTCTTTTGTTCTGACATTCCTTCCCAACCTTCCCCCTCTTTGCACCCTGATTACAGTAAGATATTACTTATAACTTACCATGTCGGAACACAGTCTCTTGTATTTGGTGAATAGCTCTCTCAGTCTTGATCTGTGTTTTATAGTCTCTCAGGTCTTCATGATACTCTTTTGGGAGAAAGCCTCAACCTCATACAAAACACAGATAGTGGTGGCTAGAAATTTTACTCACAAGTATTTTAAACACTCTTGAAGTGGTATGATTTGCTTATTTCAAGAGCTGAAGTTTAAAAAACATTATTCTCTTATACTAACACTGATCTATTGTTAGGAGCCGCGGTGAGTGTGACAACATTCGCCATTAAAAGATGGCCCAGACATCCTGTGCTCCCACAAGTAAACAACTAAACTGTGCAGGTGCAAGAGGCGAACACGTGCCAAGCCACTGCCCATCCCAGGGCATAATATGGGGTGATGAGTGAACAGCCAATCAGAAGTGAACACACCACTCTAGGGTACATATAGCAGTGCCTTTCCTGGGCTTGGTGTCTTCCACTTCAGCTGATACAAGAATAAAGCCTCGCTGTGTCTTTATTCTTTATTCTGCCTCACGTGTCTCTTTCGCGGGCGAAGGGGACTCGAAAAGGGGCACGGAACAATCTGGTGCCAAAACCCGGGAATTTCAAGGCGCCGCGGAGACCCCCCAAGACTCGGGGCAGGTTAAAAGACTACAGGATCGAGGTACGTCTCTGAGAGGTATGTTTGGGGTGGAAGCCTTCGTTGCGAGGGGATTTTCACCCATTGCCACTGATGCACTAGTTGGCCTCTTGCTTGTGTTGCTCTCGTTTTTAGCTTATTTGTGTTGTGGGAATCCAGCTCACAATACAGCTAGTAGTGCAAGTCAAGAGGTTTCAAGAGAGGTCCACTCCAGGGTATCAGAAACAGAGTGTGTTAGCCGGCATCAGGCCAAGGAGCCTGGGGAAAAAGATAAGGCCAAGGAGCCTGGAAAGGAGAAGCAGACAAAAAAAGCCTGGGCAACAGAGACAGGCCAAGGAGCCTGGTCAAAGAAAAGAGTACTCAAAAGGAACAGGGGCCACTGCAGGGCCTGTTAAGGTTAAGGACCCTTCACCGGCTGGTGAAGAGAGAGTGGAGGTCAAAAGGACCCCCCTTTACCTCATTAAGGAACTTGCCGCCATAGACCTTAGCAGCTCTGAGGAAGACCTAATGCAAGGAGAGGAAGAGAGCCTAGAACAGGAGGCAGCCACCTATGCAAAAAATAACCGTTCTGAGATAAGACTAAGAAAGACCTTGAGTCCCTCGGTCCTGCCCTTGCTCCAGCCTATGCCCCGGGCAGTGTCTCTAATTCATTTCTCAGCCCAGGAGATCAGAGACAGCTACAGCTGGCATTTCCGGTCTTTGAAGGGGCAGAAGGCGCCTGTGTTCGTGCCCCAGTAGAGTATAGGCAGGTCAAAGAATTAGCTGAGGCAGTACACGCATATGGAATTGGGGCTAATTTTACTGTATCCCAAGTGGAGAGGTTAAGTGCAGCTGCTATGATGCCAGGAGACTGGCAGGACAAAGTGAAGGTGGTACTTAACAATATGGGCCAATACCTAGAGTGGAAGGCCTTGTGGCACAAGGCACTGCAAGCACAAACCAGGATTAATGCAAACACTGAGGGACAACAATTATGGACTTTTGACATGCTGGCTGGAGTTGGCATACACGCGAACGACCAGACCACTCATCCCTGGCGGGTATACGCACAAATAGCGACAGCTGCTATTAGGGCCTGGAAGTCTCTCCCCAGTCGAGAAGGGAGTAATCTTTATTTGTCCAAAATAACTCAGGGGACCAGTGAGTCCTTCTCTGACTTTGTGGCCCGCATGACTGAGGCAGTTGGCAGAATCTTTGGGGAACCAGAACAGGCAATGCCATTAACAGAACAAATGGTCTTTGAAAATGCTACAACGGAATGCCGCACAGCCATTGCCCCTCATAGGAACAGAGGGTTGCAAGACTGGTTGAGAGCCTGTCATGGCTTGGGAGGTCCCCTCACTAATGCAGGACTTGCGGCAGCAAATTTAGAGATGGCTGCTGTCCTTCTCCAAGGTCAGGGACGCGATAGACCCTCGCCATGGCCGGGAAGGGGAGCTGTCTGTGTTTTTCCACAGGGTGAAGACAATCCAATTTGGGTCCCCATGTGGCTGGTGTAGATCGTGAAGAATGAAGCTAGATTGCAAGATAATGGCTCTGATTCTCCTGATGCTGATGTTCGATTTGGGGATAAGTATACTACTATGGGCCATAGTTAGATCTTGGCCTGTTCCCATGCCAGTACATTCAAATTCTGCAGTGCTGCCGTTGTTTACAGCTACTGAGTGTTACATGGATGCCCCGTGCTCTCGACGCACCCACCAGCAGCCTGAGTTATATAATGCTACAAGTTCTCCATTAAATTTTACACTTTGTTTTGTGGCAGCAAGCAAGGATAATAAGACAAGTAAACTACATACACCTTGTATGATTCTTAAGAAAGCTACTCTTGCTAATTGGGTGGATCCTGTGACTTACAGTAATGTGGAGACAAGAGTGCTAGGGGCTGTCTTGAATCAGATTAGTTCAGGACAGATGGAAGGACCGGGAAATATCGGTCTGAATTCATCAGCACCTATAAACATTACCACCACCATGATTAGAAGTAATGTTACTATAATTAAGAGGTCCAATTGGCATACCAATAATGCCACTTCACAACAGATGATACCGTGGTGCTATCCAGATTTGTCCTTTCCAGTGGTGTTTTCACCTTGCCAGTCTAAGATTAAACCCAAGAAAGAAATTGCCAGAGGATTTAATTTATCCCCTCCTCTCGATTTGGCTATAATGAATAATACAGGTAAGAGCACTGGCATAGAAAATATTTGGCCCTTTTATCATTGGGTGTTGAGTAATGAGGCTGGAGCTAGTGCCAGTGTATCTGCCTTTGCCTTGTTGAATGGTATATTTCATGAGGTACAAAACGTTTCAGCTACAGGATCTAATATCTCTAGCCATTTGGATAACATTAAAATTAATAAGGTGTTTAGGAATGCATCTGCACAACCGGTGTCGGTGTGTGTGGACCCCCCATTTTTCTTTATGTTATCCAACTTTCAAAATAATTCTGATATCTTGGATTGTAAGAATGTTACATGCTTTTTAGCACAATGCTGGAATGGATCACTAGACCTAGCCTTGGTTGTGCACGTGCCTACCTTTGTGCCCATTCCAGTAGAAGCCGATTCTGAAACTTTCCCTATTACATCATTAATAAGACATAAAAGAGACTTTGGCATTACTGCAGCCATTGTCATTGCTATTACCATCTCTGCAGCTGCAGCTGTGACAGCCGGCATAGCCATGGCTAATCAAGTTACAACAGCTACTGTTGTTAATCAAATTTCAGAAAAGACTTCTGAGGCTTTGATCACTCTACAGAAAGTGGATGCACACTTGGCATCAGGCATTCTGTTGGTCAATCAGAGAGTTGATTTGCTCCAAGCCCATGTGGAACAACTCACAGATGTGGTTCAGATGAGCTGCGTGTCAGCAGCCCCGCATCTATGTATTACACCTCTGAGATTTATGAACGATACATTTATTCAAAGCCATAATCTTTCTGCTTATTTACAAGGGAATTGGACTGGGGAGCTGGACCAGATGCAGCAGCAATTGCAGATCCGGATCTTAAGCCTTGATGGAACACGAGTGGACCCTGTTGCCCTTGGCGATTTTACTTCTTGAATTTCTTCTGCCTTTTCTTTCTTTCTTAAAGGGTGGGGATAGGCCTGTTTGGTGCAGCCCTATTTTGTGGATTGGTGTTCATGTTATGGTTGATCTGCAAGCTCAGAGCCCAACAAAAACGTGACAAGGTTGCTATCGCCCAAGCACTCGTAGCCTTGAGCAAGGATCTTCCCCTCAAATTTGGCTATCTATGCTAAGAAAGTAACTGATGACTGAGACCCTCAGTTGATGCACCCCAAGGGTTCAGCCCATTGCACTGGGTCGATGAGAGGTCTAAGTCTAGCCAGCCCTTGCCTGAATAACTGTGGTACCTAAATATTTAGAGGTGTTTGCGAGTGGGTACTCAACAGGGAATGTTCCATGAGTGTGGATAGATTTCCCGAAAGTATGCCTGATTGCACAAAGGTTTGATGCCAAGAAACCTCCTCCCCTGGTGGCGCCCCAGAGCGGAGGCTCCCTTTCCCCGTCAAAAGGCATCGAGATGGGTATGGGAAGTATTACTCATTGCACGATGACAAGAGAAGAAACCCATTACAATATCTCATTTTGCACAGGGGATCAGGCCTCTGCTTTCCCTCACTGAGTTGGTGCTGCGCTTGATAGGCAAAAGGCTGTTCCATCTTAATAAAATTGAAAGGGGGAGATGTTAGGAGCCGCGGTGAGCGTGACAACATTCGCCATTACAAGATGGTGCGGACATCCTGTGCTCCCACAAGTAAACAACTAAACTGCGCAGGTGCAAGAGGCGAACACGCGACAAGCCACTGCCCATCCCAGGGCGTAATATGGGGTGATGAGTGAACAGCCAATCAGAAGTGAACACGCCACTCTAGGGTACATATGGCAGTGCCTTTCCCGGGCTTGGTGTCTTCTGCTTCAGCTGATACAAAAATAAAGCCTCGTTGTAGTAACTACTCGAACACTGCCTCACGTGTCTCTTTCGTGGGCGAAGGGGACTCGAAAAGGGGCGTGGAACAATCTATGGTTTACAGTTGATCCCGCCACCCCCAACCCATTATACTTTAGTCCCTTGCCTCTGGGACTATTTGACGATAAGATTACAAAGTGGTGAACATTTACGCTATAACACTATTCCTGAAGGATTTCTGGTGTTTGAAGTTGTTCATCAATTGGAAATTCAACTGTAAATACAGATGTAAATGTGAAATGCACATGTAAATGAGAGATTTCTGTGTTTTCACAAGGGCTCTGATGGACCAGCTCTACCCCATAGTTAACAGGTATACTCAGAGAAGGCTTTGGTCCACCAATTGGTGTTTGGGTGTAATTTCAACTTATTGCTCCATTTTTTCTAGGAGATTTTTCTACTTGATAATTAAATATAGAAAGAGGTCACTGTGACCTTAGTTAAGTAAATTACAAAGATGTACAATGAAACAAAGTAAGTACGATGCACTCTTATGTATATATTCCCCCCTAGAATTTCACAATGAATACATGACCTGCTGTAGAGCAGATCACATGATTCCAACACGAGTATGATGTGGTCCCACCATAGTCAGTTTGAAATTTTCCTTATCAGTTTAGAATATGACCTAAGAAATGTCTCATCTACAGTTTTGATGCTCAAGACATGCTATGTTCTCACTTTTTAAACTAGGAGATTGTTAATTGTTGGATCTTTAATGCTATCCATATTTTTAGTATGTTATCAAAGTATATGTGATGCTTTCTTCCCCTGCAGTGAACTAATATTGCAGTTTTTATCAAATATAAGTATGATTCTCAGTGATACCTTCAATTCTAGAATATATAAAGAAGAAGAAGCAGAAAATTCCACTGGGATTTTTTTATATTTGTTATTATTCAGTGTGTGTATGGAAAATGTGTGCATGTGTCTGCCACAGCATGCATATGGAGATCAGCAGTCAATTTCAAATAGTTTATTCTTTCCTTTCACCATTATATGGGCTCCATGCAATAGAATCAGGTTACTAGACTTGTGTAGCTGATTGTCCTTGCCCACTAAGCCATTTTGACATTCCATCAACTGGAATTTTCAAATGCAGGTTGATTGGTACTTTATATCTCAAAACCAAACAAACCCCAAGAAATAATATAAAATTACTGAATGGGTACCCTAGGACACTGAGATATGTTTATGTCTTAAATCAAAGCCTTCTACTATTCGTTGTGAAAAATTAACACCAAGTCCTCTTTGTCCTGAATGTGGCAAAAGAGCCAACAGATTGATTTATAATGTTGAAAAGTTAATTCCCTACAAGTTGGAGATTCTTAAAGAGGGTTGGAGTATTTCCTGTAGGCTAATAATTATAGAAGTGACGTCTTAATCCAACTATATTCACATTAGCAAAACTAAAGTTCCCAGAAGAACAAATACCACCTTTAAAAAAATCTTTTCCCTGTTTTTCATGTGTACAGAAAGGGTGATATGATGGGAGCCACAGAAACTAGCCTGGATCATTCAGGTTGACCTAAATGCATTCACGTCTTTGCAAGAGAGGAGGAAGTGAGGATTTGAGGAAAAACTGGAATGAAGATGATGTAAAGGTGGCCCAGAGGAAAAAGAAGGCAGAGAGCAGAGAGGAGACAGGGAGGGAGCATGCACTACAGAAGAGAGAAGGGAAAGAAGACAAGAGAGGAATGTAGAGTTGTTAGGCTTTGGGAGTTAGGAAATGGTAGAAGGGAAAGAAGAGGAAAGAGAAAACATAAACGAGACACAAAAAGAAGAGATAGAGAGGTAGAGTAGAAAAGGCTGAGGAATTTCACTAGCCACTAGAACTTGCAGGGTCCCGAGAGTTCTGGAAAGGGGTGAATACCCACTTGATTTCAAACTTCTGGCCCCCAGGACTGTGAGAACATAAATTTCTGTTGTCTCCAGCCTTCTGGCTTAGGGTCATTTGTTACAGTAGCCCCAGGAAAGGAAAACAAGCACAGAACCCAAGTCCACAGTCCTGAAGAGCAATTTAATGCCTTTCTGTGCACACGAAGAGAAACAAATATTCATCTTCAATGGGCTAGATTAAATAATAATAAAAATCCTAAGCTTTAGAGATTCATTTATCAAAAGCTAATATATTTTAAGGTTTCACGAACATAATTTTCCCCCAAGAACTGTAAGCATTGGTTTCTATTAGGAAGAAAAATGTTAAGAGTAAGGGATTTTTGATCCTGGCTCGAATGTGGTTTTTATGCAGTTCAGTTTTGTATTATTTACAATCATTTCAAGGTTAGAGATAAATGTCAGAGAATAGGAAACAATATGAATTACTTAAGAGAAAAAAAATAACTGAGAGATGGAAAGAGAGGTATCTCTGTATCAAGGAATAGAGCTTAGATCTATTGAAGGCGTTTCATGGAGATTATGAACTGTAAATAACAGCTTCATCATTCCCACCCAGGAAATATGGCTCTCTCGGGGAAAGTACAAGGAGCAACAAGAACCACGAATACACTATCAGGCATTATTTACCGTCACTATTACCAGAAGCAGTCTACTTTGAGAAGGGCTTCTTTTACTATCTTCGCAAGTATCTTCAGAGGTCAAAACTTAAGTTTTCTAACATCAAAATTTTAGAAGAAGATAATCCCACAAAAGTTGACTTCTACTGACTTCAATAGTTAAGTCTAACAGCATTCTATGATGAAATTCTGATTTTAAAAAGCCTATGTTACAATTTGATATCTCAGATAAGCTTAAGTGAACTTTCTTTCTGTAACAGTGGTTCCCAACCTGTGGGTCATGGTCATTTTGGAAGGTTGAACAACCCTTTCACTTATATATTAGATAATGTATATGCCAGATATTTATATTACCATTCATAATAGTAATTATAATTATGAAGTAGCAATGAAAGTGATTTTATGGTTGGGGAATACAGCATGAGGGACTGTATTCAAGGTCACAGTGTTCAGAAGATTGAGAGCCACTGTTCTACAGTGTCTGGAGCCTCTGCAAGCTCCAGACACTGTAGAACAGTGTCCATTAGGTCAGTAGCACATAGTAGATAAGAACTCTGATGGGCTGTGTCACAGACAGTAGGGATTGCCCTGCTCACTCTCAGTGATGATTCAACTGAAAAGATGTGTGAGCTTGATGTTTATGAGAGTTGTGAGACTCTGTTCCAACCAAAATCCTTGATGTCAAACTTTTTTATTCAGCTTTGCTACTAATCTACATTTACATGAGCTAACAAAAGGCAAGCATATTATAAATGAAACAGCCCACATGAAGCATACTGGTAACAAATATTGTCTCTAATAAGTGATGTTTGGGGATAGTATATGTAGCACTTAGTTATTGGTCTATAAAGTTGAACGCTTATTAATTAATAATCTAGGGAAGCTTATATTTAATTTTTATGAAGAAGGTAATGAAATAAATAAGATACTTGACTGTGTTTCTTTGCATATATTATGGTCTTATATTCTCAGAACATTGTAGCGAATTAATCATCAGTATTCCTGTTTAAAATATAAATACTCTGAACTTCAATGTGTGTTTTAGGAGTCATAATTGATCTCAAAGTCTCTTCTAGTAATTTTTTGTCTTAAGTTATTTATGGCAAATGTCTCACAGTCTGTTTCTCCTCTGCAGACATATTCCTATGATATGATGATAGCAAACGTAGGGGCCACAGTAAAAATCCAAGTGAATAAAAAGTGTTAAATATAAGGTATTATGCATTTATTTTATTACTTTTAAAAGAGATCTCAGAATATAAGTTAAAGGAACCACTCCATTATGCAAGCCCATAATCCTAGATCATCACTGAGGCAGAGGATCACAAATCCAATATTCTTTAAGGCTACAGAGGATGTTTAACTTTGGGCTAGATGCCTTAGTAAGATATTGTCTCAAATAAAATAATAAAGAAGACTAGAAATATATCTTACTAATCAAATGCTTTGTATAGCATGGCCTACATTTGGTCTCTACTCTGTGTGCGGATAAAAATAGAAAAAGAAAGAAAAATAGGTTTTAAGAAAAAGTGTAACTCATCATGGTATCTCCCTTAGATGGGGGAGTGCAGAAAGGGAAAACTGTGGTTAAGATGTACTGTTTGAGAGAAGGATCTATTTTTAATAAATTATGTATAACATATATTTATATATCTATGTTTACATTTATTTACTATATGCATACTAAATATATCTATTTCTATAAAATATAAGTATAATAAATATGTTTACATATAATAACATATATTAATATATAAACATGTGTTAAATATATATAAGATAAGCATATATATTTTAAAAGCAAGGTATTAAGGGAACCATTATTTTAACTTCATCTATTTAGAAGTCACATTTTTTTCCAATTATTTCCCTCTGTCACAGTCAGCTTCTATTGTTTGCTTGGCACAAACCTAGAGTCACCTATAAAGAAGGGACATCACATAAGAAATTGGCCAGATCAGATAGACCTATGAAGCACATTTTTCAATTCCTAATTAATATATAAGGGCTTATCCCACTCTGCTCGGTATCATCCCTTGGCAAAATAGCCTGAGCTGTGTGACTGAGAAAGCCCATACACAGGCTTCCTCCAGGCTCTCTGCCTCAGTTTCTGCCTCCAAGTTTCTGACTTGAGTTCCTGCCTTAACTAATCTTGATGATAGTCTCTAACCTGTAAGCTAAATAAAATCTTTCCTCCTCAGGGTTCTTTTGATCCCAATGTTTATAATAGCTAGAACACACTGCCCTTCCTATTTGGGGAATATAATTTTTGAGACTATATAGCTTCTAAATATTTCTTGTAGAAGAACTGTAAATCCTCTTCCTATTGTGGGTTTTGTCTATGGATCATGTGAACTAATAATTGCTACACAACTGAAAATCAGATTTTCATCCTTCGTATCAGATACGTTTGGCTCATTTTAGGTCATATCAATTGTGGCCAGGTCATAGCTATCAGCTTAAAATGAGCAACAGGGCAAAACTATGACCAAATGTATCCAACATTTGGGTGTGAGTTATGGCATTACATAGTTAACCATTACACCTGGATATTGTTCTTCTTCCCTTATCAATTTCACACCCTCAAAACATTCACAACCTAAAACTATGCATACAGAGGTGCCTGCAAGTAAATATGAAATTAGAAAAAATTCTCTTTTAAGCACATTGCCTCAACGATTTCCCACCAAAGCATTCTATGAAGAAGTTACCACAAATGTATTCAAACATTACTGAGAATAAAAAAATAAATAAACCTAAAAATGTGGGAGAAGGGCCAGCAAAGGGAGGATGCTGTATGATGAAAAAGAGAAGAAATTACCAGGACACTAGGATGATGATGGAGGTGTGTTCAAGATGACCAGGGTAGATTGGCATGTGAGAGCTGTTAAGGAGACTGCAGAAAGGATTTCTTCCAACTCAAAACACTGACAGAATGCCTGATGTTCTAAGCATGTTTTAAGGCGATTATACCCCTGAGTGAGAGATCTCATTTTAATCATTGATTAAAAACAAAGAGAGAAAACAAAAGAAAAT
The DNA here is from genome assembly GCF_011762505.2 of Arvicanthis niloticus. Taxonomy (NCBI): domain Eukaryota; kingdom Metazoa; phylum Chordata; class Mammalia; order Rodentia; family Muridae; genus Arvicanthis; species Arvicanthis niloticus. The sequence continues at coordinate 19,897,575 of NC_047673.1, read as the reverse complement.
AAGAAGAAAAGCAAAAGAAATATTAGGTCCAGAGAAGACATGTTGTAGAAAATTATACACAATTGTGGTACATCTGTCAGATTTTAAGTACTGAATATTGATCTATCCCATAACAAAATGTAGCAGTCACAGTGTGCATGAACAGAGAGTGCAGGCTGTATAAGTAGTTGCAGTAAGGATGGGAAACAAACTCTAATTTTTCATAATAATGAAGTAGTTGTAAAAAAGAAAAACTTGAGGTATGTTCTTCAAAAATAAAAATATAAGTTCAAGACCATCTACAAGGAAAGTTGAATCTTGCTGCTTTGAGGAATTGAAAAAAGGTGAAGAGTCAGAATTTTATATTTACTAACAAGCATTATAGAAGGGTTTATTCTACATGGACTCGAACTAAATGCATGCATGTGAAAATTTTATTTGCATAAACTCTGGTTTAAATATAATAAAGATCTAGTATTGAGTGAGAAGATTAAAATTTGGAAGGTGATATAATGTGTTCAGGAGAAAAGACACAAAGCAGTTCTGCTTTCTCTGTGTTTCTGTACCTTGTGTTTTTCTGTCAAAATTGCATTTTCAGACTTGTGGGTTGCCTAGGAAACTTATGGCCTTTCTCTTGATTCCAAGCCTTAGTGTTGACTTTCTCCAACTTTTATACTTTAGTTTTTCTCAGACAAGAGCAAAAATGTCTACAGTGTAAAACCAAAAACCTGAACAGAACAAAAACAAGCAAACAGCGGATCTCAAGAATCAGGCTGAAAATACATCATGTGCTAGTCTCCTGAGACTATATCAAAACAAGGCATCTTGGAACCTGAGCACATTTAGAAATCCAGATGCCTGCTGCTGCTCTGCTTCCTGTTTTGGATTCATTTTCATCTTTGTTTCTAACATGTTGCTATCCAGCAGTGACCAGGAAGGTTGCTCACAGCACTGGTCCTATCTAGATATTCACTAGATAGTAGGGCTACATACTGAGCAAAAAATTAAAACTCAGCACTCCCAAAATTAATTTAGATGGCTAGGGGCAAGACCTCGTATGTGTGTATTTCTGTGTGTGTGTGTGTATGTGTGTGTGTGTGTGTGTATTTGTGTGTGTGCGTGTGTATCTGTGTAAGTTTGCTTGAAGACATGGTTTGTATCAAATCTGTGTTTGTGTCTGTATGAACATGTCTATAATTAGTGGAGAGAAGATGAGATAGAATAAGTAACACTAAATGCCTTTTGAAAGTTATTAAAATATTAGTGTAATGTTTTACAAAATATATTCATATATAAAAGGAATTTAAATTCAACTGTCACATAATAGGGGAAACAATGCCCAAACTAAACATCAAATGCTACCAAATAAATCTTCCAGTACCAGAAATACACTGCATCCTTTTGAGTGATTGGCCCAAAGGGCTTCACAAAGCTCCTAAACAGTTAAAGCCCACTCCCAGTATTATTGGTTACCCTGCACAACTTGATAGTAAGACCCTATTATTGAAGACACCACATACTTAGGTCATAGAGCATAGAGAAATCAACCTAGCCCTCAGGTAGAAGCCTCACCCCTACTGACTAGTGTTCGGAGTGCTGGAAGGTGCTATACTTGCTACTGGGGGAGGAAAGTAAATATCGACCTCATCCAGTTACGAACCCTGTGTCACTACAATAGTGACATGCCTATAAGATACACCCACTGGTGCAATGATGCCACTGATGTCATGGCAGAAACCAGCAACTTTTATTGGATTTAAAGCCTGCTCCAATGAGATGGATCCAACATCTAACATGGCTAATGAGGCCAAAACCCAGAGATTGTTGTTATAGGTCATAGCCTCTAGGGGGTAAATCTATTTCTATTATCCTACTAAATGAACATAGTAATAAACTCACTTCTAATGACATATTATAATGTTCATAAATCAGTTCATCACCGAACCCTCATCACAGAAGCAGATTACTTCAGTAGATGGCAAATAATACACAGGCCTACAACTGGATAAGTGAAGAGATTGAGTGGCTTTGGAGCCCTCCGCCCTTAATGAAAAGTCTTAATAAAACCCACCCCTTCACAGCTCAGGGATCTAAGTAGACAATGAGATAGAAAATTGTTAAGAACCAGAGGTGATGGAAAACTCCAAGGAAATAGTGTTTTCCAACATGGCAGATGAACATATGAACTCACGGAGACTTTGTTAACATTCACAAGACATGAACAAATTGTACCCATCCAAAATCTTATCATAAAGAAGAAGAAGTTGAGGCAAAGTCCCACCCCTAACCAAGAAGTTGTTTGTAATTGATAGGTGCTGAGAGAAAGAAAATCTGTTTCCTTCAATGGAGTTTCACTGGGATGTCCACCACACTCCAGGGCAGGTGGTATTTTTCTAGAGTCACTGAACTTCGTGGTTCATGTTGGTTGTCTTCTGGGCTTGTTTTAATTAATTCATTCATTCTTTCACTTTTAAGAGACAGAAACATAAAATTAGATGGTTAGCAGGGGGTTTTGGGAGAAGTTGAAGGAGGAAAAAGAATACTATCAAAATATATTATATGGAAAATTTAAAAATAAAAAATGATTAAAATTTTAAAAACACCTTCTTGAAGATCAAGCCCTTGATTTCTAGCCTTGCCAACCTCAATAAGAAAACTTATCATCTGAATAGCTCTATCATAAATAAGTCTGTCTTTGGGTAGATCAAACACACACACACACACACACACCACACCACACACACAAACCACAGCAAGAAATTCACAAAGAATGAGGAATCTCTATGTGTTTTTTCAGTAAATATGCATCTTTAAATGTTGATTAAGGGCTCTATGAAAATACAAAAATAAAAATTAAAATAAAATAAATAAAATAAACTTTCTCTTTTGAAACTACTTGGCTTTTTAACCAAGCACAGGAGTGGGGCATTCTTTTTGTGCTTCTCACTGAGTCTGAGAACTGATGGTCGGTTGTAACCATCACCATGAAAACTTTCCTTCTAGAAACAAAGTACCCTGATTTTGTTCCTTAATTTCTAGAACTTTTTTCTTGTGGAAAAACATCCAACCTGAAATGTCTCTGCAGTTAGAATCCACAGAAATGTGGCATTATAATTTCCTTGCTGGCTCGAAGTCCTGTGATCATTCAAAACCCGAAGACTATGTGGAAAAGACAATGAGCAATGGTTCAAGAAAAGAGCTTCACAGAGGCTCTTACGGAGTAGAGGCAGGAGTTCCTGACCTCCAGACCCTCTCAGAGCTAAGTGTAGAGCAAACTGCCAAGACTCAGAAACCATTCTTTTGAGCTAAAAAAAACTCTAGAAATCAGTGAAATTTCCACCTTCCAGACAATAAGCTCTGTTTCTTTCTGCATAAACAGCAATTTAACAAGTGATATTCTACAAGAGGGTTAGTATAGAAGCCATCTGCCCACTCTGCCCAAGTAGAGCAGCAAGATTGCTATCATGTCTGCATTGTATGAAGAAGCATGTGCTATAATGTCTAATGAACCTTCCATTACTTACAGAGGAGACAAGGAGTGGGGAAATCAAATATACAAACTGAACCAGGAATCCTTTGATACCCTTCCACCCCAAGACCCTCAAGTAGGCTTGATGTGCTGCCTTCCTACAGAGTGCAGGTTACAGAATTCTAAGTATACAAATATCTTTATAAGAGAAGACAATCTCAGAGCACAGAATATGTTCTAGGAGAAAGGATACAGGGGTACATTCTAGAATTACTCATTTAACCTGTATGAATGCAACCCAGCTTATTTGTAAATACTGTGTTCACTTCTGAGTCACCTCAGAATTACTGTACCTGTGTACACATACACATGCCTGCATGCACATGTACACACACACACACACACACATACACACACCACATACTTGCCCCTGCAAAGTGTATCCATCTCTTAATTGAGGGAGGTCAGGAAAATACAGTCACAGAAGACCTCAAGTGAGGAAGTGGATTGGGACTACCTTCATGTGCCACCAGTACCTGTGAAACCATAGGAACAAAATAAAGAATAATCTCCAAACCATGCAACTGGATTCCAATGGCATAATACCAGGCTACATGAAGATGAGAAATGGGGCATGTGTCTGTCTTTTGTTGTACCTGCCAATCTCTCTGGGAAGCTCTTATAAGCATTTGTGAACCCCAAGTGTATTTTTTATGCTTATTTCTTGCTTAGTTCTTCAAAAACAAGCCAGGAAGTATGACCATTGCTTCTCAGCTTACTAAGGTAATCTTCTTTGGACCAAGAAGGCTTTAGATTCAGAAAGCAACCTTCAACATTTCCCAGAAAAAGAACTAACTTTGAGTTCCTTAATTTCTTAGAAAGCCACAGTCCTCTGTCTTTTGCACATTGCCATTTGTTCACGTTGGGTTTAAAAACTTTTGTTCTTTATTCTAAATACTAAATTCAGTGATTTTTAAATAGGCTGAATGAAGCTTATCTGCCCTGGCTATGTAATCTTAACATGGCAAGCCAATACATGCAGAGTTTTTTCCATCTTGTGTTCTTGCTGAGGCCAATTTGATCTCCTTGATGAAGAATCCCATGGAAAATTACTCAACTCTATTCTAGGAACCCAAGGCCAAGATGTCCTAGCTAACTTATCCTATCTTCTGTTAAACTGCCCACTTATGCAAACCTCACCCTTAAGCTAACTACTTATCTTACCTTCTATTAAACTGCTTGCTTGCACAATGCTCCCACCACTGCCTCCTGCTTGCTGCTGCTGTGAGAAGTATCAAGATGTAGTTTCTCCATTAAAAACCCCTTAACTAAACACAGGGAACTGCCTTTGCTTTCTGAATAGCTGAGTATAGCCCCAGCCAGCTGGAATAAGGACTTTCATTGGCCATGAACTGTAAATGGTCATCTCTAGTGGAGTTCACAACACTGTACTTTCCACACTCTAATAAGCCTTCAGTGAAAACCACCAAATTCTGTGAAGTGATTCAGTAAGCACATAATCTCATGTGGTTGCCTAGAGGAGTCTTCATGTCTTTTCTCCTTATTCTTTAACAAGCCAGGTGTATTCCTTCTTCTCCCACTTAGGAGTGTCATACTGTCTGTCTCTAGCTTCATATCAATGATCAAAAGGTTTTCACAAGTACAAGCCCCTCCAGCCACTCTGCAGGAAAAGTTGTATGTTTTTATCATCAGGTGACTAATGCTCTTGAAAATACATTAATTAACAGATTCCAACCAAATTACAGCTGAGTGATCTATTACAGTGAACATATACATTCATTTAAAGTAGCTTCTAAGGTAGACTTTTAGCATAGTTTTTAATCTCAGGATTTATTTTTAACTAACATTTTAACAGGTATCCTCATTTGTACATGCACATACACATGTAAACACTTGCACACACGTGCACATAGATGCAAAAGTAATAATAATGACAAAAACATATGGGTCTTTACTATGTCTAGAAATTGTGTAGACATTTTTCTAGTCTCATTTATATTGAATGAGCTACTCATACTATGGAGATGGATGTATAGATAAGCAAAGGCTTATGCATTTTTCTCTGTTGAGTGGCCACCCTTAGGGTAGGTATGTCTAGTCTAATTTTCTCAGCATTAACCTTTCTACTTCTTTGGACAATTAATGACATGGAAGATTGGAATGGAGCTTTTAGGAATGTGTTTTAGAATGTGTTTTATTTAAAACTCCAAAACATGCCCTTGCATTTGGGGCTCTTTTGAATAAGAATAGCCTGACTAATTTGCACATTCCTCCTGTGGCTGCCCTTCCCTGGCATTCTGCTGAATATGCACCTCAGAAAGAGGTGTGATTTTGATGGATGGGAACCTATGAGGCTTAATAAGTGGCACCAGAATGGACAGGCACCTGAGGGGAAAACCAGGTCTCTGTTGATGGATGTCTTTCCCATGGGACCTGGGGCACTGCTGAGATGCAGTTTTTCCAGCAAGTGGTAAAAGGGAAAGATAATTCAAAGCAGCACATGCAAGGCAGTGTGAACAATGTGTTTTCTTGACAGCAATAAGTGTGCAAAAAGAGTTAGATGAATAGCTTCTTCATGGGGTACCAAAGGCACAACATAGAGAAGCAGATCCAGAAAGGACTATGAGGGAGGGAGATGTGGTCCAGGTAAATTCTAAACATCATTTCTACAACCATGACTTCATTACATTTTCACCCAGAAAGTAACTTTTGATGTTTCCATTAAGTATTTATTGATTGATTGATTGATTGATTGATTGATTGATTTATAGAATCTTGCTTTGTAGCCAAGATTTGACGTGAACTCACAATATTTCCACACCAACCTCTTAAGTGCTGAACTGGACTACAGAAATGTTTCCCTATCCTTGGATACTTTTAAAATGGTGCTAGGTTTAAGTTTAAGGTTTTGTACATCTTTGACAAACACTATACTACTGAATAACATCTCCAGACCATTTATCTTTTACTTTAAAAAGAAAGAAAAATATAAATATGAGACTTTCTAAGCCTCACAGTCTGAGAACACCGAAGTCTTGGGAAGTATGGTAGCCACTTTACAATAGAATTGGGTATCACTCTTTAGCACAAAACTCCTTATCCCACTGTCAACTGGGTTAATATAGACTGAATGTTGTTGATATGGGGAAAGTGAGGTACTTGGGGTTGACGTCAGGAGTTAGGATGACAGAAACTCACATTCACAAAAAACTTCCACTAAGTTAATGGCTCTGGGTTCTCATCTTGCAAATTTGAAGAATGAAACTCATGGACCCTGTATTGGCTGGTTTTGTGTGTCAAGTTGACACGAGCTGGAGTTATCACAGGGAAAGGAGCCTCCCTCAAGGAAATGTCTCCATGAAATCCAGCTGTAAGGCATTTTCTCAATTAGTGATCAAGGGGAAAGGGCCTAGTTCACTGTGGGTGATGCCATCCCTGGGCTTGTAGTCTTGAGTTTATAAGAAAGCAAGCTGAGCAAGTCAGGGAAAGCAAGCCAGTAAGTAACATCCCTCCATGGCCTCTGCATCAGCTTCTGCTTCCTGCCCTGCTTGAGTTTGTGCAAGAATAGAAACCCTGACTAAGACAGACCCCAAAGGGAAAATTTAGAAAAAGAACCTGTCACTGATTCTTTGCAAGAGCTTAAGAGATAACAGTAGACAGACCTACCTGGACAACAAGAGTAGATCCCAGACATGATTTGCCATCAACCACCAGGAAATCTTTAGAGCACTTATGAAAAAACTGAGACACTTGTGGGGGCTAAAGCGTGTCCAGTGAGTCTGATTGAACCACTCATAAAATGTCTAGGTTCTTCTCAGCTTTAACTGCATCCTCACACATACTTTCCAAGAAGTGGCTAGGTTATGTAAAAGGAAAAGAAAAATTGCTTGTAACAAGAAACTAGAATAGGAACCAGAGTCCCCTTCTGACATTCTTAGCCTTCAGCCAGAATAGAAGCAAGAATATTCAAAGACAAGAATCTTCTGAGGCTCCTAATCAAGACAGCTTGATCCATTTCTATTGCCTGTTTTTCACCCACACTGCTAAATATTTCAGGCATATTTACACAGCTTTTCACTTTATGGATCTGTTTTACTATAATTTTTGAAGGCAAACTGTTAAATTAGTTTAGAAGAGGTATGTCCCTTGTCCACCCAGGTTACAAGTCACTCTGATAATTTCCTTGATCTTTTTTCTGGCTGGCAAAGGCTGGAGGCTTCCTCCATCAATATGTAGATGTGTGTTTTAAAGTTTTAGTTCATTATGTTATACAGTAAACATGTATTTTATTTTTTTTTGCAGATGATATGACTTATAAGCTTTAGTGGCCATGAAGAGATTGTGCTTCTCAGAGCTACAGGATTTCTAATAAATAACATGTTATCTGATTATTATCATTATCATTATTATAATATTTGTATGCATGTGCTATGTGCATGGTGGTCACATGTGTGTATATGTGTGTAGACTGACATGACATGCATGTCAGTATATATGTCAGCAGGCATATCTGCATGTAAGTATGTGTGACAGCAGGCATATCTGTGTAATATATGTGAGTGGGTATAAAGGCCATAATATAACTTTGGGTGTTCTTATTCATGAGATGGTCATCTTATTTATTAAGGCAAGCTCTATTCATGGCCTGACATTCACCAAGCTCACTTAGCAAATGATTAAACTTCAGAAATCATTCTCTTTTGTTCTTTCCAGTTCTGGTGGTCTTAAGTGTGCAACCATGATTTATCTCCTTTATTTTTTTTTTTTAAATGTAGGTTTTGAGGATCGCATTCAGATTCCCATGCTAACATAAGCACTCTGCTGACTGAGCCAATCTCCCTAGTCTTCCCCTGCGTTTTACAAGGATATCAACTCATCTACCATCTACCTCCTCCATCAGACACCTATACTCAGGCTTTCACTTCTGCCCTGACCATCACAAAGCCACCTGTCTGACCAGAAGCATCCATAGCACCCACAGACCATAAAAAAATGGTCAAAGGATCTTCAGCTTGCTCACACCATGCTGACTGTTTCTTCCTGTAAATGATGTGAAAACTTCTTGGTCACCTTTGACCTCTTTAGCCTCCTCCTGCCTGAACCTGGTGCTTGTCCATGTGACTCATACATGTAGCTATGTGCCTCATATGTGTGGCTATGTGACTCTTTGTCAGAAATGTATCAAAGACTAATTTTCTGTGACAGATTATTTCCTGGCCATTACTTTCACCCTATGTGAATAATAATGATAATAACAATAGTAATAGTCATAATAATAGTAATACTAATATTTTAAAATATATCACTATGAGCTTCCTTTAGTATCATGCTTGTCAGAGTGGCCATAAAAACAAGAAATTTGGTTTGCTAGAGATATTCATATATATATATATATATATGTATATATATATATATATATATATATGCCTTTTAAAATTTATTTATTCATTTACAATTTCATATATAAATATATAATGTTATTGATCAATGTCTTTCCAATTCTCCTCTTATCTCCCATCTCCCTCCTACTTAATCCCTTATTCTTCCTAAGGTGTCCACTTACTTTCATACTTATTTTTTGTGTATGACCCATTGCATTTAATTAGAATTGACTGCATAGAATGATGGGAGATTAATTACTTGTAAAAGGATAATGGAGCAGTGGCTGTAGTCCTGAGGAATATGCCTCTATTCCCTAGCAACCATTACGTAGCTATAGCTCTTCAGGGAGTCACTGATCTCTCCCCATCCATGATGGACTATTGATGACCCACTTTGATGGATGCCCTCTGCAGGTAAACCACACTGCTGTGGGTTTATGACTGTATCAGCCATGTCATAACTAGAAAAAAAAAGAATTCTGCAGCCCTCCTTCTTATCCTTTAGCTCCTAAATCCTTTCCATCCTTTTTTTTTCATTAACTTAAAAGCTTCTGAGTTGTAAGAGGTGCCAGCAATCAAACTACATCTTATATATGTACAGAAGTCCCAAAGAATAAATAAAAATATTTTATGTTAAAAAGCTACTGCACAACAAGAAAACTGTCAAGCAAGTGAAGAGGCAGTACAGAATGAGAAAAATATCTTTGCTAGGTATATCTGACAGAACATTAATATCTAAAATACACAAAGAACCAAATAAAAAACCCTCAAGAAAATACTACCCAACTTTTTAAAATGCATTCTATATCTGAAGAGTTATCAAAAGAGTAAAAAATAAAAAGAAAGAAAGAAAGAAACAAAGAAAGAAACATGACTAATAGCACTTTTTGGGTTCTCAAAACTTTTAGCAATCAGAAAAATTCAAATTAAAACTACTACAACAGGGTAGGCACCGGATCAAACTCTGGGACTAAACCATTATCACATATTGCAACAGTTTTACTGGACGTGGTGGACCCAGGATGCAGGCCAGTTCTGACTCAGAGGCATGCCCATAGGCAGAAGATGAGTCCCGCAGCTTGAAGCAAAAGCTGAAAACTCAGAGAGGATGCTAGAACTGACACAGGACAATTGTGGTTCCTTAGAGGAAGAAGAGTGATACAGCTCTGGCCCTAAATACCAGTTCCACAGGAGGAAAGGACACCTCATACCTACTATGGCTTAGTTTTTCCCTAAACAATGCAAACTCTACCACAGAAAGAATTTTAAAATATAAGAAATTTATATAATTATACAAAAATATTAAAAATTTAAAATATAAAATGAAAGAAAATAGCAACTATGTCCAAACAACTTCAAGATAGTATGCATGCACTCTAAGAGAATAAAAACAGAGTGGAATAAAGTTAGGAAGTCAATTAGGAAACGGAATTCAGTAAAGAGAATTGCTAAAGGAAAATTGAAGGAAAATGATACTGGAAATGAGAAACCCAGTAAGCCAAATTAAAAACTTGGTGGAGAGCCTCACCAAAAAGAAAACACACTCACATGCACACGCACACGCACACGCACACGCACACGCACATCAAATCTAGAAGACAAGATAAAGTAATTAGACTACTTATTAAAGGTTGATAATACTTTTTTTTAAAAGTATGAGTAGGATGCAAGAGAATGTTGAACACCATAAAAAAGAAAATGTTCAAATTGTTTGAATATTTTCAAACAAGAATTATTATTCCACACCAAAGACATAGGAAGTCTATTTTATATAGGAATACTATTTTATTGAAAATAAAATAGTAGAGCAAGACTTCCCAAACACAGAAAGATGCCCAGCCAGTTACAAAACTCCCATAAAAAACTAGTAGATCAATAAGAAAAGAAATTCCCTACAAAATGTTATTTTAAAAACATTATAAACATAAGAAAAGGAAAGAGTATTGAAAGCAGCAAGAAGGTCAGTTGTGGGACTTAATTAGAGTATCAGAAAAATTAACTAATGCAGTCAGAGGAGTGGACAGATGTCTAAGAAGGAGAATAAGTCAGGTGGAAGTTGATTGTGAGCAATGAAGCTAGGTGGCCAAGATACATAAGCAAAGGACACTGAATCCTAGACACTGGTTTAGGTAGGCTTTCACTGAGGATCATGTCACTCTAATTCCTCCTAATTGCCTTTTGGTACTATGATATTTAAGTTCTTCTTTTCTTTTTTAATTCTACTAACTGTTTTAAAGTCATTGACTCTGAAGATTTTAACCTATAATTAATTCTTGAATATTTTAGCTTTCTGGGGGAGAAAGGTAAAATATTCTGTGATCCCCATTCTAAATCGTCTCTCCATGTAGAGTTCAGTCAGAAATGTAATAGACCTTTCTGTATGTTTAATTTCTTTAAATCACTTTAATTTTTTCTTGTTATTCACGCTTTAGTCTTGGGGGCGTATTCAGAAATGTATTCTACTTCTTAAATACTCTTTCTGCCTGTGTCTACTATTTTGTTTCACGCTTCTCTTAAAGTTCTGTGTTTAACTATATGCTTAACTTATAGAAGTCTTATTGGGTTCGTTTTAGTAATTACTTGGGAATCTAAGGAATTTTTCGGTTTCTGGATATGTGGTGCTAAGAGGTGATTGTAGGAGTCAGACATGTAAGGAGGAGCAGTACCTCTGGTCAGTAGCCCCAATCCTCATTTTGCTTTGTATCTTGACACAGAATCTCACCAAGTTGCCCCAGCCCTAAGCTTACTCTGCCATCTAAAGAGCTCTGAACTCGCTCCCCTCCTACCTTAGCATCACAAATGGCTGGGATTGTAGATATTTGCTAGTACAGTTAACTTCTTACTTGATTTTTAATCATATTTTAATCCTTTGTGTCTATAAACACACTAAATACATGAGTATATAGAATTTAGTAAGTTCGGTAACTGAAATCATTGGTTTTTATCGATTTCTGGTCATGATGATTTATGAATACATGTAAGTTACAGGATATGTATGATCTCACAAATCAATATAATCTACCATGCTGTTTCCAGATATCCATGATTTACAAACAATTATGACCTTAAATTTACAGCACACAAGTATAAAATTAATATGGGATTTGAGAGAATGGATGGCATGGGAATGATTTTCAAGTTTTGACACAATGTGTTAAGCAGATGTCATCAATTAAAATGTAAAAAAAGTATTTCGGGGTCATAGAGGGTCCAATGTGGGATATACAAATATCCAAGTATCAATAACGAATCTGGCCTCTCTTAATGGAGGTTGGAGATTTTATGTATTTGATCTTTAATACAGTATGGTCACTGACTGAGCCCATCCAAGGTACCTTTGTCAGTCAGTGATCCATTACAATTATAGCTTCTTAAAGAACAAATGAGCAAGATGTAAATGCCTAGGTTAAGTAACAGCAAGTGGGATATAACAATCTTGCTTGACAACCGGACTACACCTGGAATCAAATAAAACCCAATCTGCTTACACTCCTCCGAGGGATCGTCTTAATCAGATTATTTGTTGCAGAAAGATCTACCCCAAATCTGGGCCACAGTCTGATAGCATACCACATAGCCACGTGGAAGAGAAAACTTTCCAAAACTTTCCTTTGTGCCTGCTGAGGCAAAAAGACTTTCATTGAGGGAAAACATGAGATGAGGAACTGCCTCCATCAAATTTGACTATAGGCAAATCTATAGAGAATCTTCATGTGTAATGATTAATCTAGGATGGGAGAGACCAAGCAATTGCAGCAAGCGTCACCCTTGAGCAAGTGGTCCTGGACTGTATAATAAATGTAGCCGAGCTACACCAGTGTAAAACCTAACTGCTGGGTATTTTAGATCAGCACATCTCCAGGAAGCCTCCAGGAGCTCCACTATCCAGTGAGCAACTACCTGATTCTTGTTCTTTTCAATGTTAGACAGCCATTGCCGGACTAATCAAAGGGTGTTTTGTATTCTAGTCTAAATACATTCTCTTTATGTGTGTGTGTGTGTGTGTGTGTGTGTGTGTGTGTGTGTGTGTGCGCGCGCGCGTGCGTGCGCGCTCAGTTCTCTTTCTTTAGAAAACCCTGACAAAGACAAGAAAGATACGTAGGTAATCAAAGAGTCAGTAACATTCTGGAAATCAATAACAGGACTAACTTAAATACAGAAGGCATTAAATAATAATTAGAAGCACGGGAAGCTCTCGTTCGTTTAGCTATGATAAATGTTCAACAGTGAACTTTGGCCCCAGATTTATTCTCCCAAGCTCATACATTTTTATATCAAAAGCCAAAAAAAAAAAAAAAAAAAAAAAGGAGAAAAGCAACTGCTTTCAGGGTAAAATAGTCAAGGGAGATTTTTGTTGGTTTTGATTCGTTCAGTATTTATTTATTTGGGGATAACCGTGCTCCTAAGTAGAGACTACAGTGAGAAGGGACAGACAAAAGGTGCCCGGAGAGAAGAAGAGAAGACAGCTGCAGCAACGTGGTGGGGACTTTATGGAAGAGTAGACTTAAGAATCAGCTGGGGATAAGTATCTGAGGAGACGACCCATTCTGCCCTCTGAAACAGAAGGGGCGGGTTACAGAGGAACCTCACAGAATGTAACGGGCTCTGAGAGAATCGCTCTCCCTAACCACATTTTTACCTTCTGCATAGTAAGTTTTTGGCTGAAAGCAAGAGTGGCAGAGACAGAAAACTTGAGAAGGAAGGGCTGGGATAGCCCCATGAACAAAGAAGGAAGAAAAACAAAAAGCAGGACCGCTATACCTAAGCCACACCACACAGTGCTCAACTTTTACCACACATCACAATCACCTGCCCAAGTTTGTTAAAATTCACAGGGTTGGAACCCTCCCCAGAGTGGTAACCGACAGGTTCAGAAAGCAATATGGAAGTTAACATTTCTAAAGCGTTCCCAGCGATTATGCATGTTGCCGGTCTAGAGAGCCCATCTGAAAAACTGTTTCTAGTTTGGGAGGGTGAGGTGAAAGTATCCCCAACACTGATGACTTCTCTCCATTGCTCTTGAAACAATTTACTTTTCTCAAACTACTCTCGTTAATAAAACTTCATGATATTCTCATATTTTGTTTCATGACTTTTTACTACTCCCCCGAAAGCTCTCTGCTCTGTCCCGTTGTACACATTTGTAAGGGTCTGCTCTGCTGCTGCCTCAGAAATTAACATTTCTTCATTTCTTGTCTCTCCTTAGAGTCACTGACGTTCTGACTTCTGTACTTGGATTGCATTCTGCCTTGAATTTGTTGGTAGTGTTTCAGATTCCCATGACTTGTTTCTAACTGTAACCCATCTGAGGACAGAGATTGTCCCTATTCATCCTCTAGTTGCCTACAGTGTATAATGCAATTTTGGGCACAGAGAGTAGATCACCCTTATGTCAGGGGTTGAGTGATGGTTTCAGTATCCTAACACTCCTAAACTTAGGTTGCTTCCAAGGGTCTCACACAACAAGCCATGGATCATTAAATCAGAGAACATCAGAAGAAAATTTTGCTTTATGTGATTTGTCTTTCCCTCATTGACAGAAACTCTTATTAAAATAACATTAGCTAAAATTATTTCTATGCCAAAAGCAATTATGATAATGTTTTTCTACATTTATGCAGTTCTTCTTATTCTGAATATCCACTGTATACACAGCTCTCACTTTAGGAGGAAAGAAATCCACTGATCTGGACGTGAACTCCTTAGTCCCTTCAGCAGGTGACTTCTTTCTTCCTCTTAACTCATCTATGAGCACATTATTATTACTCTAGTCTAGGGTTAAGTTTTCTGTGTTCAGCATCTTCACTGAGTCTAGGGCAAAAATTCAAAAGAGATTTTCAATTAGTTCCCCTCACGGAATTAAACACAGTTGTCCCTCACTGGCTGCTCCCATCTTTAACAGGTGATTAAGGGTCTAATGGGCTCATACAGTTTTTCAATCTGTTTCAGCCAATTATAGCACTAAAGCAAAAGCCAAAAGCAGGAAACTGCTATAAAAGAGAAGAGGAAGTGCAAATTGGGAATCAGAAATGTGGTGCTTTCAGAATTTCAAAACCTTGGAGTGATTATCAGATGCTCCTAAATACCATGCTTTGATATTCACTGCCCCCACGAGAATTCTGCAGAACCTTTCATTAGCTTTGCCCCTTACTTAAGATCTCAGAAATAGGCACAAAATACACTGGCTTGGAGATATAGTACACATTTGCTTACCCACGCTGCTGTATTCCCTAAATAGGATAATATAGCCCATATTTGCTCTTTGTCCTCCAATCCACGGTCAGTTTCAAAAACAGTAAGATTTCCACAGGGATATACATGACTTTTATGCATATTCACAGTAGGCACTTAGATTGTTTCAGAATGGGGATTGTTACCGTGAAGATAAAAATCATGATTTGAGGGTTAGAACCTAGGGCCTTTGTACCTCTAGAGAAGGAAAGAACCATCAAATGAGCCCTGGTATATAATTAATTATTTAACCAGTCATTTGCTCTGTTTCAACATAGAACTCCTGCTTAGTATCAGACTGAATTATCAACAGACACGGCATGCCTGAGTACCACAGGACAGGTCACAGAAATGATGCACTTTATCTCAGGTTTCAACCTATATGTGTCTTCAATAATAAAACAGTCATGATATGAGTAATTCTAGAAAAAATGATTAATTCTGAAGTCGGCACAAAAATTATTGCATTATTCTCCAGTTTGTCAGCCGTGTAGTCTTGGTTCCCACTTGTGGCTGCCATCTGAAGGTAATGTAGTTTTAAACAGGTCTAAGTCCTCCCGTACTGCATTCAAGTAGTTAGCATCAGAAGTGAATTGCCACAGTCTGAAGCTGGGGTTGAAATGGTGTGATATAGGTGGCAATCAGAGAGTTAGGGACTTGGAAAAACTAGAAAAGAGAAAAGGGGCTTCCTGAGATGGCTGCTTCTTGTTCTCAAGAAAACATTCAGAAGAAACAGTGAGAAGCATAGAAGTTGGTGTCTAAAAAAAGACCGGTAAAGAAAAAGAGAGAAGCCAGAGGCACAGAGGTGTTCTATAAACCCAAACCAGAATCTGTTTAACATAATTCAAGCCTCAGTCTTCCCCAGCCCAAATGGATGAAGTTATAGTTTTCATTTCTCGGTGGCTTGGTCATCTGTGTTTCTCAATCTTTCAAATCTCTTTCCATGGCAGGAAATGAACTCGCAGCCCCTTAAACAACTGCTGTCTGTCCTATTGCAATAAAATCTGTCTCTCTTTGCCTTCACGCTGCCTTTTATCACTGTAATTGTGGTAGAACTTTTTGTCAGCATTCTTAAAAACCAGTGTCAAGGAGGTCACACATGTGGTCTCTGTTACGTGACCTATAGCAGAAGGAGCTGAGTATAGCAAGGTAACTCTTATTTGTGTCATATTGCTCACAGACCAATGGTCAGTGCTTTGGAACCTGCCCAATTTTCTCCTTGAGATCTCCTTTGGTACCTCCCTTTGAGCACAATTTTCCGAGAGTTACATCTTTCTTTTAAGATAACAGGAGTTATAAGAGTCTGCTGGGTGAGGCAGCTACCTGAGAATCTCCAGGGCACTTGTTAGAAAGACAGATTCTTGAGTTCAAATCAAAATATGATTGACATACAACAGCACCTGAGTGTGCCCTTGTGCTGACTAACAGAAATGCTACTGGGAGTGTGGCCTGGGTAGAACTGAGAGATCAATGTGCTTTCTGCATGGCAGCACCTCAGGTGGGATGCTCGGCAGCTGATTTAATGCCAGGTAGCATTAAATGGCACCCACTGTCTCCAGAAAGTGCTTGACGTGGCTCAGCGCGCTGCATGTATATTTCTTCATCAGACGATTTTAAAAGGGTGGTACTGGTTTGGATTTGGAAGAAGCAAGAAAATAAAGCTGTCCTATTAAAGTTTGGAAGGTAACATGCAACACACTTCGATTTTTAAAAATCTGTGTGTTTATGGGTACGTCCTTCATATGTACGTATCTCTGCGTATAAGCAAGGAAGCCAGAAAGAAACGTCTGCTGGCCTCTTCTGCGATTCTCTCTCTTTTTTTTTTTTTTTTTTTTTTTTTTTTTTTGAGGCACTACCTTTCCAGAAACCCGAGGCTTGCTTTCAGCTAGGCTAGAAATGCACAAGTCTTCTGATCCCCTATCCTCACTCACCCCACTGAATTACAGCCATTCTCAGGGATGCCTGATGTGATGGATTTGGTTGTCATCTTGGCTGTACCTGGAATCTGTTAAACACTTCTGGGTACTACTGTGAGGCCTTTTTTGGATCAGATTACTTGACACAGGAGGACTCCCTAATTGTGGGCAGCACTTTATGGCAGCAGAGCAGATCAAAAAACATGGGTAAAGGAAAGTTTGCTTTGCATCTGTCTACCCTGGCCGTGGCTGCAACTTTATCTCTGTTGCTTCCGCTTGCTTTGTTCCTTTGCCAGTATCAGATGCAACTTCTTTTAGATTCAAATGTAGACTGAAGACTGAGATGCTCTCCAGGAATCCTCAACACGGTTAGCACAAGACTGATTCTGAGACATCTAGCCTCATGGACTGAACAATTACTGGATTCTCAGTCTCTCCAGGGTGAGCCAGCCATTGTGGGATTTCCATGGGTGCACTTGACAAGTCAATCTAATAAATTCCCTTTATACATACACATACATACATACATACTTACATACATACATACATACATACATATTTTTAGTGAATATATATTTAATTCATATACATGGATTTATTCTATGAGTTTTGGTCCTTTAGAGAATCCTGATTAATACACCTGGCTTGTTATATAGGTGCTGGTATTTGAACTCCAGCCCTCCTGATTGCAGAGCAAGCATTCTTAACTGCTGAGCCATCTCTCTCTAGAGCTAAAAATTTTAAGCTTTATGAGAAAGAAATTTTAAACAATATAGATTTTCTAAAGGATGATATCAACATCTAACATAGATTCTTTTTTTTTTTAACCATTAGTACAAGTATTGCTCTTTCACACTAATGCGCTTGAGGCTGACACCTCTATCATGACCTCAGTTACATTCAGAGATCCTATCACCCATCTCCATAAGCCGTCTTAGCCCACTGCAATTATGCATGTCACTATCTTTATGACATAAGGAAAGCACCAAATGGAAGCAATGGTCACGAACTTATAATATATCTAGTCATAATCCATAAGGTCATGGACTTTCTAAAAGCCTGACACCAAGCCGGATGCAGCCGATATAAAAATGAACACAAGTAACTGATCTCACTCCATAAACACAGACCTGAAATTTTAAAGTGCACTTACCCAAAGGATCTAAGATTATTTAATATTCAAAGACAAGTTATCAATTTATTCACTAAAGTATCCTATTACAACAGAAAACCCAAGGGTTCCATCAACTGATACACTGTCCTAGATGAACTTAACATTTATGGGGAGGAAAGTAACAAAATATGAGCTCTTCCTTGCCACAGATGCAGTTGGTCTTCAGTTTCCTCATGATCACTTTGCACACTCAGGCTAGATGTCCATCTGTCAAATCTGCCTGTGCGTCTTTGCCTTCCTTTGCTTTGTAAGCCCCAAAGCAAGCACAGTGTACTAAAAAAAAAAAGTGCCTGCACCCTTGGCCTTGAGCCAAGGACTCCCAGGGGAACTAATTTTTACATCGGCTCCCATACACTCCCAGCCATGATGAGGAGATCTATTGGCTGGTTGTAGTAACTAGCTTATAAGGCACTTTTTTATTGTTTTTTTCCTCTAATTTACTTAACTACCCCCACTTACAGCCCTGACTTAGGTCTCCACAAAATTACTGCTTTTTAAGTTCTTGTGTTTAGTATCCATTGTGTAGGCAATGGGTTGAAGCTAGAAGGAAACGTTGTAATGCAGATGAAGGCCAGGAAGTATCATACTCAATGGTAAAACAAGGACCTTGTTTCCTGTGCCAACAAGAAAGTCAATTGTACCCATAATCACAGCTGCAGCTTAGAGTTTGCCCAAGAGGTTCTAGTCAGGTGATAATCCAAAATAAGAAAAAGAGAAAAAAAAAGAAACAAACAAGTAAAATGTAGAAGAATTATAACAATCCTAAGAAAAATAAAGATAGATTGAGATATCGCTTTTTTATTATTATTATTTTATTTATTTACAATCAAGCTGATGCCCCCTTCTTGGTCTCCCTTCCCACAGTTCCTCATTCCATTCTTTCCTCCCCACTGTCTCAGAGAAGATGCTCCTCAACCACCAGACCTCTCCCCACCACTCACATCCCCAAGGCCTCAAGTCTCATGAGGATTAAGTACATCTTCTCCCACTGAGGCCAGACCAGGCAGTTCTCTGCTATATATGTGTGGGGGGTGTGGGGGGGGGTTATTATCTTTATCTTTAAAGAAATAAAAAAAAGATAACCTGCCATTACTTTATAGATAACGTGGTTATGGAGAAAATAAAACAAATGATTTGAATAACTGAAAGACTTTATCTGAGTAGCTGGCTATCAATCAGTGAACAGTTACTACTAAGGCAATACTCAAGCAGAAACAACAGTTTTAAAATTTGACAATGATGGAGTGTCTCAAAAGGATATGGTAGCCAACCAAGCTCTCAAGAGCCAAAGATGCTACATTGGCTTATGGAAGCATCACACTAATTAAAAGCATAAATTAAACAATGATGTTGCAAGGTTTCTATAAGCAAATGGTCAAACAAATAAATAAATGAAGGGATATCAAACTTGTTCAGAATTCCAAATAGTTCATAAAGCTATCTCATCCCTGAGGCAGAGGTGTATAACTCAACGTTGCCCCAGGCTTAAATTGTGAATAGTGACTCCCTCCCATTGAGGACTTATGAATTGCACTGTGCATCTCATTACAGCAAATACAGCACAGGAATGTGGCTGACACGTGTGACTTTATAGTGGTGAACTGTCACAGGCATTGCCCTAAACAGGGAACCTAAGTCACGTATCAATCCATGCAGCTGTTAGAAAGATGGACAAAGGTGGTTCTTTATTTCATGGCTGCATTCCCCCTAAAACTCACTGAAACAAGAAAAATACCAGATAAAAATTAATTAATGCTGATATAAAATGCCTAACAATACACTTCAAAACTGTCAAGGTCAACAAACAAGCAAACTCTTTGAAATTTTCAGGGCCCCTTGGACTGCAGAAAGGCAAAGACAAAACAGAATGTGGTAGCCTTGTGCAGTCTTAAAACAGACAAAGCATGATGGTTAAAATCCATGGGAATTTTAATAAAGTCTGAGCTCAGTTAATGATAATTTATCAATATAAGTTCATTAATTGCAATAGCAAATTATAATAATTTAAGAAACTAATGATAGGGGAAATTGGGTGTAATATTTATGAGAACACTCTGTGCCAGCCTCATGTTTTCTATGAGTCTGAGGCAATTCTGAAGAATCCATCTTATTTACAAAGAAAAAAGAATTGCAATTGGGAGCATTTATGAAAATAATTACTAAAACTTGTCTCTTAAATTGGCTCCAAATAAAAAGAAGGTACACTTGCAGGGAATTAAGCAGTTCATGTACAGAATTTGCATTTTGGAAATTATATTGAAGAAAGATTTTTTTCAGAGCACTTAATAAATAGGAATGGTACTACACACCAGTTCTGCACATTAATAAGAAAGAAAACAACAGTTTGAAGAACATGAATTCTCATCAAATTGTTCCAGTATTGTAATTCAATTCTAATCAAAATAACAACAGAGGTGGGAAGAGCTTAACAATCTGATATGAAAATTTATGGGGAAGATTAATGGCACAAAAATAATGAGAAAATCTATTAAAGGAACAAATGAATGTGATTTGCCCTAATGGGTATTAAGATATATACAGTAATGTTATAGAAAAATATAAAATGAAATGAAAACATGCTAGTGAGCCTAGAGATATATATACAGATATGAACAATGAGTTGAGTAAACAAGCCTAGGAAAGTGGTTCACAGAATAGAGTATATCAATAAAGAATTCTTCACAAGCTGGCCAAACTTATCAATAGTTGAAACCACTTTAAACCAACCATATTAGTAGAACTTAAAAATATAGTCCATCAACATCAAGTAATGATGAGAATGTAAGGAAGTCAGTATAAATCCATACAAATTAGCATGTAACCTGTTTATCATCTTAAGTAAATCATATGCCAGTGTCTACCTATACCAGATAGGTTATCCCAATCCAGAATCAATGGTAACAGAAAAAAAACTGTTCGGTCTGTGGAGATATGACCAGGGTCTGAATAGAGTATATGTAAAGAAGTAGTTGGACCAGAATAAGTTGTAGTGATGGAAGCAGAAGTTTATTGTGGAGACCTGAAGCTGAGATTCAGCAAGGGCATCCCTGAATTAGTTCACTAAATGGAAAATTCTCATTAGCATCTAGGTGAGCAACACAGGAATTCAAGAGTTGGACAGCTAAACTGGGTACCGATAAACATAGCCATTGGCAAATGCAAATCAAAGCATATGGTCCTTCTATATTTCTCCCAAGCCTGAGTCATGGAAAGCGCTGCATGCTGGGAAATAAATCTAGTCTGTCAAAACAAAGTCTTGCAGAGAAAAACATTTTAACTCTACTGAAAACTAGAATTAAATATTGCAATAATTTCCACTGGGGAAAAATAAAACGATTCAAAGAAATGATTATAAGTATGTTCCCTGACATCGAAAAAGACATAATGTCCTGAAATAGTGCTTAGAAAATTAAAAAAAAAAAATAGTTGGATGATAAAGGGAGTTTTATATAAGATGTGGGAATGAAAGTCATCAAAAAATAAACATACTAAAATAATTCCAAATTGAAATAATGAAACAGAAAAATTCAGTATGATAAATGACAACCTCCCTAGAAAAGCTTATCTATAGTAGAATTAATCAAGGGGGAGACATAGTATTGGGGACTAAAGAATAACTGGATCAGTTAGACAATGACAAAATTTGAATTGATATAAAGGTATGAATGGAACACTCAAGGTGTATGTAACCCTATAAAAAGAACAAAATTACAGTCATGGTCATAGAAGAAATTCATACTAAAGACAGAAAATATTTTAATGCAATCATAGCAGAAATATTCTCTAAACTGATGCAAAGAGTCATATATCTGTAGGAGATAATTAGAAAACAAAACAAACCATAGTCAGAGAGAAACCTTCTCACACCGTATTATAGTCTAAATACTAAATACATAGGAAAAAAATAAAATACACTGACAGTTGCAAGAAAGAAATGTAAAGCCAGGAAGAAGGTAGGCTAATATTAAAATGTTAAACTTATTTTTTGACTTAGTTCCTAAAGGTAATATCTCTATTCTATTACAACTTTCATAGAAAAGGGTTTGAGTTTTAATAGTTTTTGGAAAAAACAAAGGTATACAATAAATGTCGGCTGGAAGCAGTTCAGTCAGTAACGTGCCTGCACTGCAAGCATAATGACCTGAGTTTGATCCTAAAAATGCACACACACACACACACACACACACACACACACACACACACACACGATGGATGTGGTGAAGCATGCTTATGACCTCAGTGCAGAAAAGACAAAAGCAAGGAATATTCTAGGGATCACTAGCCAGTCACCCCAGATCAGTCGCTGAGTTCTAGGCCAGTGAGGAATAATGCTATCTAAAAAAAATTTTAAGATGAATGGTACATGAGGAATGAATGATACCAAAGGTTGTCCTTTGGTCATACACACACACACACACACACACACATGCTTGCACCCCTGCACACACGCACAAGCACACACACAGACAAGCATACACACATAAGCACATACATGAACACACACATGAACACAGGCACACGCACACATATTCACACACAGAGAGACATACATACAGACATAGACAAACACATGGACACACAGAGAGATGAATACACACAAATAAATGAAAAACGTAAAATGTAGGAAAAAAAAAAAAAGCAATGTTTTGATTAAAAATCAACTGCATTGCAAAGATGCAAGCAGGGCTTTCTTTGACGTTCAGCCTGATGTGGGACCATCACCTACGAAGACACTTTTAAGATTTTCCATTTCATTACTTCTCATACAAAACAGGGATAATATGGCTTTCACTGAAAGTTTGTAACCAAGACTTGAAATATTTTTAACATCCAATAATGACCCTGTCAGGTGATTAGGGATCAGCAAGTAACAATAATGCATGGGTGTTCTTTCTCACCTGTGTTACAGTCAGCAGTTTTAGAAGTGATTCACAGGGGAACTGGAAAGGTGATTCAGGAGGACACATGAGCTTGTTCTTATAGAAGACTGGAGTTTGGTTCACAGCACCTACTTCACACTGTACAAAACTGCTTATAGCTCCAGCTCCAGGAAACTTAGCAATACATTAGCAACATATGCATGTTTTATTATTTTATAGTGCATAACTCTTGTGTACAGTTTTCATCCATATGGTGGAGGCATAATATGTTGTCATGGTGTTTAAGAACTTGGTCTCTTGTGTCAGATGCTATAGGTTTAAATTCTGATAAGTCAAATCCTAGTTGTGTGACTCTAAAGACTATCCTTACAAGCTGTGTGTTTTTCTCAATATTAAGAGAAAATAGTTACTGATAATAGTGAGTGTATGCCATTAATAATAATAATAATAATAATGTTGTTACTATTTTTATTTCTAGTTGCTTTCAAGTATTTCTCTTTCTTTGATTCTTCAAAAAGCCCTGTTGGATGATGATGATGATGATGATGATGATGATGATGATGATGATGATGATGATGAAGATGAAGAAGAAGAAGAATTACCATCATTTTAGTTTTTAGACAGGGTCTGCCTGCATAATCTTAGAACTCATTATATAAACAGAAGTGGCCTAGAATTCATAGATATCTACCTGCTTATTAAAATGTGTATTATTATGTCTGACTTTGCTATTATTTTGATAGAATGAAGTTGTGTTCCATATTAGACGGTATACTTTCTTAAAACCTTGGTTATCGAGGGGAAAATCTCTAACAAACTTTAAAACAACACAAAACCAGATTTCCAGATGACCAACCCAAACCAGCAAGCAAAGCAAAACCAGAAAGCAACCACTTTCAACACCTCACTTTTTACATCAGTATGTGGAAATAATTCCTTTGTCTCATTGCTCATTTAGATTCTGAAAAGCAGCCCCTCTCCCCTTTTATCTTGGTTAAAACAAGCTTTTGATGTGAAGATGTGTTCAGAATTTTGTGACCAAACGTCAGTCCAAGGGCAACCTGTGGCCACTGAGATCCTGCTTAGTAACAAGTGCAGAGGACAGAGGCTGCTAGGCTCATTTACATGTTTGACTTGTAAAGTGACTGCAGGAGGAGACTCCTCCTTTGTGTGAATTCATCATTTCCCTGAAAATTGATTCTTAGATAAATATAGTAACTTTGTGGATCCCCCCACCGAAAGTATGACTATGATATTTATCTTTACAACTTTTCACTTAAGAAAACGCAAAAAACACAGCTCCAATCACAACCAGCTGTATAGAAAGGTAAGTTGCCATTCAGACACGGCAATGGAGGGTTCCGGGTCCTATGTCTGCTTCTAGAGATTGTAAGATGCCAGTTCCCATGGCTATAGATGGCTGAATTTAATCTTGTTGGCCTGTGGGTCCAAAATTCACCATCCTTCCTTCTGTGTAGCTTCTCTTAAAAGGTTGCATGAAGGCGAGTGGCTTCAGTTGCTAGAAGTCTGTGCCTATCTTTTTCTAGCTTGGGTTTTAACAAATAATGTTCCAGCATCTTGCCACTCCTTTGTTCTGCATTGGTATGGAAAGTTAAGGTTTTCTTCTTCTTCTTTTTTTTTTTCTACATAATTCCTTCTCTATCAATAACAAAGTCCACGTCCCTAGTCCCTAGCCATTGCAATTATTAGCATATTCCTGGAGAAAATTGCAACAGTCTACATTAAAAGACTCCCTGCAGAAATTTACACAGTAGGTATCCAATTTCTCTTTAAATAAAAGGCACTCAAAACAGTGAGGGGTTTAAAACAGGGGAAGAAATGGGGAACAAACAGAGCTTTGAGGAACAGCAGGGAGATTTTGCAGTGGTCAAGAGGAGAATGTCAGGCTGAATTTTTTGGATAATTAGTCTTCGTTAGCAAATTGGAGAAAATTACAGTGCCACCATGAGATGTAATAACATACCTGCAAACTGGCAACATTAAGACTCAGGTTTGACCCTGTTCCAAAAGGCTGGATTCTCTATTTTCTATACCCTCTACTAGAAAATAGATCTCAAGTCTGTTACGTCACTTCAAAACATTCCCCAAACTTAATAATATTTGCATTCAGTAGAGGTGACCCTAATATCACCATGATGTTTCCCCCTTCCTTCTCCCCAGTATGCAGGGATTATGCGCTTAGGGACTTCCTTGACTTCCAAGTAACTTTCAAGAAGACAGTCAGGAAACCCAATGCCAATAGCTAGGTTCATTTCATCATCCCCTTCTTCAAAGGGCTGGGCAATATAAAAACTACACTTACTCCTCCTTTTTGTGGCAGAAAGTCTCTCAGAGAATGTAACTGGTATATTTTTTAGAAGGATGCTGAAGTATTAAATGAAATTTAGCCTTCCCTTAGCACAGAACTGGGAAAAACTCTCCCTTATTTCCTAGATTTCTGAACACGTGTGGAGAAGTTCAGGAGGGACCACTATGAAATGCATCCCATAAGCAGTCGCAGAAAAGTGTTCAGGTTTGACTCAAATATTGTTACTTCTTCAAAATAGGAAGTGACATGGGCCATGACAAAGAGGGTAGAAAAGAAACAAGTTTTAAGGATTATGGGAGTTTAAGTTTTCTGAGACTTGAACATTTTTCTGAAGAGACTATAAAGGTTTCCACATTGCAAATGTCATGATAAACTATCTGGATTTCAGTAGCACATTTACGAATTTCTATAGACATACAGGAAAACAGCATGGCAAAGAAGGACTTGGCCTCATTAAAGCCATGGAAAATTTGTCTTCCAAACTCCCAAGGCATGCTGGAGTTTCGACAGAAACTTAATCTCTGAGAAAAAAAAATATGAACCAAAATATGAGTCAAGTATGAAGCTATGTAGAACATCTTTTTTAATGGTCTACGGGGCATTGTTCAGCAGGTCACCCAAAGATCATTTGCTCTGGGGGAATATGATGGCTTTGACTCACTCCTTGTTATTGAGTAAGACTAAGTATAATACCTGACAACATAAAGGTGACTCAATAAAAACGCATACGATTTCTATCAGGAGCAAGGACAGTGCCAATGGAGCTTTGCCTGTGAATTGCTGGTCAGGCTGGCTTTCCTCTGATCACTCTTGCTCATGAAAACAAAACGTTCCTCCTCCAATCTTTAACAGCTTAGTGGTTCCCTCACTTAACTGAAAAAAAAAATTCTTCAAAGAGATCCAAATAACCTTTGCATGAGAAACACACTGTTAAGCTTTTCAAAATCATATGTTGATGCTCAAAGCCGCTGTAGCTCTCATCCACTCATCGGATATGACTAAGGGTGAGTGAGTCCAACCAGTTCACTCAAGGGAGTTCTTCTTGGAGTTAACAACTGCCAGGATTATAATGTCTTCTGGCCTTGTTGGGGAAATTTTTTGTCTTCACACCTTCAAATAAATTATCCTTTAATGAGCCAATTTTTTATAATGTATAAAGGGAAATGTAGCCAAGATGGTTGCTTGTCCACCTTGTGATATCAACAGAATTGAAGCAAGGCCATGGTACAATTTAAGGAGGAGATGGAAGGATGGATCTTAGATGAGCAACGTAAAAATGCAAAGCCCAGATTTCTGGAGCACAGTTAAATTTTTAAAAGTGACATATTTGAAGTGTTTGAATTATTGGTTACGCTGCTTCTCATAACGTATTCTCTACATTCATCTCCATACTTCAAAGAGCATGAGAACTAAAATGTACCCACCAGTCAGGAAAAATATTTCAAGTTACACACGATAGCCTCGCCTCAGAGGTTCTTCCTTAAGGGGAAGATCATCGTAATATCTACCTCAGAATACAGAAATAATGTGATGGTTATTTCAGAGAAAGGGCACACACCTTCTTGGCATGGGGAATTTCCAGTTCTCAAAATTATAAAGATCTGTTTTTGCCACTGAAGTAACATAGAGGAAAACTAAACGTCTAACAACACAGGTATTTTTCTACATGAAATTCATGAAATATATTCATTTATGGCCTCCCAAATGTCCTATGAAATAATAGTATGGGAAAAAAGAAGTGGTTATTTAATATGCCATAAACTATACTAAATCTAGATCAGAGGTGTTTAAGATTTCTTGCCTCTGGTGCCTAATCAAAAGTATTTATAGAACTTAAACATGAAATGAAAGCTTTGTTATCGAAACCTCAGACCACATGCACAGTACTCACAGGACTCTCCAAGAAGAGGGAAGCTTTATGTTTCCTGGCATATCTTATTCATGACTATAACTAAAGGATGTCTATAGCAAATACTAAGCTATTACACGCCATTGGGTTTTTGGTGTGTTTGTCTTAAACATTTTAGCTCATGTTTTTGTGAAATAAATGCATTTTATCATAACTGTATGTCCATTAGTATAGCTCTTCTCCTTCAATAAGAAATTATGGCAACAACAAATCTCCAAACCAGAAAATGCCCATGCAACGTATACACACCTATAGATACAGGGTTACTTGCTTCAGCCACTCGGTGACACAGTTTACCTCAGATGCAGTATGTGATCACTGAGGAAAGATCAGCATCCCCAGACAGTGATGGCAGCATAACCTATGGTGTTACCACTGTGTAGACAGAGCCAAGAAGATGGCAAGTTCAAGGCCAATATGGGGGTTCATAGCAAGAACGTTTTAAAATGCAAACAATCTTCCTCATAGGCTTACTCACTGGTGCCTGTTTGGTGTTAAGCACATACTTGACCTATGAAAGATGGCCCACTAAAACTAGTTAAATACATAAATATGGAAAACCTGAACCATGTCTCTCTAGTGCATCTAAAGTAATTATTTTTCTTTGTCTTACACTTAATTGAAGTTTCTCTTCTCTACCATTCAGATCAATGCATCTCACATGGTGAGGAAGATATGAGCTTATATTGTTTTCGTATTTTTCTGAAACAATGACACATTACATTCTCAAATTTGTCTTTTGATCTCCCCATGTCCCTGAAATATATTTACCTGTTTTCACAATCAGTGATAGTTTTGTTGTTGTCTCTAATTTTTCTTGCTCCTGCATGAGCAGGCAGATAATTAGGAAATTAGGAGTTGATTCTCGATGTGAAGAGGGTACATTTTCTCCTGTGCACTTTATAAAGTTCAAGATAGCAAGGAAAATACACGGTTCATCATTAATAACTACAAGGCAGCTCTAGTAAAAAGGAAACTTTGGGATTCTAGACTTCATTAGCAGTTAAAGGAAGGGAAAATATCTCCAGAGCCAGCAGGTTAGAAGTTAATTAGATGAAATGCTTGGGGACTTTTTGCCTGAGGAAGAAGAGGCGCATGAGGCTGTTTCAGACATTTTATTGTCACTATAAAAGTCTCCATGTTGTAAGTTCACAGGGAGCATACACCAAACCACCACGATGTTCATAAAAGGCACTGCCTGTGCCTTGCAAGCTCATGCATTCTCTGTCCTGCCTAGGAGCAGGTGCATGTGGATTTTTGTCCACTTGTCTTCAAGCCAAACTTGGAATTAAATAGACCAAGCTGGATGAATCACAAATGAACAAACAAACAAAAAACCCACTAAGCTAAGATTATACAGATACTAACAAAGGGAGAAATATAAGATGAAAGTCAGACATTAAAATATTAAGAAACTTCTATCCATGGGCAGTAAGTTAAATACCAGACTCAAACCTACGGCTATGTTGGACTTCCCACAAGCTTCCTCATATTTCTCAAAATGAAGCATTCCAAAAACTAATTAATACATCATTTGAGATTGCAAATACCAGGTACCAAGATGAGTTGAGGGACTTCTGCACAGAACTAGATAGTTGAAGAGATGAGAGTTAAGTTGACTATGAAATTCCTTACCAACATGCAAGGGATGAGGGTCATCAAATGGAGAAACCACTCTTCTCTGAGAGTGGCTGAGGATATCTGGGCTCTTTTGCCTGTTTACTGTTGAGGAGGAAGAAAAGGAGTTTCTTTGTCCTTCATTTCGAATCCACAGAGAAAGTGTATAGCCTAGCTTACAGAGAGTACATATAACTTTTGATGTATATAGCCAGTGATGCATTACAAATGCATTTTTTCCCACTAAAGATGGCCATCTTGCTTAGCAGCTAACAGAAAGGCAAGTTAAAATCATTTTAAAACTTTCTCTAGTAAGGCTTCTTCAGTGACTGTTTCAAAACCACCATGAAACCTAAAGAGTCTAAGTAGTCTAGTGAGTGGTGAGTGATACAGAGGTGAGCAACTGAGACAAAAAGATAAATTTAAAATAGCTTAAGGTCTAATACCATGACATTTCTACAAGTAAGAAAGGTCTGTGTCTTGGATGTGTGGACAGCCCTTTTTTTTTTTTTAATTCTGTAAGTTTCCCTAGAATTATGATTAGAATAGACTCTCCAATTTGACTGGGCCTTGTTCCCCCAACCAATACAACTGTAAAGCCTCTGACTCCCATCCTCTCTTTCACACTCAGGATTTCTGAAAAATCACATATTTAATTTCCTGCACTTCTTCGCTGACCTTGGTTGCTCAAGAAACTGCCTGATTCTAACAAATGATATTTCTCTATCTTAAACTCTCTGAGAGCTTGTACTTTGGAATCCAAGTGTTTCAGGGAGGCAGGGGAATAGGTATGTATGGAGTGGGGAAAAGAGATAAAGTGTTAAGACATCATATTTTCCTTTTTCTTTCCTACCTCCTAAGTGCTCCTTGGTTTTCAAACTAAGAAAGAGGATTACCAACATCAAAAAGTTGGGAAAGATATGTAAGCACCCTCCTCCCACAAAGACAACCTTGTTTTCAGCCCACTGAGGACCAGGTCTGACCTCTAAAGCACAGAAGCAATTGGTAATAACTTTCTAGTGATGGACATGAAGAAACCTTTGGTTATCTATTTTACTAGCAATAGAAAATTAGCATAGAGCCCAGGCCATTTATCAAGAAATTCTATAAATTATCTGCAGAGAGGGGGGAGGGAAGGGAGACTAACACACAGTGCTCAGAATGCAGACGGTGCCTGTGAGTCATCAGATACAAAGAATTCAGAGCCTCAAATTTAAACGACTGAAGAACTGAAAATTCCATATACAACTGGGATTCTCATTCAACAACAGAAAAGTGAGCTTCCACCACCATCTCTCTACCACCAGTAAGAAAGGAGACAAAGGTAGGTTTAAAAAAAAATCTACCTTTTCCCTGGAAGATGTACAATATTTCAGAAAGAGCAGAAGACATCTCTAATGATAGTTCATTACCTTAGGCCAATATTCATTTAGATTTGTCTAAAGAGAGAAAATAACTTTCTGTGAGGTAAACGGCACTGTGGAATGTGTGCAGTTTAATTCCTTCACACTTGAGCATTGGATACAGCAAGTGCTCCTCTGCATATGTTCCCCATCATAGGAGACAGCTTACCTAAAGTCTAACAGACCGACACAGCTTATTTGAAATTCTCTAATACTTGCAGTTTACCCTTCTCCTCTGAGTTTTTTTGCTCGCCGGAACCAAGGATAAAAAAGCATAAACCCTCACCCACAGTAAACCCTAAGTATTTCAGTGTCATCTGTAGACAAGAGGATTTCTTAGCTACACATTCTTACATTTGAGAAAAAGAAGCTTCGAGGAACACTGGTACAATTAGGAATAAGTATGCTCTAACTGTATTTTGAGAGAAAAGTTTTACTTTAACAGGAAGAGTGATAGGTAGGAGGAGCTAAGTGGGAAAGAGTACTGAGAGGAAGAGATGGAGTAAGGAGAGAAGATGAAGGAGAGGAGAAGCTAGGTGATGAGAGAGAGAAAGAGAGAGGGGGCATGGAGGCAGATGTTCACAGGTCTCCACCAGTCAAAGATAGTCATTATATCTAGGTTGGGTATTGGGTTACACTTCTGATTGAGCATTACCAAACTTATAAATCCTTTGATTAACATTTTAAAAAAATTGTATAAAAGCAAAAAGGAAAGGGGGGGCATGGGACAGGGGTTTTCTAGGGAGGGGAAATGGGGAAAGGGGATGGCATCTTAAATGTAAATAAAATAAAATGAAAAAAACAAAAAAACAAAACAAAAAAAAGAAGCTTCGAGGAAGTCTCAGTTGCAAGTTTGTGACTATCGTTAAAAAGACAATGGCAGGTGGATTGGAGAGAGAATTCAATCAGTAAAGTGCTATGTAACTTTAATTTTAAAAATTGATCAGGGAGATCACAGTCAGCCCTGAAACAACACAGACTGT
This sequence comes from Arvicanthis niloticus, assembly GCF_011762505.2. Lineage (NCBI taxonomy): Eukaryota > Metazoa > Chordata > Mammalia > Rodentia > Muridae > Arvicanthis > Arvicanthis niloticus. The sequence continues at coordinate 19,866,283 of NC_047673.1, read as the reverse complement.
TGCCTTTGATCTTGATTTCCATCGTAGCTAGGCAATAAGACACTGTTTCTGAAGACAACACACAGTTTGGTTGCAGGGCAGAAAGAACCCAAGGCAGAACTGACCTGCAAACTCCTCTCCTCTGTATCACTTTCACATTTCCAGAAGGTGCTATGCAGGCCAGTGGGAGAGTAAAGTTACCAGTGGGTTTACCCAGATCTGCATCTTATATAATACCAAGCTTCCAGGCAAGGTATGCCAACTGGTGCAATCGTGGTATGACCATTATGGGGAGCAATTGCTTTCTGATTAGATTCAAGGCATCTTATAAATATTTTTATTTATACCTATATTTGTGCTGTGGTCCATCTTGAGCAAAGAAGTTTTTCTGTGTCTCTCTGACTCTGTCTCTGTCTCTCTCTGTGTCTCTCTCTATCTCTTTCTGTCCCTCCCTCCCTCCCTCTCTCCCTCCCTCCATCCCTCTATGCCACCCCCCCCCCCCCCCCACTCTCTCTGCAATAGACAACCGTTAACACAGAGAATCATAACTAGTCAATGTGCTGAGAATTACTGACTGTGAGTGTTCAGGTCAAGGGAGACATCTGGACCAACCTCTTTACAAGGCTCCCTGCCAAGGCCAGGGAACATTGTAGAAAAGGAGGCAGAAAGATATTAAGAGTTGGAGGATGCAAAAGAGTTCTGTAAAATGTTGTTTTTATGACATTGCTGTTGTATTCATGAACTTAACAACAGTTGTGGTTACTTGCACAGGATTAAGTAAGTCAAAATCCCAGCACAAATGTGGGAGGAATAGCTGTAGGGGAAGAAGAGTAACTTCTTTGGCCACTAGTAGGCTGTCTGTGCTCTAACTCCACACCCATATTTTGACTGAACTAATTGATTAATAGGTAAAAGGAAGGAAGAAAGGGAGGAAAGAAGGAGGAAGGAAGGAAGGAAGGAAGGAAGGAAGGAAGGAAGGAAGGAAGGAAGGAAGGAAGGGAGGGAGGGAGGGAGGAAGGAAGGAGAGAGGGAGGGAGGGAGGAGGAAGGAGGGAAGGAAGAAAGAAAGGTCAAGGACATGACTTTGAAATGGAGACATGTTGGGAGGTCCTGCTGAGTTGGAAGGGAGGAGCATGGATGGATGGGCTCAAAATACATTTTATGACTATATATATAATTCCTTAAGAATAAATTTAAAAATATTATATAAAAATAGAATGGAATCAAAATCCTCCAGAGCAAAGTCCTGATGTTGTTTCTCTCTTTCTCTCAACAGGAAAGCCCAGAATTTGTGCATCTGGACAGCACAGGCAATTCAGGAGTTCATGCTGACTTACTGCAATTCCAGAACCAGGGGCGTTTTTCATATTTTTTTCCTGTTATTTATTTTCTACACCTCAGGTTTCTGAAAACCAGGAACAGATGGAGTAATAGAGGCTCCTCAGAACAGACGGCATATCAAACTGCCTGTGCTGAGGCGTGGGGCTCTCCTGTACTGCACAGCAGCCATAGAATAATCTCCTCAGATCCTACATCTGAGTGAACTCTTGCAGAACTTTAAGCCCTTAACCTTTCCCTGGTCCTGTTATCCGTTATCCACAACTGTTGAAAGACATGTTCCTGGCTAATCCTCCTGAACCAGGTATCGTGAAGAGTTCATTCTAAAGACAGAAGCAAATGTGAACAGAGCTAGTAATGTAAAATGCTTGAAATATACATGTCTTAGCAATCTAAATTTGAAGAAAATGAGAAATAAATGAAAATACTACATGAAATGTAGTGTTTAAGAGGGTATAGATTCTTATTTTAAGCCACTCTTCCTTTGGTGGCTTCTGCTTAATCTTTTTGCTCCTAGTTGCTTTCTTGTCTGCCATTCTTTTATCCTTAAAATCTAGTTAGAAAATAAAACCGTCTTTAGACAAAAGGATGCTCTAAAATGAAATTCTGTTGATCGAGGCTTCCATGATGCCATTGATGCAAAAGACCAGGTTGAAACATATAAATCAGCTTGCTGTGGGTGTTAGAGTTATGGGTTATAGGAATTTAAGGGCTCTTCTTGGTTCATTATTTCTATTCTATAACATGAAGCATGGAAATGTCAATGTTAATTAAAGTGGGCAAAGGTAAATAAAGAATACATAACTTTTTAGACTCTTGATTCCTAATATAGTTTCTATTGCTTTTATTAAAAATTCCAATACCAAAAAAATAAAAAAAATGCTACTACTATCGAGGGAAGATACAACTGAAATTACTGGACGAGACAACTGAAATTAGGGGCAATTTGGTATACAATGAATACTCTCAGGAATATATTAGGGTAAACCTAGCTTTGACTCCCAGTAATAGGGGATCCAGAGCCTGAACTGGCCATCTTCTGTAACCAGGTAAGACTTCAAGTAGAGGGTTTAGGACAAAAACATAGCTGCAAAATCCTTCAACCTACAATTTATCCTGGCAACGTAATGTGCTGAGGGTACAGGTGGCACAGAAATTGTGGGAATGACCAACCAATGACTGGTCCTGCTTGACATCCATGCCATGAGAGGAAATCTACCCCTGAAACTTCCTGGAGGACCAGAAATCAGAGACCAGATGGCCCAGACACCTAAGATAGAACCAAACACAACTGGCAAAAAACAAACAAACAAAAACAGTCAATGAAATGATGCTTAATGATATTCTGCTATCCTCGTACATTGGTACCTAACACAGCTGTCCTCAGAGAGACTTCATCCAGTAACTGATGGAAAAAGATGAAGAGACCCATTGCATAGTCAAATATTAGGCAGAGTTTGGGAATCTTGCTGAAGGAGGTGATCAAGAAAGAAAAGTAGGAGCAAGAGGGGTCAAATGACCATGAGTAGAGAAGAACCTGAAGTGTGTACTTGCTTCATATCAACCTGCTCTCACTGTTAGCAGTCCCTGGACAAAAGTATTCATTCACTCACAGAGATTCTGCATCTTTGAGTCTAACGCCTTCCACTATGACCTCTATCACCACATCGGTGGCCAAGTTTCAATCATGCTGCCTAGGGAACAAACCGTGTTCAACACACAACAGTAGAGCAAAGGTTGAACAAATGCTTTCTGGCTGGAAGGACAAGAAATGTATGTTCTGCTGTAAAATATATATATATATTACTTCAAATATAAAACAAAATTATATGGTGGCATGTTCTATGGTTTTATTTTCTTCACAAAAGCAGGTAGCCATTATCTAATAAGCAGTAGCTCACATTTCTTGTCTATTAAGTGTGATGGCTCTGACATCCAATGTATCCTTTTCCCATTGCTACCACAGGGCTGAATCATGACCACATCATAGTCTATAATCGACCCATAGCAGGTGGAAAAGTAACAGGGACAAGACCAACTAGCTTACCTCTTGCAAACTTTCTTGGAAGTTTCACATAGTGGTTTCTACTTACTTCTTTTGAGCTGGACAGTATCTCTTGGCCATGTCTAGCTTCCATGAAGGCCAAGATATTATAAATGTGTTGAAACTGGGTTGATTAGTTAGGTCCTCCCCAAAACCATGAATGTAGGATAAGGACTCACTGCTTGAAATCCCTACTTTATTGATGATAAAAAACAGAAAAAGTGTGTTTTTTCTGAAAATATGGTAAAATCTTAATCTGATTATCTCAATAAGAGCTATTTGTAGACAATATTGAGAGCTGGCAAAAGGCTTTTAAAAATAGAATGAGCTGTTTTCAGGATTGAATTTGTAAGCGCCTCTATAATTATCAGATTAAGTGTTAGGACGGGTACTCTTTCATCCCAGTCTTTCATATTGGCAAAAATAGAACTTTTATGCCCTGAAAACTGGTGTTCACACTGACCATCACATTCTTAGTAAACCAAAATTATAACAACAACAACAAAAAAAGAGTTACTTTCAAACTCCACTCCTCAGTGTGGTAGTGTGTATGTGTACATAACTCTTCAAACATACTAGTAAGCAGCCCCTCTTGGAAGGTTTTGAGCGTGGTTTTTGAAGGTTTATGGTGCTACAGAGGTGAGTCTTAATTCCCCGTGAGCAAATGTACCTGCTTTCACTTTATGCTCAAAATGAACACAGAGGGATCAAAATGGACCCCAATGTTCTTGACTAGTAGAAGTTAAGTTCTGGTGATGTCCATGTAAGCTTATAATACCATTTTTGTTTTGTTTTGTTTTGTTTGTTTCTCTCCGTGACCAAGATTAAACACGTGTTCATAAACATGACTTTCACCATATAAAGCTAGGCTCTGCTCCATCGATTCTAACAAAATAAAAGAGAGAGAGGGTGAAAAGGAAGAGATGAGTGAAGAGGATTTTCTCTGCTTAGAGGTGCTAATTTTTGAAGCGCTTTGGGGTAATTTAATTTATATGTATATATATATTATGAGGAACAATTTAATTAGACTTGAAGAAGTCGCTTCTCCCTACCTGGATTTGAATTCTACCCTTCGTCATTTGAAATCAGCATAATCTAGCCTTTCCCTGGACATGAATGATTGGCTTTGATCATACTGGAGAGGGCAGAAAATAGGAACCATCTCCTATTCCAGGGAGAAACCAATATTGGACCATGGAACAGGATGGAATATTGACATGAGATGCTAAGGATGCTGAGATGATAAAATTGAAGCAAGAATGGGGAGATGCTGTCTTAAAGGGGCATGACTAAATAAAGCAGTCAGGAGAGAAAGTAAGCGAGGGAGATGAACTAAGGTCCAGATTCAATGTACTTCCTTCCTTCAAAGGAATTTCAAAAGAAGGAAGGGAGTCACTGCTCATTAGAACTGCCCTAATGGGGACTGGAAGCTCTTGAAGCTGCTGATGAAATAAAAAATGAAGGATCGCCATCTGGAGGACAAAATCTGCCAAGCACTTTGGTTCTGCAGACCTTCAAATCTGACAGCTTAGGCAGCTCTTTAAAGGAAGATGCTTGCTGTGTTGAGTGAATGAGCACGAACCATAGGCAAGGTGACCTCAGGGCTGTGGCCACTGTCAGGGTTTTGCCTGCATTTGCTGCAGATGCCTCATGCCAAGCCTTTCTTCTAAGTCTGAGAAGTGCAACCAGACTCATTTTCTAGCCACTCAGTAATAAGTTTGGGTGCCAGCTTTCATGATGCAGCTCTGTGAAAAAAATGATACATCCCCTAAATCAAAGGAACAATTTAGTTTCTCTTGGCAATCATTGTAAGGACAGAAAGGAGGCCAGGATATAATATAGAAAAAAGATGAAAAGCTCCACCCAGTGGGGACCAAGCCACCACTGCTTTTTCTAATGACAATGTGACAGTTGTTACAAAAGATTCTACTATCCCAGAAATTCTAAGTAGCTTTTCCTTAACTTCTAAGTCTACCCAATCAGTTAGAAGGACATATTACTGGACAGGACAGACAATGTTGACACACCTGGTTAGAAGCAAATGCTTCCCAGGATCAGATTTGTGCTTAGTCCAGGCAGGTTTTTTATTCTTCTCTTGTTTGAAACTCCTGCTGACCTTTACAGTCACCAAAAAACAAATGTGACAGCACTGTCTCAAGTAGTTTCTCTAATTAGAATAGAGAAGCTAAGGCGAGGTGGATAAAGTAATAGCGAAATTGACCTGGAAATTCTTCAGTAGACACTGTCCAATCAGCACGCCTTTCTTACTCCTTGAAGATTCTTATTAACTTGTCACCTGCATCTGGAGGCTGAATGTTCAGTGGCTCAGCAAGTATGAAGTAAATAGAAGTGGCATTTGTATCTCTACCAGGTGTGGTTGTATATACCTGTAACCCAGCATGCAGGTAGAGAGATGAGACAGAAAGATCAACAACACCAAGACCAGCCTTTGCTCCAGGCAATGACCCTGTCTCTAAACACCAACCAAACAGCTAAACAACAAAGCATTCATATCTCTTGCTAGCCTGTTCAAGATGAGTCCAAAAATCTAATATCCTGAAGCATTAGAATATTTCCTATATTCAGGTATCAAAGGTGTCTAGTGTGTACTGTTAGAGAAGTCCTAATTCTTCTAAAGTTTCTTCTGTAAGAGGTCACTTCTGACTTTAAGTTTGTGGCAGAATTCTGTGGGCAAATCAGAAATCATTTATCCATACCAAAACCAAGTGATTGTAGTTAGTTCATCTAGGTAGGCAACAATGTGAAAATAAAGGTTGATAGAACACTTTGTGGAATAAGATCATGTAACTAGTTCATGATACTTGAAACATTGAGTCTGATGAGAAAAAAAGAAAACACAGTGACTATAGTGAGCAGAATATCAGTATCAATACACTACCAGAATCCCTCCCCTTCCAGGAAAGTATGTCTTAAAACAATTACCAACTGGAAAAAGTATATACACAACTTATTGGTTTTAAACATCTTCAGGTCCTAGTACCCATTTTTGACCATGAAGGCAAAGCTTGAAGTGCAAGATAAACAACAGATGGAACATATTAATGTGAATAGTATTTTACCTATATATAGCTTTAACACATTCATGATTAACTCCAAGTCACCAATAATATGTCACTGTCATGTTGAGGAAAGAAATCAAAGCTGTTTCCCTTAGTGTCATTTAAGAGTGACTTCACTTTCCCTGATCTCATCCTTCCTGTCTGTCTGTTGTATGAATACAAATCTGTGGCTACCTGAAAGATTTCTGATGAACCTATTCCTGTGTCTGAGTGTGTCTGTATATGGCTGTACTTTAAAAAGAGTTTTGCTTTGTATTGAACAGCACAGAGAGCACCCATAGAAAAGGAATGAGGTATACTTTATGAAACTATTTAATAGTTTTATAAGAGATTAACTTTCTGACTCCAGCTGACCCTACCTGGCCCAGAAAACAGTTTATCAAACTATTTCCATATTTTGTGTCTAATATTTATTGTGGATATTCATTTTATAAGACTGCTTTTGGCTTCTCTTTGCTGATTTTTAGCAAACAATTATCAGAATATGCATGCATCACTCTATGTCTGGGACATGAAAGAGTATATAACATTATAGCTACGTATTATCTTCCACTATAAAGGCTAATTTCATGGGAAATCCAAGGTAAGTTATATTGGTTGTTACATTGTTCTTTCAAAGGCAGGTTAAACAAACAAGCTGAATTCACAGTAGAATATCAGTTTTATATCTTACAAGACTTCAGGTTGTATTATTAACTTTGGCAGTGAGGTCCAGGAAATGTTGCACTCTCTTGGAGTGTAAAAGATTCTTTTTATCATAATGTATTGCTAAATCTCTATAAAATTCACCTAGGTAAGATTGGACTTCTCATTTTCCATTAAAATATCTTCTAACGTTTCAATATTGAATAATAGCTCTCAAAATTGCAGTGAATGAATTAATTATACCCTGGATACAAGTAGGCAGAAAACGCAAATTTTTAGGAGACCGAAGCCATTCCAGATGACACCATTGTGGAAGATATGTACCATTAGAACATATGTTCAGAGTAAGTCAGATTGCTCAGCAGGTATAGGTGTTTGCCTTAAAGAATAATGACCTACATTTGATCTGAAAGACCCATGTGGTAGGAAGAGAGAACCAATACCCACAGTCTTATGACTCCAACATGTGCACTGTGTACCTCCTACTACACGCAGAGATGAATACATGTAATAAAAATAATTTAATCAGGACCCATAGAACGTGTAGTGCCAATAATGAAGCCAAGAATAGGCCCTGGATGTTATGTGATGTGACAGGGCATATGGCATTCCAATGGGATGTTTATAAAAGCAGGAACTGCACAGAAAACCACTGTAATATCTTTTCAGTTTGCTCTGAATCTAAAACTACTCTACAGAAGCATAATACTTATTTTTAAGCACAATGAAAACAAGGCTAATTATTTCCAGCGCCCATCTTCATGGGGTGAAAGAGTAAGCCTTCGGAGTGCCCAGAAGCCCTTGCGGAAATATATATTTAAGTTAAATATATACTTAATACTCAGGTCAACTCAAGACCCAAGGAGTGTGAATCTTGTGTTTTTAATTTACTTTGGCTGTTTTCCTTCATATTCTTAGAATTCTGTTTTGATAATTTCATCCATGAGTTGAGCTTCTGCATCACTGCCATCTTCTGCAGGCTGGTGCTTAGATCTAGGCAGTTATGAAAACACACAAGTCACAAGTAGTAATTGAGCTTCCTTCTTATGAATGTGTGTTCTTAATTGTAAAATTTGCATATGTGTGAAATATAAATGTCACTGCAGTATAATGTTCAGGTGTCCATCGGGCACTATGATAGTAATATATGGAGTTTAATGCAAACATAAAACTAAGACTTGAGAACCACTCTAGAAAGAAAGATGGAATGTTTATAGTGTGGTAACTATGAAAACACACTTTCTTAATTTCCTTAAAACTACATTAACTCCTGTATTACAGGTTTATAGTTTTTTCCATAAAGGGAGCAAAACAAAACAAAAATAAAACAAACCAACAAAACTCCTCCAAATTGCATTATTGGAAACAAAATAATCCTCACCACAAGACTTACAGGCTTGTGTTAAAGACCCATTGAATATTCATTCGAAATAGATAACATAAACATTTGAAAAATTGAAAGGTTCATCAAGAGGAGATGGAACATAATTCCATATCGTGGACTACTACTCATGAATAAGAAAATAATTAAATATACCTGAAGTAGATTATGTTCCATAGCAAAAGTCAGACATAGAGTACTGCATACTATAGAAACCCAAATATCTGAAACTCCAGACAAGACTAAGAACCCCATAGGGTAGAAGCCTATCAGAAGTTTTAGCTAGCACCAGGGTAGTCTGGAAATGCTGCATAGGGGTACAATGATGTTAGGGTGGTGAGAGGTGAATGGGGTCAACCTCTTGCTTACGGGAAAAATTATGCAGGAGTGTTCATTTCTAGTCATTAAATTATTTAAAAATGGTCCATTTGTAAAGTATATCTCAATTAAAAAAAACATAAGCCTGTTGCAAATCAAAATGTGATGCATTCACATGTTAAATTAAGGGTCTTAAATGAAAGCATAGTAGGTGGTGGTTACTGTGTGTAGATTACACAGAATGCCACTGCATATGATAAATCACCATAGACAAAAGCAACTATGGGAGAGTTTATTTTTGCTTAGGATTCCAGAGTGTTGAGAATTTATAATAACTGACCACTATGGAAGCCAGACCAAACTTGAAAGCAAACTTGAAAGTAGGGAGAAACTTGAAACCTTTCCTCTAACGACATTTTCTCCAGAAAAAAACCATACTTCCTAAACTTTCCCAGGCATTGTCACCAACTAGGGACCAAGTTTTCAAATAACTGGGCATATGGGGGACATTTGTTAGTCAAAGCAATAAGGTCATTAATGATTTTTACTACCTGCTGTTAAAACCAACTGAATACTTTGAGTAATTTTCCAATTGGTTCTTCATTTATAAACGTCCTTTGTGTGATAACTTCACTATGCCTCTAAAGATGTATTTTGAGCACAAATATAAACACATATACATAGAGTGAGAGAATAACTTTCCCACAGTGAATTGCCACTAACAAAGAGCAACATTGCTACATATTGACAAAGGCATCCCACTAGGGAAGTGATGTCTGGATTCATTCAAGCAGAACACAACCGCAGATGCTTTGCAGTATTGTCTGAAGTTCACAAATAAGTATCCTTTAGGAAGACACTAACTATTATAACCCAATTAGGTGCACACCATGCAAATTTCTTAACCTTCAGTCCTATACAAAAAACATGATTATCTATGAGAATTCAAGCAGAAATTTCAGAAATAAAAAAAAAATAATAATAAGATGACCTTACATATAGAAATTGCAGTTTGGTACAAACACTTTTATTTTATTTATTGTGGTAAAACAAGAACGACACAAGGATGTTAAGTGTTAAGCTGTAGTAATTAGCAAGCAAGTCAGATTCAAGGCCTGTTTCAAATAAGTTAATACACTGGTATAATAATTCTGCTTTTATTGCCCAAAGATGTATTGAAAAGGGGCCTTTTCCTGACCCTTCCTTGACGGCTGGCATGCATTAGCATGGCTGTGTTTCTTACCCAGCAATCTTTTATTGCCAGCATAGCTTGTCTCTTTCTGAGTCGATATGTTTTTTTTTTTTCCTGAAAGTCCAGCACATTGAACACATAAGGCATTCCAATCTTTCCCTCTCTCCTTCAAAAGTAAGATATTTTAATATGTTCGACTCCAGCGTTTAGACAAAGGTATTCCAGAATCATGAAAAAAAAAAAAAAAAAAAAAAAAAAAACCAATGTGCAAATTATATGTTAAATGTTAAATTGAGTACTGAGGTCTTGGACAAGTGGGGAAACTTCTGTGTGGTTTTGGCTATTGGAAAGAGGCCTCTCTGTCTTAGGTTTGAACCATACCTCTTAGGGTTTCCATTTCTATGATAAAGCATCTTTGGCCAAAATCAACTTGGGGAGAAAAAGGTTTATTTCGCCTTATGGCTTTTTAAATCCACTGCCCAGGGAGGTCAGGGCAGGAACTCAAGACAGGAGCCTGGAGGCAGGAACTGATGTAAAAGTCATGAAGGAGTGCTGCTTCTGGCTCAGCCCTCGCAGCCTGTGAGCTGGGCCCTGCCACATCAATCGTCAATGAAGAAATGCCTTATAGGCTTGCCCACAGGCCAGTCTAGTGGAGACATTTTCTTAGTTGAAGATTCCTCTTCCCAAATGACTATAGCTGTGTCAAGTTAACATAAAATTAGCCAGCTCAAGTACCAATTACTCATAGAGAAAATTCTAAATTTGTTCTGAGGTGTATTACACTTGATGCTTTTCAAGGTTAAATGCTAGGAAAGGCCGAATGTACAGGTGTCCTGGAACATCTGGAGAAATACTAAAACTTCAGCTAAGCTCTATGAATTCTCAGACTATTGCCCTCTAGGCTCACTGATAAGTAGTGTGCAACTCAAGCCAAGCTATCTGTTCTCCCTGATCTCCCTGCCAAGCCAAAGTGTGCTCATTTCCATGTTTTCTTTCCTTAAATGGCAGAATTCTCTCTCTCTCTCTCTCTCTCTCTCTCTCTCTCTCTCTCTCTCTCTCTCTCTACAGTACAGGAATAGAACAGATTCCCATGATCAACTGATGTCTTCCCATGCTAACTAAAACATCTGGTAACAGATGGAAAAGAGCAAGTAAAACTGTAAATAAATCATTTATTATCATTTTAGTTCCTCCACACAGACTGAGAAGAGACTTCCATCATGAACAGGCAGAGGAATTTGGCACCTTTGCAAATAACAGACTTTATATGGAAGTAAATGGAATTGGGACACTTCAGGGAGGACATGGGCAAGCTATCCGAGGATTTCTTCTCTTCTAGTCTATTCTGCCTCCCCCTTCAAAAGGGAAAGTTTAGTAATCTAGAACATTGCATAGGCCATATTTCCCATCCTGGTGTTGAGAGTGGATTGTGGTATTATAAAATGGCTGTTCCCTAGATATAGTTGAAAAAAAAAAAAAAAACAAGGGAAAATCAGAATCAATGAAAGTGTGGTGAAACCATGCAGATATACAATATGCAATCGATTCTGTAGCTCTTAATGTTTGTGGAGAGAAACAAGATGACAATTAATTAATGACAGAAATAATTGAATTGGTCATAGGGCAGAAATAAAAATGTGGTAGCACAGAGTTTGTAAGTCAAAATAATCCAAAAGCAGATTCTGCAAGATAATGCCATTCCAGTACACGAGAACTCATCCTGAGATCTGAGTGAGCCTGAAGAAAATGCTTCTGTGGTGCTGATCAGGCTTCTGTCTGGAACATCCCTAGAGGCTCATTTACTCTGTGTTTGTTTCATAGAACAGTCATGTTCAGAGCCAGAGCCAATAAAAGGTTCCTAGATCATTGGCCTCTAACCTTATCAATGGACTAACTCATTGTTCAGTTCATAGTATTATGGGCTATTCACAGAAGGAGCCAGTTACAGGAAGTAGGTGACAGTGGATGTGACTGAAAGGGTTGTATATTGTCCCGAAGCCTTTCTATCTCTCTGTTTCTTGGCAACCACAAGATTAGCTGCTTTGTTTTAACACGTCTGCCTTCCCATGAGGTTCTATCTCCAAATAAGAACATAGCCAAGTGACCATTCACAGAGATTGCTCAAACCATGAGTCAAAATGACCCTTTCCCCATCAGTTATCTCTTGCCAGTATTTCATCACAGACACAGAAGGATCACACAAAAGCCACCACTGAGTCCTTTGAAAGCCAAATGCTCATGGACAGAAAATTAAGTAACACAAATCACAACCTTAAGGACTTTACAGCAGATTTGGTCAGTGATTAAGGCCTTCCTCTTTTATCCTAGGACACAAGACAGGGGATGCTTTTGATTTTAGGATAGCCAGGTTTCTGAAATGAAGGTGTAAACCTGTAGCTGTGATCAGAATTACTTTAAGAAATAGTCATAGCAAAGGCTTTGTTTTGCACTCATGGAACATTTAGGAAACAGAGCTGTTAGGCAGTGCTTCCATCCTGGCTCCTGGTTCAACCAAGGCTTTGCTGTTTGAAACTGGTATCTACCCATAGCTGCAACTCAAAATGTGGGTGCTACAAAAGAGAAGCCAATACCAGCTTCCTCTGGGGATGGGGCTCTTTGACTCCTCTGTTGAACTGCTGAAAACAATGTCTGTTTCACTTTGCCACCCTTGCTTTAACTATTGTGGGACATATTTAAAACATTCCTGACAATAAAAATAAATGCTTAGATTTGTCAAACCCCTCCCCAAATTTCTAATTCTTTTCTAAAAGAGAAGGAAGGAGAGGGAGAGGAAGACAGAGAGGGAGAGGGAGAGAGGGAGGGGGAGGGGTAGGAGGAGGGGGAGAGGGAGAGAGAGGGGTAGGGGAAGGGGAAGGGGGAGAGGGAGAGGGAGAGGGAGGGGTAGGGAGAGGGGAGAGGGAAAAAGAAACATACCTCTCCTTTTTCTTTCCTCCTCCCCCCCATGTGTTCCCTGGAAAGGGATGGGTAGGTGCTATTCTCTTAGTGCCAATGATGATTATCCTCAGTTCTATGGTCATGTGGGACATCTGTTTAGTGTTCCTTTATGTGCAAAACTGCCAGCTTCCTGGCTGATTTCATGCTGGAAGGGTTAACATGCAGGCAGGCAAAGTTAACAAGGGACAAGCCATAAATGGCTCCAGCTGTGTATAATTAACTGTAATACTGCAGAGTAAATGACTTTTATTGGCCACCATGTCATAACTTCATTAAAAGTCATATTTACAGCCCTCTCCTATGAAATGAGTCCTCCTGTATTCTGGAATTTAATGAGCATCCATTTTCACCTTGTTCAATTATCTTCATATGCCCCCCACCTCCTTTCCTCTCCCTAGTGTGAGAAACAAGAAGCCAAAATACAATAGGAATGCAATTAGCACCTGGCAGAGGGTCCTTCTTCCAGGGAGCATTTCCCAAACCTCAGTTAAAAAAAAAAAAAATAAGAACCAGTTTCTCCTTGTTCTCAATTATAATAAATAGGTGACTTCCTTACACAAAAACACTAAGTAACACTCATAAAACCCCAAGCTGGTCTCATAGAGAGCTCGAGGAGATGAATCCTCTAAAAAGAGGTCATGTCTGAGCCAATGAAGAACAAAGTCCAAATCTGTCAAGTGTGGATGCAGTCGGAATAATGATTATGAAGGAGAGGAGAACAAGGGAGAAGAAACAAAGTACAACGTGGACTTTTAATCAAGCCCGTAGCCGCATTACCTCCGAGAAAGCATCTATGCTTTCCCTCCTTGTGTGGAGCATCTGATTACAAGACCTCCTCTGCCTGATTCCACTTCGCTTCACTCCTTCTTTTATCAGCTCAGCCCCAGTTCCAAAGGGAATTCTGGCCTGAACTGGTAGGTAATCTAGGAAAGGTCTCATGAATACGACTTGCTTCTGCTTCTGTTCTGCCTCCTTGGGTTTCTGGGTGCTCGGTAACGTGCCAGCGTGGGAGTACAATATTAAGTGCAGCCGATCCTCATCCGTGATTTCTGTGATTTGAAGTGCAGTTTGCCTGTGTGAGCATGGCAGAAGGGCATGCTCCTGCAGAAGTGACTTTTGACTCTTTTTCACCCACTCCTGTCAGAGTGTAGGTCAGCCTTCCAAAGGCTCCTCTGTACCAGTAAGATCAAGTACCATCTCTTCTAATGGGACATTGGAAGCAACAACATAATATATTTGGCTTCATGTTCTAGTGAGAAGGGATCCAACTGCCTTTCCATGCCTTCCTGCCTCTCTCTCTTTATGTCTTTACTGTCTCCTTCTCTCCAGGAGTTTGTCATTTCCCTATTGTTGTTATCCAGATAGAGTATTTAACATTACTTTGAGCTCTAGACTAAAGGAGGACTATTCATGATAAAGGGTATGTGTTGGCTGACAAATCAGAATCTGTAAAACAGATTCGACTTTCGATAAAAGAATGCTGTGAAAGGTAATGGTGCTGAACTCAGTCTGGTAAGAAAATTAATAGCCGTGCCCAGCATGGAACATGAGGTCATCGCTCCTCCTAAGAACCCTACTGCTCTCAGGGCCTGGGAATGGTGTCAGCGAGGGGATTAGTGCCCAGGAATCTTACCAACACACCAGCAGTTTCATTCATGGAGTAGAATACCCTTGGAAACTGGTGTCTTTTAGACACAGTGCATTTGCCAGGGATCACTTTGGGCTGCCAGGCTTGCCTCCTCAGCAAATTCTGCTGTACACTCTTTCTGCTGTCTCTGTCCTGCTGCTTTATCTGATTCCAGCCTGACCCTTTCTAATTAGCACTCGGGGCTGCAGGTATTGTTAGAGAACAGTTTCCATCACTCATGTGGTGTTTTAATGAAGCTCAGAAATACCAGGAGCCAGAACAACTTCTAAGGGAAATTTTTCTTTCTTTTTCTAAAATTTTAATTGAGGATCAAGACTTGTAATTGAGTTCTAACTGGTTTGCAACCAGCATTTGCACACGTTGAAAGGGTAGGGGAAAAAAAAGAATAAAATACTGCATACTAGAATAGAAAATGAAGCTTAGTAACAAAGGGAAGGATAAATTCAAGAAGTAGTGCAGGTATACAGTAGCTATGCCTACACATGGATGTGTGTGTGTTATGCTGTAAACTATGTACATTTGAAAATCACTAACATGCTGCCTGGCCACAACAGCACCAATCTTCAGGGAAATGGGCTTGCCCTGACATTGGTGACTTCTCATACTCTGTTCTTCTAATTCATCAAGGAAGAAAGCTTCATTCTTTGCTTATCAAATTCAATAAAAAAAAAATCTCAAATACAATTTGCATTTAGATGCAGCAAGTGGATCTATATGTTCCTGGACAAACGGGCAACAGTGTGTAGTGTAGCATTCCGTCACTGTTTTTCCAAGTGCTTGAACCTCAGTAGAGGTCTACAGTGCATGCCATCATACACAGACTGGCTCAGCCTCCAGTTCATATATGGGGGCTAGCAAAAAGCAATGTCAAGGAAATGAAAAAACCTAAGGAATATTTGCAGATGTCTCCTTGGAAGTATGTCAACACTGATGTTCTCTGGGCCAGATTTATATCTTCCTCATTTTAAATTCTGACTTGTATCTTTGATCTCATTCATACATATTTGTTCACTGTCTTCTGCCATCCCTATTCCAAGAAGCTGAATTTTAACAGGACCCCCCCCCCCGCCCCCTTCTTTTTCTGGCAGATTCCTCATGGACATTCTTTTCCTATACATGATCTGGATCTAAAGCAAAAATGAGCAGTGTATACCTTCACATACATCCAGACAGAAGACTAGCAAACAGAATTAAATCTGCCTCCCTGCCCCCCATCTTAGGCAGGCCGAGCAAACAGTAAGAATGTGCTCTGGAATCTGGGCCAGGTCCGAAAATCTCTGACTTTCTACCATATCCAGGTGTCCTCCATTGTCTTTCTGCTCTTTTCGGCTTGACTTATTCTTGCTCATGTGCTAGTTTGTGGAAAGAAGAAAAAAAAAAAGAAAAGAAAAGAAGTAGGCCTTTCTCATATTATTAAAATAAATAAAATAGGGAACAAATCAAAAGAACAAACAGCAAAACCAAAGAGCAGGAAACACAGACAAGAGAGAAAGCCCGAAAGCAGAAATCCTGTTTAGAGGCCAGTACTTTCTCCTTCCTGGTTTGCCATCACTTTTTAAAAACAACACTGACAGTACAAGGGAATGCCCAGTGACCTGGATAGGAAAACTCACTAATACAATGACCTGTGACAGCAGCTAGAAACCCCCAAGAATCTTCCAGGGAACATAGGGAGGGTCCTGTCCTTTTTCGCCTTGCTTTCCATTCAGCTATTTGGGGCTTTGGTCTTTACAACTTCTCTGCAGTTTCTTCACCTCATAAGACCACCCAGGGCTCACCATGCTCTCCTATGGCACTTCCAAAAGAATAAGTAGGCCTAACTAGAGTTGATAAACACCCGTTTTATAACCAGCGCCACAGCCTCTGCCACAATCATTACACATTTTAAAAATTTGTTGAAAACCTTAGTGTTCTGCCACTGTCAGTTGAGAAAAGGTGAACCTGCCCTTTATAGGAACCTTTACTCATATTTATCAAATACTATATTGTTTCCACGAGTCTGTAAAACCCCAGATCTGCTGAATAGGGCTGTGTGATGTTACTGGGTATTCCCCATTCCCCTTGTTTTCTACCCTAAAGTAATGACACTCATGCATACTATTATGGTGAGGATGGAACCAGTTCATTCATGCAGGGCACCTAGAGTAGTGCAGGACATACTTTCTATAGTTAGCTTTTACATGAGAAGGAGAAACATAACAGAGACCTGGGTGTCAGAACACTGTCAAAAGAATGACGCATGATGGGCAATGCCTTATGGAACTGTGAGAGAGGCTTCAGGACAGAAGGCAGAAGGTCTTTTACCTCAGGTGCATTTTGTTCCCTAGATTGTTCTTGGATGTGATTTAGGGCATCCTGTGACAAACATTTACATTCAGTTTATAATACATGTTTATTCCTGTTGGATGTCAGAACATAGCTATAGAACCTAATGTGGTCAATATACGGTGAATCTGAATATGGCGTTCTGCCTTGTTCTCATGCTTTCCCAGATACACTTTATAGTATGTGCCAGGCAACTGTGTTTAAAGTGGTCTGTCCTGAGAAAGTTCTGGGAAAGGGCTGATTTGTCAGTATTTCATGTGTGCTCACTGGCATCTATTTGCATGTTTTTCTGATCATGTTTTTCTGAACTCAGAAAACCTTCCTTGGGTCATTGCTGTCTTTGTTACATTCATGTATAAAGGTACACAGAAACTGAAGTAAGTTTGTCTAGAGCATTAGACTATAGTCTGCCCCATTCTTTCAGGTCCTCAGGTTTCAAGTCCTACAGAAAAGATCTGCATAGGTTGGCACAAAGTTGATACAAGGCAGTGGCAAACAATATAAAACCTAAAACGTGTAAAATTTTGTGTCTTTCCTGTAAGACAATTTATGTGTCTACTCTGTTGTCCTTGGAGAAAGGATGACTGAGGTTAGAAACAAGAGTCAGTAAGAACACTGTGCTAAGTAATTTTATGTATTATCAGGAGATGATGTCCTGATCTCAGCTTAGTACCAGTGTAGACGATGATGTGATATTTCTTTCGGACATGATGAACACAGAAATCAATAGTCTGTACAGGAAGAGTACTAGCTTCCACGGTTTTGGTGAGGCCTTCTCCAATCAGTTGAAACTCTTTTAAGAGAAAAACAAAACAAAAATCCTTTTAAGTACCCTCTCAAAGAAGCAATGAATTCTATTTTTAGATTGTCTAAGGACATCAAGGTCACAACATATATTCCTTCCTTTAAAACACTGGCCTGTTCTATAGATAATGCCTTCTCCGGTTTCCATATCATATATAACAATTCTCACAGTCTCCTTGTCTCTGTGGCTCTCTGTTTCTCTCTGTGTGTACCTGTCGCTCTGTCTCTGTATGTCTCTACATTATCTATATCTTATCTCTCTCTCTGTGTATGTGCTTGTTCGAATGTGTGTGTGTGTGTGTGTGTGTGTGTGTGTGTGTGTTTGTATGTTTTCTGACTTGATGAACATGACTTCCAACGTTTATAACATACATTCCAGATTAGGGAACAATCAGTCCATTCACTGCTCAATTTTTAATTGCTATCAAACTGTGGTTGCTCTGTGAGTTGCCTTTGTCCAGTCTTGAAGGGAACTCATCAATGGTCTCTCATACCTACTCCAGCCCTGTATGGTTACTGAGTATGTCAGTAAGAAGAGTTCACATGGGTCTTCTATAGGAAAAAAATAGTACATACCCTAATTGAGAAGTTTCGTCGACTTGATGTAGATTGTCATATCTTAGTCTTGGTGCTGTAAGTTCACAGAGATCTGAGATCTCCAGTGAGAGAGGAATGATATTTCCATGCATCAGAATATTCCATGAAATGTTTCAACTTACGATTTTTTTCTTCCTTTATAATGGTGTGAAGGAGCTATGTACTCAGTAGAAACCGGATTTCAAATTATGTATTGAGCCCTCATTCATGCTGTCAATATGAAGTGTGATACTCTCTACCAATTCTAGTATTGATGAAGTGAGGCTCCCACTCAGGCCCATGATCACAAGGTGGGGAAAGATGGTGTACTGCATTTTAAAGATATAAAATTTAGTCACTTAGGTCATTAAAGTGTGCTCTCCATTTGCAGTGGGCTTGTTGAGATTTAATCTGATCTTCAGCGAGGGAGTATTGCCGATTATTCCCAATGGAGATTGCTAGTTTAGGTTTGTCTTTTTAAAGAACATCACAAATTCTTTAACATCCTTCACTCAAAAGTTGGACTTCCAGTTCCTCTCAGAGTTTAACTAGGCTTCTGACTCACTGAAAGCCTAGAACACAGTAGGGACACAATGGTATCCTTGTAGGGATACAGGGTATCTAAGAATGAATCACAGTAGACAATGCAATTTCTGTGTACTTGAATCAGATAACCACACCTGGCACCTTAATTTATAGTATAGAAAAGTCCCACTGTCCTGAGGCTTCCATGTTGTAAGGAAGTCATGCTCCACCCACAGACCAGAGTCTAGCATGCTGTCCATCTCCCTCAGTCTTTTGGCCAAAGTACAAGATATAAAACTAATGAACCTTTAGATGATTCCAGATCCCGTCATTCATCTTCTACTTGTCAAATACGAGAAGAAGAGAACCTATGGCTGCTTAATTTTATCTGAGCCTTGCATTTTAGTGAGTAGCAAGGATGGAGAAAGACTTGTAACTTTTATTTCAAGAAACAACCAAGCACACAGCACCATTCTGTTTCCATATCCATGAAACAAACAAACAAACAAACAAACAAACAAACCTTGATCCTCCATCAGGTGTCTCACTAAAGTCACTGTCTTCTCTGTTTTCTTGCCTCCAAAACTTCAGATCTCCTTTCTTCTCTCTAAAGTAGTTGCCATTAAGGTATGTTCTCACAGTTGATAAGGCTTGAATAAACACATGTCAATCAAACATTTGCCTGATCCTCACTCCTAAACTCTGCGCTCCTAGAATCTGAGCATAAGAACGTGACTACTGGCTTACATTTTGAAGTACTTCATTCAGCTACACAAGTAGTAACTACAGAGCTTGAAGGCTTCTTTATGCTTTGAAGCAAAAATAAAAAGGTTTTCTAGGCTACATGCTGGAAGTAGTCTCCGACTTCTATTGGCACACGTGCTTCTGGATGGTTTTAATTTGCAGGATTGTGCTTTGATTCGGGGTCTGGAAGATGTTGTCTATCCTATTTCAGGATTGTGGTTTGATTCAGTGTCAGGGAGATTTTGTCTATCCCCTTTAAATTATTGCTCTCATTTGGTTTAATCTTGTCCTCACAAACACTGCTTGTCTATTTGGGAGGGTATTACTACTGTTCTCCAATATAAATCACCCCAGTTTCATTTTCATTTTTATTTTCCAGGGAATTCTGAAATATTTTCAAGTTTGCCTTCCACAACACTGATTTGTGATATGCTCAAATAATCCCTTTGAGCGTGACATTACATCTGTTATTATGGTTGCAGTTTTAAAAGAATTCTTTAATTTCCCCATTTTCAAAATGACATACACGTCTCAGCAAACCTTCTTTTCAAATGAAACATCCAAGTTTTGCTTTATTATCTCTCATTCTGTATCTTTTGTAAAGTTTTAAGAGTAATGTGATATATTTTAAATTTTGTTTCTCGGCAGTATCTCTTGTTAATCATATTTTAAATGTCTAGTTTCAGTATATCACCCTTTTCCTGTAAATCACCCCACCCAGTTCTCAGATTCTCACTGTGCAGCCAAAGCTGGCCTTATATTGATCATTTTCCTGCCTCAGTATTATAGGTGTGTAGGTATGGACCACCATGTCTACCTTTTCCTTCTCTTCTTCTTCCTCCTCTATCATCATCATCATCTCCTTTTTATTTTTTTTTATCTTATTATTATTATTAATTCATTCTATGGGATTTCTTCCCACAGTTTTCTAATCAACAAAGAACACTGACATAGTGCCAGCAGCCCTAGAATGTTCATCTATTGTCCCTCTGGTTGCTGATAGAATTCCCTTCTCAAATGCAAAGCTTTGTACAGTTGATTGTACCTCATACCGTGCTGCTGTTGTTGTTTTGCTATCCTTTTTCCCTTGAAGTACTGACCATCAAACCTAAGGCCTTTCACACTAGTAGCAAGTATTCTATTACTGAGCTACAGACTCAGCACCATGACCTGTTACTTAAGGTAAACATACAGATATGAAGTACAATCATCTATTCATAGCACATGACGTTTTCTGTGCATTGTGGAGTTTTTATCTTTGTACTATTGAGGTAAATTTATTTTTTTTCAGATGATTTGTCTTTACATCATTATCATCACTATCACCATCACCATCATCATCATCATCAATATCCACTCACAAGCTAAAACTCACAACAAAGGCACAGCGCTTAACTATCTTATTTAGGAAGTGTCATCTATCCAGATCTACTAACTACAATTGTTTCCATGGAGTGATTCATGGTATAATTCCTTCAGAAAATAACCTTTAGGTTTAATTTATATCTCCCAGATCTTGATCGCTTGTTTAAACTTATCTACTGATTTTATTGAGAGAACAAGTCCTTTTTTTACATTTATGTCTTTCTATCAGAACGTAAACATAAGGCTTGACAATACTGACATACTTGCCTTCCATTCTATTACTTAGTGATGTCCAAGTTCAAAGACTAAAGTATAAAAAAGCTGTGTGCAAGCTTTGAGTGAAGGCAATGGAAGGTGATGAGTGGTTGCAGTTCTGCCGTGAGATCACTTAGGATAATTTTCTGGGCTTCTCACTAAGACCCATCTCAGTAGCATTCTGCCAGAGCCTTTTAAAAGACAAAACCATGTTCCTGAACATCAGATCTCCAGCTGATATATGCCTAATTCAGGAGCCCAAAATTCTGCACAACTTGGAGAAGGGTATTTCGTTTTCACTCCCACACCCATGCAGAACCACAACTGTTTGCAGCTTGAGTTGAGTGCACTTTAGTTGACATTTGTGTCGCCTACATGGATAGCAAAGGGAGTGCAGAGACTGAGCTCCCTGCAGGTTTATTTTGGAGTCTGGGTGAGTGTGGTACAGTTTCATTCCTTGCTAGCTGTGGGGATTCAGCAAGCAGCATCCACACTACCTTAAGTGTGCATAACCCAGCCCCATAACAGACCTTCTGCATCCAAAGCTGCTTTGTTCATAGGCTTCTCTGGCTGTAAGTGTAGCTCAGTAGAACATTCCTAGCATAAAGGAAGGTCTTCATTCAACTTCCAGTCATGTAGAAAATACCAATTCTGCAGCATCTTCGTGTGTCCATTCATATATGCTGGAAATCCTTACTTTTTAATGTCCTGCTTTATGAAAGTTCTAGAAAGGAATTGTGAATCCTCTAATTTTTGTGTGTGATGTCCACACATGACCTTGTACCTAGAATGCATTCTCTGGATATCTTTATATGCTTATATTTATAAAGAATCTAGTTAATTGCCCCAATCTCACAGAACCCAGAGGAAGCAGGCCTCCCAGAAGCTCTAACCCAGGTAGTATCTTAGGTAAGGAGACAGCAATACCCGCCCCAAAACAGGGAGTAACTGGGACCCACTAGGACCCAGGAAGTCACTCCTGGCCCAGAGCACTGGTTCCTTCCTGTCTGTGCCTGAGCACTGAGCAGATCTTGGGCCCCAGCTATAACCCCAGTAGTAATACCCACCCCACACAGTTCTGACACAACCAACATAATAGGAAAGTCAGGCTCCAGTCAGAGACAGGGCAAGTAACACTAAGGAGATCCAGATGGCGAAAGTCAAATGCAAGAACACAAGCATCAGCAACCCAGGGTACTTGGCATCATTAGAACCTAGTTCTCCAACACAAGAAAGTCCTGAATTCCCCATATCACTAGGAAAGCAAGATCCAGATTTAAAATCACTTCTAATGATGATGATAGAGGACTTTAAGAAGGACATAAATAACACTCTCAAAGAATTTGAGGAGAACAAAGGTAAACAGGTAGAAGCCCTTAAAGAGGAAACACAAAAATTCCTTAAAAAATTACAAGAGAACACAGCCAAAGAGGGGAAGGAATTGAACAAAACCATCCAGGATATAAAATTGGAAGTAGAAACAATAAAGAAATCACAAAGGGAGACTACCTTGGAGATAGAAAATCTAGGAAAGAAATGAGGAGTCATAGACTCAAGCATCACCAACAGAATACAAGAGATAGTGGTGGCGCACGCCTTTAAACCCAGCACTTGGGAGGCAGAGGCAGGCAGATTTCTGAGTTTGAGGCCAACCTGGTGTACTGAGTGAGTTCCAGGACAGCCAGAAATACACAGAGAAACCCTGTCTTGAAAAAACAAAAAAACCAACCAAACAAACAAAAAGAAAAAAAAAAAAAGAGAGAGAGAGAATCTTAGGTGCAGAAGATACCATAGAAAATATTGACACAACTGTCAAAAGAAAATGCAAAATGCAAAAATTTCTTAACACAAAACATCCAGGAAATCCAGGACACAAAGAGAAGAACAAACCTAAGGATAATAGGTATAGATGAGAGTGAAGATTCCCAACTTAAAGGGCCATTAAATATCTTCAGCAAAATTATAGAAGAAAACTTCCCTAATCTAAATAATGAGATGCCCATAAACATACAAGAAGCTTATAGAATGCCAAATAGACTAGACCAGAAAAGAAATACCTCCTGTCACATAATAATCAAAATACCAAGTGCACAAAACAAAGAAAGAATATTAAATACAGTAAGGAAAAAAGGCCAAGTAACATATAAAGGCAGACCCATCAGAATTACAGCAGACTTCTCACCAGATACTATAAAAGCTAGAAGATGCTGGACAGGTGTCATACAGAACCTAAGAGATCACAAATGCCAGACCAGGCTACTATACCCAGGAAAATTCTCAATTACCATAGATGGAGAAACAAAGATATTTCATGACAAAACCAAATCTTTCCACAAACCCAGGATTACAAAAGATAATAGCAGGAAAGCTCCAATGCAAGGAGGGAAATTATACCCCAGAAAGTGCAAGAACATAATCCTTTTCCAACAAATCCAAAAGAAGATAGCCACATAAAGATAATTCCACCTCTAAAAGTAACAAAAATAACAGGAAGCAACAATTACTGTTCCTTAATATCTCTTATCATCAATGGACTCAATTCGCCAATTAAAAGACATAGGCTAAGGGACTGGATACGTTAACAGGACCCAGCATTTTGCTACATACAGGAAACCCACCTCAGTGACAAAGACAGACTCTATCTTGGAGTAAAAGGCTGGAAAACAATTTTTCAAGCAAATGTTCCTAAGAAACAAGCTGGAGTAGCCATTCTAAAATCTTCAGCCCAAGAGTACAAAGTAAGGTACTCGTGGCTCTACCTGAATAGTTGGTTGAGGGTGGCCTTGCCAGGCATCAGTGGAAGTGGAGAGTCTTGGTTCCTGAAAGTTTGGATTCCCTAGTGTGGGAAAATTTCCAGAGCAGGGAGGCAGGAATGGGAGGGAGGATGGTGGGAGCACACCCTCATAGAAACTCCCAGAATTATATGGATTAGACATGACAGAGGCAGGCCGCCGGAAGAGTAGATTCCAGAATTCAAACAAAAAAAAATTATCTTGATACTAAAATTTGTTTTGAGAATTATATATTGCAGAATACATAGCCTTGGTGTATCTACTCATCAGGCAAGCTGAGCAGACCTGCTTGAACCCCTGATGCCCTGGAATTCCAGCTGGATGCAGTGAAGACACAGTGTCAGAGGCTTATCAATTTACATTTACTCTTTGCCCAACCCCTCTTCTAATATCTCAACACCCATAATCAGCTTAAAGAAGTTAATGAAGAGTCGGTGCCCCTATTCCCTGGGCTTGGGGACTAAGGTGGTTAATATTGGGCTGTCTTTCTAGGGAAAAGTAGTGGTTTTGTTAGAACAGGGAGGATTAGCTAGGATTTATTGCATAGCTATAACCTATTGGTAGAAATATGTATAATTGTTATTAAGATGAAGTTATAATTTCTTAAATGGTACAAAATTTACTTTGATTTCAAATTTAAGGTTTTCATTGGTATGAGATTCTTAATGATATAAAAGTGAGATTAATATTGTTACTCTCATGGGCATTGTGCCTATATAACACATTTAGGAATACAAGGCTTAGACTCAGTCCTTCTTTAACTTTTATAACTGATTTGAGATGGTTAGCCTGTGATTTGAGGGCCTATAGCAAATTCATGGTTCTGAGTTTATTGTTAGGGTGTTTTCTATATTTTATTTAGAAACAGCTGAGAGGAGTTAACAGACAACAGTCCAGATTGCCTTACATAAATAGTTGGTTTTCAAAACATCAGAAGTCCACAGAACTGATGTTACAAATATTTCTGTATTAATGTTCATTTTGATTAGAGACCTGTCTGCTCCTGACAGCTTCCTGTCTTAGATTCTAAGAAAAAAAATGAGCATCTTTGGAGTTACTCCAATTGTGGTGAGACAGCCACTAGGTAAGAATTACCTCTTTTCATCTACAGACAAATTACTGTCCAGAAAAGGACACACTTGCAGAATAGTCAACTGATTATATCTGCCAAGACAGAGTAATCAGCCCTTAATAATTCTGCATCACTAGGTCTGTCAGATGATCCTGGGCCAGAAGGCTGAAGATCAGATGCTCCAATGTTTTGTAGTATAGGAACTGTCCAGGTGTTCAGCGATTTCTATAAATTGGCTACGTTTTAGAAGCTATGCTTAGTGCTTCCCATAATATCAGTTAACTCAGTCATTCTGGATTTCTGACAGGGTTGAAATATTATAGTCTCATAACCAATCCTGGCTATTTGCTTTGAGAGAAAAGATTTGAGAGGATGGTTTTCAGCTGACATTCATTCTAAAGCCAAGAAAAAATAAGCCAGGTTCAGAACTAAGACCTTTAGTTAGGAGAGATGATGACAGAGCTTCTGCTTAGTCAACAAAATGATGGACTGGGTATTAGGTCTATCTTGCACCTTGCTGACACAAACTGGTATAGTTATGCTCTAGTTGTATTTTGAGAGAAAAGTTTTATTTTAACAGGAAAAGTGATATGTAGGAGGAGCTAAGGTGGGAAGAGTAAGGAGAGGAAGAGGAGGAGTAAGGTGATGAGGAGGAGAAAGAGAGGAGGATCTAGGTGAGGAGAGAGAGGGTGGAGGGAAACATGGAGGCGGATGTTCCTGTGTCCCCACCAGTCAAAGATAGTTGATATATCTAGGTTGGGTATACTACTTCTGATTGTATGGGCATCTTGTTATTGAGCATTACCAAACTTATAAAGCCTTTGATTAACATTTAAAAATTGTATAAAAAATTTAAAAATTGTATAAAAAAAATCTAGTTAATTACTCGCTATAGCCCCAAACCAAAAGGTTATGTTTAGCCTCTGGGTTTCACTGACAAGGCTACATAAGGACAGAACACCTGATAGGACTGAAAAAACACTATCATCCTATCATCCTATAGATGCCTTTACTGTAAAATAGTGGTTCTCAATCTGAGAGTCACGACCCCTCTGGGGGTTGAAAGACCCTTTCACAGCGTCAAGACCATCAGAAAACATAGATATCTACATTATGAATCAAACGTATCAAAATTACAGTTCTGAAGTAGCAATGAAAATAATTTTATGATTGGGGGTCACCACAACGTGATGAATTATATCAATGGGTTGTGGCATTAGCAAGGTTGAGAACCACTGCTATAAAGCCTAGACATTTTGTTTGCTCTGTTTAGTATATAATCTAGTGTTAATATAGACCTTTCTTCTAAATGCTTTTAGAGTGACATTGGGGTGTCAAACCAACTTTATCCCTAGAAACACCTGATGTAGAACTTCACATTGCATTCATAGAAGGACATCACCCCTCCCCCAACTCTAACTCAGATGAGCTGTAGGCTACTGACAGGGGAAGTGAATATCCCCTCAGTCTGTCTCAGGAAGAACTCGGAAGAGGGTACTTGCACTAGTCCAGAGTACAGTACATGCTACTTATCACTGAAGTCGTCCTATTACCTAGTGAATAGCAACAGAATGAGCTGCCATAAAATAAAAAAAGACATCATAGCATAGATTTGTGAAATGATTTCATCAGTTACTACATTTTCTTAATAAATAACAAAAACTCAGGCCAGAGAGATGGCTTGGTGAGTGTAAGCGCCTGTGACCATTCCTCTGTCTTAAATTCCCTAGGATTCACATGGTGGAAGGTGAGAAGTGAATCCCAAAAGTTGTTTTTAGCCCCCAAGACATGTCATGATGCACACATATGCATTCCTGTGCATGTGCATGCACCATGCACGTGTACACACACACACACACACACACACATACACACACACAAAATAGATACATGATAGATAAATACAATTTAAATAAAACTAGCAGCTCAATATATTTTATTAACAACATCTGACATAAGATCTGATTTATTAAAGAAAACGATTTTTACCCTTGACTGTATGAATATACCAATTATATTATCAGGCACCAACCTCGAGTATTTAGTCACCCATTAAAATATTCAATTATGATCCTTCCTATATCTGACTTTGTTTTAGAAGATGTTTTCATCTCCACTTTATCTGATTTTCTGTCCCCCAAGCCCATTCAGTCAAGGCCACCGAGTAACACACAGTACCTTCAAGTCACACCCAGCATATCAGCTTCCTTGTTTATGGCCATCCCCAGCCATGTGCCACCCAAAGCACTGGGTAAGACAGTGGAATGATAAGGTTTTCACATTTTGGCTGACTTTTTCTCACATCATCTGAAAGGGAAAGCTCTGAGCTTTCCATGTGCATCTCAGCTTTGTTTTCCACCCTTGGCGAAACTCCACACTGAATGATTTCAGCTGCTACAGGTTAATTTTCTTGTAATAGCCTTGCTGTGATGGAAGGTTTTTGAAATTACAAAAATTAGATGCACTCCTAATTGGCCTGTCTTGTTTTCAAGCTGCTCCCTGGGTTAAACACAGTCAGAGGAGGCTGCAGGGAGCCCAGTCCTGATTCCCCAAGTAGTCCTTTGAAGCAGAACAGCTGTGAGGGAAGGAAATGGATCCAAAAGGATTCCATACAGTGTGAAATTGTCTTCCCTTTAATTGGCTGGGAGAAAGTTCTAGAGAGGTGCATTCTCTTTCCTTAGGACCCTAGGCAGCATTTTTAACAAATGCTTTTAGGCACCTACTGGGCTCAGTTGTGAGTCAAGCCAAAAGTATATGCAAAACTCAGCATTACAGAGCTCAAGTCTGTGAGAGTTCAGCTTGTTGAAAAGAACATACCAAACCATACTGCCACATAACATGTGATTTCATATTTACTCAAGAAATAACTTAAATGTAAAAAGAAAATGATACTGATATATTTTTCACAAGTGATTTTTTTTTTTTTTGACAAACTCCATCACCCTACTAGGGTTTGAATTTTGTCAGATAATAATTTTGCTATCTTTTCTGAAACATGTAAGTTTGCCCTCCATTTTTTCCCTTGTTCTTTGCAAAGTCATTTTCCCAAGTCTAACTAATTTAGAAGTGACTGTGGGTGAAGTTTTGCTGGGGTAATTGCTTAGGCTCTTAGATTCTGCTCCTTGTTTTATTGTATATAAGCGGTATCTTGATGTTGGAAGGGGAGCTCAGTTTACATGGAAGATGAGGAGCCTCAGAAAGATCCCTGTGTTACCTAGGTCCTTACATCATTCCTGAGTCCCCATGTGAGGTTAAAGGTCAGTTAGCTTTTCTGTTCCTGGACTAGGGATGCCCAAAGGAGTCTATAGGCCCCTGAAGAGGGTTAGTATCATTATCTTAGGCCTCTTTCTTGAGGTCTCACCCAGAAGTACATCTTTTCCTGCATCCTGCCTTGTCTTACTCATCATTGCTCTCAATGTCTCTGCATCTCCTCCAGGAATACACAGGAACCTCAGATCACCGGTATACCAAATGTGTTCTGCCAGGATCCTGAAACATGACTCCTGCTAGAGTACCCTTCCCTTCTCCCAGAACTATCATGCCCATTCTATGTGAGATACAGTTCAGGATTAAAGGCTTTTATTTTACTACAGTCATAAGAAAATTCCAAGATAAGGCCATAGAACTAGAATGCTAGTCTTGTTTCTCTATTCTTCATTGATGCTGCTTAAATCTCTTGAAACATCAGTTCAGTTCTGTCAGGAACAAGGTCTTTAGCATCTTAACCTCTTTTACTCTTCGTTTGCATTCTCCCATAATTTATCTTACTGAAAAACAAGGATCCAGAATTTGAACTTCCTCTGAATTAAATCATTCTATGCAGGAAAATAAACCTGTGGCCCATATCACTGCTGACAAAAATGGCTCTCCTCTGCAGACTATACAAAACACTTTGCATTTGATCCTTCAGTTTGACTCATGGTCTACTAAACAGGAGCTCACCCATTAATGGAAAGTGAATCTCAGACCTGTAACCTGTTACAAAATCCAACGTGACTATCAAGAATAGTCACCTTGCCTATGATGCTAACATTAGTGCTACTCAATGTTCTATGCATTTATTTCTGATTTAAACTCCAAGTCTATAAAGGTAGCTGTCTATGGTAATGTCCTACTACTGATGAGAACATGGAGAACCATGGAGTGAATGTTATTCGGCTAGAACCTCTGCCCCCACCATGCACAAGCTGGGAAACCCTGTCTGTTCTCCTTCCACCTACCCTGCTCACTTGGAGAAAACTCCTGCTAAGAGGTCATCACTCTTCATCTCCCTGTTTCTGGCAATCCACCCAGGAGTGCCCGCCCAGGTGCTCAGTTTTTGATCATGTATGGGCACCACCCCAGCTGCTAGCTGACAGGTCATCACTCCTTCCCTAAGCACTATAAAACCACCTGACTTTAGCTGGGATATACAACTTCCACCTGTGG
Organism: Arvicanthis niloticus; assembly: GCF_011762505.2. NCBI lineage: Eukaryota > Metazoa > Chordata > Mammalia > Rodentia > Muridae > Arvicanthis > Arvicanthis niloticus. Next base: position 19,836,818 of record NC_047673.1, on the reverse strand, counting down.
GATCATCGAACCCACCCAAGAGCTGCCTCCTAATAAACATCCCTTTATCTGATTTTAATCTGACCTAATCAAGCTTGTATCTGTGTCACCAAAGGAGAGAAAAAGTCTACCAGGACTGAGTTGACTGTTTTGGGAAGGTAGAAGTTAATGGAAAGGACAATAACATAAAATGTAAGAAATAGTTGAATAAATGAACTTCTAAAGCATTATTACCTTTATAGTTACAGAAAATACTAGTGAAGGACAAGATACAGTTAAACACTAACTTTCACTCTTCTTATTGAAAACATTTCCAGTATTCAGAAACAGAGATCTGAGATACCTTTCAGTAGGACTTTCTGCATCGTCCCACAGGTCTTGCTGTCTTGACTTGACTAGGGACAGAGAAGAAGTTAAGAAAGGACAACCCCCCCCCCCCCAAAAAAAAAGCATAATGCACAGAAAGTCAGGATCAGGCAGAATGTTCATGCTCTGAGGGAGATAATTCAAGTATACCACCAGCCCTCAACCCCCACTGTTTATCACGTACAGCAGGGGGAGAGAGGGTAACTAGTAAGATGTCTCTGTAGATAAGCAGTCTCTAACTGTAAACACCTTGGAAGAGAAGTGGCATTGGCTACTTTTCATACACACGGCATTCATATTGGACATGAGGAAATATTCCTATCTCTGTGATCCTGATTTGTGGAGAAGGCTTTGCCTGTTCTCTGTGTGTCTGAGACATTATTGGTGTTTGGCATAAGTATGCCAACAGCACACACTCATTCACTTTTTACACCTTCACTCAGAGCTTGCTTGCCTCGCTACAACTTTCAGGGTAATTTTGATAGTGGCCCAGTATATAAAACAAGTAGATAAATTAAGAGGGAGTATGCAGTCTGAAACACACAAATGGAAGGATTTCTGTCTTGGTGGGCTAGATGTGATGCAGAGTAGGTTTTGCTTTGTCACTAGTAGCTTGGATTCTGTTGTTTGAAGATGATTCAAATGAACAGAAGGAATTTAATGAGTATTTTTTTCCCATTGAATGAAGGTAAGAAGGCTACATCTTGCAGTCATGATAAAGGGATAACTGGTTGCCTATAAAGAGGACCAGTTGATTATGACTTGCAATAACTAAAGTTCTCCCATGAGCTGGCCCTATGAGGATGTGCTGTCTTCAGAGACCATTAGCTATTCCTGTTATGTAAAGTAGTAGTTGAGGCTGGGTGTTGTCCACAGACAATCATTTCACATAGGTAACTCTTTCCCTTCACCTTTCCCTGGGGGTTTTAGCTTTGTTTTCTTTGGGGCTAAAGGGTTTACCTATGAGCATCCTTTAGGCTTCTCTTTGACCAAAAGAGAATCTCAAGTCCAAAATGAATTTTACATGTTTTGCTGAAAAGAAGCAGGTTACACTAAGAATATGGTATAACTCCTTTACAAATTTATGCCTCTAAAACCAGCAAGACATGAAGTGTTGTACACCCAGAAAAACAAAGAAAATGAAAAGCAAGACCAAGCAGAAGTTTTCTCTAGAACTAATTCAAAATCTTGGGCAATGGTCAGAGCTTTTTTTCCTTTTGCTTTTCAGAAATTGTAAAGAGAAATGCCTGGGATGGAATATAATTTAATATTTCTGGATATATTTATATATTTTCTGTTAATTTTAGTCCTGATAAACTCTACACTGGCCAATGATGTTCTTATTATCGATATAGCTAAAGACAGTGAAGAGTGTGTCTTTCTACTCAGACTTGTGACAACTCTCTTGGGCCTTGGACCTGATACATGAGACCTGATAATTTGTGTTTGGGTACAAGTGAATGTTACTATTTATACACTTTCTCCCTAAGTGTTCTGTGATTATTTGTAAGAGAAGAAAAAAGCTCCTTCCGCCCCTGGCCCAGACACCAGTGGCTGGAGCAGTCTCCCTACCTATCTGCTCCCCTCTAGAAACTGAGTCCAGAGGCACCCTAGGAAGGTCACAGACTGCAGAGAAGCAGGTAGGAGAACCCGCACATCGCCCTAGGCCTTAGAAGCACAAGTAGCAGTAGGGAGCCCCAGAAGGCACCTGGCATCCAGACCCTGCCCCTGCGGAGAGCCACTCCCCTTCTGCCCCAGCCCGGATACTGGATACTGGTAGCTGGAGCAGTCTCCCAGTTGATCTGCTCCACCCCTGGAAACTGAGTCCGGAGGCACCCTAGGGAGGAAATGGACTGCAGAGCTGCAGAGGTACCCAAGAGAGGTCGACTGCAGAGCTGCAGGCATCCTAGAGAGGACACAGCCCACAGAGCTGCAAAGCAGAGGACACCATATCCTGAAGCATCCTAGAGGAACAACTACATTCAGAGCAGCAAACATCTAGCTGGTCTACTACCGTGGAGACACCATATCCTGAAATATCCTAGAGGAGCCACTGTACCCAGAACAGCTGGAGCTCAGGAACATAGAGTCATCCAGACCCCGAGGAGTTCTGACACAACCAAGATAACTGGAAAGGCAGACTCCAGTCAGAAACAGTGAGTGCGAGTAGCACTACAGCTAACCAAATGGCAAAAGGCAAGCATAAGAATGTAAACAACAAAAACCAAAGTTACTTGGCATCACCAGAACCCAGTTCCCCCACCATAGCAAGGCCTGAACACCACATTGCACCAGAAAAGCAGGACTTAGAATTAAAATCACTTCTCATGATGATGATGGAGGATTTTAAAAAGGACATAAACAACACCCGCAAAGAATTTGAGGAGAATGCAGGTAAACAGGTAGAAGCCCTTAAAGAAATGCAAGAAAACACAACCAAACAGGTGAAGGAATTACACAAAACTGTCCAGGATCTAAAAATTGAAGTAGAAACAATAAAGAAATCTCAAAGGGAGATTACCCTGGAAATAGAAAACCTAGAAAAAAGATTAGGAGTCATAGACACAAGCATCACCAACAGAATACAAGAGATAGAAGAGAGAATTTCATGCACAGAAGATACCATGCAAAATATAGACACAACAGTCAAAAAAATTTGAAATGGAAAAAGCTCCTAACACAAAACATCCAGGAAATCCAGGACACAATGAGAAGACCAAACCTAAGGATAATAGGTATAGATGAAGGTGAAGACTCCCAACTTAAAGGGCCAGTAAATATCTTCAACAAAATTATAGAGGAAAACTTCCCTAACCTAAAGAAAGAGATGTCCTTAAATATACAAGAAGCCTACAGAACCCCAAAAAGACTAAAAAAGAAACACCTCCCATCACATAATTATCAAAACATCAAATATACAAAACAAAGAGAAGATACTAAAAGCAGTAAGGGAAAAAGGCAAAGTATCATATAAAGGCAGACCTATAAGAATTACACCAGATTTCTCACCAAAGACTATAAAAGCCAGAAGATCCTGGACTGATATCATACAGGCACTAAGAGAACACAAATGCCAGCCCAGACTACTATACCCAGCAAAACTGTCAATCATTATTGATGGAGAAACCAAAATATTCCATGACAAATCCAAATTTACACAATATCTTACCACAAATCCAGCACTTCAAAGGATAATTGGTGGAAAACTCGAACAAAAGGAGGGAAACTACAACCTAGAAAAAGCAAGAAAGTAATCTTCCAACAACCCTAAAAGAAGGTAGTTATACAAACATAATTCCACCTCTAATAACAAAAGTAACAGGAAACAACATTCATTTTTCCTTAATATCTCTTAATATCAATGGACTCAATTCTCCAATAAAAAGACATAGACTATCAGATTGGATACATAAACAGGACAAGCATTTTGCTGCATACAGGAAACACACCTTTGTGAAAAAGACAGACACTACCTCAGAGTAAAAGGTTGGAAAACAATCTTCCAAGGAAATGGCCCCAAGAAACAAGCTGGAGTAGCAATTCTAGTATCAAATAAAATCGTTATTCAATCAAAAGTAATCAAAAAAGATAAAGAAGGACACTTCATATTCGCCAAAGGAAAAATGTACCAAGAGGAACTCGCAATTCTCAACATCTATGCTCCAAATGCAAAGACTTCCACATACATAAAACAAACTTTACTAAAGCTTAAAGCATATATTGCACCTCACACAATAATAGTAGAAGATTTTAATACCCCACTCTCAGCTATGGACAGATCATGGAAACAGAAACTAAACTGAGACACAATGAAACTAACAGAAGTTATGAACCAATTGGACTTAACTGACATCTATAGAACTTTTCATCCTAAAACAAAAGAATATACCTTTTTCTCAGCACCTCATGGTACCTTCTCCAAAATAGACCATATAATTGGTCACAAAACAGGCCTCAACAGATACAAAAAGATTGAAATAATCCCTTGTACCCTATCAGACCACCATGGACTAAGACTCGTCTTTGACATGGACAAAAACAATGGAAATCCCACATACATGTGGAAACTGAACAATGCTCTACTCAATGATAACTTGGTCAAGGAAGAAAGAAAGAAAGATATTAAAGACTTTTTAGATTTAAATGAAAATGATGACACATCATATCAAAATTTGTGGGAATCCATGAAAGCAGTACTAAGAGGAAAAATCATAGCTCTAAGTGCCCACAAAAAGAAAATGCAAAGAGCATACATTAATAACTTGACAGCACACCTGAAAGCATTAGAACAAAAAGAAGCTAATATACCCAAGAGGAGTAGATGGCAGGAAATAATCACTCAGGGCTGAAATCAACCAAGTGGAAACAGAAAGAACTATGCAAAATATCAACAAAACCAGGATCTAGGTCTTTGAGAGAATCAACAAGATAGACAAACCCTTAGCCAGACTAACCAAAGGGCAAAGAGACAGTACTCGAATTAATAAAATCAGAACTGAAAAGGGAGACATAACAGAAACAGAGGAAATTACAAAAATCGTCAGATCCTACTACAAAGGCCTATACTCAACAAAATTGGAAAATCTGGATGAAATGGACAATTTTCTAGATAGATACCAGGTACCAAAGTTAAACGAGGAGCAGATAACCCATCTAAACAGTCGCATAACTCCTAAAGAAATAGAAGCAGTCATTAAAAATCTCCTTACCAAAAAAAGTCTGGGGCCAGATGGTTTTGGCGCAAAATTCTATCAGACCTTCCAGGAATACCTAATACCAATTCTCTTCAAAATATTACACAGAATAGAAACAGAATGAACAATACCCAATTCGTTATATGAAGCTACAATTACGCTCATACCTAAGCCTCACAAAGACCCAACAAAGAAAGAGAACAACAGACCAATCTCTCTTATGAATATTGATGCAAAAACTCAATAAAATTCTCGCAAACCAAATCCAAGAACACATCAAAGCAATCATCCATCATGATCAAGTAGGCTTTATCCCAGGAATGCAGGGATAGTTCAATATTTGGAAATCCATCAATGTAATCCACTACAAAAATAAACTCAAAGAAAAAACACACATGATCATCTCACTAGATGCTGAGAAAGCATGGGACAAAATTCAACATCCCTTCATGTTAAAAGTCTTGGAAAGATTAGGAATTCAAGGTCCATACCTAAACATAGTAAAAGCAATACACGCCAAGCCAGTAGCCAACATCAAACTAAATGGAGAGAAACTTGAAGCAATCCCACTAAGATCTGGGACTAGACAAGGCTGCCCACCCTCACCCTACCTATTCAATATAGTACTTGAAGTCCTAGCTAGAGTGATTAGACAACAAAAGAAAGTCAAAGGGATACAGATAGGAAAGGAAGAAGTCAAAATTTCACTATTTGCAGATGATATGATAGTATACTTAAGTGACCCTAAAACTTCCACAAGAGAACTCCTAAACCTGATAAACAACTTCAGTAAAGTGGCTGGATATAAAATTAACTCAAACAAATCAGTAGCCTTCCTCTACTCAAAAGATAAACAGGCTGAGAAAGAAATTAGGGAAATGACACCCTTCACAATAGTTACAAATAATATAAAATATCTTGGAGTGAATCTAAGCAAGCAAGTGAAAGATCTGTATGACAAGAACTTCAAGTCTCTGAAAAAAGAAATAGAAGAAGATCTCAGAAGATGGAAAGATCTCCCATGCTCCTGGATTGGCAGGATTAATATAGTAAAAATGGCCATCTTGCCAAAAGCAATCTATAGATTCAATGCAATCCCCATCAAAATTCCAAATCAATTCTTCATAGAGATAGAAAGAGCAATTTGCAAATTTATTTGGAACAACAAAAAACCCAGGATACTGAGAACTATTCTCAACAACAAAAAAAATTTCTGGGGGAATCACCATCCCTGACCTCAAACTATACTACAGGACAATAGTAATAAAAACTACATAGTATTGGTACAGAGACAGGCATGAAGATCAATGGAATAGAATTGAAGATCCAGAAATGAGCCCACATACCTATGGTCACTTGATCTTTAACAAAGGAGCTAAAACCATCCAGTGGAAAAAGGACAGCATTTTCAGCAAATGGTGCTGGTTCAACTGGAGGTCAACATATAGAAAGATGAAAATCAATCTATTCATATCTCCTTGTACAAAGCTCAAATCCAAGTGGAAAAAAGACCTTCACTTAAAACCAGATACAGTAAAACTAATAGAAGAGAAGGTGGGAAAGGCCTTCGAATACCTAGGCACAGGGGAAAAGTTCCTGAACAGAACACCAATGGCTTATGCTCTAAGATCAAGAATTGACAAATGGGACCTCATAAAATTGCAAAGCTTCAGTAAGGCAAAGGACATTGTCAATAAGACAAAATGGCAACCAACAGATTGGGAAAATATCTTAACCAATCCTACATCCGATAGAGGGCTAATATCCAAGATATACAAAGAACTCAAGAAATTATACTCCAGACAACCATATAACCCTATTAAAAATGGGGTACAGAGCTAAGCAAAGAATTCTCAACAGAGGAAACTCGAATGGCTGAGAAGCACCTTAAGAAATACTCAATGTCCTTAGTCATCAGGGAAATGCAAATCAAAACAACCCTGAGATACCACCTCACACCATTCAGAATAGCTAAGATAAAAAACTCAGGTGATAGTAGATGCTGGTGAGGATGTGGAGAAAGAGGAACACCCCTCCATTGTTGGTGGGATTGCAAGCTGGTACAACCACTCTGCTAATCAGTCTGGAGGTTCCTCTGAAAACTGGACATAGCATTATCTGAGGATCTAGCTATACCACTCCTGGGCATATACCCAGAAGATGCTCCAACATATAATAAGGACATGTGTTCCAGTATGTTCATAGCAGCCTTATTTATAATAGCCAGAAGCTGGAAAGAACCAAGATGTCCCTCAACAGAGGAATGGATACAAAAATGTGGTACATCTACACAATGGAATATTACTCAGCTATTAAAAATAATGAATTTGAGATATAGTTAGGTAAATAGATGGATCTACAAATTATCATCCTGAGTGAATTAACCCAATCACAAAAGAACACACATGGTATTTACTCACTGTTAAGCAGATGTTAGCCCCAAAGCTTGGAATAGCAAAGACTCAACCTGCAGACTACATGAAGCTCATGAATAAGGAAAACCAAGAGGGGATGCCTCAGTTCTACTTAGAACGAGTAACAAAAATACTCAAGGGAGCAAATATAGAAACAAAACATGGGATAGAAACTGAAGGAGAGGACATCAGGAGACCATTCCACCCGGGTATTCATCCCATGTACAGTTATCTAAGCTAGACACTGATGTGGATGGCTGGAAGTGCATGCTGTCAAGAATATGATATAGCTGTCTACTTAGAGGTCTGCCAAAGACTAACACATTCAGAGGATGATGCTCACAGCTAACCACTGATATGATTAAGGGTTTCCCAGTGGAGAACTTAGAGAGAAGACTGAAAGAGCAGAAAGGATTTGTGACCCCAGGAGGAAAGCAACAATACCAAACAACCAGAGCCTCCCAGGGTCTAAACCACCAGCCTGGGAGCACATAGGGAGGGACCCATTACTCCAGCAGTATATGTAGGGGAGGATGGCCTTGTCAGGGGCATAGGTGGGAGAGGAGTTTCTTGGTTCCATAAAAAAAGAACACTGAGTGTGTGGGGGGAATCTGAGGGTGTGAAGAGGGTATGGGGGGTGGGGTGGTAGGTGCGGGCACTGCCTCATAGAAACATGAGGAGGGGTGATGGGATAGGAGGTTTCTGGGTGGTGGGAGGAAGTAGGGTAAGGGGATAAAATCTGAAAGGTAAATATAACACCCAAATTTTAAAAAATTAGTTCAAAAAAGGAGAAAAAAGAGAAAAAAAAAAGAAAAAAAGAAGAAAGAAAGAAAGAAAAAAAGAAAAATAGGAAATTTAATAACACAAAAGGAAAGATTTAGAAATTTAGGAGGCAGTTTATGTTAATAGAAACAGCATCATAGAAACTGAAAAATCACACCCTCATAGAAGGACAAGGAGGTGGGATGGGATAAGGGGTTCCTGGGTGGTGTGGGGAATGGGATAAGGGGATAAAATTTGAAATGTAAATATTACCATCAATTTTAAAAAGGGAAAAAAAGAAAGGTTGTTATAACCAACAGCTTTAAAAAAATGTCAGCCCTCTAGGAAAAAAAATTTTTTTTCTTGATACTAAAACTTGTTCTGAGAGTTTTATATTGCAGAATACACAGCCTTGGTGTATCTACTCATCAAGCATACTGAGCAGACCTGCCCAAACCTTTAATGTCCTGGAATTCCATCTGGATGCAGTGAAGACACAGCATCAGAGGCTTATCAATTTACTCTCACCCCCACCCCTCTTCTAATATCTCAACACCCCTTAACCAGCTTGAAGAAGTTAAAGAAGAGTCAGCATCCTTATTCCCTGGGCCTGGGGACTAAGGTGGTTAATATTGGTCTGTCTTTCTAGGGAAAAGTAGTGGTTTTGTTGGAACAGGGAGGATTAGCTAGGACTTGTTGCATAGCCATAACCTATTGGTAGAAATCTGTATAATTAATATCAAGATGAAGTTATAATTTCTTAAATGGTACAAAATTTACTTTGATTTCAAATTTAAGGTTTTCATTGGCATGAGATTCTTATTGATATAAAAGTGAGATGAATATTGATACTTTCATGGGCATTGTGCCTGTATAACACATTTACGAATACAAGGCTTAGACCCAGTCCTTCTTTAACTTTTTTATCTATGAGTTCAGGGCCTATAGCAAATTCATGGCTTTGAGTTTATTGTTAGGGTGTTTTCTATATTTTCTTTAGAAATAGCTGAGAGGAGTTAACAGACAACAGTCCAGGTTACCTTACATGGATACTTGGTTTCAAAACGTCAGAAGTCCATAGAATTGACATTACAAATATTTATATATTAATGTTCATTTTGATTAGAGACCTGTCTGCTCCTAACAGCTTCCTGTCGTGGATTCTAAGAAGAAATTGAGCATCCTTGGAGTTACTCCAGTTGTGCGGTGACAGCCACTAGGTAAGAATTGCCTCTTTCCATCTACAGACAAATTACTGTCCAGTAAAGGACACACTTGCAGAATAGTCGACTGATTATATCTTCCTAGACAGAGTAATCAGCCCTTAATAATTCTGCATCACTAAGGTCTGTCAGATGATTCTGGGCCAGAAGGCTGAAGATTTGATGCTCCAACGTTCTGTAGTATAGGGGCTTTCCAGGTGTTCAGCAGTCTCTATAAATTGGCTAAGTTTTAGAAGCTATGATTAGTGCTTCCCATAATTTCAGTTAACTCAGTCATTCTGGATTTCTGACGGGGTTGAAGACCTATAGTCTCATAGCCAATCCTGGCTATTTACTTTGAGAGAAAAGATCTGAGTGGATGGTTTTCAGCTGACATTCATTCTAAAGCCATGAAAAAAATCCAGGTTCAAACTAAGTGTTTTAGTTAGGAGAGATGACAGAGGTTCTGGTTAGTCAACAAAATGATGGACTGGGTATTAGGACTATCTTGTACCTCACTGGTACAATCAGGAATAATTATGCTCTAATTGTATTTTGAGAGAAAAGTTTTATTTTAACAGGAAGGGTGATATGTAGGAGGAGCTAAGGGGGAAGGAGTACCAAGAGGAAGAGATGGAGTAAGGAGAGGAGAAGATGAAGGAGAGGAGAAGCTAGGTGAGGAGAGAGAGAAAGAGAGAGAAAGAGGAGGGACATGGAGGCATATATTCACGTGTCTCCACCAGTCAAAGATAGTTTATATATCTTGGTTGGGTATTGGGTTACACTTCTGATTGAGCATTACCAAACTTATAAAGCCTTTGATTAACATATTAAAATGTATAAAAGCAAAAAGGAAAAGGGGGCATGGGATGGGGTTTTCTAGGGAGAGGAAATGGTGAAAGGGGATGGCATCTGAAATGTAAATAAAATTAAAAAAATTGTTTGAGATAATTTATGTCAGAATATTTCAACCCATTCCTTCCTTTAAGATTTCAAATCTTACAGCATCTCCTTCTGACTACTTGAAATCATTCTTTCTAGTCATTTTTCTGCTGCTTTCTATATGCTGTGTATATCTGCTCTACATTTTTGTTTATTGTTTTTGTTTTCTTTTGTTTTTGATACTAGGTACAATTTCAGAAACGAGTTTACTTTAGTGTCAACTAAAAATAGTGTTACTCCACTCCCAGAAAGGCTGGTTAAGGAGCATTAGTACAGTGATTAGGATCACCAATAAGTTATCACACTTGGGGAAGAAAAAGCAATGGATAAGCTAGAATGTATATTATTTATAAAATATGTATGAGTTCATTAAATACTTTCACAGAATCTGTTTCGTCTTTGATTTTATTATATAAATTTTTTTTACTGACAAAAAAAGAAAAAAGCTGCAGAGTAACAAAGTTTATCAGCAGGAATTCTAATTTCATTTTAGACTTCCATGGGAAACTGATATTGAAAAGGCATATTTCCAAAAATGCCTTGATGGGGTCTTGCCAAATTTCTACCAAATATCCTAAGAAGTCACAGAAAAATGCTGGTTATTAGGCAGGGTTTAATTTGTGAAAAACACATTAACAAGAATCTCTAATTAAGAAAAATCAATGGATGCCTATGACATTAACCAGGAAAACCTAATAGAGAGCCATTACATTTTGTTCTATTCAATTAACTTGAACACAACATGATGGACTCAAAAGATATTTTAATTAGATGCATATAAAAAGAAATTTTGCAAAATTAAACAGACCTTCTATGTTTAACTCATATAAGGAAATCTGCAGTAGAGGATTTGCTCAAATCCCTAATGATGCATAATTTCCTTGAAAGCATCCTGACTTCTTACACAATCAATCCTCCTCCAAAAGGGTGTCCTTTGTCAGGAGGCAGATAATGTACTTCCTGCTTCACTCCATGCTCTTCTATTTTTCCTAGGTGAGATAGTCATGTGGAGAACATAAAAAGCAAGCTTTGAGGGATTGTTTATAAAACACTGTTCTAAGCTCTTCATAGAAAAGTGGCCCAAAATAAATGACTCTAATTTACAGGGTGAGTATATGCTTAAGATGGTCTCAGACAGCCTCAATTTATGCCTGTTACCTTGGCACTATTAATAGCACTCCTTTTTTCCCTCTGAATAGCGTCCTGGCTTGGACAATAAATTATAGACTCACCTTACTAATGTATCTAACATCCTCAAACCTGTTTCACACTGGTGAGCTAGTCATTTCAACTCTTGATTAAAGTGGAAGATATTTCTGCTCAAACAAGAAAAAAGCTTGGATGGTTAATAAGTATTCCTCCTTCTTTCAATTGCCCTTTATCACTGCATGGCTACTCTCAACATCACTCTTAATTCTAAAAATACTTTATTTTTCTGATTGTGTGTGTGTGTGTGTGTGTGTGTGTGTGTGTGTGTGTGTGTGTTAGTGCAGTGCCTATAGAATTAGAATTCAGGAGAGGGTGTTCGTTCCTATAGTTGGAGTTAGAGGACATTGTGAATCATTCCATGTAGGTATTAAGAAGTAAACTCAGGCCTTCTACAAGAATAGTAAGCATCCTTAAACACTGAGCCACCCCTCTAGCCCAATATTAGATTCAATTTGTTGTTTACTTATTAATTATCCTTGGTTCTCTTCAATCTCATATTTAAGATTAGTGGTTAAATACATTAAGTATGTTACATATAAAGTTGACTACAGATTCTCAAACAGGAGATGATTCTGTTCCTTTAAAAGAGTATCATTCTTACCCAAAACTAATTTAATAGCAACGTACTATATATCCTTGATGTAGAGAATAGTGTAAAATGACTCATCAGTATTTTATGGGAGCTAGATTTCAAGATGCTTCAGGATACTCATATTCTTCTGTAGTGCCTACCTCATCCATTGTTTAATTGTCAGTTTAAGGCCAATACATAAGACTCAACTTGTCAAGATTACATAATGAAAAATTGATGGTACTATTCTGTGTGCCTTACTACTTACCTCTACTGTTTTCAGGTTACTTAATCACAAAAAGGGCATGCTGTGAGATTTATAGTATCTTGTGTGACTTAGAGCCGAAATATTATCAAACAGAAGCAGAAGCAAGAAACTGACCTACCCACATGAACTGGAGGTGGAGCCTCTAGCTCTATTAGAGTCTTAGCAAAACTGGAGCTTTTTCCAAGGTCCCTAACCCTTAGCATAAAATCCTAAGTCTGAACCATAAAGATTCACTTTCAAAATTTTATTTATTTGTTAAAGTTTAACATATTTGTGTGCTCTCTGACATGTGTGTGTGATCATTGATCATATCCCTCTCATTTTCCTTTCCTTTGTCCTTCCTCTTCCCACAGAGTCTCTTCTTCACAACTGAACCCTTCCCCTCAAAAGGACCATAAATTGTCTTTCACACTGAAAAAAACTGTTAAGTAACAAATATCTGCTATGAAATGCAATGATATGTAATTGATAGAAGTCAAAACCCTTTCTTCCAGGGTATATAGTTCTGTAAGATTAATATGGCAGCCAAGAAATTAAGTATCAGCAATCTTGAAACAAATTGGGTTAATATGGCCACAATCCATTAATTTGCTCATTTAATATTTATTAAGACTAAGTTAGGAACAGTGAATCATGCCTATAATTATGGCCAGACCAAGAAGGATCTAGCAGGAGGATGGCAAGTTCTATGTTAGCTTGAGCTACAAAACAGAATACAAATAACTACAAGCTCAGGTCCATGTGGCAAGTGTTGTATTAGACGCTATACTAGATCCTGAGGTAGAGGGATGGACAAGAGACATAGTGATGAGCACTAATCTTCATGGCATCTTGAGTTTCAAAGAACCTGGGGGAGGAAAGAACCTGTTCAGTTTCATTTCTGAGTATTTTTCTATTTTGAAGCACAGATATAAGGATAAACAGAAGGTAATACACACTAAACATTTAAATTTTTTATTTCTTGTGGAGAAATTCTAACCCAGCAACAGGGCTGCTCTGATAAGGGATCATATCCACAGATCTTCTAGGTCTCTGTGATCTGACTGGAATGATATACCTTTAATCCCTCTGGCTGGAATACAGACATGCTCTCAGTGCATTCCTTTAATTTTAAGCAATGAAGGTAAAATTAGTTTGTAGAAGGAAGCAGCCATGTTTGAAAGTGTGATGGTTTGCAGGCCCAGGGAGTGGCACTATTAGGAAGTGTAGCCCTGTTAGAAAAGATGTGCTATGTGGGTATGGGCTTGAATCCCCTTATCCTAGCTGCCTGGAAGCAAGTCTTCTGCTTGCTGACTTCAGAACAAGAGGTGGATCTCTCAGCTCCTCCATGCCTGGATGCCGCCATGCTCCTGTCTTGATGATAATGGACTGAACCTCTGAACCTGTAAGCCAGACCCAATTAAATATCATACTTATAAGAGTTGCCTTGATCATGGTGTCTGTTCATAGCAGTGAAGACCTAACTAAGACAGAATGTGACATCTAATTGAGGGATAGACAAAATGATAAATCAGAAAAATATTTTATAGAATGTGTTAGAGATAGAAAATGCCCAACTCTCACAAGAACAGCATATGAAAGTACAACAATTTAAGAGTGCTAGCAGTGGAGTGGAGGTGAGTTCATGCAGAGGAGGAAGTTTTACCAGCACAGTTCTATAGAGACAGGTTGCGGATGAAGACAGAACAAGCTAGAGAATGAGAAGGAACCAGATTAGAACCAATTGCCAAAGGTAGTCAGAAGCCAAGTAGAGAATTTCAGTCAGAAGCCAAAAGAAACCAGATTTAATCAGTCAGCTTAAAGAGGAGTTAGGCCCAGAAGAGCTGAGTCAAACCAGCCATCTAAAGTTCAGAAAGAACTAGAAAGGGTACACTTATTCAGCAGTAAACCTCTGAAATTACAATTATATATGGTGAACAAAAGTTACTTTTATAATTTCTAGTGTTTGGCTTCTACATCTAAGCACATACCACTGAAAATTCAATGATTCACTTCACTAAGAAGATTTGACCATAGTTTGTTAATTTGTGAATTGTATCCTCCAATTCAGAGTTACTAAAATCAAATTCTGATATTTTAACACAGTTAAATTGGCTTACAAATTAAAATACTTTAAATGAATATAGAAGCCAGGATGATACAGTGTGTATGGTATTGACAAACATGGGATTGGTCAAGAAGAAGAGAGGAGAGTGACAGAGGGGAAAACTAGACCAGAAATTTTAGCTCATTTGCTTAATTGGATAGTAAAAATAGCAGTTATAGCTACTTTAATCTTAAATTCCATGTCCAACACTGACTTCTACAGTGGTCTGAATGAGGCAATTTACTGCCTCAGATTCATACCCATTAGCATACATTACACATAGTAGTTACTTAGATAGCTACACCATAAAGACTTCAAAAATAAATTCCAGAGTACCAAATAGGACTTACACAAAAGGAATTTACCATATTGGTAAGAATATCCTACACTTGGTCAACTGAGTTTTGAAGATACTTGTGGCCATGCTTCTGTGAGCAACACTAAGCAGATGGTGTCTCTTTATAGCTTCTGAGTCAGGCTGATTTTTTTCTGGTAAGCAAGACCATTTCTTTTTACATGCAGCAACATGTAAAAAAAAAAAAAAAAAGGATGCTCTTGCTCCTCCCACTAATGAAGAACCAGTGCTGACAACTCCAAAGTAATCACCATTCTTTCCATCTTCCCATTTCTCCCTAAAGCTAAAACTAATAATAATAACCATTTCAAAGCTTTCTCATGGGAAACCTGTCAATGACTGGAAGGGACATCAATTGTTCTTAGGGTAGCTATTATTGTAAGAATTAATCACCGCTATTTGCAATTAGTGTACCGTACAATTATCACTAATATTTGTGCTGCTCTGACTGCCGCTGGAGATGGAGTAGCTCTGGTTGCTGTTGCCCTGAATTGAGAAGCAGAGTGGGGAAGTAAAAGAAACCAATGTGGAGAAAAGACAGGTGGAGGGACTCAATCTCCTACTGCCAGGCCGTAATACAGAGAAGCCACCACCTTCTTCTGTCACAGTAGCCACCTACATGGTTAAAAGATTTTCTTTTGAAAGAAAAGACAATCATCCAAACAGGAAAGGATGCACATTGCAGCCGATCTTGTGGGTCAAAATGTGTATGAGCTTATATGGCTAATGTATCAAAACATATGAAATGTATCTCATATCATATATGATATAAAACATACCATCATATCATATACATATGATAAAATGTATATAACCAAATAAAAATAAATGCTTAAATGGCCTCTCCCCGGTATGAACTGACCTCCATAGTCACTCACCTCTACCAGTGTATCTACCACACTGAAAACAATAAAAACAAAAACATCAGACTTCACCCAGCATGATAAAACATGTCTGTTTTTCTCATCAATTTGTCTAACACAAATGTATTATCCAAAGACATTTAAATTTTCTTATATTTTTATTTGAGAATAATATTAGACTCACAGAAAGCTGAAAAACTGCACACTTTAAAAATTTCCTGTAACTTTCACCCAGATTGCTTCAAATTGGGGTGCAATTGTGAATATCAGGAAAGGAATGTTAAAGTCATTTAATCTACAACCTTTAAACTTCACTCATTTCCTATCACTATATTTGTTTCTGATTTTGGTTTATGTCCAAGTCAAATATTTGGTTTTGTTCTTTTTCTTTCTTAGACTACATGTAGTTGCCCTAAACAAACTTAATCTTGTACAGTTCCATAGTATCTCCAAATTACATGTACCAGCAAGAGGATGCTGGCATTTGATACACCATGGCACAGGGCTCTGTGAATCCAAGCATCTCTGTCATTGCCCTCTTATAACCACACCCTCTTGCTCACCTGCATCATAACCAATATTAATGTGCTTACAATGCACTTGATTTTTGTCAGCTCAATAATGTTGTCTTTGGGCTTTAAAGATGCAGACTGACATAAATTTCCTTATACACGCTGTGCGGTGCATATCCATTTTTATGTGTATGAAAGAAGTACCCTGGCATGGAAAAGCCCTTGTGCCGGACTGCTTCTCGAAGTGGCTATATCGCTCCACATCTGGCATGTATGGTAGGAGAGAGCTCTTCTTTCCATCTATTCAGCTGCATTTTCTATTCTTACTCTTTTTTTTTAATTTTATAGGCAGATATGTGAAAATATCTCTTTGTTGTTTTAAGTTACTTTATGGGGCTGGAGAGACAGGTGAGAAGGTAAAGGTATTTGCTATGTAAGCCTGACAGCCCAAATACTATCCTCAGAAACTAGAGCAACGTGGAAGAAGAGAACAGACTAACAAAGCTGTCCTCTTATTTCCACACATATGAGGTAGGACACATGAGCCCATGGTCACAGAAACAAATGAAAATAAAACTGAATTATATCTATTATGAGACTCATCTTCGTGTGCTGGTTTTCCCTTTGGTTATGTTTTCTTTGTCAGTTGTGCAGTGTTAAGGCTCTCATCACAGCCTCACACTGGCCAGGCAAATACTTTACGACTGAGCTGTGTACCAAGACCTCCTAGACCTTTTTGCCATAAGTACATTCCTTTCAGTAAGATGTCTGCTCATGCCTTTTGCCCATGTTTTCCTGAAATTATTTTACTTTTGCACTTTGAGAGTTTCTTACATATTCTGGACACTAGTGCATGTATACATACACACACACACTCACACACACACACTAGCAACTCATCTATGCTACAATTATTGGTTGTCATTGATTCTTTTGCATTTTATTTATTCTGGGGAAGAATTTTTTCATTACATTTTATTTTTATATTAGTAAAAAATCAGCAGTCTATTTTAGTGTAGGACTCCTCCTGAATCCTCCATTATATCCCTTTGATATCTGTGTCCCTCCCTCACCAACATGCACAGTCTGCTCCTGCTTCTGTCTCATGCTCTTTCAAAGTAGATTTATCTATATTATTCTCTTTGGATTTCCATATGGAATCTAGAATAGTCTAGGTTAAATCTACTAAATATTTTGGTAGTGCTTCAACATGCATTGTAGTAAACTAAGGTATTAGTTTGGGGAGAATAGAAAGCTTCATCACATTGAAATTTCCAACATGTATCTTTTTGCTTCATTCATCAGCACTGTAGGTTGTCAGCATACACATTTCAGACATTTAGTTATTCTTAACTGTCACTTACTTTGTTTCTCGAGCTTATAGATTACAGTAGGCTCTTAGCCATAGTGTTCACAGTTTAGTGCTAGCACATTGACCTCTTATAGATTTAATTTTGTATGTCTATCATGTTCCCTGTAATGTGTTTGAACTCAATATTGGTTCTTTGTGTTTATTTGTAGAGTCCTTAAGATGTTGTGTGCAGTCAGTCATGTCACCTGCAGTCTTCTTGTCTCTTCTTTTGATGGTCTCATATCACTATGCATCTCGAATGCTGACTGAAATTTGGAGCAATGTGTCACATGAGATTAATAAAAATGCTGGAAGTTTCAAACTCGAGTGTCACAGTCTTTTCCTCCTGACAACTAGCCTCCATGTCAAGGTCAACTGAGGTCAACTGGGAATTCCCATGTATTCACCACCTGCTTAGGTCAAAAACAAATGCATTTTGTGTCAACAACAACAATCAAAAGTCAACTATTAAACAAAAGATTCCCCCAGCATTTTGTTTTCTTAGGAGTTTCAGAAGCTCCATAGTATCAACTGGGTTATTTCTCTCTGTGTCCCTCTGTGTCTCTCTCTCTCTCCCACTGTCTCTCTATCTTTCTCTCCATGTTTATGTGCCTATATGTACATTTACATAACACACATTTATATATGTGTGTATATATATGCTTGTATATACTTACATGTAATTGTTCTTTTGTTCTCTCTCTCTCTCTCTCTCTCTCTCTCTCTCTCTCTCTCTCTCTCTCTCTCTGTGTGTGTGTGTGTGTGTGTGTGTGTGTGTGTGTGTGTGTGTGTGTGTGTGTGAACAAAGAAGAAGAGAAGGTTTTATTTATGTGGGAGTAACCTAGAAGCCACAAGGATGGGTAAAGACTTAAAGAAACCACCAAAAATATTCTTCAAGTGGCTACCCTATTTTTGTACTCTGACATGTAATGGAGTGAGCCACTCTTTCCACATATTTGCCACCATTTTGTTTCCTCCCTTTGCATTTTCACAACAATGTGTAATAGAGCTTGCTCTCAAAACCCAAAGCAGAATCTATTGTCAAATTTGAAAAAAAAGAAATCCAATCTGATAGATAACACCTTGAATATAATTTTGATTTGCATTTATTAGTTATAATTAATATGTAATATACATTTACATATTTAGGGCTAATTATCTTTTATTGTGTGAATGTATTCTCTCATTTTTCTGCCAAGTATTTTGGTCCTTTTACTTTCAGTTGCAAGTATTTTACAAATCCACATGACATAGGATGAACATAATGATGGAGTGTGTTCAAATACTTTCTCCCAGTTTCCAGGGCGCTCTTCCATTTGTGCATGATAGGGTTTAGAACCTCTTTAAGATGCAGTACACAGCCACATTTATCACAATATTTTATAACATTAAATTTATGGTAATATTAACTAGCTTTTTCCTATAATATTACTCAAGAGAAAACACCCTTGCTTTATACCAGTATATACATGATCTCAGTTCTTACTTTTATATCTCTAATCCACTTAAAGATTATTCGTTAACATAAATCTAAGTCTTATCTTTGTCAAAATTAATACTCACATTTTAAGTCATCGTTTATTAATAACCTGGCCCTTTTTCACTTGAAATGGAAGGTTGCCTTACAGACTGCAGGGTCTTTATTCCATTGGTCTAGTCATGCCTCAGTATCATGCTATCGAACACCTCTGTATCAATGTTCTGTGTCTCACATCCTTGATAGATAATGTAGAAACAGGAAATCATTTCCAAAATAAGGCAACTTGCTGAAAGAGCATACATTTTTGGGCAGAATTCTCTCACCTTTGTTGGCACCATTATCTCTTAAGCTTTTAAAATTCAGTCATGTGTTACTATTCCCATCATTCCCTTTACTAACACTGTAGCAATGCCTGACACTGTTTGTAACCATGCAGAGATGGGTCACTCTCCTGGTGACTATATAATTTGAGTAAAGGGACTATGCCTTTTTGAGTCTTATATTTCTCATTCTGAAATTGAAATAAGTTTAAGTTTTTCGGTATGTTATATTACCTTAACATGTACAAAGCACTTGGTAACAGGATTTAGTTAAGAATAGTTATCTAATTTACCCAGAATGCATCATGAAAACAACTTTTGGAATGAAAAACTATCCATTGCCTAATACTAAAAAGTATTGAAGGGTTCTCTTATATAGATATCATGATCAAAGAGATAACCACTTCAGGAAAGTTGGATACTCACGTTCACTACATGTGGTTTTCTATATGTATATATTCAGATTCATGCGGATGTATGTGTACATCATTTGCTAAAGCAGCCCTTTAATTCTCTTTTTATTTGATGACATTGAGGCACAGTGATAGACCATGTAGTGCTATCTGTGAGTCAGTGGATACTTTCCTAGATACATTCTATTCTAGACTCAATTACACATGAAGCGTATAACAGACTTCATTCTTAAGAGCAACCACATGCCTTTAGTTTTGAGAACCTCTGTATTATATTATCAGGCTGGTTTTACTTTCTGAGTCCTAGAGCTAATGACTGGCCTTTCTAAGGCTGTTCTATAGGAAAGCGTGTCATTGCATAAAAGTTTTGCTCTCTGCCACTTTCAGATTGTTCTTTCCCAAAGAGCATTAATTTTTTGAGGAACTAAAAACCAGAGGCTTTCTTTTCATTATGAGCTTTAAGCTCATGTCTAACATTGCTGTTAGTGACAGTTTCTCAATGATACAAATTTATCATGGGCTAAATCAGTGCAGAGAATGCTCAATTATACTATTTCTCATTTAAATGTGAGGTTTCAAGTACTACATTCCTGCTTCTCTTCCCTTGTACTTAACCTGCTGTCCCCTTATTCTACGTAGCTGTCCATAGAAAGTGTTTTGTTGGAGCCTTTTCCAGTGATCTCCTGAAACTCATTCTTTATTAATATAATACTCCTTGACACCCAACAACTTCAAGGTATTAGTAAAATGTGAAGAGTTTTAAAAATTCCCACCTGGGTAATTAACCAGACCAGAATAGGTCATTTTCTTTTACTTTGTCCTCTGTCATGACAGCATGGTTGAATTAAGTATGCCAAGTGAAATAACACAAGGCTAAGGATAGATGCATGGACCAAGATAGGTACCAGAGTTTCCTAATACCTGGTCTGTCTCCAAAGAAAGGGAATGACTTTTTGTAAAGATGCTCAAGATTAACAAGGCATATGAAATACTACCTAATTTTATTTCCACTTATTTATATGAGAGAGGTGACACTCACTGAAATAAGATAATTGATCCAAGATCACCCATGGATCAGACAGTCCAGAGATTTTCTAGGATAAATCAGAGTCATGTAAATGAACTAAGAGATGTATCATGTTTCTTAAAACTAATATTCTTATAAGGGTTTATGTTGGTAGAATATCCAAGTTTAATCTTACCAGAAAGGGGAGCATATATAAAACTACTTATAAATCCTTGCACAACATATCCCACTAAGATTGCAGTAGTTTTAACCTTAACTCTTAGGCATATGTAATATATTTAACCCATTGCATGGATCTGCAGATGCCTCCTCATGCTATTATTTCTGTGCTTGATTTCCTATGGAATATTCTGGAACTTTCTTATCCTTAAACAATTCACTTATACTTGGTTTTCATAAGAACCATCTTACATAGGGCTGGAGAGATGGCTCAGCAGTTAAGACCACTTGCTGTTCTTCCAGAGGACCCAGGTTTAATTCCAAGCATCCACAACATGTTGGTTCATGACTGCCTATAACACCAGTTTCTGGGGAAATGATACCCTCTTCTGACTTCCACAGGCACCAGGCACATATGCAGTGCAGAGATATACATGCAAGGAAAATAGCCATATGCACATAAAATTAAATTGAAACAGGGAACCTCTTGACTAAAGCACATTGTCAACAGTAACTACATGTTTTGATGCTCTCTAGATCTTCAGAGCCTACCTTTTCACCCATATTCTAGTTGATGTTCAGTATGTACATGAAAACAGTTTTCATGACTATCTGTCACTGATATGATGACTCTCACTCTGAACTGCATTGGAAAAAAAAATAACTCACTTATCTGAAAAAGCTTAGGAAGTAAATGAAATTCTTCTTGGACACATGCATACCATTTTCTTTTTGTGGTATTTTTTATTTGCTATTTTTCATGAAATGCGTTTTAATACTTCTCCATTCTCCCCCAACTCTACCCAGAGACTCTCTTCTCCCTATTCACCCAAATTTATGTTCTCTCTGCCTCTTAAAAAAAATTAAACCCCTAAAAACATGCAGCATGTTTTGCATTGCCCAACAACTCCCAAGCATGAGGCCTGCCCTGGAGTGTACCCACTGGCACTCCATTGAACAAAAACAGTTTCCATCTCCCAGCAACTATCAATTGTGAATAGCTTCTTGGCAAAGAGTGGAACTTTGTGCACACCTCCCCTTGCGCATGCTCAGGACTTGTGTAGGTCTTGTGTAGGTCTTGACTGTGCTGCCACAGTCTCTGTGAGTTTGTATATGCATCAGCTTTGTGGCATCTGAGAAAAGGTAGCCTCCTTGAAGTAATTCACCACCTATTGTGCTATCAATATTAACAGTAGGTTCACCTAAGTTGGATATTATCCTCTTAATAACACTCGGGTTTCCTCCTGTGTTATTTCCAGATTTGAAATTTTCTTCTAGGTTTATGAGTGTGCCCATCTCAAACCAGTTACAAAATTGCATGTCAAGATGTAACTTATTCCATTATCAGTCTCTGAAATTTTCATATTCTATTAGAGGAGGCCACTAATGCATGGCATCTGAGTTGCTGAATAAGTTCATGCTGAGTGACAGATCTGCATTCTGACACTATAGAAAAGCTTGTAATGAATTAAAATGTTTCCAATAAGGACTAATGAATGCATCACAGTTAAAAATAATTCAATCTGCATGATGATTGATTAGAGCCAGAAGATAGGCACAGGCAGCTAAGTTCCTTTACTCTATCACCCAAGCATTTTCTACATGATGGAGATTAATTCATTTTATTGTGGTGATGAAATAATAATAGAATCATAAAACAAAATAAACCAAGGGGAAGTTGACAAAGTATGTGTTTGATTAATTGCCTTAATAGAGTATAGGTGCTGACTATAGTGGTTTTTGTTTCCCTCTGCTCATTTTTCAAAGCTTACAGATATTGTGTGTGTGTGTGTGTGTGTGTGTGTGTGTGTGTGTGTGTGTGTGTGTGTGTTTGTATTTGCTCACACACTTTGTGGAAAAAACTAGACTCCAATTATATGCACAATAATTAATTTTGATTGTCAAATTGATTGGTTAAAACTCCCTTGGGCATTAATGATGCATACTCAGGTGTGGGTATTTTCAGAGAAAGCTGAAAGGATAAGCTCCACTGTGAATGAGGGTGGTAACACATCATGGGCTGAGTTCTTGGGGTAGATAAAAAGAGAAAAAGAAAGAGAGAGAACAGGAGAGAGGGGAGAGGGAGAGAGAGAGAGAGAGAGAGAGAGAGAGAGAGAGAGAGAGAGAGAGAGAAACCTAGGCACAAGTATTCAAGTATTCTTTATTTCCCCCTCTGCTCTCTGATCTAGTTAGATATGAGAGTGCAATCTCAGGTTCTTGTCACCATGCCTTTGACACTGTTTGAGGTGGACTGTACCCCCTCAAACAGTAAGCCAAGAGAAACCCTTCCTCCCTTAAGTTGCCTTTGTTGGATATTTTGGTACAACCACAGGAAAAGTAATTAACACTACAAGAGACAAAGGTACACAGGGGAGTTTTCCAAAGCAGATTTACATTTAAAATCCTTAGGTGAAGTATCCAGACTGGGTTGAGTTTTACACTAAAGGGGTGTGGTTTGGACCTACTGTCAGAGTCTTTTTTTGAGTGATACCTGGTTTTTCTCTTTGAGGGATGAAGGCTCCGGTTTCTAGGATAAAACTGGAGAACTCTTCCACTGACACTTGCCCATACACTTCCTTTTACTCCCTGAATGTTTAGCTGGATGTTCCTTCTAAGTTTTATTTTATTCTCACTGAAACTGGCTATAATAACTGCCAGTGGCATTTTAGTGTAGATTGCTTTTGCTACTGTCATTCAGCTAGAGAAACCAGGCCTAGGATTGATGTGGGAATTGGCTTGACTTCCCACTGATGCATCCTCCTACCTATTAACAGGTTCAGTAAGTATACTGACAGGATACTTTTACATATTAAATACATTACTTGTTTGCCTATGAGACTTATTGCAAAGATTTCATTTATGTACAAATTTTAGGAAGGATGTTTGATTATGGCTAGCAATATCACAGAGTCTGAAGACAAGGAGCAAATCCAGGGTAGACTAGAAGTATGTCTTCCTACATATTACAGAGCACCTTGAACATGGGCCCCAGTTGGAAAACTAAAGCACAGAGAATTTAGAATGTTTCTGAGTAAAATTTGAGAGCATCAAAAAGGATGTGGTATCTCTCAGGTCCAGAGGCAATGTCCTATAAAACAAGCAAACCAGACTAAGTGTGCTTCTTAAGGTTAGTCATGGCTGAGAAGTCAAATGCTGAGCATAGAATAGTAATTAATCTTTATCCAATTAAGTATTGAACATCTTTGATATATTAGTTACTTCCTGGCCTGCAGCTCTAACCACACACATCTCTTCTCTAAAGTCATGAGCATGCAACAAATGGATTCGCCCACTTCAAACGAAGCACAGAATCTCTCACAGAGGTTTCTAGATTGTACTTCCTTCTAGATATAGCCAGGTTGATAACTGAGAGTAGCTATCACAGTCCCTACAGTTTAGTACCTTGTACTGTTTTCAACTGTGTTTCTCTATGACTAACCCCTCTGCATCAAACTTCACATGAAAGCACACAATTCTAATGGTTATATTGTAGTAGCAGCAGCAGGTGGCAAGGCAAGTGTGTGTGTAGGGAGGTGTCTGTCTTTTTTATATGTTCTAGCCATGAGCTAAGGTTGAAAGAAGAAAAGATATTCCTTGTCTTCAGTATTAGTCATTAAACAAGCAGAGAGAGGTGGGTAATTTGACCTCAGCCCTATCCATGCCCCATTTTCATAGTAGGTTAGATAACTACGTTACTAGACACAGAAAAGTCTTCAAAAGCAAAATCTGAGGAGGAGGAGGGGGAGGAGGAGGAGGAGGAGGAGGTGGGAGGAGGAGGAGAAGACTATATTTTGTGTACACAAGCTTGTTCCTTAGCACAGGTGCAAGCTAGTGACATGGGCCAGCTGGACCCCGAGACCTGCATGGAAGACGGTGCAGTGCCAAGGGGATACTCACCTTTCCCAGTTTGAGTGATGGTACCAATTAAGAAAGTTCTTACTGACACCATGCTATGCTACTAGCCAAGGCTTCCTTTAATGTGATTTAAGTTTGATTATGTGTAACCCGTTAGCCAATTTCCTGAAAGATATTGTCACAACAGCATCTTTCTTTCCCAAGCTCACTCTTGCATACAGAAGCAATTGTCTTTTTGACAATTTGAAATTTTTTAAGTCATTCATCTCTCTCTTTTCTTATTTATTTAGATTTCCCCAAGGTATCTCAGTGTTAACCAAAAGAAATTGCCTTCATTTCAGTAATTCTGTTCTATTAATATCAGGGAAATTGCCTATAGAACACAATGCCTGTGAAGGCAGAAAAGAAAAGCTTACCTCCGTTATCCCCAAATTAAATTAGTTCACAAATTAAAAAAAATTGTTTGTTTGACTAGATGAACAATTTCCTTTACTGATGGTTTACTCTTTAAAAGACCTTAAATCACTGAGCTATTTGACAGTCTTACTCTCCAGGGTTTCCCCTCTTTCCAATTGGTCGCCAACTACATTTTTGTTCAATTCTGTCTCAGCCATCTGTTTACATCTTACACACCACATCACCACTACACTGCAGGTGTGATGTGTGGTGGGGGGAAGGGTGTGGATGGGTGTGCAAGATATCATGAGCACATGTAGGAAACTAAGTTAGAATGTCTTCCTCAAACACTTTGTACATAGTTTTGAGAATCTGGAGCTCATGACTTTGGCTAGACTGAGTCTCTGGGATTGGCCTGTACTTGCACCCTGGCATCATGGTTATATATGACCCCACTGTTTTCTCCCAGAAGTTTGCATGGATGCTGGAGATCCAAATTCAGGCCTTCGTATACATGCAGCAAGGGCCTTGTTCAAGCTATCCCTTCACACAGTGGGTTAAATCTCCAGAATCATGAGCCAAAATCAAATTTTCTTCACTTAAATTTTTTCTGTTGGTTGTCTTGTCACATCAATGAGAATAGCTAACACACCTGTGGTAACATAAATTAAAAATTCTCCACAGAACTCATCTTTGAATTTTTATGGTACGAGCTCCTCTTTAATTCAACCTCTGTGGACAATTTTTGCTATATTATTCTTGAGCAGGCATCACAGAAATATGTTGCAATAATCTTGGGTCAGAATCAACTTCCCGCATGTTAATCCTATTTATTGTTTATTCTAACAATTTTATTGTATTTTCTCTTCTTTTCTTGATTCTTCGTTTCATTTTTCTAAGTTCAGTGATTAGCTCTGCAGTCACCTTAAGCATCGCTGTTGCTGTATCCCACAATGTGACTTCCAACATATTCATTATCAATTACTGGCGATAGTTAGTTTTCCTTAATGCTTCTTTTTAAACATAAGGATTATTTAGTAACTGGTTTTGATTTCAAACTTGCGAGGCTTTACAATGCAAGACTTTACATCTTATTGGTTCTTTTCAAGCTATCAGATTTTCCTTTGGTTGTGTATATGCCACCATTATTTTCTGTCAGTATGCATGCTTAAAGGAAATAATGTCCGTGTTAAATATAGATTGTTATTAATAGTCCCAGAGTCTTCAAAATCTGATTTTTACTTGCTTAATGTCTTAAATTCCAGAAGAGTTCTTAAATTAGCAGTTTTTATGATGCCTCTGACCATTGCGGCAAGTCCATGTCTTTTAGATCTCGGTGCTGTTTCGTGAGGTACATGGTCATATGCAGCTGTTCGTCTGCATCTGGTAGAAGTACTTAATAACCATTTTTGGATGATTTGCTGTTTTTTTTTTTTTTAATGCTACTTAGTGAGACACATTGATGGCATTCCAGCTTTCTTTCAGTCTCCTTTGCTTGAAATAGTTCATATCCCTTTATTTTTCAGCCATTTAGCTGGATTGTTTTTTAATTTCCTCCTACATTTGTCTTTAGGTGACATGTCTCAATCCACTTGAGATCGTTCTAATTATTTTATGGTAGAACTTTGTCCATGATGTTATTTTTGTGTTTCTCAACTCTTCCTCACTAGTCTGCTATTTTTTGAGAAAAAGAAAAAAGAAAAGGCTACTTAGGCTTCATCAAGGAGAATATGATTTCCAAAGACCTTTGAAGTTTCAATAGT
This sequence comes from Arvicanthis niloticus, assembly GCF_011762505.2. Lineage (NCBI taxonomy): Eukaryota > Metazoa > Chordata > Mammalia > Rodentia > Muridae > Arvicanthis > Arvicanthis niloticus. Next base: position 19,809,831 of record NC_047673.1, on the reverse strand, counting down.
AAGCACTCTCAGATCCCAACATCTAGATGTTTCAAAAAATTGGGGAGAAACTCACTTCTTCTTATTGAGAAGTAAACATAACTGCAAAGATCTCAGCCTGCAGAAAGAAGGAAGGATGAGTGAGAAGCAAACGTCTTTTTAGAAAAGGTTGCCATTATTACAGGAGCTACTATTAGATGGCTTATTCTAACCTTCACTGCTGGCAAGGCCAAAGGCCAAAGCTAAAAGTCTGAAGGAAGGAAGGGTGTGAGTACAGCTAAGCAAATCAAGCTGTCAAATATGTTCTCTAGACTGAGCAATAGACGTACAATTAATAATTCTTTTACTCAAAAAGAACTATAAAAGCTTGTTTTTGAACTTGGGTTAAAAGGATGAAATTTGTCATTTTTTTTTATCTGAGGTATATAAAAAAACAGGAGTTCTTTGACATGAGCCATTCTTGTGAAAAAAAAAAATAACAACCATGAAAAAAAAAGAAAGTTTTCTCATTCATTCGTATTTTATAGGAACACAGGTCTAAGGAACAGCATGACATCATCTTCTGCTTTCCACTGGATGTATCTTTGTTTTTTGAAGGTTGTATTTTATGGTATGAGACTTCTAATTTCTAATGTTTTGTTAATTTACCTAACAAATGCACAATTCATTTCAGAAGACTAGACAAGAGGATATAGATCAGGTCTTATTGAGATTGCCACTAAAATTTGTTTACAAGTAACAGAAGATTGGAAACAACTTAAGTTCATATGTGAAGGGCAAGTGGACTGGGCCACCACACAGAAGAACTGGTAAGGTTGAAGCAGCTTCAAAAACCCCAGGGAATCTCATAATTGAGAATAGCAGATGTTGAAACCAGCTCCTGGCCAGGCTATACCTGTCCTGCAACACATAACCATAATACCCCACTGAGAGGACCACGACAAGTGGTCACATAGCATAAAAACCTAGAGTTCTCCAAGATAATGGGGTATCTAGATAGGCCCTGAGTATTTAACCAATGAGCTTCCTTTCCTGGGCATCCCTTTTTGCAAAAGGTATTTAATCCCTGGTTCATCCTGAGTAAGACATGTGTTTGCATCCATCATAAAATAAATCAGTTTGGAAAAGCAAGGACCATCTCCTTAATCATGGGGGAGACCTTCCTCATAAAGAGCCTACCCTAAAACTCCCAGAGAAGGCCTTCTCTCTTTCAGCCCCTCAGTATTCTCAACACTCTCTCAGAACCAAACCAAATTCTGCCCTGTCCCCTGCTCAGTCACCCCTTTCCTGACTGGCATGTAGGGGAAGGGCAGACCTGTGGACCAATGATCTCAACTCCTGGAGGCCCCAGTGGCATCTGGGAATACAGAAGCTTGAGAACCACAGTATCTATCCCAGTCTCTGCCTTTTCTCACCCAGAGAAACATGGGTTGGGATCCCCTATACTGGACTGCATTCTGCCTTCCCTGAGCAGCATGCCTACAGTGCTCTGACACCCCAGTGGCAGAAGCAGTCAGACACCCACATAGATAAATTTTGCTATATTCTCCCAAGGTGATAATATTATATAGTAGGAAGGATGTTATATTACCAAATAGATGCTTCTTAGACACTGAGTTCAATTTGAAAAAAGTTTTCTTAAGGAATGATGTAGTGTGATGTGGTGTGACTATTTTCATGTGTTCATAAATAACTAAGACTCTCTACTAGGTTAAAAAGATGAGGGGCTAGGGAGACTGCCCAGCACTTAACAGAACTGGCTGTACTCACAGAGGACCCAGATTCTATTCCTAGTACCCACATGGTGGTATTCAACCCTCTGTGATTCTAGCTCCAGAGAATTTGATGTCGTATTCTGGCCTCCATTGTTACCAAATATACAAGTGGTATACAGACACACATGCATAGAACACACACACACACACACACACACACACACACATACACACACACACTAAGATAGAATAGAAAATAAAATAAAAGATTAAATGTTAAATGATTAAAATTTTCCAAAACAGAAAGCGCCAACCTCTAATAGGTGCCATCCAGTCACATAATGAGGAGGAAACTATAGGTTCTCTCTGATGTTTTTCAGAAAATAGAGGGGAAAACATTACTTTTTTTTCTATAAGGCCAGCATCATAATAATATCAAAATTCATCAAATACATTAAGAAATGGGGACACTGCAAATTAATAAAAATGCAAAATCTCCTTAACAAAGCAACATGTGAAAAGAATTCTTATTATAAGCAACTCACTTTAAAAAAAAAAAAAAACAGAAATGTCACGCTCATGAATGCTAATGAATGGGGTCGTCGTTCTAAAGAGGAAAACTTGCATCATCAAGCCAATTGACACTGAAAACTATCTAACAAAATTCAGCAGTCACTAGCACTCAAAGGCCTTCTGTGAAGTAGGAACAGAGATGAACTTCCTCTTCTCTCTTGATAGAGTGTATTTAAGGGCACAGAAGCTACTGTCATACATAAGTACGAGAAACTCTGGGCTTCTTCACTGAGAATCAACAAGTTCATGACGCTTGATCAGTTAGTTAACTTTCAGTTTACACTGTGTTCAGGTTTGTTTGATTAAAGCATTCTCCTAAACCTTCTACTTAATCATTACCAAGTCTTTACAATTTCCAAATGATACTTAAATAGTACATTTATGACAATTTTCATTTAGTAGTCAATGTTATGAATATTAAATTCAAATAATTAGAAAAAATTAAAAATAGGGATATCAGTTGAGAAGGACTGTTGAACATTTACAAATTACAAGCATTTTTTTCACTGAAATAATGTAATTCATAAACTGCCTGTAACTTAAAAACTAATTCTCAAAATTAATATAGTTATATGTTTGTTACAAAATGGGCCAAAAGCCTTAAGAGACAGCTGACTACACAAGACACATGGATGGAAAATAAAATTATAAGGCACATGCAGCCTCGTGCCACATGAACACCAATAAAACAATGAGTTAATAAAACACTATTTACATACTTACATGGCCAAACTCAGAACACAAAATGCTGGTGGGAATATGAACATAAGAAAGCCCAGAGTCATTGCTAGTGAAATGAGAAATTGCACATCCACTTGGAAGACATTCTGGAAGCTTGTTTTTGTTTATTTCCTTGTCTGCTTTTTGGTTTTGTTTTGCCAAATTAACAAAGATACACTTACTGTGCAAAACCTTAATATTTCCCAGACAGGCTTATACATCAGGCTTATCCAAACAATAAAAATTTAGAAGCAACTAAGCTCACCCTTTTAAATAAATAGATAAATAAACTGTCGTGTCTGGACATGGCAAACAGTTCAGTGCTGAAAAGGAATGAGTCTTTAAGTCAGAAAAAGAAATGGAAGAACCACAATCACATATCGCTAAGTGAAAGAAAAAAATCAAGATAAAATGCCTGAATATTGTATAACTGTATGACATTCTAGAAAAGGTGTAGCCACGGAAATTCCCAAAAGACAGGTATCAGAGGTTAATTATCAGAGGTTAGGGAAAAGAAAGGGAGTTGGCAAGGCACAAAGGATATTGGTGTTAATGAAAGGATCCCGGAGGTCTGGATAGTATTATAATGGTTATTTACTTATAAAATCTTCTCATAAGAGTGTAAGATTGTACATTGATGTAAACTATAGTGTTTGGAGATAATAACAGTCATTGGATCTCATCAACTGTACAATGTGTACCACTCTACCACTTTGTTGTAGTTTATCAGTAATGGTAGATGATATTTTGTGAATGAAAAGAACAGAAAATATAGAGATTCTATGGTACTTTTCTCATTTATTTTTAAATTAAAAGTGCTTCAAAAAACTAAAGTTGTTTTTAATGGCAAGGAAATAGTCAAGCTGGCATCTGATCAATTCTTATGAAAGGCACACGGCTGATACTGAAAAAAAATATTCATCCATCGAAGCTATGTTTGCTATACCTAGTGATATAATTACCAATTGTTTGGCGTACTTTTGTGGCTTTGAATTTGGGAAACAAAAGGAATCAATCTAAAAGAAGAAAAAAGAAATACCTTCATGTATTGTTTTAAGGAATATGTATAACTGAAACAAACTTATAAATCCCCTTGTCTGTATCAAAATTAAAATGGGGATAGGATGACATGTGACAACAAGTGGATGGAACTAGAAAATATCATCCTGAGTAACCCAGGCCCAACAGGACATGCATAGTATGTACTCACTTATAAGTAGATATTTGCCATAAAGTAAAGGATAGCAAGGCTACAATCCACAGACCGAAAGAAACTAAATAACAAGGGGGCCCCAAGAGAGGATGCTTGAATCTCACCCAGAAGAGGATATAAAATAGTAATTGAAGGTGGGTGGAGGGAGGGAATTGGGTGGGAGAGGGGGCAGGGAGGGGTTGGGAGCAGATATGGGGAAACCCAGGGGAGAGGGCCTGGAGAGTGAATGGATATCAGAGGCTGGAGGTGGTGGTAAGGAATCTCTAAGCCATGCCTAGGATGGGAGGCTCCAGGGAGTCTATGAGGGTAACTCTAGCTATGAATCCTAGCACTGGGGAATATGGAGCCTGAAGTGGCCACCTCTTGTAGCCAGGCAGGACTCCCAGTGGAAGGATAAAGAAACTAACCCATCCACAAATCTTTCAGCTCAAATTTTGTCCTGCCTATAAGATGTGCAGGGACATAGATGGACCTTAGTTGAGGGAATGGCCAATCAATAACCAGCCAAAATTGCTACCCATCCCATTGGCAAGAAGAATCACTTCTTAATACTTTTAATATTCTGTTATGCTTGCAGGAACCTAATATAATTGCCCTCTTAGAGGGCCCTATCCAGCAGCTGACTGAAAGAGCTACAGAGACCCACAGTCTCACAACATTACATGGACTTAGGGAGTCTTGTGGAAGGGTTGGGGGGGGGAGGAATGAGGGACACAGAGGGGATAGGAACTTTACAGGAAGACCAATAGAGTCAAATAACCTGGATCCTTGGGATTGCCAGAGACTAAACCACCAACCAAAGAGTATATATGGCTGGACCTAGGCTCCCACACATATGTTGCAGATGTGCATCTTGGTCTCCATTTGGGTTCCCCAAAATCTGGAGTTGGGAACTATTCCTGACTCTGTTGCCTGTCTGTGGATTCTGTACCACTAACTGAGCAGCCTTGTCTGACATCAGCAGGAGAGAAGGTGCCCAGTACTGCAATGACTTGATGTGCTGGGATGTGTTGGTACCCAGGAGGGCTTTTCCTTTCCCAGAGGAGCTGTGTGAGGAGGGAACTGGGGAGAAGGAGGCTGTGATCAGGATATAAACTGAATAAGTAAATTAATAGAAAAAATTGCATGTCTAAATTAAAAATAAGAAAAAAACATCACAAATAAATCTTTTCAAATTCTAAAAGAAATGTGGATTTGTGCCTTCATATGTGAAAATCCACAAAAAATCATGTTTTGTTGTGTGTAGATACATACCAATGCATGAAAACATGGTGACATGTACTGTCATTATCTGAACTTCATTATAAAATAAATTATCTACCCTCCCATCAATAAAGAAAAGTTTAAGTTGCACATAATATAGAATTGCTACAGAATCATCTCTAATTCTTTAAAAGAAAATGATAGTCTACAAATGTATAAATAATTACAAAACAAGTAGAAGGTAAGAGAGATAGTTGGTAACTGGAAAATGATGGTCAATGTCCTGTGTGGTTCTTTCTGTACTTTATACAAGAAAAATGTGCTCTTATATTGACTGGATAATTTTTAAGCCATTTTTGTACCTGGAAAGAGCCAACTCATGAATGCACTAATTATACTTAGCAACACCCCTGCTATTAAAACTGATCTGATCTTGTATATTTGATTTTGTTCCTATATTTTCAGAAAGTACGCTCAAGTTGAGGAAGGTGTTAAGATCGCAGATAGCTTACAAGAACCCACAATTCCTCTGGGAAAATTAAACTACTTAAATGTTCATGATGCTTGCTTGATACAATTTCATTTTGATCAGCCCATTCAGGCTCAACATCACAGGCCATGTACAAATTCTAGATGACTCATTTGTTCATAAGACTGGGTTTTAATATATGGTCCTTTGCATCCTATTGATCTGACAAGGCAATATATTTAATTTTTACAGGGTAGGTGAAGATACTCCCTTACCTTGTAATGTGAGTACTCTTGTAGAACATGGAGTAGGTCTCTAAGCTATTGCAAGATGTCTCTACACTTTACTTATCTTTACCTAGAACTACCCAAGCTTTCAGCATCTCTTATATTTTATCTATTGTCCTACAACTTACACTGCAGCAAGAACTGTCTATCCACAAAAATGAATCAAGAAGTGTCCTCCTTTTTCTTATGAATAACCAATGTACACCATAGAGAGATCCTCAGCTATAACCCTAAACCTCTGTTGCCAGTTTCAATTCTCATTTCCATATTCCACCTTTACTACCTATACCACATACCCTCTTGTTCCCCAAACATAAGTGTTTGTTCTCTCTACATAAGTGTTCTTCCCTTCCCATCATGATTTGATGAAAACCACTTGGGTTTTACACAAATTGTAAGTGAATCTAGCCTGTAGCTCTGCCAATTGCTGGCTATATAATCTTTCACAAATTATTCAACATAATTGATTTTTATTTTTTTTTTCATCTGCAAAATCAAAACTAATTGGCTCTCTGGGAAGATCAAATTAATCATTTACTACTGTGTCTATCCTAATAAATACTTATTCAATATTGGTTTAATCAATTCACACCATAGCAAGTAATAATTCAAGATACTCCATCATCATCTATCTGTTTAGTGTTCTTTCAAAAACTTCAATCAACAATTCACATTCACTATGTTATTGGGTTGTATTATTGAGCGTTCCAAACACATTTTATATGTTTTCATTGTCCCTCATGGTTTTTAGGAGGCTATTAGGGAAAATGTAATTAATTAACATCTAACTAAATGCCTATATGGTTCCAGAATTCCCTGCTACACATTCTACTCTCTTTCCTAACTGCTGTTACTGCTTATTTTAGTGTGGAGAATTTCATATAGATGTTTACTCTAATATATCAATAGATGAAATGAACTGAGTTTTAAAGTGTAGTATCTTTACACTGTCTATTTTACAGAGAAGGAAGACTGGTTCTGATAAAAATCTTACTTGGAGATCATGTTTCTTGTTAAGTGTTCATTTGAAAAGAACACACTAATTCCCCAAATACCAACTAACCCTCCCCTTACTGTTACCACACACAGCCATTTATCCAATCTGCAGATAATTGCTGGCCTTGGGAATAGAGTGATTGACAAGGCAGCCTTGATTACTGACTGCTCTGAGTTCACAGTTTGGCACTGAAGCTACACACTGAACAAGCAATTACAACAAAGGATTGTAGGTGTTAGGACAAAGGGTCACCAAGAACACAGAGCAAGAGATGCATCTAAAAATAACATTTGGGTCTCTAGCCCCCATAGTCATTCCCCAAGAAACCCTCTTGAAAACATGCTCAATGCACTTAAGCTGTTCCAAATCCTAAAAAAGAAAAGATGATTTTAAAAAAATCCTTTAATCACTTGAAACACTATTTCCACTATCGAATTTTCCCTGGAGCTCCTGCTAATTATAGCACATTTTCTCCCTCAATTGCCAATGAACAAAATCCTTTTGTGGTCCATCACTGTCCTATTGTTAAACTAGGACTCATTTTTTTTTTCTTTTTAAAACAAATCAACTAAAACAAAAGCCTTGCTACATCTCTGATGTCATAGAAGACAGTTTTCCCTGGCTCACAACAATGTCAGAAATCCTCCTAATTCATGCCAAAAAAGCAAGCTTCCTGTGGATATGGTAAGCCCCATTATAATAGAAAGGACTTCATCCCAGATGCATGGACAAAGAATTACAGGAACACCAGAGTGGCATGGATTTGTCACTGAATGTCAAGTTAAAAGTATAAATGGTCTCTAATAGCCACAATCTTGCAAATTTACCCAGGACATCAAAAATATATTTCTAATTTATAATATCTATTTTGTAATGTATACACATGGGAATTACAAAGACACTGGTAAATACAGGAATTAAGAGGGGCAAAATGCTAATTTCTTTTTCATATTATGGGAAATAAAGTAAGCTCTTTGTAAAGGATAGTAATTGTACTATATTTAGTGGTATGAAAAAAACTTGAAGTTGTATACAAAAAAAAAACCATTTTAGGTGAAGAGAGCATCAAATAACAGTCACAGTCAGGAGAGTACAGAGTAGGTTTGGAAGCTCCTGGTGTACAGCAAAGAAAACTGAAGAATCCTGATTGAAATAAATACAAGAGAAAGTCAATTGTCAAGTATCCAACATAAGGGCCAATCAGGCCTTGTAAGTCAAGACGAGTGTGCTCATTAGAGTCTTGACTTACTTTCGATGATGCTCCTGGCATGATACTTCCCTTTCATCTAAAACTAAAAGAAATTACTCACATGCCAAAAGGTCCAATTTCTGTGTCAAAATGAGTTCTTCATGAAACCAAGACTTGAACCCTGTCTAGAATTCATCTTGGACACATGAACACAAAATCTTCCTGATATGAACACATGTTTTCGTTCACTGATGGAGAAGATATGATGCATAATACTTTTAACGGTCACTTTAGTATCCAGGATGGGCCAGAGCCAAATTGCTTGTGCTCAGAAGAGACAGGTATTTCTTCTGTTTGTACTTACCTGTCAAAAAGCTTGTTGATGAAAATGTGGATCAAGTGACGAGGCCAAAAGGCATGCGATTTTAATTCTTTAATAACATGTAAATGAACAAAAAAAAAAAACCATACAGTGCCAGAATGATAGATACAGAATATCTAAATGATCCAAAAGTCCAGGCTGCTCTTCCAAGTGGCCAACACAGCACTAGTTTTCAATGCCTTAAAATGAATAGAAATTTACTGTTCCCACAGCATTCAACAGGATTGTTTCTGTTCTCATAGACCTTTCATTCCTTAATCAAATAAGCACAGAAAATAAAGTATGTAACAAAAGTAGATCCAGTAAGAATGAAGCTATTGGGAAATGGAAAGCAAAGATAGACAGCAAGTGGAGTGGGAGAGGTGGGGAGCACTGAACAATATCTATTCCATAGAGAATTATCAGTGGAAATCTCACTCATTAAAGAATACTACGGCAGAACTCTGAAGAAACTGAGAAATGAAGCTGATTATCTTCAGGAATATCATTCCTGCCAAAGCAAGCAATATAATCAATATAATCATCAGCTTCTAAGTTACTTTTATATTTCTGTGGCTACACACAATGACCAAGGTAACTTAGAGGAGAAAGCACTCAACTGGTAAATGAGAACAGGGCTCCATGCCCTAGAAATAGCTAGCTTGGCTGGAATAGAATAAGAAGGCACAAAGCAGAAGCAGGGAAATCAGTAGGATCCTGATGAGTCAACTCACAGGGACTCTTTCAGGACACTGTGTGACTTCGGCTTTTAACCTTGAATGAGATCAGAGGTTGCAGATAAGAGGCAGAATCCTACACATGCCAAAAGACAGCTGTATTTGTTGCCTGAGCTACAGCATGTGGCTATAGTTGGGCATTTGGGAAGAATAAAAGTGAAAAACCACTAAGGAAGCCCTTGTACCAATACTAGTGAAAGGTAACTTAAGCATGAAACTGAAAGAATTAGCTAGGTTCAATAAATATTTTGAGGGCAAAGGTGTGTGTGTGTGTGTGTGTGTGTGTGTGTGTGTGTGTGTGTGTGTGTGTGTGTGTGTGAATTTTGATCCAAGAGAAAAATTTGGTTTTGTCTTAAAGATCTTGACAAAGATTGTTTAGCAGAGATAAACATGGCAAAATCTTTGGAGAAGAGGAAAACATCAACCTTAATTTGAGACATGTTAATTTCAAAGTGCCTACTAAACGTCAGAATGGCTGCTAATAGAAAAAAGGTGGCTGGGAGGGGTGGGGGTTGGATCCTATTTTAAGTTGGAGAAGAATACATGGCCAAGTAGATAATTTTGTATATTGGTAATTAATACTCAGAGACTAGATAATATCACCAAGTAAATCATAGGAAAAGAAGAGATAAATTACTATGAAAGAAGATTTCACCAAACTTGGGCCATATCTTTAATACCACCACAATATTATCTGTATGAGAAAAGCCTGTTTTTAGGAGAGTAGTTATTTTCAGATTGAGTGCCTGCAATTTAATGGATTATTCTCTTTGGTTAGCATCATTGACCACTGATGGCTATGGCTCCTGGATTATACATTCTGTTCAGCAGTCCTTAAGAACCAGTGTGATGGATATGTCAGTGTGTGACATATCCATCCTTCCATCAAAACTTAAAGTGCATATTCTTTGAGACCTTTGAATAATGGTGCGGTAATAGTAACAAGGTAGTTCATTCCTAGCAGAGCTGAGCTAGCAGCCTAATCTGTGCACTAGCTTAAACGTTTGAATTGGGAGTCCTAAAATGACAACCCTCTAGAAGAGAAGCACCAAGAGTTGAATCACAGAAAGCAATAAACAAACAAACAAATGTGTAGATAAGTTAACAAAGACTGAAAGGACCTGTAAAAAATAATTTAAGATCTTTGTTCTCATTTCTTTAGCTTTGTTCTATAGTGGGTTGCTTTTCTTTACACACTAAAAACATTAATTCAATAAATGTTTTTTATTCACAAATGTAATTAATTATAACTCACAACTAATTCCAACACCATCTTATGTCCTACTGTCTGCTCTGATGGTATTCTAGTTATATTTATTTCAAATGTCAAACTCGACTTCTAGGACAATTTTCTTTGTGTTTGAATCAATACAAAACTTAGAGATTTCCTTTGATGGGCTACTGAAAGTAATTCCATTCTCCTGTGAAATTTGGCTATTTTCCCACCCAAATATTTCAATTAGAAATTCACTTCTTCTGGTCTTGCTTTGTAAACTTGAGTTTTTAAACTGAGAGAATACCTATGAGATAATATGTGTATGATCTTAGCTTTGAACATATGAAATATAAGAAAAATCTCAATTTATAAAAGCTGTTTATCATGATACCTGTTGTGATTTGAATAAGAAATTTGGAGAGAACTTCCTGCTCAGCCTACAGCCATGTCTCCCCCATTCTCCCTAAAAAATTCTAAGGCAAAATGAACATCCTCTTTTGTAACTTGCGTTTAGTGTGGGCCTTTTGCCATAGCAACAAAAACTAATATAGAAGATGCTAACAAGTAGTACTGCAAAGTGCATGGACATGTTTTCTTTTTCTTTTTAATTGTTATTGTTGTTTTGGTTTTTGATGGGATGTGGAAGACTTTCTATCCTTGGACTAAAAAAGCTGTTGGACAGTGTAAACAGAGCTTAGTTGGCAGTTTAGTGGATACCTGGAAGAACGAAGTGCTGAAGTAATGTGAACTGTGGAGGCCCACATCTATCTGACCTTTGGAGGAAAGCAAAGGCTATATGAGCATTTGGGAGAGAAGATGTTTGCATGTTATTTTGGCAAAGAATCTGGTTGTTGTCTGCTCATGTCCTGAGAATCGTCATGCAGCTAAATTAAAAGGTAATGGACAAATGTCTTTGGTGAAAGAGAAAGAAACATTGGACTGCATAACATTGAATCTGTGGTATGGTTATTACTGACAACTTTTATGAATATCTACAATGAAACAAAGCATGCAGGGTAGAAAAATACAACATCTACAGTCTGGAGAAAAAAAAAAAGCTCTAGGAAACTAAAAGTCATAGCCAAGGTATGTGCCAATGTAGAGACAGAAAGTGGTGACGTTAAGGAGAAGCACTAAAACATTGGAAAGAGTACCCTTTTGGAAAGCTCGCCTCACTACATCTCCAGCTTGTGAAAGGAGAGGGCCTAAAGGGTTGTTTGCTTCTAGAAAACAACTGCTTTAACACTATAAAGCTCCTAGTAATATGGTCAAAATGGAAGATGTGACATCCTAGCTGATAGATAAACTTGGGTGTGTTATACACTGTCTGGTAGTGCTGGAGCCATTGTTAGAAAGCCCTGAGTGCCACCATGTGAAGCTATAAAAGTGAAGCTTGTGTTACACAAAGATCACAGGACAGTGGTAATACTAGAGCCATGAGCCATATACTAAAGAGAATGAATATATGAAATAGAACCTGAGTAACAGAGAGAGATGTATGTCATATGCAAGAAGGGTAGAAAGGCTAAGCTATCTAAGACCCTTAAAACTAAAGTCCCAGTAAGAGACATGAAAAGCTACAGGGTTTATCATTTGCCTTGCTGGGGTTTAGACTTTCTTTAGACAATTCTTTCTTCACTATACCCATATGCCTCCCTTTTAGGTAGATAATGACTATTATGTGCCATTGTATGCTAAAATTATGCAATTACATTTTATTTAGTGGTGCTCTTAGCTAATAGAATGCCTTACATTCCATAAGAGACTGGACTTTTGAACAGTGTTGAGTCTGTTAGAGATTGTGGGGATTCTTAAAGTTGAACTAAGTGCAGTTTGCATTATGATATGGCCACGAGGCTGCGAAGGCTAGGGATATTTAATTTGTAACTCCAGTTTCCTAGTCTGACCCTGACCTTCATTAGATCAGTAATTAATTGTTGCAAATTGATAAGATGATAAAAGAGGTTGAATATTTATCAGTTATATCCCAGAGTTAAAGCCTGTGAGTGCTAGAGTGAGACCTCAGCATGAAGAAGAACAAAAGCAAACGGCAATAGTTAATTTATACCTCAGGCCATGGAAAAGTTGACCTGATTCCCTTTCTCTTGCCAATATCAGGTACCAAGGAATGTTAGTCTCTTTAAGACTCAGAAGAGAGACCAAATATAACAAAGACGAACAAAGCAACAATGGAGGATGATAACTTGGACTTTTTAAAGGAAACAGAAAATAAGAGGCTACATTAGTTAGCCAATGGTTTCTTGCCCATCTCATCTCATTGCCACATTCTTCTCCCTTATTACACCAGGTAATATTCTGGGTTTCTCCTCACAATGACACAAGGGCATGATGAGAGATACACTTTAGTTAGTGCCTATCAAAATCAAAGTATAAAAAAGTAAATGAATTCCAAAAACCAGCTCAAGCTTGTGCTTGCCATTAAAAACTTAAGGGGGAAAATAAGAAAAGAGACTAGATGGGAGAAAAAAATAAAAGAGACATAGTGTGTATAGAATTGCTTCAGTCGGTTTTGTAGTTTTCAAAGACAAAAAATAAATTACCCCCTATAGACCTTTTGGAGGTCTATGGAGTAATTTAATTTTTTTGAGAAACAAGGAGGCAAAACAAAATAATGTCAAGTATATGGAATTAGACTCATAAAGTAGTAGACTAACCACTAACCATGTTCTAGCTAACCATCTATTAGCTGTGGAAAAATCACCACTTTAAACCCCATTCTCTTCCCATACAAAAAAGAACAAAAATTATCTCTTTTTAACCCTTATGTGATAAAAACATACCTCTTGGAATTCATAAAAACATTTAACATGTTCATTTAAGATACTTAGTCAGCATCTATTATATGCCAGGCAGTATTCTTTATCTGAGACAGAGCTTTGGGTGATAAAATCAAATGTATATGTGCATATGCATGTACATTATTTAAAAGTACAATATCTAATATGTTAAATATGCATCCTACCTTGAAATATAGAGGATCAGAAGGGAGTCCTGCAAGAGAAAGGACAACAATTAGGGACTCTCACAGATGACGGACTGGAGAAGAACTTGCCAGGAAATAGAAAGAGCAAAGGTGGGATCCCAGGGAGAAGCCTATGCTAGGTATACCTGAAACACAGAAATAAAGTCCTAGTGTTTGAAGTAGAGAGAAGACAAGGGAGTGTCGTAGGAGCATATGGGTCCCCATCAAGTACAGCTTCATGTGCAGTTATGATTCACAAACACTAAAGGAAAGGAGTGGTAGGATGGCATGTATGGATTCATTCATCTTTCTCCATTGAATCTCAAGGAAACTCCAAATTTTCCAAAGATTGTCATTTGACCCTGGGATTGAAACCAATACTTCCACCCTGCCTTTTAAAAGAAACCATACAGTGTACAGTCTGTTTGTTTCTTGCATGTGTGGATCTACCAAGGTAGGAAGATGGTATACTTATGACTGTGCAACCAGGAGCCTGCAAAATGATTGTGCCAACACCAGGGTGTGAGGCTAGCTATAAGATTTACACTCCAGGATGAAGCAAACAGCCAAGGGGATAGGTTTTGCCATCATGTTCAGTTACACTATCAAATTCCCCCCAAACTGACAAGCTACAAACAAACAGCACCTGACTGCACTGCTCGAATCTGCATTATGGAAAGGGCAAGGTATTTCTTGGTACTTAAGGCTTAGTATTTCAAATAGCAGTAACTATAGTTTCTTACAGCCTGCAAGGAAGGAATTTCTAAAGTGCCTATCAAAAATACATATTCATTTAGTTACTGGAAATGTAAAAGCAATCCTTTCTTCTACCTGTGGGGAACGTCAGTTTTGCAGCAGCAATTTGTTCATAAAAGAGCAATATTTGTGCCAAGAATTCAAGTGAAACAAATGCCCTTCTTGATGGGAAGTGTCCACACTAATTTGAAACTGTAAAGTAAGAATTTTAAATTCATCTTTCTGTGACTTGGCATTTGCAAATTCCTACATAATTTGACTCATGTTGAGCTACATGAAAGAACTTGGTGCATAGCACTACATGGTAAAATATCAGGCGGATGCTCTGAAATTTCCTCTGTACCTTTCAAAGGGGCACACTTCTGCAGTGGGCTGCTATGCATCGTATCATCATTCCTTCTTTGAAATGTCACCCATGTTCTGTCAAAGGCTCCTGTCAGTGTGTCTGATGGGGCTTTGCGAATGTCTGACAGGAGACTGTCAGAAGAAAACATGATACAGGGAGATGCCTTTTGTCTCTAAGTGGAAAGGATGGTGATTTTTGGACAGTACAGATCAGCTGGACAAATGCTAGGTGAGTTCACCAGCTCCCTGAAAGGCAGGAAGAAAATGCCAGGAGGTTGAGCAGTTTCTCTGTCTCGCTGCCCTCCCGCTCTTCTCTCTACACAGTCTCCACCAAGTGACCCCTGATCAGCTCTTTAGATCAGCCTATGGCTGACAGATTGATACCCCACCTCAACTACGCATGTGCCCGACTACTCTAACTTCCCTCTCCATATCTCTAAGTCAGAACGGGAACGTGATGCTATGAAGGGAGCTGATTCTGAGCACACAAAGATTGTAATCGAGAAAACGCTCAGCCGGATTGTTTTTCATAATTTTTCAATGGTACAGACTTCCTGTTAGGTGGGAAAATGTGTGTCAAACTGGAATCCATCAAAATCCCTCTGCCCTCCCTGCTTTTTTTCCCCATTACCTCCTGCTCAATGGAAGTGGGATTCAAAGCTTAGCAGCCTTCAGGAGGTCATGGGGAAGGCTCCATGCTGCAGCTGAGCTACAGTGCTGACCTAGTTTTCCCCAGGTTCTTCTGCTACCATCTCATCTCGCTGTCTAGCAGTTGAATTGTATTTCACACAGAGCAGAAGAGTGGGATTCAATTCACATTGAGTCATATTGCTCTCCACATTAATAAGAAAATGGTGCTTCAATGAGTAATATAAATACCCTTCACTTGCCTAAGGTAAGCCAAATTCTAACGTGATTCCTGGTATGGATGTCCTGTCTTTAGTATGTAACCCTTGCTTGAGACTCTCCCCTTGATTTTGGGAGGATGTTGAACCTATAATTATGTGAACCTTACACAGAAAAAGAGATTCCACAGATGTAATTGAGCTTACTAGGCTGCTGACAATAAATTAAAGAGAAGGGACATATCCCAAAAGATCTGGCTTAATGTCAAGTGGCCTTTAAGTTAACATAGATTACATTTGTATCCAGAGGCCCAAGAAATATAGACTAGACAATTACACTAAGAGGTATCCCCTACTGACCTTGAAAGCAGATGGGGACGTGTCATAAGCCTGTAGTCCTCCACAAGTAGATGACAATGATCTTTGCATAATTGCTAGCAAAATTCTGGGAGGTCAATCTTATAACCAAATGGAACTGAACTCTCCTAATAGCCTAATGAGACATTATTGCCTAATGAGCTGGTGAGATGGCTCATCAGTCAGGTAAAGGCACTAGCCACCAAACATTGCAATCTGAGTTTGATCTAAATCCAACAATGAGTTTACTCTCTGGGGTCCACAGGGTAGGAGAGATCTGTCTTATACAGTTCAGTGTGTGACCTCCATACACTCACCATGACACACATGTGCTCCCCTAGCACAAACAAATAAATGTAATTTTTAAATCTATAATGTGATGTTAATCCCAAGATGAAGTTACAGTTATACCCAACAACTTGATTTTAGCTACTGTCTTAGTTCGGTTTCTGTTGCTGTGATAACAACACTGACCAAAAACAAGTTAGAAGAAAGAAAGAGTTTATTTCATCTTGTAACTCCCAGGTTACAGTCTACCACTCAGGGTAGTCAGGGGAGGAATTGAAGCAGAGGCCACAAAGGATCACTGCTTAGTGGCTTGCTCAGTCTGCTTTTTTATACCACCCAGAACCAGATGGAAACCACCCACAATAAGGTGGGATTTTCTATATCAATCATTGGTAGAGAAAATAACACACAGCCTTGCCTACAATCCAGTCTGGTGGAAGTCTTTTCTCAGTTTGGCATCTCCCTTTTCTGAGCTTATATGAAGTTGAAAAAAGTCTACCCAGAATAGTTAAAACAAGACAGTAAGTGGAAAACTGAGCTAAACCAAGTCAAAATTTCTGACCTCCAGATAGTGTCACACAATAAATATTATATTAAGTCCCTAAATTTGTAACAAATTTCCACAACCACAACAAAATGTATTTCTCCTTTTATTAGATTGATGGAAGCTCTAAGGAGAATTCCTCAGGCTGTGTAGATTTTGCCCTCTTATGGGAAACTAGTAAGCTAAATATTTTGTGAAGAGCAACGTGACCCTCCTAAGAGAGTGCACCAAGGGTACTTTTATGTGTGACTTCTTAAGAACAATATGAATGGAACTCAAAAAGCACAAGGAGCATTTGAGGATGAAAAGACATGAAGGAGCAAGTCATCACCAAACTGAGGCCATAGGTTTCCTTTCCCAACAAATTTTATAAATGAGTAGACTAAGAGTAATAAGAATAATAATTGTTGCCTAGAAGTATACAGGTTACAAGAACTAGCTTGACCAAGGTAACAGGTAACATGGCTGTTAATTGGTCAGTATAGACAAAACTTTGTTTATTAGACAGCCTTGATGTGATTCAGGACATTTTTATAATAAACTTTAAGCTGTAAGTGGATGCAAACGATGCTATTTAATTGCTAATTTAGTCACATAAGTGAGATTGAACATGAAGATATCCTTGTGGCTTGGCATTCAGAGATGTAGATAACACTGGGTACCATAGGCAAATGTCAGGGGCCAGGTACAGTGCTTTGGTTCTGTCTTGAAGACAGCCAAGGGGCAAGAGTGTCAGTGGGAGCAATACTTGATCTTACGAGCGATTAGGGCTGTTTTCTATAATAACATATACTTGTCTTGATGTTAAGTCACTCTGAGGTCAGAAGCTGTAGGCCTCTGGACCCATTGACACTTGTTGCTAACAGTAGGGAGATTATTAACAATAGGAAGTAAAGGATTTATTGCTAGTGTTCTCTTCTCTTGCCAGGCAGCCAGGAGAACCCCCTTACTGACTTGGCTGGTTAACTCTTTGTGAACCAGAGAGGAAGGAAAGAAAAAGAATTAAAATCTTTTACACAGGCAAATATGCTCAAAAAATATACATTCACGCACATATTTACATTTTCATTTACATTCTCATTTACACATTAACACATTAACATGTTTGCTGGGCAAAACCACGTGTCTCATATATACCACAAGTATTTATGCATACTTACATATACTTACACATGTACATATAAACAAAAAGAAATATACATTTGGATGGATGGATAGATGAGTGGATGAACAGATTAATGGATGGATGGATGGATGGATGGATGGATGGATGGATGGAGCAGAGCGCCCCAAGCAAAACCATCGAACAACTGTGCTTCTTTTCTCTGGCCTTTCTATACCTTCTTAGAGAAAAATAAAAATTAGAAAATTATCTCATAGATAAAATGTTTCATAAAATGGGAGTAACAGAAGGATATCAATAACAAGTTCACAGCTGTGTTTTATACTATAAGCTCATTATAAGTTCAAGGCAACAGTCTTCACATGGCCTTGCCTTACCATGCTGCACACCTGTGGCTTTATCCTTGGACCTAAATGTTGAAGACCAATTTGTCCCAAGTCTATTACTCTTTTTAGTGTGATTATGAAAGCTCATTATATTTCTTAGTATGCAACCTTTACTTACTATATGAGGAATGGGCACATTCTATTCTCTTTTTTTTCAAAATTATTTTTTTTATTGGGTATTTTATTTATTTACATTTGAAATGTTATTCCCTTTCCTGCTTTTCCCCCAGGAAACCCTATCACATCCACCCTCCGCCTGCTTCTATGAGAGTGGCTCTGCTACCCACCCACCCACCCACCCACTCCTGCCCACTCTCTCTGGGATTCCCCTACACTGGGGCATCAAGTTTTCACAGGACAAAGGTCCTCTCCTCCCATTAATGTCATACAAGGCCATCTTCTGCTACATCTGTGACTAGAGCCATGGATTATGCCACATGTACTCTTTTGTTGGTGGCTTAATCCCTGAGAGCTTTGGCGGGGGGTGTCTGGATGGTTGATATTCTTGTTCTTCCTATGGGGTTGCAAACCCCTTCAGCTCCTTCAGTCCTTTCTCTAACTCCTCCATTGGAGACCCCATGGTGTTCAGTCCAATGGTTGGCTATGAACTTCTACCTCTGTATTTGTCAGGCTCTGACAGAGCCTCTCAGGAGAGAGCTATATCAGGCTCCTATCAGCAAGCACTTCTTGGCATCCACAATAGTGTCTGGGTTTGCTATCTGTATATGGGATGGATCCCCAGTGGGGCAGTCTCTGGATGGCCTTTCCTTCAGTCTCTTTTCCATACTTTGTGCTGATATTTCCTCCTGTGAGTATTTTGATCCCCCTTCTAAGAAGCACTGAAGAATCCACACATTCTATTCTTGATTCTAACTTTATTACTTCTTTCTAGCAAAGCAACTAAGACTATCTCCTAAAACTCTTCATAAAATTATTTGAATCAAATAAGAAATTCTATAAAATCAATAATTCATCTAAACAGCTTGATTCATGAAAGTTTGTCTTCATGTTGATCTGCAAGAAATCTGCTCAATAGGGTGGGCTAATCCCCAGGGATTATTATATTAATTTAATAATAACAGGGAAGGCATATAAGTTGCAAGAAGCAATCCTGAAATGAAGTATTTTGGGGGACCTTGCCTCATAGAGCTCACCCATCACAGACCTTGCAAAGGGTGGAACACCTCCAGGAAGGCCACCTGCTAGCCTTAGCCTATCCTAGATGGCTCCTGACAAGTAAACCCATGTAGTTCATGTACCTTACATTCATGCTTCCTAAATACAAGGTGTGTGTGTGTGTGTGTGTGTGTGTGTGTGTGTGTGTGTGTTTGTCTTTTGAGACAGGGCTTCTCTACAGTACAACCCTGTCTGTTCTGTACTAGCTTTGTAAACCACAGGCTGGCCTCAAACTCACAAAGATCTATCTGCTTCTGCTTCTTGGATGTGGTGATTAAGAGCATGCACTACCATGCCTGACTTAGAGTTTCACTTTTAAAATGAGTTTGTTGCTATTTAAAAAATTTAAGATATACTAAACTGAGCACGTAAAATATATGATCGCTCTTGACCTTGTTCATGTCCAATACATTCTTAAATCACTGTCCCCCTTTTCTTATTGTTGTTACTGGTATTATTGTTTCTTTTTAATTAATTATGACTTTTAAATGAAATTAACAAACACTTTAATATTCTTTCCTGAATGTGGGAGATTGTAGTTCTTTAATGGGTGTCAGAAAACTGTTACCTGTTCATTAATTTAACCAACCATTAATTTATACTTTTGAAATGGATTTGACATTATGATTATGAATTAAAGAATCTCATTACTAAGAAAATTTTATCTTCTTGTTGGATGAAAGAATGAAGTAGCAAAATCCTTTTAGTTAAAAATGGGGCCGGAGAATTGGCAGCTCAGCAGTTAAGAAGTATGTGTTGCTATTGTAGAAGACCTAAGTTCAATTCCCAGTACCCACATGGAGGTTCACAACCATCTGTAACTCTAGTCTCATGTGTCCTTTTCTGACCTCTTCTTGTACCAGGCATGCACATGGTTTACACACATACACAAAGGCCAAGAGCCCATATGTACAAAATAGTAAATAAATATATCTTTAAAATATTAAAAAAGGAAGGAAGAAGGAAAGGAAGGAAGGAAGGAAGGAAGGAAGGAAGGAAGGAAGGAAGGGAGGGAGGGAGGAAGAAGAAAAAAAAACGACCTGGAAGAACTCACCAGAGGACAAAATGGCAGCCTACGGACTGGGAAAAGATCTTCACCAACACTACATCTGACAGCGAGCTAATATCCAAAATGTATGAAAAACTCAAGAAGTTATACACCAACAGTTGAAATAACCCGATTAAAAATGAGATACACATAGTAATCTGAATGGCTAAGAATCACATAAAAAATGCTCAACATTATCAGGGATGATGCATCAGGGAAATGCAAATTAAAATGACCCTGAGATTCCATCTTACACCCATCAGAATGACTAATTTCAAAAGCTCAAGCAACAGCACATGCTGGCAAGGATGTGGAGAAAGGAGAATACACCTCTATATAGCTGGTGGGAGTGCAAACTTGTACAACACTGAAAATCAATCTGGACATTTTTCAGAAAATCGGGAATAGTTCTATCTCAAGATCCATCTATACCACTTTTAGACTCCCAAAGATGCTCCACCATACCATTAAGGCATGTGCTCCACTATGTTCATAGAATCTTTATTCATAATAGCCAAAAACTGGAAACAACCCAGATTTCCCTCTAATAAAAGAATGAATAAAGGAATTGTGGTTCATTTACACAATGGAATACTACTCAGTAATTAAAAATGAAGATATCATGAATTTTGCATGCAAATTGATAGAACTAGATAATATCAACCTGAGTGAGGTAGCCCAGACACAAAAGGACATGCCTGGTACATATAACTTATAAGAGGATATTAGCCATTAAAGTACAGGATACCAGTGATACATTCCACAGACCCAAGGAAGCTAAGGAAGACCCAAGCAGAGATGCTTGAATCTCACTTAGAAGGGAGAAGAAAACAATCCTAGGATGGAGGCAGATGGGGGGAAACTGGGTAAGAAGGGGGGATGGGAGGGGTCAGGGTAAGGTACAGGGAAAGACAGGAGAGAGGGCCTGATGGTCTGGAGAATAAATGGAAATAGGCACCTGTTAGGGGTGGAGGGATTGGGATATGCCAGAGACCTGGAATGGGGGTAGCTCCCAGGAGTCTATGGGGTGACTTCAACTGAGACTCACAGCAGGATATAGAACCTGAAGTAGCCACTTCAGGTAGCCAGGCAAGACCCCCAGTGGAGAAATAGTATATCAACCCACCAACAAAATTTTAAACCCCAAATTTGTCCTGTCTACAAGAAATATGGAACAGAGATGGAGCAGAAACTGAGGGAATGGCTAACCAATAACTGGCTAACTTGAGACCCGTCCCATGGGCAATTAATGGCACTCTCTTATGCTTGCAGACCTCTGAGAGGATCTACCTGGCAGCTGATGGAAACAGATGTAGAGACCAAACATTAGACAGAGCTTGGGGAGTCTTATGGAAGAGTTGGGAGATGGAGTAAAGAACCCAGTGGACTAGGAACTCCACAGGAAGGCCAATAGTCAACTAACCTGGACCCTTGGGGGCTCTCTGAGACTGATCCACCAATTAAAGAACACATGCAAGCTGAATCATACATATATAGTAGATATGTAGCTTGGACTTCATGTGGATTCCCCAACAACTGGAGCAGCAGCAGTCCCTAAATCTGTTGCCTGTCTGTGGATCCAGTTCTCCTCACTGGGCTCACCTCAGTGGGATAGGATGGGCCTAGTCCTGCAGTAACTTGCTGTGCTAGGGGGTGGGAGATACCCGGGGGAGACTTCTCCCTTCTCAGAGAAAAAGGGAAGCTGGATGGGGGAGAGACTGTTTGAGGAGAAACAGGAGGAATGGGGGCAGAGATCTGGATGTAAATTCAATAAATAAATTAATTAATTGCAAAAAATAAAAATTAAAAAAAAAAAAAAAAAGAAACCCTGCAGGAGTGGCAGCACTAACACAACTCAAACTGCACACACTGAGCTGCACAGGGATGCAACATAAGCCATCATTCTTGTAGAAACAGTAACCAGCCTCCACAACAGTTAACTCAAGACCTTTTTCTTTCTAATTTTTGCCCTATCACCAGAAATAACCTTTATTGACTGTTGTTAGCTTTGCTCAGAGTGGAATGTCACCTCCCAGGAGGACCACTCCTGAGATTTCACCTGTGTCTTATTCATAAAGTTTTCTATTTACAGAAAGAAACTCAAACAACTAAACAAGGGACCATGCCGCATGTATAATGTGATGAGAAAGAAAGGAAAGGAATGACAGTAACTGTGACAGGGATCTATTAAGAAAGCAGAGAATAAGTGACCATTGACTCTCTGGCTGACCTTAGTAAACACTTGGAGGCTCAATTACACCAAGAAGCTGACAGAGTTAAGAATCACCTGTCAAATGTGCAGACATAGGTCTAACCTGGGTGCAGACTTCCTGACTTAATTGGTCTGATACAAGCTAGAAGAATTTGTTTACAATTCTGGGTCTTACCAGACAGATTTTTCTCTTTCCTCTCATCAGAGCTAGTCTTTTAGTCCATACTGTGTTGCTATGACAGCCCTAGGAAGTCAAAGGGCATGGTGGCAAACATCTCAAAAAGGCCTCTGAGGCCTGGGTATTATAGCATGGCTGAGGGTAAAGGGTGAGGATGAGATAGGAGGAGAGAGGCACAGCATGAAGATGGTCTTCATACATAACAATCGTGCTTTCAGGATATCTGATTTCGAATGATAACAGCCTTAATCCATCCATATAGTGAAAAATCACTCAGATCCACACCCAGTTTCATTGTATTGGCAATTAAACCCCAAACACATGAGCTTTGGAAGTCAACATGCAAAACATAGCAGCCAGTTTATAGTAAAATCATGACACAGTGAGATGATTTTCCATAAGGTGGCCACAAGCTAACTATGTAATATATATGTGTGTGTGTGTGTGTGTGTGTGTGTGTGTGTGTGTGTGTGTGTGTGTGTGTGTGTATTATATATGGTTAGCCAGCTTAAGCAGGACAATTTGAACTGATCAGCTCACAGTCTTGTACCTCTAATGCCAGAAATATATTCTTTTTCAATGTTTCCTTAGGGCTGGGCTGAGCAAGCTACTTACTTAATCAAATCTAATTGCCTTTTATTGGAATATGTAAAATCCAGTGATACATTGCCATTTTACTAAGTCTTTCTGGAAATGCTTATATGCGGCAATAAAACACTGGGTTCAAGAAAGAGAAATCTGGAGTAAGGGGGCTTTGTTTTGTTACATACTTTCTGTCATCAGCATGGGGAACTGGGAATTGTCTGAGAACAGTTAAAATTGTACCATATATAGACTGGGATATTGAACTCCAAAGCAGTGGAGAAATTCCCTGCAAAGGATAAGATAGTGAATAGTTTAGGCTTTGCATAGAATATGGTCTTTGTTGAACTATTAACCTATTTATATATAAAAGTAGCTGTCTTAGTGAGTGTTTCTTTTCCTGCACAAACATCATGACCAAGAAGCAAGTTGAGAGGAAAGGGTTTATTCAGCTTATACTTCCATATTGCTGTTTGTCACCAAAAGAAGTCAGGACTGGAACCCAAGCAGGTCAGGGAGCAGGAGCTGATGTAGATGCCATGGAGGGATGTTTCTTATTGTCTTACTTCCTTTGGCTTGCTCAGCTTGCTTTCTTGTGGAACCCAAGATTACCAGCCCAGGGATGGCACCACCCATAATGGGCCCTCCCTACTTGATCAATAATTGTGAAAATGCCTTACAGCTGGATTTCATGGAGGCATTTCCTCAAGGGAGGCTCCCATTTCTGTGATAACTCCAGCTTGTGTCAAGTTGACCCAAAAAAACAGCCAGTACAGCAACTATAAGTGAAAGATAGTGATTGGGGGTGGTTTGTTCTAATAACCATTTGAATAGAAATAGGCAAGGGGCCAGTTTGGGCCTCCTGATTTATCATTTGCTGATTCCTACTTTATTTAAATGAAAGGTATGCACAAATTATTCACCTGTTCCAGGTACAAAATTGAACTGTCAGATTCTTGAGAAAAATATAGTTTTACTTAAAAGAACAAGCTACTGTGTGTGTGTGTGTGTGTGTGTGTGTGTGTGTGTGTGTGTGTGTACAGTCGTATATAATCATATATTATTCAATGAATATGGATGCATGATCAGAAATTATTTCTTGTGTGAATTTTATCCTTGTACAAGCATACAGTATATTTATACAGACTATGGCTATAATGGTACCAGGTGCTCACTCCCATATGTGGTCCATCATCCATGAATGACTACATAATCATATCCTATATACAGTAGCCATTATTACAATATACATATATTCACATAAATAAGTGTATAGAACTTTGTTTATAATACTCTTTTAAGTAAAATATTTTCTGTGTAGAATTGTGTTATATGGATTTAGCTAAAACAAAATGGTATTTCCCAGAATGTTCTTCTTATTCATTAGTTTAGCATTGGCCACAAAAGACATTTCGTATGAGATCTGGAAAGATAATGGGCACTTGCACTGGCTCACAATAGCCAGAAAACTCCCTAGGTTAGCATGGTGCTAATTCTGTGGTTGCTCATACTCAGTCTTGTTATAAGGAAGGAGCAAGACCTCCAGACTAGTCTGAGTCCTCAAAGTAGACCTCATCCACCAAGTTCTCTAAATCCGAGACAGGCTTATGTGCAGCTCCTTTGTAGAAGGACACCATCTTCTTCTGTAAGACACTATTCACACTGTCTTGGTTAGACTCTCTATTGCTGTAAAAGAGACACCATGATCATAGCAAGATTATAAAGGAAAGCATTTCATTGAACATGGACTTAGTTCAGAGGTTTAGTCCATTGTCATCATGGCAGGAAGCATGGAATCACAAATCAAAGCATGGTGTTAGAAACAGAGCTGAGAGTTCAATATTGAGATTAGCAGACAGCAGGAAGAGAAGCATCTGAGACCTCAAAGCCCAGCATCAGTGATGCACTTCCTCCAGAAATGAACACCTACTCCAACAAGGCCAAACTTCCTAATAGTACCACTCTCTATCAGCCTATGGGAGCCATTTTCATTCAAACCAGTGCACACAACATAGAAGTTAAAGGTTTACAGATAGTGAGTGTGCGATGCAGGTTCTAATCCCCGTTGCTGGTTCTCCCATTCTTGCTCTCTCCAACATCTACCTTTTTATCTACCATCAATAATGACTCCAGACCCAACACAGATGTAATGAATATGTAATGGCTTATATGTATGTTTCCATAATTAATAACCTGCTCTTCATAGCCAAGACAATCCTGATTTTCTGATCAAACCTTAACTGGCATATCCCAACATATGTAATTTCCCATTTAAAGAAGAGGTACAGAATTATTAATAAGCCAAAAGTACCAGTTTTTTTAAGTAGCATAATTATGATGAAACTTACTTTATCCTTTCTCACCATCATATTATTCCTTTCAACCTCAGGAATCTGTAAATGCCAGACTCTATATGAGGATGATCTTTTGCTTACAAAGGAGAGATCCAGTTTTGTTTTCCTCTCCTACAGGATCAATGATGCATATTAGTGAGATGGGTAGCTAGGGGACCAGTGTAGCAACCTATTGCCCCCTAACTAAGCAAACCATCTGGCCTTAAAAGAAATTGAACCCACATTACTGACCTCAATTAACATTGGATTTTAATCAGTTGAAAAAAATAAAAGCTATAATTAATGCAATTGCCGCTTCCAAGTCCCTACAAATTAAAATATTATACTCATATTTACCTTCCAAAACTCCAAAACTCATTCTTTTTTATAAGGTGTGATGAAAGCTATGAATCCTGTCAACACTATAACCTAAATTATTGGAAGGGATTATATTTTTGAACTCATCATGATTTTCTCAAACCTGTAATATGTTAAAGAAGAAAATGATTTCTAGAGAAATAAGTGGCACAGTTGTTTGTTAAAGAAAATTCATGTCAGCCAGGTGGTAGTGGCGCATGCCTTTAATCCCAGCACTTGGGAGGCAGAGGCAGGCGGATTTCTGAGTTCGAGGCCAGCCTGGTCTACAGAGTGAGTTCCAGGACAGCCAGGACTACACAGAGAAACCCTATCTCGAAAAAAACAAAAAACAAAAAACAAAAAAACAACAAAAAAAATTCATGTCCACTGCCTCTCATCACAAGCCACCAGGCCCTGTATTCCTCCTGGTCTCCTTTAAAAAGAGGCACATTCTTTTGGTCATATTTTACATATGTACAATAAATTAAATTCCATGACCTGTAAAAATGATATTCAAATTTCATTCATCTGAGTGACTTGACAAATAACATGATTTTATGCTTTTTGATATTCTCAATTTTACTTTTGTGGCATTTAGAAGGCAGATAGAACTGTTTTCTTGTAAATAGTAATCCTTTCCAACTAACTACGTAATTGCTTTGGTTGGACATAGCTGTTTGTCTTCTAGACTCAATGCATTGACTTCAAATGACTTTTAACATATAGTCCTCTTATACTTTTTTGATGGATCCATTCATTTGTGTTTGTTTCTACTGCCCTATAGACAGCCCTAGACAAGAACTAAATTCTAATGGCTCCAAGTCACTGGAGAAAGATTATATACGGTCTTTCAAGTCTCCTTTTCTGTCTTAGCTCATATGATATTGTATGACTCCATTGAAACCAGAGTGCTTCTACTTGAAAAGCTTTATGACACCCATTAGATAAATGGGAGGCAAACTTCAGTGTGTGGGTGATGGTATGGTTTCTATGTCAACTGATGAGATTTTAGAGATACATTTTTCATATTATAATATTCTAATATTAACTGCCCTAAAATGTCAGACTGTAATTCCTAAAACATGTAAATATAAAAAGGGTCTTTGAAGATGCTAGTAAGTTGTCCAAGACTATGACTGTAGACTCTAAACGCATTTATGTGTCTTTCTAAGAGAGATAATGAAGATGAAACATTCAGAAGAGAAAGCACTATGATACTGTAGGGAGACAATGGAGTGATGTGCCAGAATCCAGGAAATCCTGAATTACAGTTGCTAAGAAAGTACAAAGAGACTCTATGCCTCCTCTATGCTTTCAAGAGGGAATTAAGTCCTGCCAATACTCTTATTTGCATCCTATTCTAGCCACAACAATATTTAAACAATAAATATGTTTTCTTAAGTCATCAAGTTGATAGCATTATGTTTTTGATGCTACAGGAAACAAATGCACATGAATGCATATGACTGAACACTCAAGATGACAGATAAATCCTTCCAACCCCAAAACAGCAAAACCAGATGAAAAAAGGAGGATACAGCTCTCATTAAGAATGATGAGCCAAGAGATTTTTATGATAACTTCTTGATCAAATACTCAAAGAAGATAGTATCTTGAATCTTCATGGCTCAAAATTCCCAGCCAATAAAACACTTTGTAGGCAAACATTATTGCAGAATGCAATAGCAATGATAGGTTTCCGGTATAACAATAAAATAAATATGTGTGTGCTTTTCTCTTATGAGGAATAATTTCCAAGCAATCTATAAGCCCTAGAAAGGATTTTCTAAACAGAATCCCAGATGTATGGGTATTAAGACCAACAACTGTACAGAAAAGAAGGATCATTTGATTGAAGATATAGCCTGTAGAATGAAAAAAATACTTATTGGCTCTATATCTGATTGGATGATCTCTAAAATATACAAATCTAAAAGAAACCCCTGATCCTCAAGAAAACAATCCAATTTTTAAAATTGGTCGTTACTAAACAGAGTTCTTAAAAGATGAATTATAAACATCTAAGAACCATTTTAAGGGTCAACATCCTTTAGTATCAGGGAAATTGCAAATCGAACCTTCCATAAGATTTCATCCTACACCAAAATCAGCAACACAAAGCAAAAGAATAAATGAGAATCAATGCTGGCTTTGATATAGGGCAAGAAGAATAGATATTCACTGGTGGAGGGAGTGAAAACAGGCGCAGCCACTATAGAATTCTGGGTGGATGTTTCTCAAAATAGATATACCACAGAATCCAGCTATATCATTCTTCATTGGTGCTTGATTCACAATAGCCAAGAAATATAAACTTAGACATCCATAAAGCAGGGGTTCTTAGCCTGTAGGTCATGGTCCCTTTGGGAATGGAATGACCATTTCACAGGGATCACCTAAGACCATCAGAAAACACAGATATTCACATTAAGATTCACAACAGTAACAAAATTACAGTTATGAAGTAGCAATGAAAATAACTTTATGGTTGGGGATCACCACAACATGAAGAAGGTTCATAGCATTAGGAAGATTGAGAACCACTGATACGGCATAAACTGAACATGAAACCTTCCTGTGCTCTAGATATATGAAATATATAACTATATAGAAAGAGCTATAGATAATAAAAACATGAAACATTCATTACACACTGAGATATTATTCAGCTTTAAAGGAAAATAAAATTATGAAATTCTCAGGTAAAAGGATAAATCAGAAAGTATTCATCCTGAGTGAGGAATACAGACCAAGGAAGACAAAAGATATATTAGTTAACATGCACACTTTAGGAAGGGCAGTCAAAAGCTTAGAAAGGTCTGTAGAACTCACTATTTTAAAGTTCAGTGCAAGTGACAATCTTGTTTTGATTTAAAAAAAAATAATAGCTAAGAGTAAGGGAGAGATTCTTCCACCTGTCCCTGGGATACTGGAAATAGTGGAACACACAAAGAAGTGGAGTTTAGCGTAGCAGCTTGCAGATAAGTCAGAGGGGGAGAAATAACTTGATTCTACAGTAGTGTAGCAGCTGCTGCTTCCCATGTGATAGAAAAAAACGCGAGTAAATGTTTCCTGTAGAAAATCTAATCGCTAAAGTCATCATTTGAAACAAAGGAAAATATTTATTGCCGAAGAATAGCACTGGAACCTTTTATACCTGATATTATGTTTTGTTTGGAAGACACATAGCATCCAAAGATAAAATTCTGTACAGCAAATCTAGACTGGGGGGCACACTGTGATATAACAAGAACACTGGAACGAGAGAAGTCGGTCTGTGATTAATGACGTTCCCTTGTCCTTCAGCAGATTTTCATTCTTGTCTTATTGCAGTTTCCCCTAAGCGTAAAACCTTCCAACTTTGGACCTATGTAATAATTACTTTCTGGGAACATTTTTTTTAAAAAAAAAATTAGACATAATTTTCAGCAATTTAAGTTTCTCACGTGAAATTTATTTTTATTTAAATTTTTTATACAATATATTTTCCTCTCCCCACCTCCTCTTAGATCCTTCTTATTCTCCTACCTAACCAACTTAAATGTTCTTTCTCTCTTTCAAAAAAAAAAAAAAAATGGAGGGGATGCAAAAACAAAAATAAAAAAAAAATATACCAAAAGTCAAATAATGTACAACAAAATTAAATAAAATAAAACCATTCCTGAAAAAGCAAAATGAAATAGGAAGTTAATTTTGTATTGGCTAAGTACTCCTAGGCATGTAACCTGCCCTTCAGTGTGGTTGACACTCAGTTAAAGAAGCCTAACTTTAGTGATTAGTAAAGGGACTCTAGCTAGAATAGTAAACATGACTCTGGCAGGTTTACCCTTTTTCCCATTCGATCTGCCTTCCTGAAAAAACATTAGATTATATTCCTAAATATAGCTTCCAAGGTTCATTCCTTTGTTTGTCCATTACCTCCTCTTGAGACAGATTACCAAGGTCCAGGTATCAAAGTATTGAACTCCAGCAATCCAAAGCCCCCCTCCCTTTGGCTCAACTAATTAATTTACCCAGTCAAATTAAACACCTCATCTTAACAGGTGTTTCCCCTTTTATCTTTACAAACTGCCATTTTCCTACATGTTATATCTGTCTCCTCTCTATACAAAAGCAGTCCTTTGTCCTCCAGGACAAAAGCCCATCTCCTCCTTCCTCTCTCTTGTTCCTTTCTCTTTCTCTTTCATCTTATATCTCCTGTCTTTGTCTCTAATTCTCTGACTTTTGTCCCTCTGGGGAAAATAAATCTCCTTTGTGCTGAGAACTTGGGCATGGAGTGTCCTAAACAGATTCCTGTCCCTATAATTTGTACTAAAAATTCAGTCTGTAAACATAAATATAATTTCTGTCCAAGAAGATAATCACCTATTTTTCTCATATCTTATGCCAGCAAATGTCAAAGATCTTTATTTCAAATAGAAGTATCTGAACCATTGAATTTAAATAAATTAAAAACTAAATGAGATTTTTAAAAAACCCTCCTCCATCTAGGAGGCAAACGTTTTAAGACATAGGGTCTAAAGGGAAAGGGAAACAAAGGCTATTTTAAGACAGAATGTTTACAAGGAGATAAAATAATAGGACCATCTAGGGGAGACAAAACACTCCATCTTGTGGAAAAGCTCCCTCAGACAGGAACTGAACAACTCAAAATAGGTTTAGGAAGTCCCTGAAACTGACAAGACTAACTAAGCCTCTCTTTCCCCAAAGGTATGTAAGCAACAAAGAGTATTGAAATCAGTTACAGATGAACAAAGCCTCAAAGAGTAGTCTGAGATAACTCCAGCAACTTGGAAGAAGAAACAGAGATCACCCAAGGAATGTAGAAGAAACAAGTAGCTGAGCTTCCAGGAAGAAGGTCAGAACCTCAGAGCCTCCTGGAAAGAACATTCTCCAACCTATCAAGATGCCTGAACCAGATTCAGTGTACTTTATGTTCTCAGATCAGTAATGCTGGTAGTGCATCTGTCTGCTCCTCTACTCATATCCCTGTAATTAACTACAATAAAACATATTAGGTAACCAACCTGGACTTTGGTAGTACCCATACTTTGGTCTCTTGTCAGTTTTATATCTGAGATGAGCAGACGTTTGTTCAAGTCTCCCTAGGACACATGGTAGCACATAACAGTTGGCAGCATCCACATGGTGGCTCAGTACTACCCATAGTTCCAGTTTTAATAGATCCAGCACCATGGAGATCAGACTTACACAGAGTGTGCACACATATATACAAAAAAAAAAAAAAAACCATACTCATTCACATAAAATTTAATTGTATTTTTAAATGAAAATAAATTAATAAACATAAAACCATATAATGTAAGAAAGTTTCATAAGGGCTAAAAGTCAAGAAAAACAAAGTCATATTGTTGCAATACGTCTGTCGATAATAATCATTACAACCTTAGACATTTAAATAAAATTGCCATAAGATAAACAGCTGTTTAAAATACTCATTGCAAGAAGAAATGCAACTCTTGAGAGAAATCAATTTAAAATAGAAAGACAGAAATGTGAGCCAGTTAAGCTAAAGAACCAAGTAAAAGCAAAGAGAAGATGCCACAGATGTCTCTGTGGCGACTGAAGAAACGCCTGTGGTAATGAATCTATGTGTACAGTGGATATGATTAAATAATGTGAGCAACTGAACTGAATAAAATTGCAAAAGATTTCAGCAGAAAATTGGAACATGTATATGCATGTGAATAGTAACTGCCTCTCAATAAATAAAGAAATGAAAAGAGACAGAGTCCCATTCATTATTGAGATTATATGCAAAGAGACTTGAAGGAGAGCATACTGTGTTAAAGAAAATATAAACTGAGCCTCATGTTGGCAAATGCTAATAAAGTTACTATTTTCAAGGATAAATAAACAACACTGAGTATGAAAGCAAAAAGATTGTTATTTACACAAGGAAATATAATCACACAGACATAAGCATGAACATTCAAAATTAACCAATTCCTACTAATTACCTAGGAAAAGTAAAGTTTTAACTGACTTCATTATACCCAGCCAAAGAAAAAAGGTAATAGGCAAGAATTGGATAAGTATAATTATGAGAACACTTACTGAGGAACTTTCCAAAGGCCCAGCTTAATAAGGCAAGACATGAATACAGGAACTATTGTTAGAGGACTAGAAACAAGTGGTGGGCAAGACCAAGGAACAGATTTTAAGGACTGTAAAAAACAGCCAGATCTGGGTATGGAAGAACTGAGAGCTGGAGATTAAAAAATCCAACATGCAAAACCCAAAAGTTAAGAGTCACAAAGTTATAAACATAAGAGGGTATTTCAAGGCAGCAAGCTAACAACTATACAATCTAATGTATGAGACAATTGAGTGAAACAATTTTGTTCCATGCAGAAAAATTATTGCCTATAAAAAGAGACCCAAACTAAAGAATGCTATGATGACAAAGCCAGATTCAAGTATGTTCCATTGCAGCACATGCAAACCAGGGAACTCATGTGTTTAAAACTCAAAGTCTCTTGCATTGATTGCAAAGTATTGATATGCTATATGTGAAATGTAAAAGTTACAGTAATGAGTATATTGACAAATATGTAAAAACATAGTACTTGTGAGAAATTTTAACTTACATTGTTTGAGGTAGGATAAAAGAAGTTCATGGAGATAAATGTGGACCTAGATAGTCTGAGTAATATAAAGTGTACATGAATTTCATCACGGTACATAATTTAGTACCTTCAGTTACCCTACCTGACTAGATAGGAGGCCTCACAGAAAATCATGGCATGCTCACCAGTGCAGAAATACCACAGAAAACACTTTGATAACAATGATATAATACAATTAACTGTTCAATATTAAAATTCCAGCACAAATATACTCTTCAAGCTAGAAAGTGTAATAATTTCAAATAACCTTCAGGTTACATTGGAAATAAAAAGTATAATTTCTGCACACCTACAAAGATGAATAAGAAAATGCCACAAAGCATTACTAATTATACAATCTGATAAAGAGGATGAGAATTGAAAGGGTTAGAAGTGTATCAGTGACCCACCAAAGAAATCTGATGAACTTGTAGAAAATCATACCAGTTTGATAGGCAGAAGTTCTTGAAACTAGTCAAAAGTTGCCCATGACTGAAAAAGAAACAAACTCTGTGATAAGTAGGAGGAAAATGATTATCTTCATTTATTAAAAAGTATCTCTACATAGACTTCAATACCCATAGATAAATGTGACTCTTAGCCTTCATCAGGGATCATATGTCCTTGGCAGATGGCACTTGACTAAAAGACCCTATCCTGGTATGCTTCTCTGCTTCTGTCATAAAATACTAACTGAAACCAATTTATGAAGGAAATAGTTGATTTGGCTTATCAATTATAATCCATCATATAGGGAAGCCAAGGCAGGAACTCAAGGCAGGAACTCAAAGCAAGACCTAAAGGTAGGAACTGAAGCAGAGAGCATAGAGAATGGATCCTCATTAAACTGCTTTTATTCTCAGATTGTTTTCTTGTATTCAAAACCAGAATGCTCAGGGGTGACACTGCTCAGAATATCCTGGGCCCTAGATATATCCACGTTTAATCAAGGAAATGTCCTAAAGACAAGCCTATAGACCAGTCTTATGAACTCAGCTGCTCAAATGAAGTTCTCTCTTTCCAAATGACTCTACATTAAAAACAGAAACAAAAACAAATAGAACTGAACAGCATAGACCCATAACTTGTCATCATGCAGAGAGAAGAAAGTATGGAGTACTTAGTCCTAAATACGGCATCTGTATCACAATACCTCCTCTTATGTAATAATTAATAATAATAATAATATAAAAATATAATGATATAATAATTTCAAGTAAACTTCAATTTACATTGAAAATAAAATATCTGCATATCTGTAAAGAATAAGAAGAAAATGCCATGGGGTAAGAAGAGGAAGAATTATTACTCCCAAGGATCGGGGATCATCACAGAAGAGGGGACATGAAGATTTTTAAGAGCCAGAATTAGTGGGTGACTTCATATTGAAACAATGTTTTCCAGATAGGGAAGGTCAGCTGTACACAGGAACTCACAGCATCTATAACTGCATATCTGATACCTGGGCACAGTCAAAACAAACAAAATCCTTTTGGGTTCTTGATGGATGTTGGGGAAAAGAGAATCAGTATTCTTCAGAGATGCAATAACTAAGAGACAACACAAGCTCCAGTAGATGGCTCAATACCCACGAATGTACTGGCAATACTATGTGGATTTACAGGAGTTCTTGTTTGTTTGTTTTTTTTTTTTCAATTCATCTTGTTTGTGTTTTCATTTTAAATTCATTATAAATGCATGGGGTATCTGATTACATGTGTGTCTATGTGTCACCTTCACACCTTATATCTGCAGAGGCCAGAATATGGCATTATATAACCCAGGACTGAGTTATTGATGATTGTTAGTCATCATTTGGGTGATGGCAACTGAACTGTAGTCATCAGAAAGAATAAACTCTGTTCTTAACTACTGAGGCTCCTCTCCAGTGATGTAATACAAGGTCTTTCCTCTTTTCTTCTTCTTCTTCTTCTTCTTCTTCTTCTTCTTCTTCTTCTTCTTCTTCTTCTTCTTCTTCTTCTTCTTCTTCTTCTTCTTCTTCTCCTTCTCCTTCTCCTTCTCCTTCTCCTTCTCCTTCTCCTTCTCCTTCTCCTTCTCCTTCTCCTTCTCCTTCTCCTTCTCCTTCTCCTTCTGTTTTAAAAAAGCAAATTAAATTTGGAGAAAAACTGGTAGGGGCATAAAAGAGAGGAATTAGAGAAGGAATATGTATGTATGTATGCATTATGTAATATTCTTTAAGAATTTTATATGTATAACCCATGAGTTTTAATCCAATCTAACTTAGTCCTTCCCCTTCAACTTCTTCCAACCCTTTATTACATCTTCCTCCCATCTTTCTGTACTCTTCTTTCTACTCACTTGAGTCCATTACTTATCTCACTATGTCCATGGTTATAGGGCCATCCACTATAACATGGGCAACACACTTGGGACTGCATTCCAGAAGAAGCAAGATCTAACATCAACACTTGCAAACTGTTTCATGAAACAGAAAGAAGGAATAGTTACCAAAAATTCTACAAAGCCAGTATTATCCTGATAGAAAGACCAGATAGATATAAAACAAAGTTACAAAAGAGATTTTTTTTGACGAATATTGATACAAAAATGCTCAACAAAATGCTTCAAAGGGTACATGGAAAAGGAGAACCGTTATTCATTGTTGGCGTGGATGCAAATTAATGCACTCATTTTGATAATCATTTTGGAGACTGAAAAACTTAAATAAAGTACTATAAAATAACCTGATTATTTTACCATACCACAGAGATAGTTCTACACATGTTTATTGCTACTCTATTCACTATTGCAAGGAGATGAAACCAAACTAGTTTTTCACCAGTGAATGAATAAATAATGAAAATCTGAACATGTTTAAAATGCACCAAAGAAAAGTGCAATCACAGCATTTTCAGGAAATTGAATGAAGTTAGAATGTTTAACTGAGGTCATCAATCCTTGGGAAAAATAAATATCCTCCCCTATGTGCAAATCCTATTCTATAATGTATACGTGCACATAAGTTAACAAGTGGCCCATGGGCATAGTAGGACATGTAGAATGAAGAACAAGAAAATAAAATTAGGGCATGAGGAAAAACAAAATGAGGTAATTGAGATATGAGTTGCAAAGGGAAAGATTAAGCCAGTTGTTTTACTGGTTCTAAGTCTGTCATGGATCTTTAAAGTTTTACTTGTGGGTAGCTACCTAAAGAATGTAACTGATAGTGAAGACGTAAAATACAAAGCAAAACTCTAAGTTTCAGAATGGCAATTAAAACTGCACAGAAATTCATTACAACATGTATACTTTGAGTCTGTAAAAGTGCATGTTTGAGTATCTGTGTTAATCTAGCCATGGGATGATTCTTATTTGCGAGTTCTTTATAGTAAAATGTTTAAAAATATTATCAATACAATACTTGCAGACAAAATTCATGAATATATTAAAAAGAAGTTATCTTATATGGCAAAGTTACTTTTATTCTAGGGAAGCACAATTAATTCAACAAACATGAATCAAAAGGTATTATGCAGTATACAGTTAGACTTATACTATTGTATTCATAGATGTGAAAAGGTTCAACATGTCAGCATGACAAACTTCTGATGAAATTAGAATTTTAAGAAAACATAGAAAAGGCTGTATATGATAAACATATAGCCAACAATAAATTAAGTACAGGAAAGAGAGCATTTCTTCTAAAATATGTAAATAATCCAAAGGTAACCACTATCTCTATTCTTGTTCAGTACAGGACTCAAAACCAAGTTAAAGAAATATGACAAGAGAAAAAAAGGGTTAGAAATACCATAAGAATATTTTTAAAAAGCCTATTTGCAGGCATGATTCTATTTAAAAATTCTGAAAACTTCAAAAGAACACATTTAGATCTGAAACATTTTTGCTGTAAAGATTTAGGGTTAAAATCAACATACAAAGATAAGTATCTGAAAAAATAAACTAGTAAATTAGGAAACATATACTTTTTACAATACTTTCCACAAAACAAAGTGCTTAGGAATAAAGCCAACCAAGGCAATGAAAGACCTCTGAGTTCTATAAGTTGACCCCCCACACACACACACATATACACAAATATTTTTAAGACTTCTCAACTTCTGTAGCCATAAGGGAAATTAAAATTAAAACTACATTGAGATTTCCTCTCACTCCAGTCAGAGTGACTATTATGAAGAAAGCAAGTAACAACAGATGTCTATCAACAGATGAATGGATAATGAAAATGTGATACACAACAGAATGTGATGAACATATACAATGGAATTTTACTCAGCTTCAGAAAAAAATGAAATTATGAAATGTACATTGAAATGAATGGGTCTGGAAATTAGTATTTTAAATGAGGTAATGAAAGAAAATGAAAAATACTACATGTTTTCGTTCATGTGTAGAGGCCGTCTTTAACATTCAACTAGATAGGTGTCATAAAACTAGAAACTGGATAAAAGAGGGAGGAGGAGGAGGGAGAATGTACTTGACATCAAAGTGGATAGAACTAGTACAGAGATGTGAGTTGGAGACCAGGAAAATGGTGGAGAGAAGCAAGGGAAGGAGGAACAACTGAAGCAAGGTATGTATAAAAAAATGTCTCAATGATAGCAATTACATTGTATACTAATTTTAAAGCTGAGGAGTCCACAAAAATCCTAAAAATAATAAATTCTTATAGGCTACAGGATCAACATACATAAATTGATTACATGACTATATTCAAACAAGTCACATAAAGATAACAATATTAATATCATACTTCAATTTATAATCAAGCTCTAGGAAATGAAGTACTTAGGGACAGACTAATCAAGTAGACTGGAAATCAGAAAATATTGACAAGAAGAAGGAAAATAAAACCCCACAAAAGCAGAGACATAGCATTTTTATAGTTTTGAAGATCCAATACAGAAGATTTCCCCCTGACTAGTCTAAAATGATGTAACGCTATTCTTACCAAAGTCACAGCAAGGTGTTTTGTAGACACAGGCCATCTTATAATTAAATTGCTAAATTTAGGGACTTAAAATAGCTAAATAACCTTGACAAAGTAGAATGGAGAGAAATGACTTTACATGATGTTAAAGGAAACTTGATAGCATTGATTTTGGTGGTAAATTAAGTCAGTGAAACTGAATAGAGAACTTACATACATGACTGTGCTCAACTAATGTTTGATGAATCCACAATTAGATGAATACAAGTTAACATACTATTTACATCTTTAAAAATTATATATGTAGGATAGATAGATACGATTTAATTATAAATGCTTGTACATGAAAACTAAAACCAAAGTGAAGTAACACCACAACTATAAATCATTATATACACACATATGAGTGTATATATAACTTCTGAATGCTAAAAACTATGCAGGAAATATATATATTGCTAATGTAAAAAATTCCAGGTTTTTTGGCATGTTCTTAAAATACTAAATGCATACATTCTAGATGGATAAACAGTTAGAATCTCGGGTATATATCCTAGAGAACTGAAATCTTAGATACACAAAAACTCAGTAAGCAGACAGAATCAGCAAGAGACCACACTATAACAAAGGGCTGGAATGAGAAAACGGCTTTGCTGTTGTAGGCAAGAATCTCACTAGACACTCCATGTTTTTTATAGTGTTTTGTCAGGTTGATGCTATCTATATTGTGGTCCAGAAGGCACTAAACCCATTTGAAAAAATACCTATATCAGGAAGGGGCATTTTATTGGTTAATCATTGGAATAAAGAACTCAGCTCACAAGGGTGGCACCATCCCAAGCTGGTGGTGCTGGGTTGTATAAGAAAGTTGGCTGAGAAGACCATGGGTAACAATCTAGCAAGAATCTTTCCTCCATGGTCTACTTCAGTGCCTGCCTCCAGTATTTTAACTTGAGTACCTGCCCTGACTTCCCTCTGTGATGGACCATGATCAGGATATGTAAGATAAATAAATTCTTTCCTTCCCAAATTGCCTTAATTTGGAGTGTTTTATCACAGCACCAGAAAGCAAACACTCTGTATTTAGTCAAACTGC
Organism: Arvicanthis niloticus; assembly: GCF_011762505.2. Taxonomy (NCBI): domain Eukaryota; kingdom Metazoa; phylum Chordata; class Mammalia; order Rodentia; family Muridae; genus Arvicanthis; species Arvicanthis niloticus. The sequence goes on along the minus strand of NC_047673.1, from coordinate 19,771,022 downwards.
TGAGAAGAAGCTAATCTTATCTAATCTCCACACGAATGGACATTAGTTAAGAAATGTACCTGTGGGCAACAGGACAAATGTTTATAGATCATTGTAAGGGCTTATGTTCATTTAGAATATCAGTGGTTGTATATTCTCCAGCCACCATGATTTTACTAACACAGAGTAGTCAGCTAGGTTTCTAGTACCACACACAGCTTCCTTCTTGTTGAACCCATGGATTTTAGGTCTTATTAGCTAGATGTTGATTACTGCCAAGGTCTGCACCCTTAGGATTGTCCTGGCAAGCTGGTTGTTCATGTGGCTCATAGACATCATAGCTTGGTGGGACTATTGGTTCCTTCTCTCCTCTGAAAGGTTGCATGGCTCTGCTAGTACCATGAAAGCTTGTATTCAGGGACAGGGCATTCAGGTCAGTTCTAGCTCAGGGATCTCTGGATTCTGTGTGGGAAGTGAATGGTGCTTTCAGCAATAAACACTATCTACCTCTGCTCAACAACCAAAGACAGCAGCAGTAGGCTGTGTGATCTGAGTCTCTCAGACAGCACTCCTAACTTACAAATCAAAAGAGAGTTTCTCGGGTCTGGTATTGTGGGTTTTGTTAAGCCAAGAATCAAATTCCTTGGAAGGAGTTTTATCAGCTGATTTCTTTTTTAAGTTCAATGACAGAGAATGATGTGTATTATAGGAGTATTTAGGTAAAGAGTAAATAGTTTGATTTCTTGTGGCTTTTCAGATAGCCTAAATATTATTTCACCCACCTCCCTCTTTCTATACTTACCTCCCTCCCCCTCATGAAAGAGGACTCCATTTCCATTGGCCCTACCAGATCACATGTATCCTGCTCTTCCCTTTTTTCCTCCCACCTTCTTCTGTTATCACCATACCTCCCATTCCTAGAGACCTCCCTCCTCCCATTTTTTCTTTCATTTCACCTGTATACATTATTCCACGGTATATAAAATGATAGGAATGGTCCTCTTTATTCCATTATATCCAAAATATGTTGAGAAATATTTAAAGTTTATTTGCATATTAAACTATATACATATATACTTGTGGATACATATCTACATTCATTTTTAAATAAATAATTTTTTGAAAAGGTAAGTAGCATTTTCAATGAATTCTCCAACCTTTTTTTAATGGTTTAAGTTGAATTTGATTTTACTTCTACTACGATGTGTTCTGAATCCTTGAGAACATGTTAAAGTGAATTAAGTTTGTGGGTTTTCTTTTTACTCTTCCTTTCAGATGCTTTAATTAATGTTCAGTTAGAACAATTTTTCTTGGGAATGTGTGAGGAGAATCTCATGGTTGTGGTGTGTGGTGATATAAGACTACTCATGTTGAAGTAGCCAAGAATCAAACAAACAGAAAGAAGCTGAGATCTCAGAAGTCACTCAAAGGCTTAATCCTAGTAACTTACCTTCCCCTGGCTTCTAAAAGTTACACCATCTTTCAGCAGCATCATGCACTTTTGACTAGCTACTAATAAGTGGCATTTGGAAACATTTGAGATGCAAAAAATACTAGCCAGTTAGAAGTTATATAACTTTCCATACATGGCCAGCATTGTTATGTAACATTCTTTCTAGTAAAACAACACAATCTACTAGGCTCACCTTTTGTCACTTTGTCAGACAAGAATTCTGTCTTGAAAATGGCACCTAACTGCATTACTATTTATAATTTAAGCACCAAAGACATTATTTCATATATTGATTACCTCTTCCAGTTACTTAGGAATTTTCCCTAAAAGAAAGTTCTGTTCATAGCTGATTCAGATTTTTATAAACTAAATCATTTTGAATCTTTAAATTTCAGCATGGCCAGCATGAACCTAGAATTTTTTCTGGATTTTTATTTTTTTATTTATGTTATTCTTTAAATTTTATTTATGCACTTTACATCCCAATATCAGCCCCTCACTCTTCCCAGTTCACTATCAAGGGAAGCCAAGGAAGGATCTTGAATCATAAACCACAGAGGAACACAGCTCATTGGGTTGCTCCCTTTAGCTTGCTCTGCTACCTTCCTTATATGACCCACACTCACCTGTGTGGGGATTGGTACCCTGAGTGGACTTGGAACTCATACACCAACTAGTATTCAAGGTAATAGCCTACAGACATACCCACAGGCTAATCTGATGAAGGCAGGTCTTCAATTGAGGTCCTTTCTCTCAGCTGTGTCAAGTTGGCAACCAAATTAGACATCACAGAAAAAAATAGACATATGGAGACATTTTATGAATGGTGTTTGTTTAATCACTAAGCAACTTCCAAAACACATTACTTGCATACTAGTTTTATTTTTGCTATCTGTCCTTGAGATAGTCCTTTTTAAAATGTGACAGCCTCTATGAAGAATCGGGAAGGATTCTGAACTCACATGAGCGCACAGTGATACCCATGAAGATTAGGAAGAAACAAAGCAAGAACAGGTAAAGAGGGAAGAAATGAAAAAGACCTGGGTGAGAACCATTAACATTAAAAGCCCTGAAAACTCAGTTAGATTTTAAAGAATACGTCCTGAATTTCTCTCCATGGAGAGCCAAATAATCAAAATACATATATAACAAGGATCAGAAAAAACACAAATGCCATCCTTTGTTCTGTCTAGGTCTAGTGTTTGACACAATCGTGACCATATACTTTTGCAACCTCTTCATGGCCTTTGGAGCATTCCTCACACTTAAGATTGTGATATATATATATATATATATATATATATATATATATATTATAATTTGTAATTTCATATCATGCCTGCTTACCCTGGATGGAAAATTTCCCTTTTTTACAGGAAGGAATAAAGGGCTACATTAAAAATCTCTGCACAGGTGTCAGATTAAAGGAACCCTTAAATGAGAAGCAAAGTCTCCAGTCTCTGAGGCTGCCTCATTCCCAGCTGCAAGGGTTTTCAGGGAAGGTTTCAGTCATCCAAGTCTGCACAGCCTTCAGGTATAAACATGCCGTGTAGGGTCATCTACAAGCACCATAAACCAGCTTATGTGGAGTCATAAGAGATGACTATGTAGTATATATAGCACAGGCCACATGCGGGTGTAAGGGACAGGACCCAAGTGCCATGTGGAGCATGACTAATAAAAAGGCTCCCCAGTGCAGACTTGATAGATTAGGTAAATTGGGATTTGGGAACTAAAACAATAAAGGTAAGTCTAGACAGGAGGGGTCAGGACACATCCCTATAGCAATCTGTGGTGCAAACTGTCTCTGGAATTAAAGACATAATGTTTAATAGATGGAAAAGAACTCTAAGTTTCTCAAAAGGGGGAGGTAAGAAATGTGATGATACTTGCCCTAAGGAGGTGGAGGGAAAATATCTTTAATGACTTTTGAATTAAAATGCCTTTCTTCAAATATGCTAAAACTTGGAATGGACAATAGATGGGGTCCTATCCAACTGCTCTATCTTATACTCAGAGAAATGGGGCATACATTCAGAGGGCATCACAAGCAAGATAGTCTGTCTTTCTACTTGCCTCCTTTTAAAAAAGAAAATTCTGCAGTGAAGAGATGCTTTTCTAAGAAAACATTAAAGTGATTGAGGATCAAAGAAAGACACGGATGCAGTAATAATCTAAGAGGAGAGAGAGAGAGTATGACGGTGGAGAGTTACTCTCAGAAAATGTGCCAATTCCAGACAGATTTATGAGATATTTCTACTTTTAAGAAGCATCTTCCCTCCACTATGTAAACACTTTTAGAATATACACAGAGAATCTCAAAATGTAATGAATTCCTTAAAAATTCAATTCCAAAGTCTGACAAATATTGAACTTTAAATCATCCTTATGTATATAGATCTAGTTGCTGTAGATTAATATTGATAAATGAAACCCCGAAGCTTATTGCAACAATACATTAAAACCATGTAAGTTTTATCTCTTCTATGTGAAAAAATCCTACAAGAAATCGATTAATTTACCAAAATAAAATTAGATAAAATTTGTAAAACCATGACACCATACAATATACACCTGAAAAATAACTTAGACTACTGTCAAATTTTTCAACATCAAAAAAGTAATTCCACATAGAAAGAAAGCAGAGACTGTCTTTTGATTTTCTTTTCAACTCTAGGGTTCAAACTCAATGTTGGAATATTTGTGCATGTAGGTAAGCTCTCAATCACTGAACTAGATTCCCAACACAAAACTCACTCTATTATCATAAGAATTATATATCCTGAGAAGGACCATATCAAATGTAGCTGTCATCTTTTATAATCCAAGATGGAGACAGGCTCAGATGTTATCCTTGTCATTATTAGTTTGTGCTACTCTGTAAGTTTAAGCCAATGTGATAATGGAAGGATTCAAAAAGACCCAGTATTAGAAACATGCACACAAATGCTCACAATGCTTTCTCTTACCTGTTTCAAACACTAAGCCAGTCACTATATTAGTTTTACTATTGTTACAATGAAGCACCATTATCAAAAGCAAGTTAGGGAGCAAACAGTTTGTTCAGCCTATACTTCCACATGCTACTTCATCACTAAAGAAAGTCGGAATAGGAATGCAAGCAAATCTGAAACCTGAAGTCAGAAGCTAATTCAGAAACTATGAAGGAGGCTTACACCCAGTGGCTTAATCAGCCTGCTTTCCTATAGTACCCATGATCACCTCCCCAGGGTTTGCTCTACTACAATAGACTGGGCCCACTCATATCAATCACTAAGAAAGAAAATGCCCTACAGGTTTGCCTACAGTCTCATCTTATGGAGGCACTTTCTCAGTTGAGGCTCCCTCCTCTCTAGTGACATGAAACAAGTTGACATAAAACTATCCAGTACAAATGACCCTTGTAAACTTGACACACAAACACCTTACAATTAAGCCACAACCTTTCCTTTCTTGTTTACCCCCAAAGATCTCACATTAAAAACATAACTTCAAATTCAAACATATTATAAGTTCAGTTACTTAAAATGTCTAGTTTCCTTAAAAATACAAAATCTCACTTAAAAGTCCCAAATCTCTCACCTGTGGCTCCTATTAAAAATACAACTTAAGTTGAATATATTCTTACTTTAAAAGGAAGTGCTTGGGTCACTTCTCTAGAAGTGCCTTCTGCTTGTCTTCTAGGCTCTGTCTGGTTCCACTACACTGCTGCTGCTGTTCTTGGTGGTCATTTCATGGTACTGTCATCTTCAATGTTCTGGAATCTTCAGTTGTAAATGGGCTGCACATTCACCAATATCCTCTCCTGGACTTTCTTAGGGGACTCCAGCCCTGCCATGCAGTGCTAAGCCTCAGCTGCTAGCCATGACCTCATCATACCTGCAAAACCAGCACCTCCTAGGTGAGTTTTACACTAACAAATTCAGCTGTCAGTACAAGATTCAACTTTTGCCATGTCTGGAACACAGGTTCTGTGTGCGGACTCTCAGGAAGCACTTCCCAGAAGTATATCCCCATATACCACAACTTTATTTAAATCATGCTATTTTTATTTTAAATTTCTAAAAACTTTGGATGCCAAGGAACTTTCTGCTGAGTGTCTATGGCACCCTACAACTAGGCATACTTATGCTTAGGTGAAAAGGAAGGATCTACTTACTGGCGTATGGCATGATCCTGATCAGGTATCTTCGACATTCTTACCTTCCAATCTCCTACAGAACAGTTCACTAAACTATCAACATTCAGTCGCTTCTCTAGCCCAAGGGTCCAAATTCTTTCCATGATCCTCCCCAAAAACACATGGGCAGATCTCTAAAAGCAATACTCCACTATTCTACACTAACTCCTCTTGGGTAAGGTTAGTATTGCTATCATGAAACACATGACGAAAAGCAAGTTAAAGAACAAAGAGGTTTTTTGGCTTACATTTCCAAATAGTAGTCCATCACTGAAGAAAATTGGAACAGGAACTCAAGCAGGGCTGGAACCTAAGAACAGGAGCTGATATAGAGACCATGAAGGAATGCTGCTTACTGGCTTGTTCTCCGTGGCTTGTTCAGCCTGCTTTCTTATAGAGCCCAGGACCAAATACCCAAGGATGGCTCCACCCACAAAGGCCTGGGCCTTCCCAAATGAATCCCAAATAATTAACAAAATGCCTTACAGGCTTGCCTATAACCTGATCGTATGCAGGCATTCTCTCAATCAAGGCTCTCTCTTCTCCACGGACTCTAGCTTGTGTCAGGTTAACATAAAACTAGCCAGCACAGTCACCTACTATACTGCTAGAAATATCCATAGTCTAGTAAATGGTAAACCCCAATGAATATAGAAATTCATTATGTATCTAGAAAAGCAGGTAAAACTTTTTTATAATTGATGAATTAAAAAAATTAAGATGAACCTAGCAGCTAATACAATTTCCCTAATTGATTAACAGTGCTGACTATGCCAGGCACTATCCTTTATGCATTATTAGCCTAAATGCATATTATCTCATTTAATACTTGATAATCTGCAAATAGCAATAGTATTTATCATAATCCCTTAGAAACAAGCTTTTGAAGATTAAGAGACATGTCTAAATTTATTAGTAGATAAATACGAGTAGTTGTAAAAATAATGTCAAAACAACATTAAGTAGCATAAACTTCGATAAATTGAGAAATATCTCTTGTCTCCTCTCTGGATACAGAGATTAAAACCATAAGATATCACTTTCCCCAATATGTTAAACTCTGAGGTTTATTAAAAGTATAAATAAGGGTACATATGCTCTGAAAAGTTACCATGGAAGATAAAGTTGTCTAGGGGGAACCTTTCATACTGAGTATTCAGTGTAAGAAATTCTTTACCAAAACCTGTTCGAGCACCTGTGAGTGACTTGTAGAAACATTAATCATATCCATGTACAGGAAAAAAGTACAATGCAGTATGTCGTGAGATGATGTTTCCTTTAGCAATAGCATTTGAATCCCTGCACCCTGTGCAGCTTTTTCCTTTCTATTCCTTGCACAGCCTATTTGGAGGCCATGCCTCTTCCCTCATTGAAGAAGGTATTATTGATATTTTTGATACTTAGAAGAAATAATTTTCATATGCAGGGTGCTCTACTCTTAATTGTGAATATGACTTTTCTGATTCCAACTATTTTCTATAAACTTCATTTTATATGTGTGTGTGTGTGTGTGTGTGTGTGTGTGTGTGTGTGTGTAGTCTTAATAGATGACATGTAACCTGAATTCTAGACATATATCTATATTTGGGACTACATTATGCTACAGGTTTTATAACCTCTGACCACAAGTTACACATAGTGACAGGTGAAGTCCAGTGTATAATACTGCCATCTGTGAGGGCTTACTTGTTCATCACAATGGAGGGTCTCACATGACAAGACAAAATAACCATGCTACCATCTGAGATCTCTCTTACTTTTATCATGAATTCCATTATGGAGACCCTATCTGCTCAAGTTAGAGTTTCCATTGCTGTGAAGAGACACCATGACCAAAGCAACTCTTATAAAGGAAAACAGTTAATTGAGGCTAGAGTTCAAGTTTAGAAATTTAGTCCATTATCATCATGGCAGGGAGCACGACAGCATGCAGGACACTTCATATGAGCCAAACATTTAAATTCATGATCCCATTAGGGCCAAACCTATTCAAACCACCACATTCCACTCCCTGACCCCCATAGGACAACATAATGCAAAACACATTTAGTCCAACTTCAAAATTTTCCGTAATTTATTAGTCTCAACAATGTTTAAGAGTCCAAAGTTCGAAGTCTCTTCTGAGATTCAAACAATTTCTTAACTGTAATCCCCTATAAAATCAAAAAGCAGATTACATAACTCTAACATATCATGCCACCGTATATACATTACAGTTCCAAAACATAGGCAAGTGGGAATAGTGAGGAAATCCTGGACCAAAGCAAGACTGAAAACCAGCTGGGAAAACTACAAACTCTGCATCTCCATGTCTGATGTCAAAGCGTTCTTTAGATCTCCAACTCCTTTCATTGTTGTGGACTGCAATACACTTATTTCTTTTGGGCTGTTTCCACTCCGTTAGAAGCTTTCCTCAGGTATCCCATGGCTCTATCATCTCTAAACTCTTGAGGTCTCCAATGCAACCTAGGCTTTACTGTCACTGCTTCTGGAACACTGCTGCTGCTGCTGCTGCTGCTGCTGCTGCTGCTGCTGCTGCTGCTGCTGCTGCTGCTGCTGCTGGTAGACATTCCATGATACTGGCATCTCCCAAACAATGCATCTTCTGCTGCAACTGGGCTTCACTTTCACCAATATCCTCTCATACATAGGCTCTCTTCTTGTTGCCAAGTCTTTGCATAATCACTTCAATCCCAGGCCTTCAACTGCCACTGTGCTGCACCTTCACCAATAGCCTCTCCGGGCCTCTCATAGTGCCAAGCCTCAGCTGTTCTCCATGATCCACTCATGGCTTCAAAACCAGTACCACCTGGGTTACTCCTACATTTTACCAAGTCTGGCTGCCAGCATAAGGTACAATCTTGGCCACCTTACACAATGGGCTTTCTGGGCCTCCATGCATGGACACCTATAACACAATTCCTGGCCTCAGGGATGACAGAAGGAAAGTCCATCCTTGATTTTAAAGACAGAACCACGCGGACAAAGTTGCCAAGTTCTGCTGCTTGCTGGGGCTGAAACATGTCCCATCCCAAAACCCTTGTTCAATTACATCTTTATCAGCTTTCTGTTTACAATGGTTTCCTTCACTGCCTTGGCTGTTCTGGAATTGCTCTGTAGACCAGACTGGTCTTGAATTCAGACATAAGCTTGCCTATGTCTCCTAAGTACTAGAATTAAAGGGATGTACCATGCCTGGACCAAAGCTTTTCTTTAGTTATTTTTTATTATGAATTTTTATAAGCATGGCCAATATGCTTTGATATATGAATTAAAGGCTTCAGATTATCTGGATGAAAATGTGTATTATTTTATCTCAATATACAGATCAAAATCCTATCTCTTCCAGCTTCAAGATCTGGATCAAATGCATGTCATCTTCTTGCCTCAAGATCAAGCTCACAGATGTACCCTCCATTTCTGGATTGTAATTCATTCCAAATGTAGTCACACTGACAATTTGACATACACCCATATCCTTTTATGTCCAAGTGAAAACAATACTCAGATCATAATAACACCTAACATGATATGTGTATCCCTCACACAACCACAAATACCTTGTAAATTTAGAATAGGTAGCAATACAATGTCCCTTGGGGAAAATCCTTTTCAAATTTAGAAGCTTAGCTGAGTGGGATCTTGCCCCAAAGTCACCACTCCCTTAATTCCATTTAATATCTTTAATCTGTTTATCTACTTGAACACAGGATTAAGCTTCATTCCACTTTCTGGTGCCCCTTTAATCCTTGATTTATTTATTTTGTGTGTGTTTTTATTTCTTGCACAGCTTGCTTCATTTGCAAACTGCTCTCTGCATAAGGACAGAGTCTATACTAGACTGTTTTGAGATTTCATTTGCCAATGCAATAAATCTAAATCTCTTCACCTTAGCCTCTGACAAACTCTTCAGGGAAAGGCAAAGACCAGCCACATTCATCACCAAAATACAACAAGCATGATCTGTAAGCAACACGCTAAAAATCCTTCCCCTCTGAAACCTCTTGAGCCAGGCCCCCTCAGTCCAAATCACCCTCAGCACCACTATCTTCCATGCTTCTACCAGTATGGCCCATTAAGTCCCACTTAAAGCATTCCACTGCTTTCCTAACCTAAAGTCCCCGAATCCACATTCCTCCAAACAAATGCATGGTCAAGCCTATCCCAGCAATATCCCAGTCCCTGTTTAACTTCTGTGTTAGTTAGAACTTCCATTGCTATGATGAGACACCATGGCCAAAGCAACTTTTGTAAAAGAAAACAGTTCATTGGGACTGGCTTACAGTTTCAGAGATTTAGTTCATTATTATCATGTCTGGAAGCATTGCACCATGCTGGCCACTTCATATGAGATAAGCATTCAAACACATTGGTATAGAGCCAAACCGATTCAGACAACGGCACCATCTGCATCTGCACTTGTTTAACAAAGATGCTACCTCAAAATACAATAAATATGAAACATAGGACGTAGGGTCCCCATGCAGAGGACACTGACAGCACAACACTGTGTTTTCAGTATGCTCACTAGAGCTTCAGCTGTCTCCAGGCTTGTATAGCAGCAAGTCTTGGCCTTTGTGGACAACAATCAAAACTGGTGCTACGTCCCCATGCTTGCACAGTTAGGCTATGTTTCCCAGACTCCTGGCTATATAGTTTTGTGAAGTGACATATTAGCAAATTGGCATCTGCTAGAAAGCCTAACCCCCCATCAGAGCTCTTCTTCTTTCCTTCATTTGTCACTGATGCTTACTAATCTGAGAGTTCTTTGCTCGGGGAGTAAGGGAACTGAGTCACTGATTCACTGTTTAAATCAACTTTCTGACATCATAATAAAACCTGAGAAAATAAATAGGAAAAGGAAAGGCTGTGTTTTTGTCTCTCTGTCTGGTTGTTTGTTTGTTTGGTTGGTTGGTTGGTTGGTTGGTTGGGTTGTTTTATCTTGTGGCTTCAAATTTTTCTAGCACAGCATCATTGTTCTATGCCTGTAGTGAGATGGTACATTGTGGTACAGAGTATATGGCTAGGGAGTTGTTTAAAACCAGGAACCACAGAGAAAAAGAAGGGGTTGACGTCGCAGTGTCTTCTTCGAGGGCATGCCTACAGTGATCTACCTCTTCAGACACTGCTTAAGGTTTTCTTACCTCCCTGAAAGAGCACAGACTGAGCATCAAGATTCCAACAATAACAACAATCAATCAATCAATCAATCAATCAATAAACATGCTTAGTAGGGCATGCTAAGACCACGGACTGTTTTAAAGAGACTTGGTCACTGACCAGGAACTCTTATCTAAACTTAAGGTGAAGAATGAAAACAATATTTTCTTTCAGCCACTGAGATAATTTGAAGGTTACCTATTAAGAACATGAAGCACTACCCAGCCGTCTATTCAGCATAGTTTAGACCTAGATGCCGTGTTCATTCAATGACAGAACACCGAAATAGAAATTCTACATTTTCCTAACAAAGCATCAATTTGTTACAGGTATAAAGAGAAGCGTTCTTTAGGAGGCTGGTCATATGGGAATCATGGAAAGTGTCTAACACATATTACTAGGGAATTAATTACCTTTCCTCAGATATCACTGGGACTGCAAAGTTCAGTTTCTCCTAGGGTGTCTGAAAGAAAAAAAAAAGTGCTCGGCTCATGCTAATGAGGTTCAGTGACATTTGGACAAAAGGATACAGTGTAGTCAAATATAGCTCCTGCCACCTGCGCTCAGGTGATACCTGCCTCCTGAATGCACTTCTCCCTGCTGACAAGTGCTCAGCACCCTGAGTTCTTTGTACTGAATACAGGTCAGAGATTTGATGACTCAACAATGTTTATGGACTGGTCCAAAATTCTATTTGACTCAAACTTTCCTCCAGAGTTTTATGAAGTCTTCTTATGTGTTTGGAACTATATTCAATATTTCTCTTGCCTCTTTACATGCAGCTCTAAAACTGTCCTATAGTATAATATCATTAACTTATTACCAATGTCCCGTTACTTATCTAAGAACAAAATAACAGAATCGGGGACAAAAATTTTAAAGAAAATCTAATATTCTCTCTAACTAGGGAGAAAATGGCAGAAGAAAGTCCTTGTATGTTTCTTGTTAATGGTTGCTATTTGGCTTTTTCTTTATTATAATTTTAATTAAATTTTTCATATAATATGTTTTTGATTATGTTTAATACCCTCATCTCCTTCTGAATTTGTCCTACCTCTGCATTCATCCAATTTTATAGCTTCTATCTCTCTCAGTCTTTCTATCAAAAATAAATAAGAAACAAAAGCAAAACCAACAAACAAGCCAGGTAGTGGTGGCACACGCCTTTAATCCCAGCACTTGGGAGGCAGAGGCAGGTGGATTTCTGAGTTCAAGGCCAGCCTGGTCTACAGAGTGAGTTCCAGGACAGCCAGGGCTACACAGAGAAGCCCTGTCTCGAAAAACCAAAAAAAAAAAAAAAAAAAAAAAAAAACAAAAAAAAAAAAAAAAAAAAGAAACAAAACAACTCCAGAAAGACACAGAAATAGAAATCAAAACCAACAAACACCAATAAGTCAAAAAATGCTCCCCACAAAGACAAAAAGAAAACAAATAGTTCAGAAAAATAAAGTTGAGTTAATTTTATGATGGCTAACTTCTCCTGGGCGTGGCACTTGGCCTGGGGTATGGCTGATATAACCACTGACAGAACATTGGAAAAAACTGAATTTCCGTTCCTGAGTGGTTATCAATTACAGACAGTTTGTTCATTAGGGGTGGAGTCCCATGCTCACTTCTGCCTCTCAGCGATAGGACCCTGTCTGCCTTGAACCTGTGCAGGTTGTGTATGCTATTACGGTTTCTGTGAGCTCAGTCTTGTGTCTGGAAGATGCTCTTTTGTTGGTACCAGCTATTCTCTCTGTCTCTTAAGTTTCTCCTTCTCTTCTCTATAGCTCCCTGAATCCTGAGGGAAGGGGATTGATGAAGACAACCCATTTAAGACAGAGTGCTCCAAAGTCTCTCACTGTCTGTGCATTGTTCATTTGGGGGTCTCTGTGTTAATTATGATGTTCTACAGGAAGAAGCATCTCTGATGTGAGTTGGGTGAGGCACTGATTTATGGGTACAGCAGTGTGTCATCAATAAAACAAGTGACAGCACATGCTAGTGATAATGTGAGGAAAGTGGAACATTTAGTCATTGCTGGTGGGGATTAAAAACTGGTTGTCCTGGTTAGGTTTCATTGCTGTGACAAGACTCCATGATCAAGGCAACTCTTATAAAGGAAAACATTTAATTGGGGCTGGCTTACAGGTTCATCAGTTTAGTCCATTATCATCATGGCAGTAACTATGCCAGCATCCAGATAGATACTGTGCTGGAGGAGGAGCTGAGAGGTCTATGTCTTGATCCACAGGCAGCAGAAACTCTCCCAGACTGGCATACTTTAAGCATATATGACCTCAAAGCCCCGCCTCCATAGTAACACACTTTTTTCAACAAGAACACACCTCCTAATAGTTCCAATTCCCAAGGGACAAACATTCAAACACATGAATCTTTGGGGGCCATAAGTATTCAAACCACCACACTTGTAAAGCCACTATGAAATCATTATTCTTCAAGAAGCTTGGAATTATCTACCCTAAGATCCAACTATACCAATCTTGGGTACATGCCCACTCTCTTGAGCATATGCCCAAAGGAAGCTGTATCTTACTGCAGAAATAAATACTTGCTTCTTTATAATAGCCAGAAATCGGAAACTCTCTAGATGTGGACATCATCTGAAGAATGGATAATAAAAATGTGACATAGTTTATATAATGGAATATTATGTAGCTGCTAAGAAACTGAAATTCGTAAGTAAATAGGTGGAGATGGGGTAGGGAAGTCATCCTGACTGAGGTAACCCAGACCCAAAATAATAAATATTGTATGCTTTCTCTTATATATGGATGTTAGCATTTAAGATTTAACTATGTGTGCTATAGTCCAAATAACCACAGAGGTTAGATACTTAGTAAAAGATGGAAATATTATAGAAAATCTTCCATGTAAGGTGAAATAAGATATAGTGTTATGGAGAGATTTACTTCTAGAATGGAGATAGATATATACATACATATATATATATATATATAGTTTTTTCATTCAAGACAGGGTTTCTCTGTGTAGCCCTGGCTGTCCTGGTACTCACTCTGTAGACCAGGCTGGCCTTGAACTCAGAAATCTGCCTGCCTCTGCCTCCTCCCAAGTGCTAGGATTAAAGGCATGCGCCACCACTGCCGGGCTAGAATGGGGAAATTAAATGAGGAGTGTAAAGTAGAGAATATGGGGAGGGCCAACTAATTCTAAAGGCCATCTTAAAAACCATATAAAAACCTAATATTGTAGATGCTTCCTAAAATATGCATATATAAAAGGAATCTAAATAGAATCACCAAATAATAGGGGAAATATTGCCCCCAGTTAGTCATAATATGCCACAAAATAAAACATTCAGTGCTAGGTATGAGTGACATTTTGTTGAGTCATTTGGCCGAAATGGTTCCATGACACCCCCAACACATTGCAAAGTATTGTGAAGTCTCTCTATAACATAATGACAAAGCTGGCCCTATGGCTGAAGAGAACACTTACTTACATCATTGAACATGGAGACGTTAAGCTGGTACCTAACAAGAAGATTAACTCCTATAAATTAATATTCATGGCACTGAAGGGTACTCTGCACACTACAGGAAGAAAAGGGTAATCATCAATACAACCCAGCTACAAACCCTGTGGCTTATAACAGGTCGAAGATATACTGATGCTTGCCCATGAGACGGGTCTCAAGTTGAGGAAGTTATTAGTTGGCTATTCCCTCAGTCTCTGCCCCATCCCCCATGCCTGCATTTCTTGTAGACAGGATAAATTTGGAGTTGACAGTTTTGTGGGTAGGTTGGTGTCCCTATTGCTCTACTGGGGTTCCTGCCTGGCTACAGGAGGTGGCCTCTCAGGTTCCATATCCCCAATGTGAGTCACAGCTAAGGTCGCCCTCATTGATTGTTGAGCACCTCCCTTATTCCACGTCTCTGTTATGTCACGGAGATACCCAAATACCAATCTGGACACTATTAGTGATATTCTGTTATGCTTGCAGACAGGCACATGTTGTCCTCTGAGAGGTTCCACCCAGGAGCTGGCTCAGACAGATACAGGCACCCACAGCCAAAGAGTGGATGGAGATTGATGACTCTTATGGAAGAATAAGAGGAAGGATTACAGGACCCAAGGGGATAAGAACTCCACAGAAAGACCAACAGCATCAACTAACCTAGACCCTTGGGGCTCTCAGAGTCTGAACCATCAACCAAAGAACATACACAGGCTGGACCTAGGCCTCTCTGCACATATGTAACAGATGTTCAGCTCAGTCTTCATGTGAATCTCAAACAACTAGAGCAGGAGACATCCCAAAAGCTGTTGCCTGTATGTGAGATAGGTTCTTTTAGCTGGGATGCCTTGTCTGGCCTCAATGGGAGAGTAAGCACCAAGCCTCGCAGAGACTTGAAATGCAAGGTTGGGGAGATACGTGGGGCGGGAGGAGCACCTGCTCAGAGGAAAAGGGGAGGGGAAAAGATTGTGGGAAGGGGTAACTTGAAAGGGGGCAGTGAGCATATGTAAAGTGAATAAGAAAATAAATTTTTAAGAAAGATGTAATAAAGATGAGATGGGGGAAAAAGATATATTGATGCAATCATGGAAAGATGTTATGGGTATAACCAGCTACTTTTTGCTAGCATGTACTGTCTTCTTCATGAGATGGAACCTGTACCTCCTACTGCAAAAGGGAATGAACCTGAGATTTAACTGGTCATGAACCTAGGGGAAAAGCTTCCTTAATATACTACTAAAAGAATATGGCAACAAAATGACTCCTGATTGTATACTGATTGTTGATTGTTAATGTGAATTTTCTGGCTTACTTTTCAAGGTAACATCTGTGCCACTTAGGTTTCAAATAATGTAACAGATAACTGAGATAATGAAGAGTATATTTAGGTTCATAGTTTCCAAGGTTCCAGTTCATACTGATTAGCCGTGTTTCTCTGACCCTGTAGCGAGGGGTATATTAAGGCATGGATATGGGATAGAACTAACAGCTCATAACATGGTCAGAAGCAAAGAGAAATGGCCCTAGAGTCCAAGGTCAAAAATGTTTTTTTTTTTCTTTTTAAAACATATCTATGTTACCTTAAAACTCAGCTCATAAGGTTCTAACACTTTTGAGTAACATCAGACCAGGGACCAAACCTTTAGCACACGAACTTTGAAGGAATATTCTAGATCTGAATCATAGCATGAAGAATCTACATATACAAAAAGTAAAAGAGTCTTGGGGTCATTACGTAAAACCAAAGAAGTAACACAACTTTTCTTCAACAAACAAACAAAACAGGATTGCATTTTAATCACAGAGTACACCCCAGTCTATAAACAGTAGACTGGTACATTAAGTGCATCGGCTTGGAGCTGAGGAAGTACAAATTGTACAAAGAGCAGTGCAGAACCCAGCATGCAGTTGGGCTCCTCCTGTCTCTACTCCAGTCTACAATTTACTTGATAGAATTTTATCTGCTAAAAGGCCCTACTCTGACATCGGTCTCTTTTACTTCTGCCTTTTAAGTTTTAGGAGATTCACTGTGATGGCTTCAAAGTGTCTTTTGATAACAGACATTTGCTCTCCTTTTCAAAACTGAAAGGGGAACGAGGTAGAGCTGCATAGCGTCTGTCACCAGCCACAGCCTGTTTTCTATGTGGGCTTTGCAAATATTGGGAAACGAGATAGCATTACAGTACCTAGCTGAGTCTCTCTCTCTCTCTCTCTCTCTCTCTCTCTCTCTCTCTCTCTCTCTCTCTCTCTCGTGTGTGTGTGTGTGTGTGTGTGTGTGTGTGTGTGTGTGTGTGTGTGTGTATACATGCAGTTCAAAGCTGTCTTTATTTACCATTCTTCAAACTTTCACAAGAACCTTAGGAGATTTGGGAATGGGAAAAAGTAAGTAATTTTAAAATATAAAATCAACATAAAATCTTTTTTTTTTTTTTGGCATTAACTATCAGGTTTAATTTTATTTGAAACAGGGCCTTACACTTGATGTGTAGTTGAGTCTGGCCTTGAACTCTCCATTCTCCTCCTTCTATCTCCCAAGTGCCAGGATGACAGTAGCGTCCACCATGCCTTGAATTTTCAGTTTTGCTTTGTTTGCATCAGGCTCTTACTCCAGCTAAAGCTGGTCTGGAACTCACTATATAACAAGGTTGGCTTTCAACTCATGGCAATCCTCCTTGGAGTACCAAGACTACAGGTGTGAACCACCATGCCAAATTCACTCTCAGAGTTTTAGTGGGCATAATTCTGTTGACACTGAGGTATAACTCAGCTTCAGGTATGGAGTCCAGGTTTGAAAGAGTCTGGATGGAGACCTGTCCCATGCAACATGGAACATGTCCCTCTGTAAGATCCTTTCTCCTCTTTACCAGGACACCTGGATCCTGACCTTCAGGACCCCTGATTCTAGTATCAAATCCTTTATTCCAGCCACTAGAACTCTTTCTTACCTCTGAGTTTCTATAGCATGCCTGGTCTGCCAGTACAATCAGAGATTTTTCTTCTTTCTTTTCCCTCCCTTTCCTATTCCCCTTCCATCCCCTCCCTCCCATTTTCTCCCCTCCCCTACCCTTTCCTCCCTTCTCCCCTTCACTTCTGTCTTAGTTAGGGTTTCTATTGCTGAGAAGAGACACCATAACTAAGCAACAGAGCTGGCTTAGTTTCAGATGCTCAGTCCATTATCATCATGGCAGGAAGCATGGCAGCATCCAAGTAGGTATGGTGCTGGAGGAGCTGAGAGTTCTACATCTTGTTCCAAAGGCAAACAGGAGAAGACTGGCTTCCACATGGCTAGGAGGAGGGTCTCAAAGCCCACCTCCAAAGTGGTACACTTCCTTCAACAAGATCACACTAACTCCAACAAGGCCTCCTAATAGTGCCCCTCCTGGGTCAAGCATATTCAAATCACCACATTCCACTCACTGGCCCTTATAGGCTTGTTCAAACACATATGTCTACGGGGACCATACCTAGCCATAACACAATGCAAAATACATCAGTCCAACTTCAAAAGTCCCATCATCTGTAACAATTTCAACAATGTTAAACGTCCAAAGTTCAATGTCTTTTCTAAGATTCATTCAGTCACTTAACTGTAATCCCCTATAAAGTAAAACAACAAAAAGCAGATCACATACCTTAAACATCACAGGATCTACATTACCATTTCAAAACATCATAGTGAAGAAGTAATGAACCAAACAAGGCCAAGAACCAGCTGGGCAAACTCCAAACTCTGTACCCCCATGTCTGATATTAAATCACTCTTCAGATCTCTAACTCTTTTCACTTTGTTGACTGCAAGAAACTTCTTTCCCCTGGGCTGGTTCCACTCCCTGTTAGCAGTTTTCCTCAGCAGGTATCCCATGGATCTTGCATCTCTAACATCTCGAGGTCTCCAAGACACATGTCTTCAACATCACAGCTTCCTGTTCCAGTGTCTGGGATCCACACATGATCTTCTGGACTTCTTAAAATGGCTTGGGTCACTTCTCTAGCTCTGCCCTCTATAGCACTCTAGGCTCTAGTTGACTCCACTCCAAGGCTACTGCTCTTCCTGCTGATCATCCCATAGTACTGGCACCACTAACACACTGGGATTTCTCATTGGAACTAGGCTTCACCAATAGCTTCTCATAGTATCCCTCTATGGTGCCAAGTCTCAACTTCTTTGCATGTCCCCTTCAGTCCTGGATCATCAACTGCAACTTAGGCTGCACTTTCATCAGTGGCCCTCCCTGGACTCTCACAGTGCCAAGCCTCAGCTCTTCTCCTTGACTCCTTCATGTTTTCAAAACTAGAAATACGTGGGTGATTCTTACACATTACCAAGTGCAGCTGCAGCATGAAGTACAACCTTGGCTATCTCTGGAACACAGCTTCTCTGTGCTCTCAGAAAACACTTCCCAGAAAATTTCACCTCAGTGATGCTGGTCTCTTCTTAATCACCACTAATTTCTCAGCTCCAGCTAACCAGCATCAATTGTCCCGGTAGTCCCTTCTATTTTTCACTCTAAAGCCAGAGCCACATGGCCGAAGCTGCCAAGTTCTGCTGCTTGCTGGGGCTGGAACATGATTTGCCTGTTCTATTACACTATCACCAGCTTTCTGTTTTCCAACTCCTCCACTGCCTAAACTTGGCTGTCCTGGAACTTGATCTGTGTAGTTCCAGACCTTGAACTCAGAGATCTGCATACCTCTGTCTACTGAATGCTGGGATTAAAGGTGTGTGCCACCATGCCTGGACCTAAGCTTTTCTCTACTTGGAACTTGCTCTGTACCAGGCTGGCCTTGTACTCAGAGATCTGCTTGTTTCTGTCTCCTGGATTAAAGGTGTATACCACCATGCCTGGGCCTAAGCATTTTATGGCCACTGTTCCTCAAGATCAGGATCAAAAGCCTCAAGATCTGGGTCACAGTTGTGCTCTCTACTTCCAGATTGTAGTTTATTTCTGATTAAAAGTCCAAATGAGAACAATAATCAAGTCCCTTGTTCAACTGCAAAAGCATAAACAATACGCTTATCAGGGTGGAACCTTGCTTGAGGTCACTACTCCCTTAATCTGTTTATCTCCTTGAACATAGAGTTCAGCTCAGTTCTACTTCCTGGTACCCCTTTATTCTTTGAACCATATGTTTTGTATTTTTCTTCTTTCAGCTTGCTCCTTTTCATTAAAACACTCTTCATAAGAGTACTCTTTAGTAACCATTCAGCTAAATTTATACCAGGCTCTTTTGAGACTTCCTTTGTCAAAGCAATTAATCTAAATCTCTTTACCTTTGCCTCAGGCAGACTCTTCAGACAATGGCAAAAAGCAGCCATATTCTTCACAAAAATATCACAAGAACAGTCTCTAGGCCACATACTAACATTCTTCTCCTTTGACAACTCTTGAGCCAGGCTCACACAGTTCAAATCACCCTCAGCACCAATATTTGATATTACTACTAGGATTGCCCATTAAGGTCCATTTAAAGCATTTCACTGCTTTCCAAAGTCCCCCCAGATCCACATTCCTTTAAACAAAAGCATAGTCAGTCCTATCACAGCAATGCCCCAGTCCCTGGTACCAACTTCTGTCTTAATTAGGGTTTCCATTGCAGAGAAGAAACACCATGACCTAGGCAACTCTTATAAAGGACATCTTTTAATTGGGGCTGGCTTACAGGTTCAGAGATTCAGTCCATTACCATCATGGTGGGAGCATGGCAGTGTCCAGAAAGGCATGGTGCAGGAGGAGCTGAGAGTTCTACATCTTGTTCCAAAGGCAAACAGGAAAAGACTAGCCAAAATCAACACTTCTTTGTGAGACTATCATCTATCTAGATGATAGATGATAGTTTGCAACTTAAATTTTATATTGGATTATACTTAAAGTTTATATGGTATTTCCTCTATTATGTTTGGCCATTGGTCTGAAGCTCTTACATCTGATTTAATTAGGATAATGCTCTACTATTGTTCAAGGATATGCTGTTTATGGTTCAAATATCTGTCCTCTTTGGAAATAACTGTGAACAGTTTTAGAAACCTGCAACTTTAAGGCTAATCATATAGTCAATGACACAATTCATTCTCCAGGAGTACTGTTTAAAGATGAGCCAAATCAAGTTATATTTGAGTTCCTGGGTTTATTGTTTGCATTGTTGCATATGAAGATGACTGATTCTCAAAGACAAGCACAATCATATAGCAAAGAACTTCAATGCTATTAAAACTACAAATAGTCCTGATTAACTGCCACCTAGGCTGAAAAGCGGGTTCTGAGGCTGTTCAATTAATCACTTGGTTTAGTATTAATACAATTCCTCCAAACTCGGTGAGAAAGAATCATCAACAATGAATAATTGGTGTTTACTATTCATGAAATTGATGCAAGTTCTTAATCTGAAAACACATCTGAGGTGTCTGAATCATGTGCTTTAATTCTTCTTTAATTTACAAAAGTAAACAAGGAGTGGAGAATAGCTTACTTGGTAAAATGCTGGCCTTTTGAGTACGCAGCTGACTTCAATCCACAGAGTACATATTTTAAAATGTCAGGAGCTGGAAAGATGGCTTAGTGGGCAAGAGCTTGTTTTAAATCCCCTTGCAGAGGACTCAGGTTTCATTGTCAATACTTCCATGATGACTGACAAGCATTGCAACTCTAGTTCAAGGAGATCCAATGTTCTCTTCTGACCTCTATGGGTACCAAGTCCACACATGGTGCACAGACATACAAGCAGACATACAATGGTGCATGTTTATAATCCCAAAGCTTTACAAATGAAAAGAGAAGATTGCTGGGACTTCCAGACCAACCAGCTGTTATGTGACACTCATCTTGAGAAGACAACAATACAGAAGTCCTAACCCTAAATAGAGAACCTTCCAAAAAGCAACCTATTTTTTTTTTTTTTTACAAAGTCCTACTTGGTATATCAATGAGTTAATTGGAGCTACTTATATGAATGAGGGGTTGCCTACAGAAGCAGGGACAGCTCAAAGGCAGCTGCATCAATGACAGTCCACCCCAGCAGAGTAACCACTCATACAAGCTGGAACCTTGGAGCTCTCTGCATGACTTACTGGCAGCTCAACAGGTCACAGGTTCTCTTCCTGGCAGCTTGCCTACTCTGAGACTCCTCAGTAGTTTGAGTATATAACCTTAGAGAGGTGTGAGTCTTGTCCATCTGGCCAGTTTCAAAGACTTTCCAAGGCTAATGAGCTTTTCACTTCTTAAATATTAACCAATGCCCATATAAATCTTCTTGAATCTTAAGGAGCTTTCCCCTGTTATGGAATGTTTCTGTTTAGATGAAATTATCTCATAACACTAGCCTGAAGGCAAACTTCAGGATAGTGAACATACCTGCTTCAAAGTGAAGGTGATTGTCATGAGGAACTGCAACAATTGTACTCTGAGCTCTCTGCACACTTATTACACACATGTGCACACATAAACAATAAAAATAAATACATAAATAAATATTAAAATTTTTTCATTTTTCTATTTTGAAAAGGTATCCGTGAAGTTCGAGGGTGTTAAACAGAAGAAAAGATGGGTTTATTCAGAATAGGACCTGACATAAAATCATCCTTAAAAATAAGCTTTATTAGAAAATGGCCAGACGGAGATAGAATGTATTATAGGGGAAAGGCATCACTGTATAGGTGGCCTGAAGGGTTTTGGTGTGCAAGAGAATTATAGAATTATGGAATTATC
The DNA here is from genome assembly GCF_011762505.2 of Arvicanthis niloticus. Classification (NCBI taxonomy): domain Eukaryota; kingdom Metazoa; phylum Chordata; class Mammalia; order Rodentia; family Muridae; genus Arvicanthis; species Arvicanthis niloticus. The sequence continues at coordinate 19,749,066 of NC_047673.1, read as the reverse complement.
GACACTATTAGTTTAACATGAGAGTAGGAAACAGCTCCATGGACAGCATGGCAGAATAAGAAATGAGAGAGAGAGAGAGAGAGAGAGAGAGAGAGAGAGAGAGAGAGAGAATAAATAAGATTACAGAGAGAAAGAGAGGTTGATAGAAGGAGAGAGTTCTTTCCCCATGGGGTTGGGGGAATCTTGGTCATAATTCATTGTCAGTTTCCAGGTAGGTAGAAATAAGGAATCAAGTTTGTTTACAAATTGCTATTTCATCCTCAGTAAATAGAGACCAAAGCAGCAAGAGCTTCTCAATTGTTTGTCTTGAGCTATAGGCAGATCTAGATCTAGACTTAAATCTTCTACCCCATGGTCTAGCAGAGAGTTCTAATGAGTCTTTCCAAAGGGGTGGTCAATTTTTTTTTTTTTTTGATAAGTTCAGCCTACATAGTAAACATGTTCTGGTCTTCTCAGTATGCATATACCAAAACTTTCTTGTCATGCGGTAGCCAAAAACATGAGGTGGGAGAGAGAACCTGGCAATTGTGCAAAACTAAACCACATGTTTTCACTTGGATGATCTGCTCAGCCACCAGAATAACCACATGCCTGACAATTGTGTCCTTCATCATGACATGCTGGAAGACTCCCAAGAGATCAAGTTATGTCTATAAAGAAGTGGTGGCCTACTATTTGGGGAAGAGCTTATTGTTCTGAACTGAATTGAACAGCACCTGAACAGATGAATGCAGCTTCAGTTATACGTAGCACAGCTGGCCATGGTCCACCCTTTCCACCTTCCTACAGAAGTCTCTGAAAGAGCAAGTACAACAAGCCACACAACTGTAAATAGAGCTTGTGGAGAGCCTTGCGTTTAGCCAACATTGTATTTTCAGGTATCAATGTTTTGAATTGTCACAGTAAGCCTTGGATATCTTAGATCTAGAAATGGACAAAAGAAAGTTCAGATGATGCTGACACTAGCATAACACCCCAGCCTAAACCCTGCGTTCCATTCCAAAACTTCATTGTTAAATATAAGTCCCCGTTTAAAAATGAGTCATGGTATCCTCAAGCTTTGGTTCTGTAGGCCTGGTCCCTTAATGAACTCCAGTAGCTCATAAGTAGGGTAGATGCTGGAGTAGACCAACCCAAAGCCCAGGATCTGGGCCCGGGTAGTAGCTGTGTTGGTCAGTTCACTAGCTCTGCTGTACCCATGCTACCATGCCACCACTTGGGCTGGTTCTCAAGCACTGCCATGATGAGGGGCAGAACCAGCTCTCCCAAATCACTGTGAGGGTTCAGTATTGATGGTATAGCAGAAGCTAGTGGCCTCAAACCAGACCAATGACTCCTTGCAATGGACATTTGCAAGTAAAGCTATTTGGACAAAAGGTTATATACTGTGTATACCATGACGTGCCACAGCCTCCACAACAAGATATTTGTTTGTTTTTTGGTCAGTTTGGTTTGCTTGGTTGGTTGGTTTGATTATATATTTATTATTTTCTTTTGGAGGTGAGGTTACGAGGGTGGAGGACATGTATGGATGGACCAGGAAATGAGTGGCATTGGGATACATCATGTGAAATTCACAAAGATTTGCCATACTATGTTCTGTCTCTCTGCTGGGGGTGCCTGGGAGCACCGCTCAGGGAGGCAGAATGAAGTCTAGAATGGGCATCTGCAGCCTGTTTCTTCCTTTACCAGACCGGAAGGGGAAGTAGCCTAGTTATCTAATGCTGTGGTTCCTGGGAATCAGTAATGGGGGTCTGAGGTCTAAGCTTCCCCTCAGGGCATCCACACACCTGGCAGGAAGGGGAAGGTGGAGCCCAGGACAAGCAGAATGCCATCTGATTGGGAGTGATTACAGAGAGTACTGGTGGGCTGGGGCAGACAAGACCTTCCTTGGGCATTTTAGGTGCAGCTCTTTAAGACAACAGCCTTCCCTGTGGTGGTCCTTAATAAAGCAGGTGTCTGAGACCGATTCTTGCTTGTTCATACTGGTTTAGTTGATGGTGGATGTAAAAGCATACACTTCATTTGGGGAGAACCAGGGATTAAATATCTTTTGCAGCTGTGCATCAAATGTCATTTTGTGACAGGAATCCTTAAGTGGAAAAAAATACAAATAAAAGAAAATTTCCAAGGTAAAGTCAAAGCTAATACAGAGTAGAATAAATTGTATGCAGAAGTTAGCTTCCATTATCACCTTAAAATTAGTACAACGAACATTGATCGTTACCTGAAAAAATCTCAGGATGTAAAAGCTACACTTTATTTGGGAAGAACCAGGGATTAAATATTTTTTGCAGGAGGAATACCCAGAAAGGGATGCTCCTTGGGTAAAGGCTTGGGGCTATGGAGACAACTCAGTAGCATAGAGAAGAACTCGAGATATTTATGCTGTGTGACCCAGTGCCCATGGTCCTCCATGGGGGTGTCATGTTTACGTGTTTCAGGGCAGGTAGAAGCAGGTAGGAAATGGCTCTCCTCCTGCTATTCTCAATTCTAAGATTCCCAGGGTTCGAACTCATTCAGCTTTATTGTTTCTTATGCTTGTCTAGTCACATGGTCCCACACCCCCACAAAGAATCAATAACAATTACGGAAAAAAAAAATGAGAAACCTGGATGGAAGCAGCAACTGTTACAGCTAATATTCAAATGTCATTTAGGCTTGAATCTGTGTTAACAATCATCTGCATTTTTGTGACAGGGAAATACATTTTGGAGTTTTACCTCTCAACATGAGTATTTGCCTAATCACCTCGCTTGCAACATCTCTCCAGTTATTGGAAAGTGAACAGAACGTGAACACTTCCATCGCAACAGCTGTGCATCAGATGTCATTTTGTGACGGGAATCTTTAAAGTAGAAAAAAACTGTGGATAAAAGAAAATTTCCAAGGTAGAGTCAGAGCTAATACAGAGTAGAATAAATTGTATTCAGAAGTTAGCTTCCATTATCATCTTAAAATTAGTACAACGTACATTGATCGTTACCTAAAAACAATCCCAGGAAAAAAAATGGCATCTGAGAAACCACATCATCTCTCACGTTTGGTTCACCAGCACGAAATGGAATAGCCCCATTTCCGTCCAGCCACTGATGACAGTCAGTTTGTACATGGGGATGCTTTGCATATGCGGATACCTGCTAACATCAATCAATCAATTGTCACTGTGTAGCTAAATTCCCATGCTCTGCCTCTATGCCAGGAGCAAATGATTACTGAGTGGTTTGCTTTAGCTCTGTTACCTTTGTTCCTCCTTCCTAGACCTTCTTGCTTGGCTTTCTGTCTTCCTTGTCCAAGAGTGTTTAACCTGACTCACTGGAATCAAAATTACATAGGAAATAAATTCAGTCTTCCTAAGAAGCTTAAAGCCAAGTGAAAACCACAGTGTAGCCTGGACTTGGCAAATGGTTAGACTTGTACTGGAAGGGACCAGAACCAGGCTTCTGATTTGTACCGCCTACTGCATTTCTTTACATCAAGAACACACCAGCACCCTGTGACTTGAGCCAGAATCATTTTGAAGTAATAATAGTGACACTGATGATATTGAACTATATGACAAGAGCAATAATGATAGCAATGGAGATTTGAAAAGTATGAATAACTGTTTACATACCCTTACAACATGCCTTATGAATGTTATCTGGATTATACTCTGTAAAGAACCGTGAGAAGCTGCACTGCTGTGTTTAAAAGATGAAACCAGTGGTAAGTTGCCTGAACTACCAAGTGGTACAGCTAATATTGACATCCATGCCCTTTGATATCAGAACCTGTCTAACAAATATCAGAGAGTATGCCTGCATCATCATCATTTCTGTCCTACAGCCTTACTGCCCATCACAAAGTCAGATGAATTTTATTGCCAGATGACGTTGCTTTTATCTTTGTTCTCTCCCCCTAGGACTGTAGCAATTGATACGTGCTAAACTGGCTTCCTTTCCACTAATCTTTTTCTCTCCCAGCCATTCTTAGAGATTGCAGAACAACAGTACTGGAAAACAAACCTCTCCACACTGCTCCCATTTCAAAGCTGCCCAAGGAATCCTGCTCACTGCAGAGATAGAGATACAGACTCCTGCTCACTGCAGAGATAGAGATACAAACTCCTGCCCACTGCAGAGACAGAGATACAGACTCCTGCTCACTGCAGAGATGGAGATACAGACTCCTGCCCACTGCAGAGACAGAGATACAGACTCCTGCCCACTGCAGATATGGAGATACAGAATTAATTGGAGTGCAGAACTTCTCTAATCCCATCCTGTGCCACATCTACACCACCCATAGCTCAAATGAGCCTCCTGGCCCCCTGGTTAATTATTCTGTTTCTTCTGCTTTGCCCTTCCAGCCTTCATGCTTGGCTTTCTACATCTCCCAGAAAATCCTTTTCAGTCTGTCATGCCTTTCCTTGAGTAGTGACCTCAGTTACTCTACAGTATGAGGCTAATGTTCTTCCATTCTCTCATAAGATTCTGTACTTAGCTGTAGGATGATAATTAACTGCTTCATAGAGTTGAGTGGAGGTTATAAGTACAATAAGAGTAATGACTAAGTCGTATCTATGCCCACTATCATCCAGTCTCTTCCTTCTTTCTACTGCCTTATCTTCCTATCCATAAATGAAGTATCATGATCTATTGCTTCTGTGTAATTGATTGCTCAGGACATTCTATCTATCTATCTATCTATCTATCTATCTATCTATCTATCTATCTATCTAATCTATGTATCTAGACTCCTCTAACCCAGCAAAGCCATTCCTAAACATGCAAGTCTTCCTCTCTCTATGTTCCTCACCCAGAGATGGCTTATTCTTTTTACAAATGCAATGGACGTTTCTGGATTTGGCTTCATATCTCTGTAATTTTATCTGCTTTTATTTTGTTTCTCATATGAACTGGAGTTCTCTGATGAAGCTGCATCTGTGTTGAAGTTCTTATTGCCTAGCTAGAACTTTGGGATTGAGGAAATAGAGAACATAAGTAATGAAAGTTATCTTGGGCTATCTGTACTACTCTTGATAAGTGTTTGCAGCTAACTGTTATCAGAGGACTAGAAAATCACTAGTCACTGGCTTGTGTGCCTAAGGTAAGGATGGATCCTCTTAGGGTGTCCTTTAGGACAAAGAAGTTGCAGAGTATGAAAGAGGTCTGAGAAGCTTTGAACACAACCAGCCTTTGCAGAAATCTTAGTGCACATTTCACGAAGGGTGAACCAGAAAAACCATGTAAATCAAGCCACCTTGATCTCTTACTCACTGATGTTCTTATAAAGGCAGATGAGAAAACTGCATTCTGCCCAGAATGTGAGTTATGGGTATAAAAACCTACACTGCATCTCCTCATAAAACAGAGTGATTAGTAATTAAGCAGACTCTACTATTGTTGCTTTTAACTTTCTGTCATTCAAGGGCTATTCTGTGTGCCCCCAAAATATAGATCTTTGAGACAAAAAATATCTATCCTAATTTAGTATCTTGAGTTACCAAATAGCTTTTGTTATCTTTGAGTCAGGATGTATTTACTGTCATTGTTTACCTTGTGGCTTTGTGGCTTGTTTAAAGCTCACGTTTTATTTCTTATTCCTTTTTTAACTGAGTAGTGATAAACAGTTTGGTACTTACTTGCTTAAACTTTAGCATCGAGAAATTATAAGGTACTACTCTTGTCTGTTCTCTCCTTCCCCGTCTAGCCAAACTTAACTTCAGTATCTGACCTAAGATCTTTGAACTGTTAAGCAAAAGTTAGAACCTATTATTAAACATTATGACCCACTAGACTCTACCAAGCCTAAAGTAAAGAATTAACATCGGGAACCTAAGAAGGAAGATTCCTGCTCTTCTATAGTTCTTTCAACATAACGCCCCCACCAATATTAGGTAAACACATTGACTTGTAATTCTTCTTTGCTCTATGCACATAAAAATTCATATGCTCTTTTACAGAGTAGAACATTTTGGTCAGTGTCATATGAGTACATATTGTTGGGCTCTCCTCACTCATATTACCTTAGAATGAACTGTCTCTTGTTCCTTTTGGAGCAGGGGTTGTACTACATCAATACCTGTCCACAGCTTAGTTCTCTCATATTAAATATATCTATTGAAGCTTTTATCAAAAGGCAGCTTTTAGTTGCCACAGACCACCCCAGTCAGGTATGGGAGAGTCCCTGGGATAAGAGTCCTCAAAGGCTAGGTGGGTAAGGATTCGGTGGTGACAAACAGAAACAAACACAGAGGCAGTTTGAATCTAAGTATATTTTGCAGCTCTCAAGCAAGGGTTCTTATACATAGAAAAAAAAAAACCAAATATTACAGCTCCTAGGAGATGAATACAGGAGAGCAATCATCAAAGCACAAGGATCATCCAAGCATATCAACTCTAAAATGATATACTCAATAAATCACAAATAGAACAGGTAACATCATTATTATTATTTGACATGATAGAAATCATTCAAGTGTCACAACTCTGAAAGGATGTGTTCAGTGGGGCCGCCATCCAAGGCTGGAGGCAGATCTCCAAGAGCAGGTTAATAAATCTTTATAATCAACTATTATTTAACATCTAATACCTGATTTTTTTTATAAATCTTCAATGCATAAATTTAAACTATTTTAATTCTTTTATTTAAGGCTTTCTTTACCATATACCAAAACCCTCCTCTGATGACACACAGGTAGCCATATGAAATTGTCCCGTTGGGAAAGTTTTATTTATCATAATATTATTATATAGCTTTGTGAATGATTACAAAGTAAAGCGTCAGTTTCCCTGGAGGCAAGGTCATGTTAGTGACCCCATCTCAAGGGATGGTTTCTTACCCATTTTCTTTGCTTAAGATCTTGGCCTAGGCTATCAGGAATATGTTGTAAATAAGAAAAGCAATAAAAGAAAATAAAACAGATAAGTTGCCATGAGAACTATGACTCAATGTTTTATTCTGGGCAAGAGTTCCACAACTGGTTCCAGGAGGCCTCCTTCTTTTGAAGTTTTCACCTAAGTCTGCGGAACTTGTCACACAGATTCTACTGGGGTTGGTGTGGCACTTAGTCATCTTTGTTCAAACTTCATAGTCAATGAAAACATTCTTACTTTTTTCCCCCTCTGGCCTAACCCCAAGCTATGTGTGATAGACAAATGAAGGAACGTTGGGACCAGTTACATTGCTCATGCCTGGATCTTCCCTTTTATTTCCCATTTACAACAGAAAAGACTTGTAGAAACATGCATGGAAACATGAGTTCATTCTGGAATATGTTCTAAAATGTATCCTCTTGCTGATAGCTCTTATATGTATCAAGATGGGCCTTGGTCTGAGTGCATGGAACAGGAAGTTGTTGAAGTACTCACTAAAGTCTAGCCATATCCATAGCTTACACATCATGTTAGTATTTCCACCAAGCATTTTCATACATTTGATAATTAAACCAACCTCTTTTTTTCAGCTAAGAAAACTATAGAAGTATAACCTGTATAAGCACATGGAAACCACATATGGCAAATATGGGAATATGTTGTTTAAAATATATAGTCCTTGGTTTTTGTTTGTAATTCCTAATATCCTTGGAATATTCAAAATGATTTTTTTGTTTTTCAATGAGTTGACTTTTCCCTAGAACCCTCTACATAGCTTCAGGATGAGGACTGGCCATCAGAAATGCCAAAGTATAAGTAAAAGATTAAACTTGATGGACCACTGCCCAAACTCCGCAGAGGGATAAGAATAGAAAATGAAATTGTCCAGAGATTTGATTAAACAGACCACTATAAAGATGAATTCCCCAAACCCTACAACCTGAAACATTAAAGAACTTCAGGATATGTGAACAGTAAGAAAGGAAATAAAAACTTCATGCACCTTGCCTACACTTTGCCTTCTTAGTTGTTCATCAGTATCCTTGATCGTAACGTCTATAGCAAATCATTATGCATAGATATTTTCACAAAGTTTATGAGCTTCCTTAGCAGATTAATTAAAATTTAAAAGGGCATAGAGAAGTCTTCATTTTTTACTGGCTTGTCAGAACAATAGGTAAAGCAATCTAAGCCCTTAATTGGTACTTGAAGTAGACAAGGCAAAAAGCTATCCTAGGGTCTAAGTTTCAATTTTGCAGGATGTGCCTCTGTCTCCAAGTAGTATCAGTTATGAAATGGTCTGGAGGATACCCACCTGGTATTAATTATAGAGTTAACTTCTTGCTGCTGGGTTAACATCCCCACCTTAAAAACACTGAATTGATACATGTTTTAAGAGTAAATAAGTGAGTCTTTCCCTGAGACAAAAGAAGAAATATAAATATAAATCAGGCTGCCTGGCAGCTGAAAAATATGCTCAACTCCACCTTACTTATAACTAAAAACATTTAGGTGGTTATTCCAGATAGCTTCTATGAGCTCCCAAGATTCTCACCTTGACAAGTTCCACTTTAAATAGTCATAGGGAGTGACTTTTTAGGGGATAAACAGTTTTTAAAGTCTCTTCAAGGAAATATGTGGAAAGGAGAGTCAACCAAATTTTCCGTGATCATAGGACCGAATATTTCAACAGATTTGAAATCAGGTTTTGATCCAAAATAGGTTTTGGATCATCCAAAGCTGATAGTAGTGGAGTTCCATCTAAGTCAATTGTTTTCTGTCACTACAAAATTGGTTTGGTTTTGATGTTGCCAAGCCTGTATTTTTACAAAGATGTGTTCAACTAAAGTATGAACAAAATATTAACCACCAGAATTTGCTAATAGACCTTCAGAGTATTTTTAAAGATAATGAGCTAAAAATCAAGCCTTCAGCATGGAAATATGGGCAACTTAATTGGAATTATTAGCTTGGTCCTGGTCATGGCCAAAGCATCATTCTGGTTGTACATAAATGTTCTACCTGGATACCATACAGCCATTCCCCTCATATTACTGTTTATGAGTTTAAATGTTAAGCTGTAATTAATTGTAACACATGTACAAAAATATCAAAAACTGCAGAGATTAGCATAGCTCCTATCCAATGATGACCTTCAAATGTGTGAATTTTTCTTTATTATAAAATAACATACAAATAAAACACACCTCAAGCTAATCCATGTTTTGACCAACCAACATGAGAAAAGCAGAATACATTTACATAACTCCTGTGAGTTGTATAGCCTGTGTTCTCACTGGAAGTGCGTAGGCACAATTTGATAAGTGTTGATGTCTGACCTCACCACTGTATTGAGAGGAGTTTGGAAAAACGGAAGGACAGGCTCAGCTTCTGCCTGTGCCTGCTCTGTGACTATAGACATAACATTCAATACTTGTGAGCCTCATATAGTAGGAAGAGAAGGGCACCTACATAGTAAACCTTCTGAGAAGATGTTCTGCCCTCAAGGGGTTTCTTGTACTTGCCAAGAATATAAACTCCTTAAGGATTGCATATGCTATCATTCCAGTGTATACTGGTTTCTCACCTCTGTCTACGCATGTCTGTGCTCATTCACTGGCACATTGACTTTCTTGCCAGCCAGCAGCTACAGACCGGAAGAAATCCTGAAGTTTGACTCCATTCACTTTGAACAGCCCTTTTGTCTACTCTGTGCTGCACAAATATCTGTTATTTTCTATTGTTGATGCTGCTGCCATTTCTATAAGCTCCCACAGAGCTTATACTGTCAATATGGGGATTCTCTTCAAATCCCATCTGCTGGCCTGATTCAGCATATGAGAGGATGGGAGGCAATGTATTGTATAGTCTACAGTGAGTATCACTGTAACCTCATCACACCATTCTGCTCTTTCTCGCCCTGGCCTTCCAGGGTCTGCAGAATAACATCAAGGACAGAGCAGAACACAAAACCCTAGTGTAAAAAGGAGCTACAGGCCAAGGTAATGCACATCTGAGACCAGGGAACCACTGAAATAGATTTTGGTTAAAGTTAGCCTACACTTAATGTCTCTTCTTAAGATTTCAATATTTGATTCCTCCCCAGGACATTTGCTGACATAAAGTGACAGTTCTCAGAAACTTTCCAGAAGAATTTAAGATAAAACCTCAAAATCAAGAGGTCAATAGTCACTGTAACTGGTCCAAACAACCCATGAGCTAGATGTTACTTTGAATGCAATTCTCTGAGTCCTCAGGGCTCTTGTGCAGGCCTACCTCAGAAACACCATTAAAATATTTGAGTTTTGGTCCCCAGGACCTCCATACTTATTTAAATTTGATCAGCTCAGAGTCAAACTACTTTTACTATATTAGAATTATTCATGGGAATTAAAAAAAAAACAGTTGTGTTACTAAAGGACATTTGAACACATCTGAAATGGTGCCCGTGGGGTCTTGTGTTGAGCTTCTAATCCTATCCTATACTAGGTGAACTTGTAATTTTTAAAAATTATGGGTTCAAATAGCCACAAAACTTTAAATGACATACAGGAGGAAGAATCAAAGTAGTTACAACTGGGAGAGACTCATAGCCACAAAACTTGTGAAAAGCAGGAGGATTTAGCTTCTATACTTTAATTTCTTACTCAGTTTCTCAAAACTATCCCCTTCCTGTCTCCAATTCCTCACCTTGCATTCATAATTCAGCCCATTTTTATCTGACCCATCTCTACGTCACCCACTGCAACCAATTCCACCATGAGACTATATTACATATCCACCTCTCTAAAATTCTCACTTAGCATCTGCAGTACAGGGGCAGCAACTTTCTTCTTTCCAAACGTTGACCTTTTAGACTCTGGAACTTGGATGCCTGTGGCTCTGTTTCTGTATCCTACATGTCACCCTTGCATCTTCTTGTCCCCAGCTCATTAGTTCTGTCCTAAGATTGCTTAACTTGTTAAGAGAGCTCATCCCCTCCCCTGATTTCAACTCTATTGAAGGACTAAGGCCATTTAACTGCTTCAACCCCTGGACTGTAGATTCCCAAATTCTCACTGGTATTGGTCACAGACATCTCCTTGGAAAGTATCCAAATGTTATTTCACCATCTTCCATATAATCTGATCCTACATCTTAGTGAACCCATAGTTATCCATGTCACTCTCAGCGTATTTGCCCAATATGGAAATCTAGGCATCCTTGAATACTCCAAAATACTCAACTACTCTCCTCTTTTTTGTCCTCCCCATATTTAATCACTGATAAGGAACCACAGTGACTCCTAAGTGTTTCTTACAGCTTCCTATGTTACCCACCTCCACCTATATACTTAACACCAGCTAAGACCCCCTGTTTTGCTAGTGTTATTTATTACCCCCACACACCCTCATCTACCAAGCTTTAAATCAATCAATCTTTCTGAAATATAAATTATTAGTTCCACTTTTAACCATTCTGCAGCTATGACTTTGATAAATTCAAGTACTGTACTAGCTTCCAAGACAAGTCACAATCTAACTCCTGAGCTCTGAGACCCAACTTCTTATATTCTACCAGAGTCTGGGTTTAAACACCCTTTGTTTCTGTGGCCTCGCCATGTGCTTCTCTTGTCTTTAGCTTGAATGGGCTTCAGAGTTCTTCATAGGTCACTTCCTGAAAAAGGTGTCGGCAAGTCCCCAAAGTCCTGGCAACCGTAGCACCTATGTGCTCCCAGGGCACCATCGCTTGCTTTATGTGAGCAATCATCACTCTGTCCATTTACTTTTCCTATCTCCCACACAGAAAGCAATCTTTAAAATGACAGAACTCCGTTATCTCCCTTAACAGCACGCTTAGCATTCAGTGACAAATCCCCGATGAAGGAACAAATTGATCATCTCCATATAACAAAGGAGATTGTGCCTTAAAGCAGGGACTCATGATAGTTGGCATTTGAAATGTATAAAAAGGAATGGGAACAGAAAAACTGTGGGGAATTGGGTTCTCAGAATTAAAGGGATTGTTTACCATTGCTTAAAGCACTTGTCATAGGAGTTATATAAAACAAGATAAGAATTAAATATTACTCAAATCAGCACATAAATATGTAAACTGGCAATAATTACATTGGAAATATAGATTCTGATAGGAGAGACTGCATAGTAAGAAGGAAACACTAAAGGTACCCAAGATCTCCGAACGTAAGCCCCTAAGCCTTTGGTTGGGAGAGCATTCAATCAAGAAGTATTCAAGAAGTACTAATATGTTTCATGGATACTGGCTGACCTAGGTCTGAAAGGACTCAGAAATCCAACTATGAGTTTTGATTTAATAGGCTTACAGCTAATAGCAAATCACTACACTGATGGTATGCACAAAAGCTGGGAAAGGAGAAAGCACCAAAATTACATACAGAAGTGAACCACTGGAGAGGTGTCCTGGAGCGGTAAAGGCTAAGCTGTGTAATGCGGAGAAGGTAAGCAGGACTTAATCTGACTGAAAAGACAGAATTTTCAGGGTGCAGGGTAGAGGATGCAGTCAAAAAATTTAAAAAGTAATTAAGGGCAGACACGAAGCCAGAGCCTCATGCTTGGAGGAGGGGACAGTGACAAGACTCAAACTCAGGCATTGCAACCATACTTGGGGCTCTAAAGGTAAGTAGTCTCTGGTTTAGAGAGATAAATATGGCTGGAGAGATGGCTCAGCAATTAATAGCACTGGCTGCTGTAGTTCCGAGAAGTCTAATGCCTCTTCTGACTTCTGTGGCATAGCACACACACAAGTATACATACACTCATACAGGATAAACATCCGCAAATAAAACATAAAAATTTAAATATAATTTAAAACCAACTAATAAGGTATATATTTTATAAATATTATTTTTATATTTTAAATATTTTATAAATATGTTATAAATATAAATGAAATTAATATAACCAGATGTTACATTTTTTTTTAAATTTTACTCAATGTATTACAAAGTGGAGAGATCAGAAGAGGCAATAGTCTGGGAGTTTTAGATAACACTAAACATAAATGCCTCCCTTCTACAGATGACAGCTCCCTCCCTCCTCTCACTTTGATGGTAGTGGGTGGCTTGGGGGTGATCTCGGGTTTAAAATTAGAGAGCCAAGGTACCACCTCCAACCCCACAAATGCTGAATTTTCTCCCATCTGGTACCTTAGCAAAATTATCCTTCCACACAGACTGCAAAGGTCAAACTTCTGAATTCCATTCGTGGGGTGAAGGGCATCTCTGAGGATAGATAATGAAGCAGAACATGGTGAATAAAGCAAGGAGCTTGCTAATCTTTAAAATGACTTTGTGCTAAGGAAAACCTCCTGCCAGGTTTAGCCTGTGCCTCCAGGGCCCTTACCTAGACGTAGAGAGAATCTATTTTCTCCGAATATTGTTTATGAAACATTAAAAACTTTGTAAATTCAGAGCGTTTAGATCGACACCTTTGTTAAAATGTCAATACAAGAACAGCTGGCTTATCCCCTTTCCTGGGGAGGAAAGGCATTCCTGAATGTTCCTAGCAGATCTGTCATCTCTTCCTCAAGCCAAGTGACAAGTGAGTTATACAGAGGGGCTTCAAAAAGTTCAAACCATATTGCATAGCAGATGCTCAGAAGCGATTATTCAGAGAGTCTGCCTGGGCCCCCCATTGCCCTCCGATTCCCTTGAAGCAATTTATGACCTACTCTCTCTTTGCCTCACTTATGGTGTGACCACATTAATCCAGAAGATGCATTAGCCTCACCCCTATTTCAGGTTTTTTGAAACCCTCCCCCAGTCCCCACATCCCGCCACCATCTATATACATTATGTTCTTTTATCTATTGTCTAAAGCAGATATACATTAGTGCCAAATGACCAACTTGATATATACTGAACTTTTACCTAATTCACTAGTTCTATTCTTTCCTGCTTTTGCTCTACCATAAATTCTCTAGCAGCTTTCATTTTTTTGAAGCTAACGATCTCTCTTGTTCCTATTTCATCTTACTTCCCAATCTATCTCATCTTAAAGTTAACTTGGCTTAAAAGTAACATGATGCTCACTCTATCTGATACTCTGCAGAGCATCTTCAGATACCCATTGAGACGTGCTTCGTTATAATTCTTCAAACAGCGAAATCTCATCTTTGACATATTGAGACCACAAAACATTTTGCATTTATACATCAGGTTGAATTCATTTTTATTACCTACACCACAGCAAATCAAGTGAATTAGAGTTGGAAAAGTCTTATTAGAACCGAGAGTCCTCCCTCAGGGGCTGTGTAAGAATGTTACTTATAATTCAGCATTTATTAGGGGTTTGGAATGGACTAGCTTGTTACAGAACAAAGATTCAGGGTTAGTTTTGCTGCAAGTTATTTACAATAACTCACCATCATCCTGTCCATTTTTCTCTTTAAAGGGCTACAGAAATGGAGCTTATAATTCCACAAACAAACATTGCATGACATGATAATTTTCTTAAGAAAAATACCTTCTAGTATCTAGCCTATACATTTAGTTGCGGAAAAAGATTAATTTACTTTATTCTAGCTTAAGAAGCCAGAACAAAATAAATGCCTAATATATGAACACTGACAACAAATTTTTTCAGAATTCATTCTATTTCCTTTTCTATCTTTAAGCAGCAGGGGGAAAAAGTAATTGCTAGTCTATACTCTTTCCTACTTTGTAATAATTGAATGGTATACAAACATCTTTATATTTTTCTGAACTCTTCTTGGTTTTCATGAAAATACGTTTATAAATATTCTATGGCTGAATGAATGGCACAGCACTTAAACAATGAAGGGCACACAAAGATATACTACTGAGTATAGAGTAAGTACTAGTCTTAAAAAATAATTAGTTTCTTGTGGCAGAATCCCACTCTCAAAAAAAAAAAACCATCCTCCTGCCTCAGCCTCTCAAATACTGGGATTACAAGTGTATGCTGCTATAGCTGACTTGGACAAGCTTTCTGATAGCATGTGTTTGTGATGAACTAGGCTCAGCTTTGTATTGTCATGCAGAAATTATAACAATAATTTGAATATTCATTATTTTAGAGAGTTCATAATTCAAATCTACTATCTCCAACAGACCAGAAAAAAAATAAGTAGATGTGAAAATCAGAAAATTTAAATTAACTGACATTCACGACAGAATTTCATCTACCATAGAAAACTAATTTTAACTAATGTATAATATTGTCTACTAAGTAAGAAGTTTCCAAATAAAATGGGCTTAGATTACTGGAGAAGAATGACAAGAATGAGCAAGATAGTGGATACTCTCTTTTTCTCTTTTCAGTCAGTTAATTGAACCACATAGTTATTGGTTGCAGACAGGAATACTACATCAATAAATGTAGAAAACATGTAGCCATTCAATGAACTGCATGTTTTATTATATCTTATGTAAAATGAAGTTCCCAGGAGTAAGAGGCACACCAAAGCCAGTGGCTCTGTAAGGCTGATGAACTGACTAGAATTTCTTTGATTGTGGATATCTGGAATGGTCTACGTTCAGAATCAAACTATTTGGAGCCATCTTTAACTCTCTTAAGAGTTATTTATTTATCTATTTATTATTTATCTATTTATTGCCCATCTCTGTGTTTGGCCTAACACCTTGCCTTAAAACGATTAGGAAAATTCTTTTTTAGCTTCCTTTAGCACAAAAGCTAAGGATATCACCAGAGAGCATCTGAAGCTTGTAGTGAAGTCTCCTTGGTTTGCTCTAAAGCCCCTTCCTTCCAGATGCATCTACCAACATATTTTTAAATGCCTTGATATATGACTCTATTTTACTACCATAAAACTTCATTAAACTGTTACTACCTTAGAAAATGGTATTTTGGGTAAACTGAATCTGTGTTCCCAGACCATGCACACGCATATTGTATGCCAGAATAGTCTCTTATTCTCTTTGGGGTGTGAGTTGTGTTTTCATGTCTACATTTATCAATTATTCAGGACCAGAATCTATGCATCAGATACAAGTACCCCAGACTGCAGTTTATAACTAATTGTCTTATCTTAATTGTAGAAATACTAATTAATTTCTCGCAAAGAAGAAGATTTATAAAGAAATCTTTATAAATCTGTAAAGATTTATACTGTAAAGATTTATAAAGAAAATCCATATTATTTTCAAAACAAATCATTGATACTCTAGTCTCCTGCTATATAAAAAAATGGTCTTTGGGTAGTAGCTCTTTTCTAGACATTTTTCTGATCTATCACATTCTTCTCAAATTCCCCTCTACCCTGGCCTCAGACAAGTAGCAGAGGCACATAAAGATGCATCACAAGGCATTTTCCTAAAAACAAAAATATTTGTCATTAAGGAAATCTAACACTCTTACCCTAAGGACATGGGAAGTGAAGAAATAAGAAGGGAAAACCTGTGCAATGAAAGAGCAAATACCTGCAATGGTTGATTAAATGGTAGGTGACTGTATGTGTTAGTTGCATTAAATGATGCATTCAGGGATAGCTAAGGAAGAAAGTTGCATACATGATGGACATTAGAGGACAACTTTGGACAGTTGGCACTCTCCTTCAGCTTGATTTGGAATCTGATCTAAGTTACTAATCTTGCAAGGGAAGTGACTTTACCTAGAGAACCATCTTATTGGCTCCCACAAGAAAAGTTTAAGAGCTCATGTGTGCATATCAGAAAACTGTGGTCTCAGATATGTCACACACTGGCCAAACAACTTTTGGAAGCATATATTCCTCTTTCTATTTTTAGTCTATTTCTCTACAAACTCAATAAAAACATTCAGTTGAGTAATGACCAGGGATTTACTTTTTAAAGTATCATTTATTAAAATTTTTATACTGATAAAGTATCTTTTGTGTATCTTACTATGGTCTAAAGCAGTGGTTCTCAATCTGTAGGTTGGGACCCCATTGGTGCTCACATATCAGGTATTCTTCTTATCAGATAGTTACATTATGATTCATAACAATAGAAAAATCACAGTTGTGAATTAACAATGAAGATAATTTTATGGTTGGGGAGGTCACCAAAACATTTGGAGCTGTACTAAAGGTGTTGAGAACAACTGCTCCTTAGAATATAATGTGTTGCTTGGTATCCTAACTACACCCAATACAGAAGCTTATTATGATATTAAAATTCCATGAGTAATTTTATTTCTTGTTGGGGAGTAAAACTTAATCTTTTTCACTTGATCACAGTCCAGCAAGGCAGGCATTGGTATCCTTCACTCTATAGAGGAGGAGACTGACGTTCCAAGAATATAAAGAGCTTCTTCCTTGAGTCCTAAACTGCATTCTGAGCACTGAATATCATGTCAAGTGTTTATGTGACCAACCAAATTATATTAATATTAAAATTTAAAATTATTTTGCCATTGAAATATAGTAGTAAAAATTATACTCCAAATATAATAAAGCTTTGATGTTATGCTAGTCATGGTTCTCAATACTTTATAAGCGCTTTGTTATAACAATAATACTGAATGGACTAGAGAGACAAAAGGACAAAGAAATGAAAGTGACACAATGTATCTTGAATCCCCAGGAGATGCTAGAGTTGTTTGCCCCATAATGCCTCTCCAGATACAACCTTGTTTGGAAACTAAATACTTGTCTCAAAAAAAATCAGGAAATGCTAACAAAGGTGTGTCACTGCAAAGCTATCTGATGGAACATTTTCAATGTTCTCATTATTAGTCGTAACTTTTAAGCACTTCAAAAATCATCGTGGTCAAATCACTGCTTTATTATTTCAGGGTGCTCAGAACCATTCCCAGAGGCATCAGTTAACTGTTGTGGCTTATGGCCAGCTTCAACCTCATGTAGCCTCAAGACTAATCAGATTCCCACCCTGTGAAAGGAACTTGATTGCCTCAGTAAATTTATGTGCATCACTACAGCTCTGAAGGTGTGCTTCCCCATATGCAACCATATTTCATAAGTGATTTGTAAGTTAGAAATTGCAAATCAAACTTACTTTAATGTATTTTAATGTACAGGAACCACTGGGCAACTACATATGTGTTAAATCAAAACCTTGGAGACCAAGTACTGATTGAAGTAAAGCAATTATAGAATCATGGCAAGTACTAGTCAGAATAGAGAAGAAACAGGCTTAGAAACTCCAAGGACTCAGAGTGATGTAGTCGTTTCACTGTATCCACAGGGTCAGAGCTGACTCTCTAGACATTTTTCATAAATGTCTAGAAAGTAAAGCATTGTAACCTGCATTGCCTATGTACATGTGGGTGGGGCTGGACAACAGAACATAGAGGAACTTTTGTGGTAAGATGATGATCCATACGAAAATATTTGTGTTTCTTGATTGCTCAGGGTTAACAGCCCAGAAAGCTTATTGTGAACAGGGTAAGTGGCTGACCCATATGATAAGCAGTGACAGGATTCAGGGCAAGATTTAAACATGGGACCCTCTGGAGCTCCCTAGCCTCAGCCAGCTATCTACTAGTTACTATCCCTTAACTCTTCATCACATTACCCATCTGTATTTTTGCTTCTATAATTAAATTTAGAACATCTAAGTGGGCTTTGTTTCATCATTTGCATGAAGCCAAAGGTTGTTTTTTTGTTTGTTTGTTTGTTTGTTTGTTTTGGTTTTTTTTTCTCTTTTCCATTCTCATTTGGATCTTCTTTCTCCTTAACTCATCTTTAAAGATACCTGGCATAGACAAAATTTTCATGACTAACTGGTAGGCTTACTTTTTAATTATTTCTTTTATTTTTGAGATTATGGTATAATTACACAATTTCCTCCTTTCCTTTCCTCCACCTAAACTCTTCCACATCCCTCTTCTCACTCTCTTTAAAATCCATGCCTCTTTATTTTGTTGTTTAATGCAGATATGTATATGTATAAATGCAGTTATCATTTGGCAATTAAAATAAAACAAAACAAAATTTCTTGGGTGAAGGGAAGAAGACGAACTGTTAAAAGAATTCTCAGCATATGAATGATGCTAAAATCACATAGCTTTTGTTCTTTTTAAGTTTTGTTTACACCACAAGAAAAATAAAGTTGCAAGATCCTCATTGTGAATGCTCTGTTTGATATAATAGTATATAACTTCATGACATAAAACTTTCAAGTCTGAGTTCCCCATATTTATAGATTCCTAAGTGTAACCTTCTCAGTCTATATAATGTTACTTATATGTACATTTTCAGGGATAGCCATTTGGAATTAGATAACTAATTGGTACAAAAACCCAGCTGAAAATTGGGCCAAGATTTGTGTGTACACTAAAAGTGCTTACAGTATCTTTGGTCAATTTCTAGTCTTCTATGAACTGAGAGTAACAAATAATTAGTTTTCTCAGTAGGGTTCTTTTTCTGGCTATGACACATCAAACAGGTATAACATATTTTTGTCAGAAAGCAATATCCCAATTTATACTCCAAGCAATTATACTAAGTCCACAGATGGAAGCCGACATGGAAAAAAAGTAAGATTTACATGAATCCAGCAAAGGTTTTCTTTCACCATCTGCAAACAGCCAATTTATTAAACGTATACACTTTTCCTGAGGCATGTGTACACCCAAAGTTAGTTTGTAGGATTTCTCCTTAGTCTCAAAGAATATTCTGACCTTTCACAGTAAAGACAATAAATGTCCTTCACTCTTATTATCCCCTTAATCTGGTAACTATTCAATGTTAATCTTGATGATGTGTGTCGCTACCCACGTCCAACCCGTGGAATAAGGCAACAGCAACCATGTTCTTCTTCAAGCGGTTTATTCAGCTATCCCTGTACAATGAGCTTCTTCTCGGTCTTCTCTCTCTTCTCTCCTCCCCATACATCCCCTTAAAACCTTTTCCTTGTTCTAATCAGCGATTGCCATGATGTCACTACTAATTGGCCACACCTCTCAGCGCATACAACTCCATATATGGAGTTGTTTTTTCTCTCAAGCAATGCCTATGCCAAGCGTCACCTTGTAATGGCGAGAGCGGAGCCACTTCCCACAGCTCCCCCTTTTTTGTTTTATGCAAGCAGAAGGACATAGAGGTCTGACCCCCTGTATTTGAAGGGAGATTGTCAACCCCATTTTTACCACCTGCGGTCTACAGTATGGTTACCATGGGCGACCCAACCCGATGCTGTTTTCCAGGGGACAGGAACTATGGCAATACCTGTATGCAGTCAGACATATGTCCGAGGGTGTACAGTGCCCTCTACGGTGCTATGCCCTACATCCTGCTGCATGTTACAACTCAGAGCTCTTCAAATAGCTTAGCCAGATTTGCAGGGACTGGCCTCCTTTAAGAGCAGTAAATGCTTGAACAATCACGGCATTAGTGTTGCGCTGTTGCATACGCATCTTCAGAATGGACCATAGTGCTAGGCAACTGACAAGAGCAAGGCAAAAGGCTAAGGGCTGCAATTCCCGCTCATTCTTTTAGGTGGCTCATTGCAGATCAGATCCAGGAGGCCAGGCCCTCAGCAACAGACAGGTCAACACGTGTAGAATTCACATGCACCATGGCTAGCCGCAGCTTCTGCATCAAGCCATCGAAATCTTCCGTCCAATTTCCTGTAAAATACTGAGACAAATTTCTAGACAAATGAGCTGCTTGACTTGCATTGGGTAATTAATCTGTTGGTTGGCAAACCTACCCTGTCTTAGTAACATGTCTTGATTCCAGGCCTGTTGACCTGCAGCCGCATTAGCGGCCTGCTCTGCTGAGAACCCTATGAAAAATGCTTTCCAATCAAGATATTGGCCAGGAGTTAAGCAGGCCTTGGCTAGGCTCATCCAATCACTTGGGGTCATGCAAAATCGATGAAGATATTCTAATTGTGTTATGACAAAAGCTGCACTAGTGCCATAAACATGGACCCTCTCTGCGAGCCATTGAATTATTTTAAATTCCAAGGGCTCATGTACTCTATTTCCCCCTCCATCCTGAAATACAGGGGAGCACGGTTGCACCCTAGCTTCTCTCCAGGCCTCTGGACAGAAACTCCGTCTGCTAGACATAGCTATTTCCGGGACATAGGGTGGTGGCCACAGCAAATTTGGCAGCCCTGGGACAAAAGGTTCCACATTAAGTTCTGCCTTCTCCAGCCTTCTTACTAATTTTTCTAGCTCTTCCTCAGTATCTGTATCCTCTCCCTCCTCATCTGTTTCTTCTGATTCCTCTGACTTTGCAGATCTCTCCTCTTTTAATTGCTCTAACACTTTGGATCCTTTTTTTAAGTTCCTTCTGACATCTTTCTTCTTTATCCTGGATGCAGCTACGCACCAACTTCCACAAAGGGCAGACACCACCTTTTAACTCTCCTTGCTCCCATACAAGATCAAGATCCCTCCTAAGCTTATCCCAGCTTCTAAGTGTCAAGTGACCTGAAACAGCAAACCATGGGGCCACTTTATCAATTTCTTGTAAAAAATTTTTCTAATGTAGAGGACTTTATCCCCAGCCCCTTTGCCTTTAACAGCTCTCGTAGGATGACAAAAATTGTATGACTCTGTGAAGTTCCCATCTTATAAGAAACTTGTCCAAAAACCCGGAATTTTTATTGGCTAGTTTCACTTTTGCACTTTATTGTCTCCTCCAAGAGCCTGACTTGTCCCACTAATGGGGAACCTACTTTCCCTTTCAACTTTCACTTTCAACTTTCACTTTCAACTCTCACTTTCAACTCATCCCAATACTGGGAACCTATCTTGTCCCACTTACCTGGGAACTTACCCAGTCGACTGTCCTGAAACCACAAGAAGTTCTGAATACATCCCTAGAGGTTTCGGTGGCTACCCACTTCCGACCCGCGAAATAAGGCAACGGCAACTGTGTTCTTCTTCAAGAGGTTTATTCAGCTATCCCTGTACAACGAGCTTCTTCTCTCTCTTCTCTCCTCCCCATGCATCCCCTTAAGACCTTTTCCTTGTTCCAATCAGCGATTGCCACGATGTCACTACTAATTGGCCACACCTCTAAGCGCATACAACTTCATATATGGAGTTTGTCTTTTCCCTCAAGCAATGCCTATGCCAAGCACCACCTTGTAATGGCGAGAGTGGAGCCGCTTCCCACAGATGTGGGCTTTGAAGTGATAAAAATCCAGGAACTCTTCATCAGCTTATAAAACTGGCTCTTCTTTCTGTCTGGAATGTTTTAGCTACAGTTGTCTGCACAGCTCACTCCTATTCCTGATTCACACTTCTTATGTATAAGCACGCTGTCTTAGTTTTTGCTCCTGCTTCTGTAATAAAATGTTCTGACAAAAGCAACATCAGGAAGAAAGGTTTTAGTTCAATCCACAGATCCTGGTTATTGTCTTATCATGGCATGGAAGTCAAGATATCAGGGGCTGAAGTAGCTGATCACATCTACAGTCAAATGAAGGGAGGGAGCAATAACTACTTGCTTTCCTACTGCTCAGCTCACTTTCTCTGCTCTTATATTGTCCAGGATTGCCTGCCTAGAGAATGATGCCACCCACAGTGGGTAGGTATCCAATTAGCACATCAAGATAATCCCCCATGGAGAGATCATCTGTCAGGTGATTCTAAATTTTGTTGAATTGACTATTAACATGATCATATTGTGCAAAGGTACACATTGGTCTGCTAATTTCACAATATCACTTCACTTCTTATTTTGCTTCATTTGCTTTTCTCAATAGCAGTATTACTTCTGATTCCTCATTTCCTTTTCTTATTTCTATGCTATTCACCTTCGTGAGAATACAAATTCTGTGAGGACAGGAATATCCATTGCTTTGTTTACTACTATGTTTCCAGGGCCTGGACACCAGAGTAAGTGATTGCAAATGTGAGTTTAAGAACTGAAAGAATAATGTTACCCTTTAAATACAGGACTATAACAACTTTAGAATATCCTATTATGTTCCAGCTTTATAGGCAAACACACACACACACACACACACACACACACACACGTGTGCACACATATACCAAACAAACATAAAAAATCCTGCAAGGATATAGTCTACTCTAAGTTACCTTTTCCTAATAATAACTGAATGCTAGTTGAAATATCCAAAATCTTTTCCTGAGATGTCACAAGCCTCAGAAACTCATTGTTGAAGTCTTGCATCATGAAGTTATACATTGCTATCTCCAACAGAGCATTCACAATGAGGGGCTTGCAACCTTACTCTTCTGGTGGTGTAAGAAAAATGTAAAAAAAGAACAACAACAACAAAAGAACAAAAATTATGTGATGTTAGAATCATTCGTGTGCTAAAAATCTTCGAATTGCTATTCATCTTCTTCGATTCATTTAAGAAATTTTCTTTTGTTTTATTTTATTTTATTTTATTTTATTTTATTTGACAAATGATAATTGCATTTATTTGTAGAGTAAAATGTGCTGTTTGATACACTTCAGCATTGAGGAATGAGCAATCCAGGCTAATTAACATATCCATTATTTCTTTGTTGTGAGAATGTTTAAAATCTACTCTGTTCACAGTTTGGAGACAGAGAATGCATTATTCTTAACTATAGTCATTCTTGCTGTGCATCAGGTTTTTTTTAACCAAGCCTACCAAATATTTGAAACATTCCATGAATATCTACATGTAGTGGTTGATTGAAAAGATACTGTAAGGTAGAAGATTTAGCATTAGCTCTGTAGAGGTGAAATGTAAGAATTTTAGCAGGAAGATCTGCTATCCATATTTCATATGTAAATTTATGTGAGAATTATTTAAATAGCCAAATGCTTTGCCTTCCTTGTCATTATCCCCAGGACTGGCAGCCCTGAACTTGTGAATTACACTCTACATAAGCACAGCTCTAAGGCTTTTCTTTATCTAGATTACAAAGCTACTGATCTGTCTTTTCATTTCACGTGCACCATTGAACACACCATACAATTTTGTCAACACCATAATTTGATCTGAGAACATCTGCAACAACTTGAATACATCTTTCCCCCTTCTCAGCACTTGACTTCCAGCCTCTCATTCCAGATATTCTTCCACAGTGTCATTGACACATCTTTTGCAGTCAGATCTGCTTCTGTTTTGCAAAGTGTCAACTTGAACAGAAAATAAGCCTAATGAGAACCAGCATAAAAGAATTATTAATAACCCATTCAGCATACAGGTAAACATGTTCTCTCAGCAATAAAGATCTCATGTCATTTTCACTCTTTGGTTGAACCTGCTTTTTACATACAATGGAGAATGTTTCATGTGTGTATTTCTTTTTCCACACTATTTGAGTTCGCTAGAAACTACCACAGTGATCCCTCTGGATTTGAAGTCTGAAAAAGTAGACATTTTAGTATATGCTTTCATTCTATGTCTACTACAGTTTGAATCTGAGATGTTCATTACAGGTTCATGAGCGTGAACACCTGATACCCAACTGGCAGTACTAAAGCAAGAAGTTACAAAGCCTTTGGGAGATGAATCCTGGTAAACAGAGGCAGGCCTTGGAGTCAGCTGTTGAACATTATGAATCAGCCTGTTTATACTCACACACTCTTCTGATCCATCAGACATTAACAAGCTACCCTGTAAGCTCCAAACAGCATAATATATCCACTATATCTTCTCCACCATGATGATGTATGTGTGAAACTGTGGGCTACATAAGTCTCTCCAAAGTGCTTTTTGTTGAGTACTTGTGTCACAGCAATAAGAAGAATAACTAACAGGATGCCTGTTAGCCCGCCCACTACGGTCATTTCCCCCTCTTCTCAAAAATTCAGCATCATAATGTCAGTACTTCCTTTAAGCCCACTCTTCCCAGTTTCCATTCTTTCTTATGTTCATCCTGTTGTTTATTTATTTTCATCTGATCTTTATGTGAGACAATTTATCAGACACTATTGTCCCTTCTTAACTTTTATGCTTAGAGCATGTTAATTATTTTATGGTTCTGTAATCATCCAAGACGTCTTTACAAGATAGCATACACTGGAAGGCTTGAGCATTAGACATTACTCTCTTTAGGGAGCAGGACTGATGTGTAGATGTTTAAGACAAGGCAATAGCAGAGATCTTTTCTTCAACAATCTTTCTTTTTGCTTGTATGGTCTTTTCCCTATACCTTCAAATTGTTTTTGTTTGTTTTGTTTTCTGCAATAACACCACTCATACTACATTAGGGCTCTTCCTGAGTTCAGCTAACCCCAATTACTACTTTAAATGTTTCATTTTCAAATATTTTCACATTCTGAAATTCCAAATTTTGAAGAAGACTATTCAGCCAATGACTTGCTTGTTCTTTATTCTTCTTTGCTTATTTGTCTCCTATCCTCCTCCGGTGTCCTCCACCTCTTCCTCTTCCTTTTTTTTTTTTTTTTTTTTTTTTTTTAAATGTTTTATATTAGTGTCTATCTTTCAGATCTTTCTGTTGAACCTTGGATATACTACTATCCCCTTCACACTCCAAAGCCTGGTTTCAACACAAAATCCAAGAAAAAAGCAGGCTCCTATATTCTTTGGTCTTGACACTAAAGAAGGAAGGTAGGTGAGGTAAAAAGTAATTGGTCTGTAAACTCTACCCTACCCCAAATCAGGTCCTCTTTGAGGCCAGTTGGCCACCAAGTCCCAGATGGAAAGGGAGACAAAAGTCAAGCTAATGGCTTGATGTTTTTATTTGTTGTCAAGATGGAATTCTACTAGCCATTGCATTCACTTTAAATGTGTTGCTGGTTTGTCACATGTGCTGAGCAGAAGCACATGTCTGTTTTGCTTTAGGTTTACTTTTGTACAAGACAAAAAGCTACTGACCTTACCAATTCATTCCTGAAATGTGGCTCAGCAATGACAAACCTTGGGATGTACACAGCACAACCGAAATCTCGAAAATCTCTCCACCTGTTCCTTCCTGGGAGATTCAGTACAGCTCAATCCATACCCTCTGACTCCTCCTTACTGTAAGCATTCTGTTCTGTATATATCTTCCTTTTTGGTTCCATGTTTGCTGGATCTAAGCCATCATTCTCCCTCCTAATCCAGAGGAAGAGAAATGTCACTGCTCTGGAGACAGAAGATGCTGTGCTCAGTTAACTCTGAATCCCATCAAAAAGAGACAACATATGCCTAGGGTACCCTGCAGGGCAGGGACACAAAAAGATATTTTTAATGCTTTAGTATTTACCATGAAATAAGCCATATTCCTTGGTAAAAACAAAACAAATCATTTTACTCCCTTACTTTTACCTTTTTATCAAATAATTATGATTTTATAATTTTCAAGTAAACTTGTGTAACAGGCACATCATATCTAGTGGCTCTTTTTAAAAATATCTCAGCACAGTTTGGTTTATGCTTAAGATGAAATTAACAATAATAAATGTGGGGCTAAAAGAAGGCTCAGTAGTTAAGAGCACTTGCAGATTTTGTACAGGATCTGTGCTCCATATCCAGCTCCCATGTGGTAGATAGCTAACTGTAACTCCAATTCCAGGGGATCCAATGAGCTCTTTGACCTCCACAGGCACATAGTACACATCCCTCCATGCAGGCAAAACACTCATACACATAAAATAAATCTCTTAGTCAATGTCCTATTGCTGTGAAGAGACAACATGACCAAGGCAACTCTTATAAAAACAAGCATTTAGTTGGGGGCTTACTTCCAGTTTCAGAAGGTTAATTCATTATCGTCATGACTGGAGCATGGCAGCTCTTGACTCTTGGCAACTATGTATGTTCCTGTTAATTAACATATCAACTTCAGCTTCAGGGAAGCGATCTGCACTTTGATGCTCAGAGGACAGTCCTCTGTCCTACGTGGGTATGCAGATCCCATGGAGGTTTGTCACAGTGAAAGTTCTCCAGCCTCAGCCCAGATTTCTTGAATCAGATATTCTGGGGATGAGACCAACTGCCTATGGCTGTTCAAGGCTACTTGGGGATGCTGAAACACTAAATCTTAAGAGATGCTAATTAATCTACAAGTGGACTACCCAACTACTGCTCTTAGGCCAAATACTGTCTGCTACCTCCATTTGAAAGTTACTTGGTTTTGGTTTTGTTTATTTCTGAAACACAGCCGTGGCAACTCATGTATATCTCATGTAAGGCTGTTTATGCATTGCACTGGTGGAGCTTAGTAGTTAGTCAAAGGCCACATGAGTTCCAGAGCCTGAATGTATACTATCTGGTCTTGTCAGGAAAAGAAAAAAAAAGCAGACTATTATCTTAAAGCACACCTCAGATAGACTACCACTGTAGAATGATATTCAAATGGTAACCAGTAATTGGGCACCTATACATTTCTCAATAAATGTACATTTAAGCAACAAATATGCTTAAAGAAATGATAAACTAATGGTGAGACCTTGGAATGGTTCATTCCCCTATCAACAGCACAGATGTCATGCTTGTCCAACATGCTTCTGACTAAGAGAAACTCACGGGCGACCTGTCCTTGAACCTTGTATTGCTTCTATCTTTGACATGGGGTTTGCAAACCCCCTAGCCTGAAAGTCTTCAGCTGACTCCTACCCACATGCTTAAAGCTGACTTTTCTTCAAATCTTCTTGCTTAGCAAGTTGCAGTGCAGTGCATTTTTGTTTGTTTGTTGAAGCCTTCAGAGCTCAGAATGGAAAGTAAATACTAGAATAATTTAAGAATCAGTGTTGCATTTATGAGAATTCTGCTTTTGGTTTATCTAAATATTTTACACTCAACTAAACTTTAAATGACTTGTACACAGAGTATGTCCTGGTTCCTAGAAAAACCACTTGAATAATGCTGTTATTAATATGCACAGTCAAACCAATTTGTGCCGTGAATATAAATAGACTTTCACATAGTGTACGTACATTTATACTTATTGTCTAAAATAAACATCTCTCTACTTAGCTGGGCTTGTGGGGGCAGGGCCAAGAGTAAACACGAAGCAACATGACTGACAGCACTCCTTGTATTTAAGTCCATGAAGTGGGAACATCAAGGTAATGTTTGAACACTGATATGACAGAATAAAGAAGCAAATGACTAGAATAAAGATTCAGCAAACCTCCAGAGAGTAAACATTGCTCTTTAGTTGTAGTTTTTGTTTTATGACAAAACAAAGCCCCAACAATTTAAATAAGTTTTTAAAGCCACTTTTTTTTGTAACTCTATATATTAATTGAAAGAACCCCAGTGCCCCAGTTTCCTAGAAGAACGTTTTGTATAAGCCAAGCAGAGGTCATGTTGGTTAGTCGTTTTAGTACTTGGACAGAATCTAGTCCTGAAAAAGCTAAGCATTTTTTTCTGATATTTTACTATACTCAAATATATATATATGTGTGTGTGTGTATACAAATATAGATTATATATGTGGAGATTATATGTACATGAAGTGTGTGTGTGTGTGTGTGTGTGTGTGTGTGTGTGTGTGTGTGTGTAAAAATATTCACAATCCTTTATAATAGTAGTAACTTGGTCATAGTGCTGTGGGAAGCTGCGAGGGAGGGAGAGAATTGTGAACTCTGAAATAATCAAAAACTTGTTCATTGCAATGTCCATCATAGAACTTTTCCTTATAATGTTGACACAGGTGACAAGAAATTCAGCATTTACAATAGAACTTCCATTTTCAAAAACTGTAATATGTTGTAAGATAATGAGATCAATTACATAGAGCTGTTTAATTTGGAAATGGGTGGATGATTAGGTCTAAAACTTTGTATAAACATGTTGAGAACTATAGTGAATATGAGTATCTTCTGCTCAGAAAAATAAACAAAGAATGAAAAAACAGTTATCCTATAGCATAGTGTTCTGCTACTGACTTTCTACTGGATAAAAGACTATTATTCTCTTTAAAATGGCCCCTGTCTCCTAAACAGGATATCAGCAGACATCTTATCAGTTTTGGTGGGAAGAACAAGACCTCCATCCTTTTCTGATTTACACATATACAGTATAGACTATCCATGAACACAACAGTAATATGCATGAAGCTTCTAGACCTCAAGTCCTAACATGAACATTCAATTTCAAAGAGATTTCTCTAGAATAATAATTATATGAACCCCTAAATCCAGCTTATACCACCAGTAAATTTCTGTATTCAACAAACCCAAAGTTGTTACATCTTTTTAAATAAAGATAAATGAAGCAATAACCAGGGAGTATGGTCAGACAAACTAAAGATGTAAATAAAAAAAATATGACCCAAGATTCAATAAAGACTCTTAATAATGAAAAATACCAGAACGTTTGAGCTTCTGACTCCAGCCTAACATCATAGCCTCATTCTAACCCTTATCTTCTTCACTACACCAATATTACCAGTGTTCTGCACTAATTACTATTGCATGAACCAGGCTCTTCATCTACCAGAAGTTTCAGTAGAACCTGAAAACCCAGGGTGGTACCAGTCTCGGACCAAGTAAGGCCAATTAATGCTTGGAGAGTTCTACATCTTGCAGCATCCTCAACGGAAGCTGCAGACCCAGTATGGGAGCTGATTTCAAATCTGTGTTAGGCTCCCAGACATGTGCAAAGACTGGGTGGCCCTGAAAAAAATGGTGAGGACCAGATCTTACTATGGGTAAGGACTATAGGTGTATAAAGAGTTCCATAACTCACACACACACACACACAAAAGTTGACACTAGTTGATACAAGATAATAACTGACAACTTAGGGAGACTTGAGAAAAAGCCTTTAATCCTGACTACAGTCTCATAGAGGGAAATTACATCTCAACCCTACTAAGAATTAGTCTTTCATTGATCATTACAAACATCACACACACACACACACACACACACACACACACACACACAAGCTAATAAAAGAAAATTCCAACCACCCAACTCCAGATGCTCAAATCCTAGCACTGAAATAAAAATAATATGGACAACTAAGATAGCATGTTTTCTCGACTAGTCAGTAATTCCATAATAATAACACCTAATAAAAATGATCTGGAAGAAATTCTCAACATAGAGTTCAAATGAATAATTAGAATGTTCCAACAATTCAGAAAACATATGAACATTCTCTAAGAGATGCAAAATGAAGAGATAAATGAAATATCTACAGAAGTCAATCCAAGAAATAAAAATAAAGTAAAATTATTGAAGAAAACTGGGCTCCTAATCATGTTGGTAATGAAAATCTCAACAAGTCAAATGAACTGCCCAGTGGAAAGTTTCACAAATAAAATGGAACATGTCAAAAACAGAATTGTGGATGGAAGACAAGGTAGAAGAATTAAATCATTCAGTAATGGACAACGATAATTTTAAAGATATATAAACAGAAAGTAGTAAAGTTCTGGAAAAGTATGTTGAGATTTAATATAAAGATTAAATCTCATCATATAATAACACCAAAGTAGAGGCATAGAGATTATTTTCATTAAAAAATATAGAAAAAAATTCTAAACCTAAAGAAATAGATGCCCATCAAAATACAAGTGGCCTACATAATTGTAAATAGATAGGACCAGAAAAGAAACTCCACATAGTCCATTATAGTTAGCATATTAATCACATAGAATAAAGACAAAGTATTAAAGGCTGAAAGAGAAAAGTAGCAAGTCATTTGTAAAGACACACCCATCAGAATAATTTCTGGTTATTCTACAGAACATATTGAAGTCAGAAAGACATATCCCAAGTTCTGAAAAGACCACAGTTGTCAGCATAGGGTATTGAAATGGAGGTAATAAAAGCTTTCTACTGACTACCAGATCTATGGAAGGTATTAGGAGAAAGATTTCAATCTGAAGATATGGACAAAGATATCTAAGAAGTTATGAGAATTAGGCAATTTCAGAACAAAAAGAAGTCTAAGGAAATGCCTCAAACAAAATAATAGGAATTAAACATTATTCAGTGATAACTCTTAATATTAGTGGTCTCAGTTCCCCCATAAAGAAACACAGACTAGTATATTATATTTAAAGCCAGGATCAATCTTTTTGCTACCTATAAGAAATAGATCTTACTATCAATGTTAGATACAACCTTACAAAAAGATAGATAATGTATTACAAGTAAATAGAAGCAAGAAAGAAGCAGGAATGGCTGGCTATTCTAGTCTCTGACAAAATGTACTTCAAACAAAAACTAGTCATATTCATTAAAAAAAAAAAAAAACCACCAAGAAGATAATACAATTTTAAACACACATACATGTGATGGCTATTCTTGGTTGTCAAGTTGACTACATTTGAAATTAATAAAACCAAATATCTGGGTGCACCTGTGGGGGATTTTTTTTTTTATTTAAATTCTTTAAGGTGGGAAAAATCCACCTTATTTCTGGGCCACACCTTCTGGTGGTAGCTTATATAAAAGACATGAGGAAGGAAGCACTTGATCTTGGCCTGTTTGCCTTTACTCTCACTGGGAAGTCCATTCCTTCGCTGTATTAGAGCTGGCTTTTTTGGATTCTGGCATGTATTGAACACCAGCTAAGACACTTAGACTCATGGACTAAACAGCTACTGGATCCCTGTACTTTCCATCAGAAGACTGTCATTATTGAACTTGTTGAACCATATCCTGTAATCCAACCTAGTAAGTGTGTGTTTGTTTGTGTGTGTGTGTGTGTGTGTGTGTGTGTGTGCGCGCGCGGCGCGCATGTATATTCATCCTATTAATTCTGTATCTCTAGAGGATCCTAACTAATACAAAACACCAAACACAGAAGCATCCAATCTCACATGTAAAATACTATGTTATATCTGAACCACAAGCTAAACCAATACAGTGATAGGTCACTTTAATACCTAATTCTCACTAATAGACAAGCAATCTGCACCAAAGCCAAGCAGAAAAACAGCACAGTTAGATGACATCATTTAAATCAAATTGACCTAATAAACATCTAGTGTACATTCTGCACAAACACTAAAGAATATAAATTCTTCTCAGCAGCCAGTGGAAGATGCTTCTAAATTTGACCGTCATATTATAGCACAAATAAAGCTTCAACAAATATAGAAAAATTGAAATCACATCCCACATTCTCTCTGACCACAATAGAATGAAACAAGACATCAGTAATACAAATTATACAAACTCATAGACAATAACCAGCACACTATTAAATAACAATTGGTTAAGGGATAAATCAAAAAGAATTTTTTATTTCCTTGAATTAAATGAAAATGAAGCATACCAAAATTTATGAGACAAAAATGAAGGCAGTCCTAAGTGCTAAGGGAATATAACACCAAATACCCTATATATGACAGGAAGCTGCCCCTATGAAATCTCAACAATAGGGTTGCCTAAACAAGATGTGAAAAATAATAGCATGAATTGACATGCCAATATGGATAGAGGAATGCTCACAAGGCCTCACCCCTAAATAAAGAGCTATAGTCATTAATGTCATGTGGAACAAGAACCAGCCTTCTCTAGGAATGAGGTCACAGGTAGGTTATCAAATCCCAAATGGTCAGTCCAAAATACAGATATATGACAAATATATGACTAAGTGAACTCATCAGGTTGCATTTACAAATTTAGGTGAGTGTCTAGTCCCACTGAGTACACCTAGAATACACCTATTAGGCCTAAAGCTCCAGAGATACCAAACGGGGTGGGGAGAGGAGAAATCTTGTAAGAGCCAGAGAACCATGAAGTCTTCTGTAAGATGTATCTGCTAGAAATGAAAGACAGGCTACAGTCACGATACCTCAACATTATGGCTTCCTAAAGAAGACCTGAACAACGGCAATGCTCATAGACAAGCTAAAATAGAAGGAGATTGCTGATGGGCTCCATCAGCAATTTGATTTAGAATTTGATGGACAAATTCTAAAGAACTACAGGCCATTAATGACAGCTGAGAGAGAGAGAGAGAGAGAGAGAGAGAGAGAGAGAGAGAGAGAGTCTTTTTCAAGCATGCCTCCCCTAATTGGTTGCCCAACACCAAGTAGTAATACATGAGATCATATACATTTATAAACAACACAAATGGGCGAAGTGGGTTGTGTGTATGTGTATGCATATATATAATAACAATAAAATTATTTTAAAAAGAAGTCACAGATTTGAATTTGAGAGATAGTAAAAGGGGTGTGAGAAGGCTAAATAGGGGAGAAGAAATGGGGAAATTATCATTATATTTTAATTAATTAAAAATGATATTAAAGGAACACAAAAGCATTGTAATTTGGACATTATAACAAGTACCAAGTGTTTTTAAAAATATATTAATATTTCACTAAACTGGGAAATCTAAAAGTAGTAAATAAATTTCTAATGCGTATGATCTACAAGGTCAAACCAAGGACATTTTATTTAATAACCATTTTATTGTTATTAAAATAAATAATTTAAGCAGATCCAAAAAAAATCAATGAATTAAGCAGTAATTTAAAATCTTCCAACAGAAAAAATTCCATTCAGCATGGAATTCAAACAGACCTCCAAAGAACTAACACCAATACTAATTTTTAAAAAAAAACCTTCTGTAAGCTAGAAAAAGAAGAACTCTTCTAAGCCCTTTTACAATAACCAAATCCACACAAAGACCTAACCAAAAAAAGAGAGACTTAATTCAACTTCCCTGATGAAGCTGATGCAAAAGTTCTTAATACATACTTATAAACCAAAATTTTTTTAAGGTTTTTATTTATTTATTACATGTAAGTACACTGTAGCTGTCTTCAAACACCCCATAAAAGGGCATCAGATCTCATTGTGGATGATTGTGAGCTACCATGTGGTTGCTGGGATTTGAACTCATGACCTCTATAAGAGCAGTCAGTGCTCTTAAACACTGAGCCATCTCACCAGCCCATAAATCAAATTTTTAAAAAATCAAAGTGATCATTCACCATTACCAAGTTGGCTTTCTCACAGAAATACAGGGATGATTCCACATACCTATATCAAGAAATTTAGTTCAAAGCATGAATAGATGCAGGGGCAGAAACCCATATGATCCTTTCTTTAGATACAGAAAAGGATTTTGAGAAAAATCCATCATCCCCTCATAATAAAAGTCACCAAGAGTGTGAAGATACAGGGGACATACCTCAACACAATAAGGGTAGCATACAACAAGCCCATAGCCAATATCATGCTATGTGGGGAAAACCTCAAAGCATTTCTACTAAAATCAAGAACAACATAAAGATGTCCATAGTCCTGGCTCAACATAGTCCTTGAAGTCTTAGCTAAATCGATAAGACAAGAGAAGAACATAGAAGAGAAATAAATTGGAAAGGAAGACATAAAAGTATCCTCATTTGAATGAACATGGCAGGACTTTCCAGCTTCAGGTGTCTTGTTCAATTTCTTCAGAATCTTAGGTTTTCGTTGTACTAGTCTTTTGCTTCCTCTGATATATTTATTACAAAATATTCTGAGACTATCATGAGTGAGATTGCTTTCCATATTTCTTTCTTGATAAGTTTCTAATTCTCATGAAGTAAGACTATTTTTCTGTGTTAATTCTGTATCCTGCGACTTTGCTGGGTGTGTTTATCGGCTTTAGAAGATCTGTGTGGAGTCTTCAGAGTCTTTTATGAGAAGGACCATATCATTTGCAAATAAGGATACCTTTATGCCTCCCTTTCCCATTTATTGGTCTTTTATCATCTTCTCTTGTCTTATTTAGCTGTAAAGAAAATTGAAATTATGAAATCTGCATGTAAATGGATAAAGCTGGAAACAGTCATTCTGAATGCAGTAGCCCAAACCCAGAAAGACAAACACAGACTGCTATTTCATAGGTGAGTGATTGCTCTGAGTATTTAGATACTTGCATTTAATACCAGATCATGTGTCCCTCTCCGCATCCAGATTCTCTTTCCCTCCCAGATCCCTCCCTTGTCACTTGTGGTTGCTTTCTTCTCCCTCCCAAGTGGGACTGAGGCATCCTCACTTGGGTCCTTCAGCTTGTTGACTTTTTTGAGTTCTGTGGGCTGTATCTTGGATATTGGGCACTTTTTTGCAGGCGGGGGGCTAGTATCCACTTATTAGTGAGTACATTCCATGCATGTCATTTTGGGTCTGAGTTACCTCACTCAGGATGATATTTTCTAGTTCCCTCCATTTGCCTGCAAAACTCAGGATGCCCTCTTTCTTAATAGCTGAGTAGTATTCCATGGTGTAAATTCCATTGTGTTAAAAATGCTAATAGATGATATTAGCCCTCTATCAGATGTGGTGTTAGTTAAGATTTTTTTCCCAATCTGTAGGTTACTGATTTGTCTTATTGGCTATGTCTTTTGCCTTACATAAGTTTTCCAGTTTCATGAGGTCCCATTTATCAATTCTTGATCTTAGAGCATGAGCCATTGGAGTTCTGTTTAGGAAATTCCCCCCTGTGCCAATGAGTTCAAGACTTTCCCACTTTCTATTCTATTAGATTCAGTGTATCAGGTTTTATGTTGAGGTCCTTGATCCACTTGGACTTGAGCTTTGTGCAAGGTGACAAATATGGGTCTATTTTCATTTTTCTGCATATCGACAGCCAGTTAGACCAGCATCATTTGTTGAAGATGCTTTCTTTTTTCCATTTTATATGTTTGGCATCTTTGTCAAAGATCAAGTGCCCATAAGTGTGTGTGTGTGTGTGTGTGTGTGTGTGTGTGTGTGTGTGTGTGTGTGTGTTTTCTGGGTCTTCAATTCTGTTCTATTGATCAACATGTCTGTCACTGTACTAATACCATGCAGTTTTTATCACTATTGCTCTGTAGTAAAGCTTGAGGTCAGGGATGATGATTACCCCAGCCATTTTTTTATTGTTAAGTATTGTTTTTGCTATTCTAGGTTTTTTTTGCCTTTTTTAATGAATTTGCAAATTACTCTTTCCATGTCTTTGAAGAATTGTGTTGGGATTCAAAGTACCCATAGAAAGCAGGAGACTAGTAAGGGACGATTGGAGAATTTCAAAGAAATGAAGATAGAATACCAAGCTGTGGAGGGGGATAGGGAATAATGGAACAGGATGGCATATATGGAGTGAGGGATAGAAAGACATTGAAGAGAAGAAAAATAACCCATATTAAAGACCTTTGAAAATACTATATAGAAACCTGCCAATGTAGAAGCTTCCTAAATTATATACATACAAACATATAAAAGCGGTTTAAATAAAATTACCCTGTACTGAGAGGACAATAGCTTCCCAAATACCTCAGGCTATTAAATAAAAGCCAAGTGCTTGGTATTGCTATGGACTACCACTGTTCAAATGGTAGGTCAGCGTCTTCCCATTGACATCCCACAAACTGCAGCTATTCTCATTGCTATTGGTTGACCTCCCAAACTTGATGGTAAGACCCTGTTGCTGAAGACATCACATGCCTAAGCTAGAACATGGAGAAATCAAGCTAGTTCTCACCTGAAGCTTCACCTCTACTAGCTAGCTTGCCCAGTGCTAAAAGATTCTAGTCACAGCACTGAGGGAGAAATGTCACCAAGTCTTGCCTAGTTGTGAAACCCTGTGGGTGAAAGTAAAGACTTCACAGATTTGATGGCTTAAATAAGACAGTGCATGAATTCTACTAAATAAAAGTAAGGCTTATTTATTTATGGTTGATATTTTGTTCCCTTGGTGCATAAACTTTTAGAGCTTGTAAATGAGTGAGTATGCACATAAGCTTCAAGGAGAAAAATCAAGAAACCAGAGGGGTTAGAATAAATGGAAAATAGAAGTGAAATAAAATAAAAAATATAAATTTTCCTCTGAATTATGACCCACATACATCTCTAAAAGTACTTGATTTGGGGTATTTTTAGAAACTAGCTTCTGAGTTCTGAGGTTGCCAGTAATCCCAGAGTGGATTTCTAGGTCTCCACACTCAATTCCAGCTGAAAGTCAGACACACTGTGGAGGCAGAGGGTGCTCCACTCTTCTCTACTTTCCCTGTGACTGTTTGCATAAGCTAAGTGCACTATGGGGGCAAGGTTGTCCTGGGAATGAGCTAAGTAATTTAAACCCTGAAAACCTATTTTTATTGCTCTGAGCTTGCATCAGGATTCACTCACCCTTCCCACAAAATATTAATTGTATTATCAATTCAGCTCATACGTTTTGATTTAAGCCTTTCCTTCTTGAGGGAACCTTATCCCATTTCCCAGACCCCATCTGCATCCTGTTTCTAAATTTAAAGTCACTCTAACGAAGATCCAAAGAGTGCCTCAAAGACATTTTCTAGTTAATGAAAACAGTCCTCACACTCACATGTGTCAAAGAACAAATTCCGTCTTGTTCAGATCACTCACAATTATTTGTTAGGCTGAAAGCTATTGATTCAGGAGTCCTTCCTCAGGATCTGGAATTCAAATCACAGCACCCTCGGGCTTGTCTTCCTTGGACTATTACCTGCCTTGAGAAGGAGGCAGAGAGCTAAGGCAGCCAAGGCTCTTCCTCTGGGAGGCTCCGAGCTGATTGATGAAATTGCAGGTAGTGTTTAACCAAACACCTAGCCTACCTGGCAGAAGCCACACAGCAATCCAAAAGCAAAAGCAATGCATTTTAAACGCACTCCCAGCCGCTGGTCTGTCAGTAACAAATTAGACCTGTCACTTTCTCCAAGCAGATTTAGTGAGGACATTACCAATGTTAATGATCTGTGTTTCCCACCAGAGAAAGAAGCCAAAGCTGAGTTTTGGTTTCACCTAGGGAAAGCTTTCATTTTCTTTACGTTTGGCTTCTTTGGGCTGTGTGGTCCCATGATAGACAGGGCTTTTGTACTGTTATCCCTCACGTCAGATGAACTGAAGGTTCTTATTCATTGTATTCCTCAATAGACAAACCAACACATGCCCAAACTTACTAGTGAAACTCAATTCAGAAAAGTCAGGGAAATTACCCTCAAAAAGGAGTGTGGCATTGTGTGTGTGTGTGTGTGTGTGTGTGTGTGTGTGTGTGTGTGAGAGAGAGAGAGAGAGAGAGAGAGAGAGAGAGAGAGAGAGAGAGAGAGAGAGAGGGAGAGGGAGAGGGAGAGGGAGAGGGAGAGGGAGAGAGAGAGAGAGAGAGAGAGAGAGAGAGAGAGAGAGAGAGAGGTGAATGTTAAAAAAAAAAATGATTCCATTACAAACTGCTGACCCCAGTTGGCCACACAATGGCTATCTTTAAAGAGTAGTGTGAGGCTCAAATTCATGTGGTCTCATTTCTATTGAATGTCCTGATTTCTCAAGGAAGTTGCTCGAACGAAAATATGGAAAAAACAGACCAGGGACTGGTGTTGCTGTCAAAAGCTCCATCTCTACTGAATGGCAGGAACATCCCCACCTTGAGGAACAAAGCACCTTCTGCTTATCTCCAGTAAGTAAAGATTGTTCTCTAAGCATAGATAACACACCATTGATAAACATAGTTTATTTTCCTACGGCATTTGTTTAAATCAAAATCTGCTCAGAAAGGCAAACAAAATTGACATCATTTACTTTGCAGTAGAAGATAATTCCTGGGAAAGATTTCACCTAAACTTCGTAAGCTCTAGCAATTATGTCAACGACTTAAACTCCGAAATAGAAAACAACAGCCGGAATCTAATTTGGATGGCTCAGGTTGAAACGAGCTGAAACTTTAATTCACCAACACTCAGAGAGATTACTAAAAATAAAAACAACTAAATGCTATGTTATATTAAAGGATATAATGGGGTTCAAAGAGAAAACTATTAAGCTGGGTTTATTGAAATCAGACTATTTATAGACTAACTCCCCCTGAGTTTGCCAATAGCTTTGCATTTTCCTTTGAAGTAGAGAATCTCCTTCACAAGCCTCAGGTCCGGGCCCAGCTACGCACAACTTAATAGAACGCATAATTATTGGGGATTAAAAGTAAAATTTGTTTCAAGTCCCTAATATTATGGATTGTTTGTTACTTCTTAAGACTGAAGGAGGACAAAAAAAGATGAGTGGCCAATAGAACACAGATTAAAGGGTGAGATTTACTATGCTAATTTCCTAATAACTTGATAGTCAAGACTACACTTGGGTATGAGTTGGATTTGCATAGTAGCTGGGGAAAACCTTTAATTTGGCACCCAAATAGGAAACACCAGAGACATTCTGAAGCCAGCTTGTTTTAGTGTGAGTCTGAAATGTCCCTC
This sequence comes from Arvicanthis niloticus, assembly GCF_011762505.2. Taxonomy (NCBI): domain Eukaryota; kingdom Metazoa; phylum Chordata; class Mammalia; order Rodentia; family Muridae; genus Arvicanthis; species Arvicanthis niloticus. Next base: position 19,710,215 of record NC_047673.1, on the reverse strand, counting down.
ATGGGCTCCTGTTGTTAATGCTTGCCCTTCAGACTATGATACTCTGAAGGTGATGAAGTATATTTCTGGGTCAGACTGACTGGGAGGAGGTGGCTACTCAAGGCCTCTGAAGGTCACTCCATGCCCTGGTTTCAACCTGTAGTCCCTGCGTCATATCTGTTGAAAGTCAACAGTTGTATTCCCTCATCCATTCTTTGCCCACTATGATGACTAAAATTTGTGAAACTGGAAGGAAAGCAAACCTTTCTTCCCTGAAATTGTTTCTATGGGGTATTCTGTGATACCTTCATAGTGGTGAGAAAATAACTAAAGCACATCTCTAGTTTTTTTTCTCTTTGTTACACCAGTCAACACAGGACTCAGAAAACTTTAACACACATGCACACACAGAGGCACACGTGCTCATCACACATGAACACACAGACACACATGTATGCACCTGGCCAACTTCAGGTTCATCCTGCCTTCCCTTGGGATTTCCCAGCTTTGACATGTTCCTCTGCACACATGCACACCAACATGGATCTCTTCAGGTGGTAGGATCTCTAGAGTTGATGTTTGTTTGTTTGAGGCTTTTGGATTTAGGATTTTCATTGTTTTTTGTTTCCTTTCCTTTCATTTGTGTCTTCCCCGTATATATCTTTTCTGCATTTATTTTACCTATATTGTGTTTCAGAACTACTATCTTTAACAGTCCATTCTTAGATCAGATAAGTGATTTATCTTGCACTGGGGAACCAGCCTAAGAGTGAGCAAGCTTGAATTTCGGGTTGGCTTTGTATTTTGGTAAGGTCTGAATGTACTATTCTGGCAGCCAGTGATGGTAAAGCCAGTGGCACTTGGACTGGGTGGGTACTCAAGGAGAATAGTTATCAGATGGAATGGATTTTGCAAAGACCACCATGGATTTATGCCTCACAGTTCGGCACTTATTTATCCCATGAATTTCCAGCCCTTCATAGATATAAAGTACCTAAATCTATAGGAACAAATTATACACAATTCTTCTTAAGTTTGGCTTAAGACAGAAGATAAAAAGAAAGTGTATAAATAAATGGTAATTCTGAAATTAGGGAAGAGTGGTTTCTCTCTAGCATATTGAAAAACTGGGTTCAAAATATAAGAGAAACCCAAAGGTAAGTGTGTGTGTGTGTGTGTGTGTGTGTGTGTACGTGTAAATGTTTATGACATTTATGGGTATAAGTATATATGTTATCTTTTACTGTGGCAGAAAGCAAGCCTAAATTTTAATGATTTATAAAATAAAATATTTTTTACTCATAGCTGTTATTGGCTGTGGCGATTGAATTGATATAAAATTCTAGATAATGAAAACTTATCTACAGTGAGAAAAAGATTAATGATTAGACACAGATGGTAGAGTAGGAAGAAAAAAGAACATGAAAAGCCTTAGAGGTGAAGAATGTTACTTATCCTGGTTGTGTTATAGCTTCACGGGTATATAACTATATCAGAGCTCATTAAACCATACCCTTGTCTTAGAAGCAGTTTACAGCCTTTCAATTATGCCATAATAAACCATTTTTTTTAGTATGTCATTTTGAAGATTGCAAGGAAAAGATCATTTCAAACATGAAAACAGCACAAAGTAAGACAAGCACTGGTTACCTGCTAAGATCTTTCCAGTGTTATTCTTACTATTACTGAAACAGATGTCACTGAATCATTGACAGCATCAGACATAATCCAATTGGCAAAGATCTACTTTTTACTCTTTGAGATAACTGCATCCCTATGTCACCACTCCACCATGGCAGAATTGACAAGATTGGGAACAAAGCCGTAAGACTAACTGACCATGGTACATTTTTTCATGTCTTCATTTTGCGATCAGAAAGATACATTAAGATAGTGAAGGCCATTGTCTCTACTGAGGAAGGCTTTTGATCCTCTGTAAAGGACGTGGTAACTGAGGATCACTGAGCTCCAGTTTCAGCCCCAATTGTGTCTGTTCATTCGCCTGGAGTGCTGACCGGAACTCACTAGTTTCTTAACTGCATTTTAGCCTGTGTGAAGATTCAAAGAGAAATTTTCTTAAGTTGGATCAGATGAGGTATTGTCTTCATATTAAAAAAAAATTTAAGAAAATGCAGCACTTTGCATAGTGTGCTCACTGAGGGTTCGAAGTCAAATGTGTTTCTAGGTATTAGGCTTAGGGAAAGGGCTAAGGGAGGTGGGAAAGCAGTGTGCTTCACCAGGATCTGCTTAAACCAGGCGGGAGAGTCAAGATCGCAAGTTTGCCTACCTGCTTTGTTGGCCTGAATTCTGTTATTAATGTGTAAAAAGCATAGACTTTACTCACCTACCAAACCACTCATATAGACAATTTTTTCACACATTAAATATGTGTAAATCTATGTAACTAACAGTCAAATGAAAAAAAAAAAAAGAAAATAATTCCAAATCCAGAAACTTCCCTTATGCTCCATCCCAGGGAACATTTTTTTTAATCCAAATTAATCATTCTTCTAACAAGTAATATCACACATTAAAATTATGATATAATATATTTCTTTGACAACTGGCTATTTCAGTTGTTATATTGTCCATATAATAATCAGTACATGTTATGTTACCTGTACTGTTACACATAGACTGTTCACTATTTCTGATACTTTACTGCACACATGTGCTACCATGCCATAGTTTATTAATTTTATTATTTTGTTTCTGATGGGCATTAAGATTTTCTTCTACCTTTAGGACTTTGCAAATAGTATGACTATAAATATCCACATTCATGTGCACATGCCAAGTATTTACATAAGAATGGGGTGGTTTGGTCCTAGGGTGCATGTATTCAGTTTTACTAGATATTGCCAGATTTAAAACAAAATGACTGCTTGAATTCATCCTTCTACCAGAAGTGAATGAGAATTGTATTTGTTCCATACTTATGTCAACACTTGGATTTTTCAAACTTTTCATTTTAGCCTTTGTGGGGTACATTAGTTCCTTTTCTTATTGTTGTTGTTAAATACCTCATATAAAGCACCTAAAAGGGAGATGGGTTAATTCTGACTTACAGTGCAGAGGGATGCAGTCAGTCATGACGTTGAAGACATAGAATGGGCAGCAGCTTGGTCTCTGGTACCAACCTGGAATCAAAGAAAAGAGAATACTCAGTGAAGTTTCTCCTTTCTCTAGTTTTATTCAGTCTGCGACCCTGACCTGGTGTCACCCATATTCAAGGTAGGTCTTTCATCTTAAGTTAAACCTATCTATCAACACCTTCACAAGCCACTTGAAGATGCTTAAGAAACGCCCTAGGTGTTTTTAATCCAATTAAATTGATAGTGGTGGCCCTTGCTTCATAGGATATTATTGAAGATTGGAATGGAGACATTGGATAACTTTTGATACATTCACTGATCATACTCTTAGCCCTTTTGTGAATTGCTCTTTTAAACCTTATTTCCCCATTAAACATTTTCCAATTAATTTTGAGTGTGAATCTCTTAATTAAATCATGTATTGCAAATGTCTTCCTACATTCTGTAGCTGGTCATTTGATGTTTAAGTTTAGAGTTAGCAATAGTTGTTAAATTGTTTAATTTAATAAATGCTCCTCTTTAAATCATTTTCTGTGGTTAGGAATTTTAAAAGAAGCCTTGTTTAGTCTAGATTATGAAGTCATAGTCCTGTGCTTTATCAAGTAATCAGAAATTATGTTATTCATGTTCAGATCCACAGCCCAGTTAGAACTGAGCTTGGCACGAAGTCACGTGTTTTCCCACGTTCTTTTCTAATTAACCTTAAATGTTTTTCTGAAAGCCAGAGAAGATGACTTTAGTCCCATTTCTTTAAAGAGATTCTTTTTTCTATGTCCATTGAGAATGTGGGTGTTAGGTTTTGTAACTCATTGACTTGTTTCATCTGCCTGCCTGTTTCTTCTGAATTCACAACACTCTGTTCTAACTGTTGAAGCTTTTCACTTTTCTGGTGTCTCTGAGCCACTCCCCACCCCCACACCCCACTCCCGCTCTCTCCCTCAATTTGTTGTAAGTTCTTCTGGGCCTTATACTTTCTGTATTATTTTTAAAACCAAACGTTGTTTCCAACAAGAAGAAAAACAAAATAAAAGTCACCTGGAAATTAAAGACTGTTGTGTATTGAAAGGAATAACTTGTAGCAGAAGTGAAGTCTGAAAACATGGATTCCCTAGTCTGGGACACAGTCACTTCATTTCCTTCCTTGAGTCTTCTAAAATTAATCTCAGGAAACAGGATCCAGTGTAGGAGTCCCACCCACATTTGTTAGATCTATTCTTAAATTGCTGTGGCCAATAGCATTTTTGTAGCTTTCAAATGAACCTATGTAAAACGATACACAGATGCTTAATTTATTTCTCCATGTTGATCTTGAACTGAGTGCTATGATCAAACTAGATTATTTCCTTAGTTTCTTTTTTATTTCCTTGGACTATTATATAACCACAAAGATTTTGTATAAATAAATTCAATTTGTTCATGTTTTCAAATTCTTAAATCTTATTTTCAGAGCTACATTCATGTCTTAGATTTGGTCACATATTGACTACAAATAAAAATATCTCTTCCACCTGTAGGATGAGACTGCAAACATTTTTCATACATCACTTTCAGGTTAAAATATTACTATTACTAACGTTTATTAAGTATAATGATTAAAGTCACCCTCCCCATTTTTTGAAGTAAATCTATTGGTTTTGTTTTTGTTTATTTTTTTGTTTGTATAGTGAGTCCTATTGATTTGATTTTTAATGTTAAGCCAAGCATATAATTTTAACTAAAATCAAATTTCAGTTATAAATTATTCATAGATAGTTATTTAAAGCTGGTTAATATTTCATTGAATTTTTATGCTTATAATTTATTAATCCATAATCTTTTCATGTGATTATCAGAAATATATGTCAAAAGCATTGTACTATCATATAAGTAAAGCACTATATAATATACTTTATTTTTCTTATCTTCTTAAGAATTTGGTATGTTTCCATTTCTTTAAACTATTTGACCATGTAGTCTAAAATTTTAATTTTGTTTACGTATTAGTTTTAAAATATCTGATTTTTAAATAGTTGTAGTTTCTATACTAATATCATCTTTCCACTTTCACTAGAAGTAATGCTTTCTTTTCTCTAAATGTTCTGAAAACTAAACATGTTGTTTGTCTTTCTCTTGTGTAACTGCTCTCATTCTGTTAAGTTCACTCTCATCCTTCCTTCTTGTTTTCTTCACGAGGACTGCATTGTCCGTTCTCTAACACCTAGATTTTGATCCCCAAATAAGTAGTTTCTCTTTGTTGTGTTTTTAGATTTAATTTTAAAATAAATTTTAATATGAAGTGTCTGTAGGAGCAAGCACATGCCATGGTATTGTGTGAAACTCATGGACAGTTACCTTGAGTCCAGTCTTTCCTTCCACCTTGATCTGCTCTCGGGGCTCAAACTCCAGTCACCAGGCATGCTCAGCCATCTCCTCTACCCACTAAGCCACCTTGACATCCCTTCTAATTTGTTTCTCTAAGTATGGCTTTACTTTCATTTCATTAACTTGGGCAGATTGTCTTTCGCTGCCATCCACTTGGCAAGATTTAAAGCCAGAGTCACTAATAGCAATTTATAATTCTTCTGAATAACAACTTATCAGTCATTTATATGAAAATACTTAGACCAATGGGAATATTGGTTTTAGTCTGCCCACTCTACTAGTAAATAAGTCATTTTTTTCTTTATTTCATTTTTATGTTAATAAAATGGCTTATGAGTGATGTCTCTTTACCCTTTCATTACAAATAAACATAGATATCTTGGTTGTAACCATTTTACTAGTAGATACAGAACTAGACAGTAAAGTTCTCCAGCCTAAACTTTATTGTCGTTTTCATGCGTACTCTGTACACCTAACTAATGCCTTAATGTCATTATAGCTAAAGTGAACAGTGTATTTAATATGTTCTTATATATTTTAGACAACAGATTCCATAAAAGCTTATTTAATATGTTTTACTGGCAAAAGTTTGAGCCAATAGCTTCCTCATTTCTATGTAGAGAGAATATCTTGGGTATTGTATGGAGGCATCACCTGTCAATTAAAAAGCCTACATATGGCCTATGGCTTAGGCAGGAAATAGAAGGCAGGACATCCAGAAGGAAAAGAATTCTGGGAAAGAGCCAGGCACAAGACGATTCACCCGAGATGTGAGGAGCTGGACGTGTGGTTTCTGAGCACAGGTATCCAACCAGCCACGTTGCAAAGTGTAGATTAAAATAAATAAATAAATGGGTTATCTCAAGTCATGGTTCTAGTCAGAGAAGAGCCTAGCTATATAGGCAAGGCATTTGTAAGTATATTTTGAGTCTAGGAGCATGAAAGGAAGCATGGGAGGAAGAACGGGGCATAACTTCCACATTTCTAGCTCAGTAATAATATCCCTGACTTTTAAAATTAAAAAAAAAAAGAAAGAAAATTCATTTCTTAATCTCTCCATACAGGAGCACAAAGTCCCAAGATCTCTACATTAGCTCCCTCAAGTACTTCAGGAGTTCAAGTTATTAAATCAAAAGTTTTCTGTTCCCTACTGGTAATCAGAGAGGAATGAATACGGAGGGTGGGTGAAGAAAGCCCCCAAGTGTGGGTAAGCACATTTCCTGGAAATATCAAGAATGCCATCTGGGCTCAAATTTAAGTTTAGGCATCACAAGAGAAGGGTAGACTGTAAAACATCACTTGCCTCTTTTTCCAACTCAACCTGTTCCCCACTTCTTTTAAGAATAACCAGGTCTTTCGTATGGCGAGACCCTATGGAATGTGGCAAAGATGAGGCAGCCAGCGCTGCACAATTTGAACTTCATTGCCACACAGGCTGAAGACAGAGATGATGGCGCTGAGAAACATCAGAAAGCATGTAACATTTGTGAGGGAGCACAGTACCCAGTGAAGGGCTCTGAGCTTTTGCTGAGGCACAATAAGCATTACCACTCTGCAGTAAAGAGAGATGAGCAATCCTGTTCTCCAAAGAGAAAAATACATCTCTGCATGTGCCAAGTACTTAGCATTATGGATAGCATCTGCCCAGGCTCTTATCATAATGTAAATTTGTCTTCTATTCACTGACTTGAACAGAAACAAAATAATGCAGAAATGTGAATGAAGTAACACACACACACACAAATTTTATTATAAGCTGCATAGTAACCAGACTGCGTGGGTACAGGGAAGTTGAGGAGTAAAGAAAAAAAAAAAGAGGGCAATTTATCAACTTTATTATTTGTAACCCATATTGGAAAGCCAATCTGTTTATTAGTAATAAGGCAGATACTTCCTGGAATGGAAATTTTTGTAAAGCTGAGGCAACATAATCGGAGTTTACATAAAGTTCCTTATCTGGTTTGTATGAACTTGTTGACAAGATTGTTTGTCATCCCTTTTGGCTGAAATATAAAATGGAATTTTAGTCACCAGGCTCATAAAAACTGTATTATGCTGTAGTTTGGGGTTTTTTTTTTTTGTTTTTTTTGTTTTTTTTGTTTTTTTTTTTTTTTGAGTAGACACACTAGCAGTGATGTTCCGGGTGAATCAGCTTCAGATTTATCCTTTATATAAAGACAAGACTCGTATTTTTTTTTTTTTTCAAACTTGGTGAGACGTGCAGGTTCAGGTGATATAGAAGGTGTGGTGTGACAAAATGAACCCCAGAACTTCTAATAATTACGGGATTCTAACCAAAGTCCTTGATGAACTGAGGGCTGGCAATCCAAGTTGTACAGGTAGGTTTTACTGTCTTTAACTCCTTACATGGATGGCTTCCTCGGATGGATGACTTCGCTTCTAGAGAGCCTCTCCTAACTGCTTTTAAAGAGAGATGTGAACATCCCTAAGGTCCTTCCTTTAAAGGGGCAAAGCGTTAAACCGGTACCATAGAGTGTAGTGGATAGGAGCCCAGAAATTCTTCATTTTATAAGGATATAACCAGTGAAACAAGCCTAAGAAATAGTAGAAAGATCTTTTTACTGGTGAGGGATAAAAATAAAAATTGACATTGACGCAATATCAAGTGGCCAATAGAAAAAAAATCAGATTTTCAAATAATACTAGCTCTAGCATACTAAGTTCACAAAAATTGAGGGCCAGAGAAGTTGCAAACTGTAAGAAATAAAATGGGGGGAAAAAAACAAATTATGAAAGTCGGTGCATCTGCTGGAAATTTTATTTTCTAGCTATGGAAATGTTCTGCTTCTCTGTCTTTCTCTGTGTCTCTGTGTCTCAGTGTCTCTCTGCCTCTCTCTCTCTCTCTCTCTCTCTCTCTCTCTATATATATATATATATATATATATATATATATATATATATATATATCTACCTCCCTACCTCCCTTCCATTTGTTTGTTTTTTGGTTTGCCTTTGCTCTGTGAGGCAAACCCAGGGCTTCATACCTGCCAGGCAAATGTTCTACCACAGAACTGTATCCACACTCCCAGTTTTGAGGTCTGTCTTAGTAAGAGCTTTCTACTCGTGGTTTATACTTTTTGGTCAAATCTGGAGGTAGGAATGGTCTGTATTTTATAATAGTGATCTGAAGACAGCTGGCCTTGGGTGGTGCTACTAAAGTCTCCTATAGAGCCTATATTCTCCTTGTTTCCTCCCTATAGGCACAGTTTGATGACAGCTGGAGATCCCTACAGTGTCCAACACAGCATCCTTCAGTTTCTTTAAACATAGGTTCTAGATTTAAAGAGATGCCACATGTATTAGTCAGGGTTCTCTAGAGGAAGAAAATGGCTTACAGGCTACAGTCTTAATAGTCTATCAGTGGCTGTCTTCTGGAAAGGCCAAAGATCTGATAGTTTTTCAGTCCAGGAGACTGGATGTCTCAGCAGGACCAATCTGGTATTAGAGTCCTGGAGGATTCCTTAAAGAGCTGCTGGTCTTTGTGCTATATTGGAATAAGTATCCTCTAATCTCAGCAAATCTTCCATGTCCTTCTTTATGGGTCAGCTATGTCCCTCACAGGTGTGCCCAGCTGCTTGGTTTAATTGATTCCAGATGTTGTCAAGTTAACAACCAAGTTTAGCCATATTACCAGCCCTGGTCCCCGGTCACTCCATCACCCCCAATTTCAGCTTTAAGTTTTTCTTTTGTCTCTCATTTCTACGTGGTTTAACCCAAACTTCTAACTATAAGTTTTAGATTACTTTTACAAACTGAAGCTAACAATACTTCATTTTAAAAAAATGGCTAAATGGACACTACATTGGCCAGTGCTACTGAAAGTTAATTTTCAGATAATCGAGCACAGACAGGTGATCTCAGAACAGGAACTATCCCCGATTTCACTGTTTCCCCTTCCTCATGTTAAGACAGCAGACACCGAGGCTCTGAGCTGCATCTCCCACATGTGGAATATGAGATGGAATAGGATTTCAGCCTCTCCCCAGTGCTATGCCTGTGCCATACTGTTTATGACACACTCTGCTCTCCTCAGCATGCTATTCAAGGGCCGAGGGACTGTGCCTGGATTACAGAGAGCAGAGACAAATCAGACTGCCTCTAACCTGCAGCACACAGACTGCAAACCTAAGAGAGGGGTCAATCAATATATGTGTTTACTGCATTCATCCTAGCTGGAACACGATCACAGACAAGCCCCTAATTCCGGTTTCTACTCTTTGTAGCTGTGAGAGTCTGACAGTCCCTTGTGTTAAGGTCTTATTTGTGACAGTCTCTTCTCTTGGTGGGACAGTATCAGTATTCTATGTATGGACAAGGCTGCTCACATCTATAAATTGATCTCAAGACCCAAGTGAGAAAAGTCTTAAAGCCACAAGGTCCAATTAACTTTTAACACATATTGGGAACATATTAAGTGGAGAAGATGATGGAGAACCTGCTAAGTCCTCTGAATTCCTCAACTACTTCATTTAAAATTACGTACTGCTGAATCCAAACATAAATTTAGTTTTCTTTTCCCTTCTAGTCCAGGAGTTGAATGCATTGATACGAACATGTTAGCCTCTGATGTTCGCCCCAGAAACTGAATATGATGCTGCTGAAATCTTAACAGTGCTTTCTGGTTTTCACCTGTCTTTAAGTGCTCTCTCAACTAGACCAGGAGAATTTGCTATTGTGATAACTGCTGTGTTCACTCATTCCTCCTTGTTAGCATCTAAAACAGGGGGAAATATTACATCTGGATGCTCAGAGCTGCCTCCTCTTAGAGAAAATGTGATTGTCCTTAGGAGAAGAGCTGCTAAAACCTTTACTGCTTTCCATTATAGGACCAATGACCACCTGAAAAGAATGCTGCATTCTGATCCAACAGAGGTATTCATCTATTGGAAAAAAGGCCACTTACTGACTGGGTCTTTGTTCAAGATTGTGACCCTTCCCAGGCAGTAGCACTTTAGGCAACATTGGCTGTTAGGAGCATAAAGGGTCCCTTGTCTTGACTTGGTACAAAAGGAATCTCTTGCCCCTGACCCACACTATGTATTTGAAAAGCAAATTCCAAAATTCTCTGTAGGATCATTTGAGCCCTTAACTTCTTTTGCAAATGATTGTTAATTCAAGATAGTGTCTTGGTTAGGTAGCTTCTTTTTTCTGATTGTGTTTTCAATTAAACACCCCTTGCAAGACAAAAATTATTTTTTACCGTGGAGTCTCACTAAGTATAAAAACCACACTTAAGAGCAGACCCCATTGCCAGCAGTACATGATCAACACAAAACAAACTCAATGGTTTTGGAGGGTTTTTTTTTTAACTGTGGTGGTTTGAATATGCTTGACCCATGTAAAGTGGCACTATTAGGGAGGTGTGGCCATGCTGGAGTAGGTGTGCCTTTGTTGAAGAAAGTACATCACTGAGAGGGTGGGCTTTGAAACTCTGCTCAATGCAGAAGAGCCTCCTCAGGACTCCCCGAGGAAGACAGTCTCCTGGTTGCCTTCAGATCAAGATGTAGAACTCTCAGCTCCTCCAGCACCATGTCTGGCTGCATGCTGCTATTCTTTCTGCCATGATGGTAGTGGACTGAACCTCTGAAACTGTAAGCTAGCCTCAATTACATTTTGCCCATTATAATAGTTGCCTTGGTCATGATGTCTGTTCCCAGCAAAGTAACCTTAACAAAGACATTAACTTAGTGCTATTTTACTTGTATATTATAGTTTCTGATTTTTTGTTTTTTATAGATTTTGATTTTTATTGTGTTTTGTTGTGGTGTGTGTGTGTGTGTGTGTGTGTGTGTGTGTTCCTCGTGTTTTTTTCTTTATATTGATATTGTTTTAGTTTGCTTGAAGAAAGAGAGAAAGGGATGGAGTTGGGTGGGAGGGGAGGTAGAGAGAATATGGGAAAAAATAACTATTGTATGAAAAAGAAATTATTTCAATAAAAAAAAGAAAAGAAAGCTCAATCATATATTTTTTTAATGTGATTCAATGGTTTAATATAAAATCTCACCATCAAACTCAAGGTCAACAAATGGAGTTAAGTTTTGGGACTCACAAAACACAGTTTCAAGGCAACAATAGTTAGGACTCTCTGCTATTAGTTTAATATATTGAACACTGGCATAAAATATAGCTCATAATAGAATGGCAAAAGTTCAAGCAAGTGGTGACTTAAAAGGAACAAAGCAATTTAATGAAAAAAAAAGACAGCTTCTGAAATACCTGACCAAAGCCAGGCAGCATGTCTTTTATAAAATTAAACTAAAATACGCTTTGTGTTTTACATGAGTTTAGTGTAGCTATTCCATGGCTCTTTCTTTTGGTTTTAACATGGTATACCTTTTCCCATCCTTTCCATTTCACTTAGGTGACTCATCATACTTATAAGAGGTTTGTCATACACATCATATAACTGAGCACGTTGTCAGTACACTCTGAATGTCTTGTCTACTACTTGGTATTTTTAGACTGTTCACATGTACATTGTTTTATTGATATAACTCTCTCAATAGCTACTATATTTGCAAATGTTTTCACTCACTTTCCCTTTTTTCTTTCCTGCCACTGTTTTAGATGAGATGTTATGATTCTGTTCTTTGTCTTTTAGTATGCCTACAAAAATATGGAGTTGCTCCCCTTGCATTTATAACAACCTATACTAACTAATAAATGTTAACTTTCCAAAAAATACTACAGAAACAAGGCACGGTAATACTCACCTGTAATCTTAAGATTTATATAATATTGACAGTTTGAAGCCAGCTTGGGCTACGTAGCAAGACCTTGTCTCAAAACCAAACAAACATAATCAACAAACCAAACAAAATGAACAAACCAACAAAAACACAGAAACAAAACTATGCCATTCATGTCTAATTAAGTTATTTTCATATTCTGTGATTTTAATTACCCCTTTGTGAGCTGAGGTTCAAAAATACTAAGCAAAAAAAATACAGAAATAATTTATAAAATTTAAATGAAACATTCTGAGTGATACGATGAAACCTCACATTGTTTTGTACCACCCCATTTATGGCCATATCACACATTTCTCCAGTGTGCTCACATTGTATGTGTTACCCTCCGACTTATTACACAGTAGCCATCTAGGTATCAGAACTGCTATGCTAGTATTACAGTACTTGTTCTCTCTCTCTCTCTCTCTCTCTCTCTCTCTCTCTCTCTCTCTCTCTCTCTCTGAGAGTTTGAGATATGTTGCTTACTAAGTAGTTCAGCATACTGGCCTCAAACTCATGATCATCCTACCTGTGCTTCCCAAAACTGGGGTTATACTTTCTTGCCACCACTGTCAAGTGACTTCAGTTTACTTATTAATAGCCCCAAATTGCAAGAATAGCAATGCTTGCAATTCATAAATTACAAAGAGGAGCATAAAGTAACTTCTAAAAATAAAAGGTAAGCATACAATAAAAATATTGAAAGAGAACACATACATCTAAGTTTTACTGAAGTGAATTTTATAACTTATATTTTGTTATAGGTTACAGTTTTTAATCTTTTGTTGAGTCTACTTTTTAAATTAAGCTTCATGATACATTAGAATATGTAAGACAAAAATGCTTTAAACCTATCTGTAGTTTCAGACTCCCAGTGCATGGGCTGGGCTGTTTCCTCTGCAGAAGGGTAGTGCTGTTTTGGTTTATGTATGGTACAAGCCTCAGTTTACAGAGTCATGGAAATTATCATTCCTGCCACAAAATTGTTATGTTCAATATTCTAAACAAATGGTTACAGATTAAGAGTAAAAAGAATAAAAGTTTTACATTTATCTAATTCCTCTTCAGTGATCTTTATTTTTTTCACATGGATTCGAAGTGTAAACTATATAATTTTATTTAACACTGAAGAGGTTTTTTTTTCTCAACTTTTTAAAGTAATTTACTCTTTAAAAATTTTATACTAGCATAATAATATATTCTGGTCACATTCAGACTCTTAACATTATTCAACAAGCTGGTCAGCTAGTAAAGACTCCTCCCCAGACCCCCAAGTATTGATTAGTCCAAGAAAAAATATTGGAGTAGCTTGCTTTTTCTTATCTTGGTTTGATTTGGTTCTGTGGTGCTAGGAAAGAAGCCAGGGCTTCTGGGTAAGCACTCTACCACTGAGCTACACCCAAGATCTGAGACAGTCTTCTTTTTCACATTCGAAGGATACTTTTTGCTGAAAATATAATTCAAGATTGATGGGAATGTTCCCGTGTACACTTTAGTCAGCTAGTAAAGACTCCTCCCCAGACCCCCAAGTATTGATTAGTCTAAGAAAAAATATTGGAGTAGCTTGCTTTTTCTTATCTTGGTTTGGTTTGGTTCTGTGGTGCTAGGAAAGAAGCCAGGGCTTCTGGGTAAGCACTCTACCACTGAGCTACACCCCAAGATCTGAGACAGTCTTCTTTTTTACATTTGAAGGATACTTTTTGCTGAAAATATAATTCAAGATTGATGGGAATGTTCCCATCTACACTTTAGGCATTCAGCATACTCTGACAAGCTCACTGTGGCTCTCATCCGTATTCCACGATATAATGTTTTATTTGTCTGTGGTTTGAACATTTTCCCAATAAATCTCTTCCCCACTTTCCCTCTTTTCTCTCCCTCCCTCCTTTCTCTCCCTTCTGAATTGACTCGCCTACATGTACATTTTCTTTGGTGTCTTATCTGGTTTGATCTTCTATGAGCTTCTTAGATTTGTGATGTTGTCTGTCACCAGTTTTGAACAATGTTCCCTTCCTTCATTTATGTCTTCTGCTAAACGGCACACTTACGTGATGGCTACACCTTTCATTTGTCCTGTACCTTTGGGATGTTCTGTAGTTGGCTTTCTCATTTCTCTTCCCTTTGTATTTTTGTTTGGTGAGTTTCTATTGACATAACCAAGCTTAGGGACTTTTCTTCTTGGATTAAAACATTCACTTCTGTCATGGAGTTGTTTGATGTTTGATTTCTAGCACGTAACTTTTTCTTAGCACATGAATTTCTTCATTTATATTCTCATAAGCTTTTACAGACATTGCTTGACATATATCTTACCTGAACCAAGTACTGTCCCTTCAGATTGTGTTTTTACAGTGTGTGTGTGTGTTTAAAACAAAAAATTAACCTTACTTAATTGGGCTGCTTTTAGCATTTATTATGATTGGAAATTTTCCAAAGGTTCCAGATGCTTCCAATTCCTTTTCTCCAATTTATTATGTCTCCTTTTTACAGTTCTTTTAGCTATAATACAAAATTAGGTGTGAGTGTAGGCATGTGTGCATATATTTGGAGTAGAACTGAGACCTTTTCAGTATGAACTTGGTATTGATTTATATTAAACTAGTAACTGTGCAATAATACTATTGTGCAGTTACTTTGGAAGCTTTATTTCTTGGAAATGTTTCCTGGGGAAATTGATGGCCAAATTCAACATAGCTATAATTTTCTTTAAAAAACCTAGATTAAAATGAAATAAATATGACAAGATATTAACAAATTATCAGATCAAGACTACATGTATTGCCATATTCATTAAACTTCTGTATTTTTCTAGGTATTATTTCCTTAATAAAAATGTAAATTGAAATCAACTTTTTTATATTCCCAAATTAGTATAAAGGAAGATTAGCCAGTATAAATGAAGAACAGCACAAAGTACTAGGCTTGCAAAAGTTATGTAATTCTCCAAAGTTGGAGATTTCTATTCCCAGGTACAGATCATCTACTCTCCTCGAATAGATAATGTGGCACTCTACAAACAGCTTCTCCCCACCTCACACTCATTGCTTCAGAGAAATGAAGATAAGTCAATGCTGTCTGTCAAAACTCCCACAATTAGCATGAACACAGCCTATGTTAATACAGTTCCCCCTAGTGATGAATCATCAGTAGTAAGCTAGACAGATACCTATGACACCATCCCTGCTGTGAGCTTCCTGACATTTGCTAAACACTCATTCCATGTTAAAAGATTAATGCTTTATGAGGGATTAGCACCTGCATGATTTTTCTGGGTCTCAGAGGTTTTAGCCAGTGAAAAATTGCACTTGGGAGGTTCACATGCATTTAGTATGTAAACAGTTTTGTGAACACAAGGCTATATGTCTTCTTCATACTTGATTAGCATATTCAAAATCCTATATTCTATGAGCTATAAGTGGCTTTCATAATCAATGAGGATTACAAACCATTGCTATAATCCCATTAGTTCAAAGATAATGAAGTTGAAGACCAGAAAAATAAAAAAGAAACTTCTCCAACTAGAAAATATGAATTCCTGTATTCAGTTCTATATTTTGATAGATATGGATGATACATGTGTATATATGAAGTATACATAGATGATAGAGCTATATATATCTTTACAGACATAATCACAGGAATAATGGGATTTTCATTTGTTCTTTTCTATTGCTTTTTATTCAGAATATAATGCAACACATAACTTAGACAAGACTACAATTTTTCTTGACAATTTTTTGTTTAAATTAAACACTTATTTATCAATTGCTTATTATATAAAAAATAATTATGAACAACAAAGAAATGAGCTGTTTCTTACTCTTAACAAACACAGTCTACTGGGAAATGAATGTTAATGACCTTTGGCCAGGTAAGCATCAAATGCAGAGAAATGGATTCTGTTGGTTGTGAGAAGAGAGTAGATGTCACAGAGGAAGTAGATTTTTCTCTAGGTCCTAGCAAAAATTCTCTGTCTTGCACGTCTTTCATTCATACTAACCTCCAAAAAGTATTCTTATGGCTATGCCAGTTCCATAAACTTCTGCCAATGCCTCCTTCTGAATCTGTTCTCATGCCAGTACCTTTCTTACCAGATCTTCTCTATGAGACAATGTGTTACTGAGAAAAGACACACTTCCTCAGTATATTAGAGTGGAGAAGAAAACAGTAATTCCTTTTACTGATTGTAGCCTCTCCTGATAGGACACATTCGTAGTTAGCATCATTAGCATCTACCTGTTGCTGATGCATCTTCTCCATCTCCATCTGAAATGTCTTTTTTCCCATTATATCCTTCACCGAAAAGGATGCTTGGCATCTGCTGTTCTTTGATGATTATTTTTTTTTCTGACTTTCTCTCACGTTATTATTTTCATCCACATTAAGCTCTGCCTAAAGTCCTGAGAGATTGAGGTTGTGTTTCGTAAATGAATGCTTCATTCATAATATCTGGGATTTAGGGTAATTGACAGTGATTGGGGTTTAGAATCCAGTAGACTTTTTTGAGGCTGTAATCTCCAGACTGAGAGTCTTGGGGCTCACCAATCAACTAACATGTAACAGATCAACCAGTAGCTCTTTAAACAGCTGAAAGTCTGAGTCTATTAAACTCCAAACAAGAAAATGAATCAGTGAGGAAGTTTACTGCATTGTATACCAGATACAAAAAAGAATGACTGGATTCTAAGTTTTGGAAAGAAGCATCAGTGATGATTGTGCTACTTAAGCATTGAAGAATAGCACTGAAGACCAAAAACATCAACGCTATGGCTCTAGATGAATATTCAAAATAATCCTGTCAATGACACATCAAGACAGTACTTTCTATTAGCTCCTGCTGTGTGACACTGTTCCTGGAGGTATATGAACAAATGTCTACTCACTCCAAATAGGAAACTGATGAGAGACTAAAGTAAGGATACAACCCAAAGTATCCTCAACTTGGTGAGCCTGGAGTTACCTAAGGAAGTATGGGAAGAGTTACTTACAAGAGAAGAAATTACTCAAAATTCTCAAAAGCTGAAAGTGTGGAGCATACCACGCAACTTGCAGGCAGCTCAAATAGTTAAAAATGTCATTCCTGGGCTGCTTAGGTGGTTTGAACATCTGTCAGGCAGCTTGGCTGGTCTCTGTTTCTCCAGGTGGCTCACCTTTTCTAAAGAGCTCAGCTTGTCTGGGAATCTTCTCAATAACTAGGTTCCTTTGCAAATGTGTCTTGACAGTCCTTACTGCTTATATATGCTCAGTGAGGGAGGGTCCTAGTGCATCTAGTCAGCATTAGGAACTTCAGTTTTTTGTATTGGATATTTTATTTACATTTCAGATGTTATCCCCTTTCCCCACCGTCCCCCCACCAGGAACCCCCTATCCCATCCCCTCTCCTGCTGCTTCTATGAGGATGTGCCCCCACCCACCCACTCCCACCTCCCCACCCTTGAATTCCCCCACATTGGGGCATCCAGCCTTCAGGGGACCAAGGACCTCCTCTCCTACCTATGCCTGATAGATAAGGCCATCCTCCCCTACATATACAGCTGGAGCCATGGGTCCCTTCCTATGTGCTCCCAGGCTGGTGGTATAGACCCTGGGAGCTCTGGTTGGCTGGTATTGTTGCTCTCCCCATGGGGTTGCAAACCCTTTCAGCTCCTTCAGTCTTCTTTCTAACTCCTTCATTGGAAAGCCCTTGATCAGAGCACTAGTTATCTGTGAGCATCTGCCTCTGAATATGTCAGACTCTGGCAGACCTCTAAGGAGACAACTATATCAGGCTCCTGTCAGCATGCACTTCCTGGCATCCATATCAGCGTCTACCTTTAGTGACTGCACATGGGATGGATATTTCTTGAGCCCTTTGAGATGTGTATTTCCTGAGCTTAAGGAGTTTCCCTTCAGGATGGATATTTCACCTCCCTTTAGATCACCTTGTGCTTAATAAGCAAAAAGCATAGTGAGATTGTGGAAAGAAACATTAAACCATAATTATTAACACACACAATATCACTGGGAACACAAATACCACCACACACACACACACAAATACCAATGGTCTCTGTTCTCCAGCCAAAAGATATGGGCCGACACAATGGATCAAGAAACAATATCCATCTATCTTTCATCTATAAGAAATATATCTTAGTTTTAAAGGTAAGCACTGCCTTAGAGTAAAAGGACAGACAAAAGTGCTCCAATCGAATAGGACCGGGAAGCAAGCAGGTGTCATTATCAAAATATCTGACAAATAGACTTCAAACTAAAACTAATTTCATATCTACAGAATATTCTATCAAACACCAAAGAATATACATTCTAGTCAACAACATATGAAAACTTTTCTAAATTAGATCACATCCTGGGACACAAAACAAATCTTCACAAATTCAAAAATATTGAAATCACTCCTTGTATCTTATCTGACCAAAATGTAATAAAACTTAAAATTGACCACTAAAATTCTCTACTAACTATACAAACTCATGGAGATTAAAAAACTCATTACTGAGTGATTTTTTTAAAAGGTCAAGGAAGAAATATGAGAAAGAAAAAACACTTCTTGGAACTAAATGGAAATAAATAAAATAACAAAACAAATCTATGGGACACCTTGCAGTCAGTCTTCTGAGGAATGTTTATAACTCTAGCTGTCTATATTTTAAAAATCAGAAAGAATACAAATAAATAGCATAATAATGAAGTCAAAGGGTAGAAAAACAAGAATAGACCAAAACTGTATCCAGTCAATAGCAAGAAATAATAAAAATCAAAGTAGAAATCAATGAAACATAAACAAAAGAATATAAAAAATTAATGAATTTACAAGCTGGTTCTAGAGAGTAAACTAATAATAAAAGCCTTCCAACTAAAACCATCCAAGGTCAGATGGATTCACAACAGAATTCTTCCAGACATTCAAAGGAGATATAAAGTTAATCATTCTTAAAGTGTTTTTAAAAAAGCAAACAACCAAAACCAGAAGAAGCAATTTCAAAGTCCTTCTTGGAAACCTTCAGGGATGTTATCCTGTAGTTTCTTTCTTCCTCCCTCCTTCCTTCCCTTCTCATCTGAGATGACAATGCTTTATCTAAGACTCACCATAGAACACCTAACAAAAACCTTAATACCTCTTTTGAGCTCTTGGCCAGATTGTTCAAGAAACTGCACAAACATATATACTTCTATTGCCCTCATTTGCCCTCAGAGGTAGAAGGTTGGTGCATTTTCCTGAAGACACCATGCACTTCAGACACAAGGTCTAGAGGGCTTTGAGCTAGAACTGACCTGAATGCTTCTTTCTTGAGAACTAGCAGTTTTCATGGTATCAGAAGGCACCACACAAGCTTGCAAGGGGTAGCAGCAATCAACACTCCTGCCCAGTTATATCACCTATGAATCACATTGACAACCAACATGGCAAGACAAGCCTAAGGGTACAGCAGAGCACACATACCTTGACTGTAACTAAAAAACAATAGCTCTGTAATTGAACTTAAACCCTCTTCAAAAAGAGGGAAGCCATGCCAGGTACTTGAAACCTGGTTAATTACTCAGTGCTAGTGAAGCAATGAATATTGAGAGGAAAAGCTACAACTACTACTTTCCTAAAGAAATATAACCCCTAACAATAATCTAAACATTTATACTTATACCCTCAGATAAGTATAGTCTTTACCCCTCACCAAGGAATCATCTCTTGGTAACAGATGAAGACCTCTACGGAAAACCACAATCAATAAAAATGGAGAGTAACAGAGCCCTGTCCCAGTGAATAGTTCTGCACCTAATACTTGGGGAACATTGAGGAAGAGTGAACAGAAAGACTGTAAGATTCAGAAGATCAGAGAGTTTGCTGTGAAGATGTGTCTCCTAGTAAGGTCATAGGCCACACCAATAAAGTCTCTCCAACATGAGTCCAGCAAGGACAATGCCAGTAAACATGCCAAAGTGGAGGATGGAAGAAATATCAATGAGGCCTCAACCCTACACACACACACACACACACACACACACACACACACACACACACACACACAAAATAACCCTGAAGGAAAGTAAGGTCTGTGAGTTATATCACAGGTATTCTGAGCTCTTTGGCTAATATCCACTTCTCAATGAGCACATACCATGCATGTCCTGTTGGGTTTGGGTTACCTCACTCAGGATGATATTTTCTAGTTCCATCCATTTGCCTGTAAAATTTGTGATGTCCTCATTTTTAGTAGCTGAGCAGTATTCCATTGTGTAAATGAACCACATTTTCTGTGTCCATTCTTCACTTGAGGGACATCTGGGTTGTTTCCAGCTTCTAGATATTAAAAATAAGGTTGCTATCAAAACAGAGTGGAGCATGCATCTTTGTGGTATGGTAAAACACCTTTTGGGTATATTCCCAGGAGTGGTTTAGCTGGGTCTTCAGGTAGAACTATTTCCCATTTTCTGAGGAACTGCCAGATTGATTTCCAGGGTGATTTATTGCTTTGCGATCCCACCAGCAATGGAGGGGTGTTCCTCTTTCTCCACATCCTCCCCAGCATATATTCTTGCTTAAGTTTTTGCTCTTAGCCATTCTGACTGGTGTGAGATGAAATCTCAGGGTCATTTTGATTTGCGTTTCCCTGATGACTACGGATGATGAACATTTCTTTAAGTGCTTCTTGGACATTTGAGATTTCTCTGCCGTGAATTCTCTGTTTAGCTCTCTACCTCAGAGAGCAGAAGAAATAGTCCTCTCTAGAGAAGAGCACACTGCTTGTTTACCTAATACCAAATGGTCAGTCCTGAAAACATAAATACAAGTGACATAAAAACTGAGCATTTTGATACTAATTTTGATTAGTATTTTCATACTAAATCCCCTTTCCTGTGAAGGTCTGCAGAGGAGGTGTGAGTCATTACACAGGTGAATTCTAGTCAACCTTCTGCCCATCTTAATTTGTAAAATAAAGGCTGGAGCCAGTGATTGGGCAGAGGAAGGGGAGGTGGAGATATAAAGGTTGGTGGGAAGAGAGCAGGAGACACAGTGACTGGAGGAGAACTGGAGGAAGACGATGAAGGAGGAAGACAACGAAGGAGAGAACGACTGGGAAGCAGGAGGTTGAAGGATAGATGCAGGGTCTGGAAAATCCTCAAGTTACAAGGGTCTCATAGCTCGGGAACAGAGTAGTGTAGAAGTATATTCATAATTACTGAGTTGTGTTTCTGTTGACCAGTCATATTTGGGTTGGAGATTTAAATATCTCCCACTACAGGTTATATTTCTGTGTGAGTGTATGTCTGTGTGTGTGTGTGTGTGTGTGTGTGTGTGTGTGTGTGTGTGTGTATTTGTGTGTGTGTATTTGTGTGTGTGTGTGTGTGTGCATGTCCATGTGCATCTATATCTGTGAGTATCAATGTCTGTGTGTCCATGTGTATGATTATAATATTTATACATATATATATATATATATATATATATATATATATATACATATGTGAAAACAATTAATGGAAAAGAGGTCATGAATATGAAAAACAACGAGGGTTATGGGAGTGGAGTAAAGAAATTGAAGGGGGAAATGTTTTAGCTATATCACTATCTCAAAAAACTTTTAAAAATAAAATTAAATGTGAGGGCCTTTTAAATATGTTCCATAGATTCAGCACAATCTCCGTTCATCAGCACCCTATTTTGTTAATATCAATAAGATAGTAGTATAATTATGTAGAAATGAAAAAAGTCAGGGGATTTTATATTTTCTATAACTCTCCTGTAATTAAGACGATATAGCATTGGTAATAATAATAATAATAATAATAATAATTCTCATTGGAACAGAAAAAGAACCAAAAGTTATCACATATTAATGTAGCCAAGCAACCTTCCCAAAGGAGCAAAGGCCACTGAATTTAGAAAATAAAGTCTAGGTGAGGAACACTTAAAGAAATGTTCAATATACTTAGTTATCAGGGAAATGCAAATCAAAACAACTCTGAGATCCCACTCTACACTCCCTGAAATGGCTAAGATCAAAAACTCAAGTGATGGCAGAAGCTGGCGAGGATGTGGAGCAAGAACACTCCTCCAATGCTGGTGGGAGTGCACAATGTGCAACCACTCTGGAAGTCAATTTGGCGGTTTCTTAGAAAACTTGGAATAGTTCTACATCAATACCCAGCATACCACTCCTGGGCATATACCCAAAAGATGCGCCACCATCCCACAAAGACACTTGCTCAACTCTTTTCATAGCAGCTTTATTCATAATAGCCAGAAACCGGAAATAACCTAGATGTCCCTTTGCTGAAGAATGGATGAAGAAAATGTGATTCATTTACACAATGGAATACTGCACAGCCATTAAAAACAAAGACATTTAAACTTTTCAGGCAAATGGATGAAACTAGAAAATATCATCCTGAGTGAGGTAACCAAGACCCAAAAAGTCATTCGTAGTAGGTATTTACTTATAAGTGGAAATTAACCATAAACTACAGGATAACCATACTACACTCCATAGACCCAAAGAAGCTAAACAAGAAGGAAGGCCCAAGCAAGGATGCTTAAATCTCATTTAGAAGGGGTGCAATAAAATAGCCATAGAAGGCAGATGGAGGCAAGGAACTAAGTGGGAGAGGGGATGCAGAGGAGAAAGGATGCGGGTTTCAGGATCAAGCTTGGGGAAAGACAAGAAAGAAGGCCAAAAGGCCAGGAGAATGAATGGAAATCTACAGATGATGGGTGAAGAGGCTACATCTCTAGGGTATGTTAGAGATCTGGGAGGGGGAGGCTCCCAGGATTAAATGAGGGCAACTGTGGCTGAGACTTCTAAGAGTGGAGAATATGGATCCCGAAGTGGCCACTTCTTATAGCCAGGCAGGATTCCCAGTGGAGGAATAAGGACAGCAGCCTACTCATAAAACCTTTGACCCAAAATGTGTCCTGCCTACAAGACATGCAGAGACATGGACAGCAGAGACAGAGGAAATGGCTAACCAATGGCTTGTCCAAATTGAGACCCATCCCATGGGCAAAAACCAATCCCTGACAATACTAATAATACTCTGATATGCTTGCAGACAAGAGCCTGGTATAACTGTCCTCTGAGAGACTGCACCCAGCAGCAAATGAAAACAGATGCAGAGACCCACAGCCAAACGTTAAATGGATATCAGGGAATCTTGTGATGAGTTGTAGAAAGGACAAAGAGACAGAAGAGGACAAGGATGCCATAGGAAGACCAACAGAATGAACTAATCTGGACCCTTCCACAATCCCAGAGACTGAACCACCAACCTAAGAGCAAGCATGGGCTGGACATAGGCTACCCCACACCTATATAGAAGATGCACAGCGTGGTCTACTCTATAGAATCACAGATGCAGGCAATTGTGGTATACATTTGTCAAAACTGGCTGAATGTTCTCAACCAAGTGACACTGTTGTATCCATAGATTCCAGGAGACAATAATGACGAACCAATGGAGCTTCAACAGCTGGAATGATATAAAGTAATTTAATGCATCCCACTCTGGTATGTAGCACACTGGCAGGGGATACTTACAACGAAAATCCATCCATGCATGGCACAGTAGGAACAAATGACAAGTGAGAAACCTGCACCCTAAAGTAACCTTTGCTGTGAACCTAAAACTCTTTTAAAGCCCCCAAATCTATTTTAAAGTCCTAGCTTTATATTTGCCTTTCCTGTGGAGGACCCCTGTTGCTGCTTCCTATGGGTCTCATCTCTTGCAGCCTTGGATGACATGCAGCTACTAATTTTTTCCAGCACTGGTAGAAACACAGTAAGTACTTTCTAGGAAAAATGTTCTGAATCGCCTTCCTGAGAAAGCAGCCTTTCTGGATGGGCTTGTCTTTCTGCTTCCACTGGTACCAGCCACTTTCCTGCTTTGTTTCTATGTACTAATTATAAACCTGAGAATTCACAGTGCCATTCCTCCAGTCCTAAGATGCCTGGCCTGTCTACCTTCTAATTACCATTACATAAAGTAGGAGGGATGGAGAAAAGCAGTTTATACTTCATCTTCCCAGGAGCAAGAATCCCAAGGCAACATCTTAAAAATAAAAATTAATGTAAAACCAATCCAGGATGAACAAAAGTTTAAAAGTTTAAATAAGGATAGAATCAGTATCGATGGATACCTTGGTTTCCAGTGTTGCAGTATGGGCTTGCACGACTGTTACAGCTCTTGTCTATACTTAAAATTAAGGATTTGCATTCATATAAAAACAAAATAAAGCAAGAGGCCTAGAGAGATGACTCAGCAGTTAACATTTACTGCTCCTCCAGGAACAGGATTTTATTTCCCAGGACCCACACCAGGCACGTAACAACCACCTGCAATACCAGTTCCAGGAACCTAAACCCTATTTTGGTCACAGTGGGCACTTGAGCACACATGGCAGACACTCACACAGACATACACAGACACATGATATTGGTTTTTTTTATTTTAAAATAGACAAGTGTGCAGTATAAATGAAAAATAAATGGATTTTTTGTGAAAAAGAAATCGAGATTTAGCATTCTTGAGTTGATATGGCTTTGCCTTCTCTGTCCCACCAGCTGCAGCCTATGACTCTTTTACAAGATCACCTCCTGGGAAGGTTTCCTTAAACCACAAAGGATGTGACCAATGAGCACAGAGAAGTGTTCTTATATCTGAGACAGCTCTTGCCTAGTGACATTACCACACAGCCCCATTTGTATCCTCCTGGTAAAGATTTACCCTTTTGTCCTTCCCACGCAGGGGAAGTCTGAGAATTTTTATTGAGTGAATGTGGAGATAGGGAATATCCCCTATAAGCTCACATGTCTGAGCTCTTGGTCCATGCATGGTGGTGCTGTTTGCAGAAATGGTAGAGCCTTCCCATTAGCAGAGGCTTCAGAGACTGAGGCTTGAAATGGATATGTACTTCTGGTTCTGACCTATATTCTCTATTTGATCCAGCAAGCTGTGAGATGCATTCACCTCATACTCCTGCTCCGGGTCCACCATGACATCCCTACATCAAGGAAGTGAAATTGTATACCAGGATGAGTTTCCCCAATCTTAAGTTGCTTCTGTCAGCTATTTGGTTGCACCAATTTAAAAGGAAACAACAACAACAAAACCTAATACAGATACAGTTTTGTATATTTTGAGTTATAGTGTCTTTTTCATTGCTGTGATGTATATTCTTTATTTCCCACATTAGTCCTATGGCTCTGGCCCTTTAAGACAGCAGATCAGTCTTGAGGACAGGGTGCAGACCATGTTCACACTCCAGCACTTATCACCCCTCAAGCAACTTTAAGGAGCTCTCTAAGATAAGGTTAAGGTGTCCAGCATAGTATGTGAAGATGAGGCATAAAGTGCTTTATTGTAACATTTTTTCTCTACGATTGGTAGCTTTTGTATTTATTTTGTTTTGGGTATGATTAAGACTGAATGTAACCCAATGATAGGGATAGAGATGCAAGCCATGAGCTGAAAGGCAAGATTTGTTTAAGCTTTGATAAAAGGTCAATAATAGCATTATTATTATTATTATTATTATTATTATTATTTGTCTATTATAGTAATAGACACCTAGCAGATCTGCTCCCTTGAAGACACCATATCCTGAACCTTCCTAGAGTAGCAGAGCAGTGGTGGAACCATTGCACTCAGAGCAGCAGGATTTCAGGATCCCAAAGGAAGCCTGAGTCCCAATTAGGAGCTCAGGATCACAGGATCACAAAGACATCTGGACTCTGAGGAGTTCTGACACAAGCAAGATAATAGGAAAGACAGTCTCCAGTCAGAGACAGTGAGTGCAGGTAGCACTAGAGTTAACCAGATGGCAAAAGGCAAGTGCAAGAATATAAGCAACAGAAACCAAAGTTATCTGGCATCATCAGAACCCAATTCTCCTATCATAGCAAGTCCTGGACATCCCATCACACCAGAAAAGCAGGATTCAGATTTAAAATCACTTCTCATGAGGCTGATAGAGGATTTTAAGAAGGACATAAACAATGTCCCTAACGAAATATAGGAGAACACAGGTAATTAGGTAGAAGCCCTTAAAGAGGAAACACAAAATCCCTTAAAGAATTGCAAGAAAACACAACCAAACAGGTGAAGGAATTAAACAAAACCCTCCAGGATCTAAAAATGGAAGCAGAAACAATAAAAAAAAATCTCAAAGGGAGACTACCCTGGAGATAGAAAACCTAGGAAAGAAATCAGGAGTCATAGATGCAAGCATCACCAACAGATTATAAGATATAGAAGAGAATGTCATGTGCAGAAGATACCATGGAAACCATTGACACAACTGTCAAAGAAAATGCAAAATGCAAAAAGCTTTACTGTTCCTGAACAGAACACCAGTGACTTATGCTCTAAGATCAAGAATTGACAAATGGGACCTCATAAAATTGCAAAGTTTCTGTAAGGCAAAGGACACTGTCAATAGGACAAAACAGCAACCAACAAATTGGGAGATCTTTACCAATCCCACATCCGATAGAGGGCTAATATCCAATATATACAAAGAACTCAAGAAATTAGACTCCAGACAACCAAATAACCCTATTTAAAAAATGGGATATTGTGCTAAACAAAGAAGTCTCAACTGAGGAAACTCGAATGGCTGAGAAGCACAGAAAGAAATCTCAACATCCTTAGTCATCAGGGAAATGCAAATTAAAACAACCCTGAGATTCCACCTCACACCAGTCAGAATGGCTAAGATCAAAAATTCAGGTGATAGTAGATGCTGGCAAGGATGTGGAGAAAGAGGAACACTCCTCCATTGTTGGTGGGATTGCAAGATAATGCAACCACTCTGGAAATCAGTCTGGCGGTTCCTCAGAAAATTGGATATAGCATTACCTGAGGACCCAGCTATACCACTCCTGGGCATATACCCAGAAGATGCTCCAACATATAACAAGGACATATGTTCTACTATGTTCATAGCAGCCTTATTTATAATAGCCAGAAACTGAAAAGAACCCAGATGCCCTTCAACAGAGGAATGGATATAAAAAATGTGGTTCATTTACATAATGAAGTATTACTCAGCTATTAAAAACAATGAATTTGAGAAATTCTTAGGTAAATGGATGGAACTAGAAAATATCATCCTGAGTGAGGTAATGCAATCACAAAAGAACACACATGGTATTTACTTACTGATAATTGGTTATTAGCCCAGAAGCTCGAAATACCCAAGATTCAACTCACAGACCACATGAAGCACATGAAGAAGGAAGACCAAGTGTGGGTGCTTCGGTCCTTCTTAGAAGGAGTAACAAAATACTGGAGGGACCAATAAGGAGACAAAGTGTGAGACAAAAACTGAAGGAGGGGCTGTCTGGAGACCATCCCACCTGGGTATACATCCCATGTGCAGTCACCAAAGGTAGATGCTGATGTGGATGTCAGGAAGTGCATGCTGACAGGAGCCTGATATAGCTGCCTCCTTAGAGATCTGCCACAGTCTGACATATTCAGAGGTGGATACTCACAGCTAACCATCAAGCTAACTGATCAAGGGCTTCCCAATGGAGGAGTTAGAAAGAAGACTGAAGGAGCTGAAAGGGTTTGTGGGCCCCATGAGGAGAGCAACAATACCAACCAACCAGAGCTCCCAGGGTCTAATCTATCAGCCTGGGAACACATAGGGAGGGACTTGTGACTCCATCTGTATATGTAGGCATAGGTGGGAGAGGAGATCCTTGGTCCCATAGAGGCTGGATGCTGAGTGTGGGGAAATTCGAGGGTGGGGAGGTAGGTGTGGGTGTGTGGGTGAGTGGGGCACATCCTCATAGAAGCAGGAGGAAGGGGGATGGGATGGGGGCTCCTGGGTTGGGGGAGAATGGGATAAGAGAATAATATCTGAAATGTAAATAAAATATCCAATAAAAAAGAAAGAAAACCTTTAACAGGAAAGAAAGAAAGAAAGAAAGAAAGAAAGAAAGAAAGAAAGAAAGAAAGAAAGAAAGAAAGAAAGAAAAGAAGGAAAGAAAGATCAATAATAGGGATGTAGAGATGGCTCAGGAGTTTTAAGTGATTGCTACTCATTCTGGAGAACCAGAATTCAGATCTCAGCACCTATATCAGATGGCTCGCAAACATTTGTAAATCCAAGTCCAATAATAAATAAAACTCACATGCAAACACATAAAGCACAGAAGCATTATTGGTTTATATAATTTTTATAAATGTATTATTCATGTTTCATATTATGTAGTTTTAATCTATATACAGATGTTAAATTCACCTAATTTGTCTATTTTTGTGTTAGTGACAAATTCAGAAAATTATTTTGTCTAGGAAAAAAAGCACTAATCAAAATACCTTTGTCAGTTGGAAAATACTATCTCAGTATTTGACTGTGGCAGTCATGAAGAACAGAGCAGCCAAACACAGCAGCACACTATCATCAGAAAGCAGAGGAACAGCAATGGCCTTGGTTCAGGGTTACCAGCATTGCAAGTGATTGACACCACACTCTATTATATGCTTAAGCTATGGACCTCCATGATTCTTTCTGGTCTCATAGGCTTTGAAGTGTACAATAACAGTTCTTATTCTTTAATTAAGTTCTATCTTAAACCATATAAAATGACCACAGTGGTAAATTAAGAAGCAATTAATGTGGAGGCTAAGGTTGTAGCTCAGTGCTGTAGCACCTGCCTAGCATGCAAGAGTCTGTGGGGTCAATATTCAATATTGTAGATAGATAGATAGATAGATAGATAGATAGATAGATAGATAGATAGATAGATAGATAGATAGATATGATTGATAGATGACAGATGGATGGATGGATGGATGGATGGATGGATGGATGGATGGATGGATGGGAAGATGGGTGGTTGGACGAATGGGTAGATGAGTGGGTGGATGTATGGGTAGACGGACAGACAGACAGATAAAGAACTGATAAAAAGAAGGAGTATGTGTACAGGATTAAGTAAAAATGACCATTTCATTCAACCTCAGAAGGAAATAAAATTATTACAGGCTTTTTCCTTCCCTGGGTTTATGTTTACACACTTACGTGTAGAGTAAGGCCACTCTGTTCTCAAATAGTTCATCTATAACATGACAAACACAAATGCATGGACAAGGTAATAACTCCAGTTTTTCTTAGCCAAGTTTCTGACTTTCATTCTTTGGCCCCCTCACTGTTCTTAGCCAAGTTCTCTGAGGGCAGGTCATGGGCAGTCAGTCACCAGGACACTAAGAAATGGTGCCAATATTCATGAACATATTTCTCTATAATTTGCCCTTCAGCTTAGTTCTATAATTCCCACAAAACAATTTTATGATTCATTAATGACTGGTTAGTAGTAGGTTTCTGTATTATTCTTCTTAAGATATGTTCAATCTAACAAGGAAACCTATGAAAAAAGCTTTAGGCTCCTGAAGCAGTGTGCATTGGTTATGTTTCTATTGCTGTGAGAAAACATTATGTCTGAGGCAACTTATAAAGTGAAAGTGTTTAATTGGAATTATGATTCTAGGGTTAAGATTCATGATGATGGGGCACAGATGCATGAACCACTGGGACCTCACATTTAAACTATAAGCAGGAGACAGAGAGCTAACTCAAAATGGCATGAGTCTTTTGAAACCTTAAAGCCTGCCCCAAGGGAAATACCTGATCTAACAAGGGCAGACCTCCTAATCCTCATCAAACAGTTCTAGCAACTGGGGAAAGGTATTCAAATATATGAGCCATAGAGGGTCAATCTCCTTCAAACCACTACACCAAACACAATATGCTATATACCGAAATGCTGTAGAAAAGCGAAGTAGAGTTGTTGGGACTTAAAGTCACTCCTTTGGGATTATGCTATTATCAGCTTGCTGTCATTCATGGCGTCAGGAGCATGTGGCTGTCCTTAAAACTTAAGGAATTGAATGGAAAGTAGTCAGAATCTTTCATTCCCAATAATGCTGGTTTCAGTGAGAACAAGGATGCCAGAGCCAACAATGGCCTGAAAGAAGGCTTTCTGGGGTGCGTGATAGAAGAATGTTTACAGTTGTAACTTAAGCCTTTTGGGTTCTAAGCGTTCCATATTTCACCTTCCAATTCAAGTCCATCTAGATAGTAAGGAAGCTTAAAAGGCATAGCAGAGACATGAAATAAAACTTAAAGCAGTAAAATGATATATTCACATACAATGCTATATAGGTAACCTTATAGGAATGATGGGGTTTTGGCTAACTTTACCTAAGGTTTCATCTTTGACATCCTTAACAGATTCTTAACCCAAAGCAATTAATTTTTTATGTAAAGGAAAGTTTGTTACGAATGTTAGGAATGTTAGTAAAAGTGGGTTGAAATGTTGGCAATCATGCCTTTCACAGAGAGCTGACAGAGTATCAATCATTCCCTACATGCTCCTATCCAGTTTTAAAATCTCACTGGGAGAAAATGATCTCTGATTTTTCACATGCTTTGAATGGGTTTAGTCTCCCCCCCCCTTTCATTATAATGCTCAGTTAGAGAGAGAGGGAGAGAGAGAGAGAGAGAGAGAGAGAGAGAGAGAGAGAGAGAGAGAGAGGTGTCCATATCAGATAGGTTTTCTTTTGTCCTCTGTCTATAAGGACTGTGTCAAATTCAGGCAGATGAGACATCAGTTGTGGTTCTTCTTGTCACTCGACATGTCTGGAGCTTTGTCTAGTTCATTTTGTCAAAGTTCATTCTACCATTTCTCAGATGGGTGGGGTCACCCCGCAGGTAGATCAGCACTCCCAACCTCTCTGTCTTCTAACAGGAACAGCACATTCATCATCACTGATTATTATAAAGTCGGAAACCACTAACCACAGACTAAACAGTTTGCAGTCGAATGCAGTTAAAATGGTGCTCCCCTAAAGAACATTTCCCTTAAGATAGTCTCTGGTTAATAAAATTTTAAACATGAGCTTTATTTTTTAAAAACCAAGGACCCTACTCTAAAACCCCTCTAATTCCCAGTGTGGATCCAGAGACCATCACTTTCTCGTATAAGGAATACTAATTATTTTAGCATATTGGAACTATTCATGCTGTATGAGGTTTCCTGTAGAGATATGATATAAACTTGTTTGCCCTAGATAGAAAACCAGGGATAGACCAAAGCAATGATTATTCTAAAGTCCATTATGGTTCACTGATGAATTTATTGGGCTTGCTTTAATGAGCTTAAATGAGGCACTACAGGAACAGAGATGCCTCACATGCAGCTGAAAAGCCCAGCTCAGCATGGGTGGTAGGCATCTCATGGAAACTGCAACCCTGGAGCTCTCAGTGAGACTACAGTCAGGTGGAAGATCAAAGAATCTCTTCCAGGCAATTGGTTGGTGAAGGACTCTCCTGGCCCTCTATTGATTGTTTCTGTATTCTTGAGAAGGAACCTTATGAGTATTGTAAGTTTCAGCTTGCATGGGTATATGAGGTTTGTTTACTCCTGTGTCTGATGAACCTCCACCAGGATGGAAAGTTTCAACTCACAATCACTGCATAACTAATTACATTACAAAGATATTTAATTCAATATTTGGTGGAGACTCATGCCTTGCCTCTGCATATATGACTTGCAAAACCAGTGTTATACAAATGCCCCCAAATCTCTTTTATTCACACCCTTGGGCTATAAGGGTTCTGGGCTGGTTAGTCTCTGGTCATCTTCACACAAGCCAGGGTCACTTGGGAAGAGGGAACCTCAACTGAGGAAATGTCTCCATCAATTGGGCTTGTCAGCAGTCTGTGGGGGTGTTTTCTTGAATTGATTGATGTAGGGTGGAGGGGCTATCAGACAATGGGAGTTCCATCTTTGGGCTGGTGGTCTTCAATTGTAAAAGAAATCAAGCTGGGGAAGCTGGAAAGTTGGCTCTGCAAAGGTCCTGAGTCTGCCTTCCAGCAGGGTTTGACTTCCAGCCCACATGTGGTGGATCACAAATTATAACTCCAGTTCTTGAGTATCCAATGTATTGTCATTGCCATTGCAAGAACTGCATTCCCATGGTGCACAGAAATACATACATGCCAAATACTCATATGCATAAAATAAAATAAAACTAATTAGAAATTAAGGGAAGGGGGGATGAACAAAGCTATATAGATCAAGGAAGTAAGCAGCTCTGCTTTGGTCACAATTTTGTTCCAATAACA
Organism: Arvicanthis niloticus; assembly: GCF_011762505.2. Classification (NCBI taxonomy): domain Eukaryota; kingdom Metazoa; phylum Chordata; class Mammalia; order Rodentia; family Muridae; genus Arvicanthis; species Arvicanthis niloticus. The sequence goes on along the minus strand of NC_047673.1, from coordinate 19,677,894 downwards.
GAAACCAAAGGATTGCAGGCTCATTCATCAGCTATGTAAGAATAACCCCGACAACAAACAGTAAAAAGACAGTGAGACTGGATAGGCTAAAGCTCAAAAATCTCCAGGATTCAATATAGTAAAATAGCTTCAATAGAAATCCACCAAATAGATTTAAGTTCCAGACTCCTAAGAACAAATCAAGGTGAAGAAGTCAGGACCTCTCTTTTTTTTTGGGTTACTCAACAAAGCATGATTGTAGGAAACACTAGATAACTAGAGACAGTGGGGAATCATCTCCAGAGGTGCTCAAGTGCACACTCACCAAAAGGCACATTGACTTAACATGGCAAATGACGTTTTCCCAAAAGAAGTCCATGGCTAAATTAAAGCTAAATGAGACTGAATAATAGATGTCTCTTCAGAACCAAAGCAAAAATCCCCAGTTTTGAAGATATTCAAGAGCCATAATCATTCTGATTTCACTGATGCAAAGGTAACTAATCTTCGGAGATAATCTATGAGACAGTGCAGTGCAGTATCTTCCTTACATATGCATTCATTCCATTTAGTTTAATCAATCTTGTACAAGTCCGTTTACTAATAAGGGATAGAGCCAGGATGCAAACTCAGGGCACTGCAACTCCAAATCCTGCTCATTTCCACTGAATTTCTCTTGGGAGGGTTTACTGGTTCCAAAGAAGGAGGCCAGGGAAGTAACCATAAGGAGGAAGACAGAGGGAGGAGGAAAAGGAAAGGAAAGAAGGAAGGGAGGGAGGGAGGAAGGAAGGAAGGAAGGAAGGAAGGAAGGAAGGAAGGAAGGAAGGATAGGAACAAGCAGAAAGAGAGAAAATGCAGAGAAGAGGAGAGAGAGGAGACCAAAACATCTGGATTATATAGGAATGAGCCTCTAGGGGAAGGGAAGCCCAGTCCCTGGGCTGGAAAATTCAGGGTAGAGTGCAGGGGATGCCAGGTCGGGACTGAGGGATGCTGGGAGAACCTGGAGGCCAGGGCTACTTTGGTATGTTAAATATACACCACAGCTGTTTGTCCCAGGTCTGAATCCCAACATTATTGATATATGTATTATTTATAATGTTAAGAGCTTAGAAAAACACATAGTTTTCAAGAAAGAAACTACGCAATCAAATGTGATGCACTGAAGTTGGAACAGTTACTAAACCGCATGCCTGATAGACATGAGAACTTGAATTTAATGCCTTAGGTTTTTTGTTTGTTTGTTTGTTTTGGTTTAGTTTGTTTTAAAAACTCAAATGGGGTAGAGTATATATGGTATGAAAGTGATAAGAGGTAAGAACAGACAAATTCCAGAAGCATTCTTGCTATTCAGCTTACTACCAAACTCAAGGGCTATGAGAGTCTTTGGTTCAATGAACTAAATGTTTGGTGCCTGAGGAATGAAAACCAAGATTTTTCTTTAGCCACCACACACATGTGCACCCACAAGCATATGTACAACATACACATACATGCACAAATACAAAAATATATATTTATACATTAAATAAGTATCCAGCCATATAAAAGAATGAGTATATAGCATACTTGTAATAGAGTAATTGAAGAAAGAGGAATATATACTAAATATTTAGTATTTTAATATGCAACTAACATAACCTAACTACCGATTTACACTACGATACCTTAATAATTTCTGCTTGATATAGGGATAAATTTTTACTTCCTTCTGCTTGTTGTATTCCTGCCTGTTTCATCAAATCCCATTCTTCTCATCTTCTGTGCATTAGTATTTTTTCTGTATGTGTGTCTGTGTGCAGTTGTCTCTCAAGCCACCCACCATTCTCTCTTCCTGCCACTCTTTTTAAATTGCATTCCCTATATTCCCTGACTTGGCTTTGGTAAACATTTTTCATTCAGGACCTTCCCACTTGTAGGACTCAGAAGGGCTGCCATGTCCTGGCTGAGACTTTCTGTGTGCTGCTGTCTGCCAAGTAACATTCCACTGTTTTTCTAAGATCAAAACATCCTGATGTAGGCATGGTGCCCCAGGAAGAAAATTTACACTTGACAGCCCATTGCCCCCCAGTTGAGTTCCTGTTTGTGTTTTTCCTTCCCTATCTTGGTGTATATATTGAACCTGCTCAGTAAAAGTTTCGTCATTCTCTCATAAGGAATGACCCAAGTCTGTGTCTTCCTTTAATCCCCCAGGCCTACACCCAAGCTCGATATCATGGCAGCACTGGCGCTGTCACCCACTTAGGCCACAGCACCTCTTATGATTATTGGAGAAAAGGCTTTGAACAAAATAAACCTAATGTCAATTCTCCACTCAAAAGATGCTTGAAAAGTATCCCTATGCTGCTAATCAAATGTAGTGTTTGTCCTAGTTCTTCCTGGCATGAGTCCATCCACATCTTTCATAGTCTTGCTTCTGGTGCTCACAGAAAGAAGTTGTTCTCAAACCTACCTGGCTAGATGCTCTATCACCTTGGCAGTGGATTACTGTAGGTTTAGAGAGAAAAGGATTGTGGTCATGGGAGGTGGGGAGAGAGAGAGAGAGAGAGAGAGAGAGAGAGAGAGAGAGAGAGAGAGAGAGAGAGAGAGACCTAGGGAATTCTTACAGGCAGAGAGTTGAATACTACACCTCTAAAACAGTTTAGATCAGGTTACATTGTTGTGAATATTTTTTTTATTTTCATATACAAGTATAATTATATATTTATGCAGTATACACTTTGAAATGATCAAATGAGAACAATTAGTACACACATCACCTTAAATATTTATAAATTCTTTATGGTGAGAAGGTTCAATATGCTCTCCTCCAGCTATTTAGAAATATACAATGGATACCATTAACTACGCACATCCTACCAAATCTTTTGCTCCTGCAAACTATCACAGTATTTCCCTCAATCAGTCTCTCCTCTGCTTCCTTTATCCACACCTCTCTGGTCTATCCTCAGCTCTGCTCACCACTCATACAAGATCTATGTTTTGAATTCTCAAAAAAAGTTCTTATATTTATTCATAATACTTGCTTTTGTTTATAATTTTCCTCTTGGACATTCTCTTGAAAGTTCCTTGGAAGCCAAGACTATGCTCTCACTAGAGGCCACATGGCAGCTTCTCAGCATATATTTCTTCTGTGATTCAATAAATGAAGGAAGCTACAGCATGATATTATTCTAATGAAAACATTCGCTATGAGGTATCATGTATTTTTATATGCCAAAAAAATTAATAACAAAGTAAATATGGATTCTAATAAATGAGTAAATGAGATTTGTCTTTGCGTTTAAGAAGCTGTCTTATTTGAAAAGAATATCTATATCTTTTAAAAGTTTGCAGGTATAAGTGGCTTTCTTTTTAAATGTTCTTATAATGTAGAAACTTAGAAGGTAAAGATATGAGAGCAGGGGTTCTCAACCTTCCCAGTGCTTCAACCCTTTCATACAATTCCTGATACAGTGGTGATCCTTGAGAATTTTTTTTTCATTTCTACTTCATAACTGTAATTTTGCTACTGGTATAAATCATCATATAAATAGCTGATAGCAGGATACCTGATATGTAAGCCCCAAAGAGGTCATGAACCACACGTTGAGAACCACAGTATTTTTTGAGTTCTTGGAATAGACATATATTCATAGGTATCTTCTCTATATAGAAAGGGTCAGAAAACATCAGAAGATATTTATATCCTGGGCAAAGCTCATCCGTCTGTACCACTCTAGCTTCTTTAATTTATAAGCATCCTAGATATTATGTATGTGTTACAGAATTTAGCTGGTGAAGTTAGCTATGGGTCTAGTAATTTCTATAACTTTCAATAAAGTACTCTCATCTAACCCCTTGTCAATAGTCAATAATTTATAGAAAGTTTTTTAAGGCTTGAGTTGGCAATGATTATTCTTTTCATTTCTTGACATTTCTATAAATAGTAAATAAGTTCACGTAATGATGACTCTTTGCTTAAAACAGGGAGTGAACTTAATTATTAAAAAAAAACCTTAACCTAATATATGAAGAGTTATTGGAGTTACCTCCATGGTTTTCTGACATCATTTAAGTGGGTCTTTCAAGAAGATACCTTGGGCAGCTTCACTCTTTAAGGGTAGCCATCATTATAACTAAGGGGTCATCAACCCTTGATTTTATTTCTTCTTTAAATCCCCAGTGCCCTGTTTATTAGATGTTGGGGCCTGAGCTGGAGCCTCATTTTGGGTGGCCTAAAATGTTGAGGCCCTCTCCACTCCGCGCTTGGCGGCCACTGTTTCCTGGCCCAAGCTGCTGCTCCGGTCTGCGGGTCAGGGTTCAGCAAGAGAGAGAGTGAGGATGGACTCGAAGAATGGAGACCAGACAGTGTGATTCAATCCCGTTTATTCTTCAGTCTCTCTTCCTAGTCCAAATCCCAAGTCTTGAGTTCCTAGTTCCTAGTTGTACTCAATGAAGTGTCTGATTCTCTGTTACTCCAAATTGTTCTCCTTCTCTGTTCCTCCAAATTGTTCTCAACTCTCCTGTCTGCCTCTCGCCTTTTATATGACTCACTTCTAAGCCATGCCTTTAAGTCACACCTTTAATCATGCCCTTAGGTCTTGTCTCTAAATCTGATCTCTAAGTCACACTCTTAAGTCACACACCTTTAATCTCACACACCTTTAATCTCACACACCCAAGGTATCTAAACCAAGATTATCGGAGTGTGCTCACCTGTTGTAGGCTATTGTAATCCAAGTCTCATGTCAGGGTATATGGCTCAAGATGGCTGCAAAGCTGATAAACACTTTCTGCTAAAAGTCGGCCCCCAACAATTAGAACTTTGATAAGGGCAACTCTCTGCTAGCACTCTTGTTTATGTGACTGTGACAAGCACTGCCACTCTAGAATATTCTATTTTTAATATTTAGGTTGATGTTATTTCAAGTGGCATGTTATCCTCTGTTATCCTCAGCCAAAAAAAAAAAAAAAAAAAAAAAAAAATTCCCAGGGTCTAGGATATCAACTCAGTTTGTATTTTGTTCTAACTGCTTCCCAAAGAGACTTTTGGATTGTCTGGGTTTTATTCCTTATGCTAAAACTCTAAAAGCTAAATTTAATTGGTTACTTGATGTGTCTACTGTGTCAGTTTCATTTGGTACATTTTTTCTAATGTCTGAATTAAGTTAAAAGATGAAATATGTATTTTACAACCTTAAATTATAGTAAACTCAATCATATAAAAGCCAATTTTACATTTTAACTTTCATAATTCTTTTTGTGACTTAATCAGAATTCTTTAACATACTTGAATTTCTGGATGGTCTTTGTTCTTTTGTTTTATAACTTTTTATAACAAAACAATTACTCTTTCTCCTTTAAAATATTTTTCTTTTCTATATATTTAAGTTTCTATGTCAAAGATATACTCCATAAGCTATTTCTTCCTTAAGAAATTAAGTGAATTCCAATAAAAACACAATAAGCTATATCTAAAAGGCACTAAAAGACAGAGATAACATGTTAACAGTCCTCAAGCTACTTCCTCCTCAACAAAGGCAAGACAAAAGTCTGGCATTTACTTTGATTTTCTCTTGTCTCCTTTTCTTTGGGTTACCTTCTTTCCTTGGGACATAATCATGTTAAAGAGCAGGCATAAGCCATTGCCTTTTCCAGGACCCAGAGAAAGCTGAGCAGGCAGCAACAACTTGATTTAAGTGACCTTTTATTCTATTTAGTCACAAACTGACCAAGATAAAGAACTTTGAAGAAAAAAAAAAAAACTTTTTTTTTTTTTTTGAGGATGGGGAGCCAAACCTAAGGTCCTCATACCTTAAAATTATAATTGCAAGTTAAAAGTCACTGTAGAAGGAAGACCAAGTGTGGATGCCTCGGTCCTACTTAGAAGGACTTAGTATTTTGTTAAAATATTCAAGGGAGCAAATATGGAGACAAAGTGTGGGACAGAAACCGAAGAAGGGGCTGTCTGGAGACCATTCCACCTGGGTATCCATCCCATGTGCAGTCACCAAAGGTAGACACTGATGTGGATGTCAGGAAGTGCATGCTGACAAGAGCCTGATATAGCTGTCTCCTTAGAGGTCTGCCAGAGTCTGACATATTCAGAGGCAGATGCTCACAGCTAACCATTGAACTGATTATGTGTTTCCCAATGGAGGAGTTAGAGAAAAGACTGAAGGAGTTGAAAGGGTTTGTTGCCCCATGAGGAAAGCAACAATACCAACCAACCAGAGCTCCCCACCAGCCTGGGAGCACATAGGGAAGGACCCATGACTCTGTCTGTATATATAGGGGAGGATGGCCTTGTCAGGCATAGGTGGGAGAGGAGATCCTTGGTCCCATGAAGGCTGAACACCGAGTGGTGGGGAATTCGAGGGTGAGGATGGAACTCTGTTCCTATGGCCTTAAAAAGAAGGAAATAAATGAAAGCAGAAGTTTCAGGGGGAAAAAAAAGGCACTGATCAATGGAGGTCTTGGCCTCATGTCAGGAGCCTGGAGTCTGGGAGTGTGTCGAAATGTATGCTGTCCCTTGCAGGTATGGATACCTCTTGGGTCTCAGCCGTCTCTAGCCAGTGCTCCACCAGAAACCAAGCTATCCTTACAGGGTCCCACATTTATATATATGGATATTACACACACACACACACACACACACACCTTAAATTAGTCATGTCAGCAAGTTTCCTAAGAAATAAGTGATCACAGACTTTGTTACTCACTTATTATTCAGGAATTCTAGGAGTAGACTAAATTTTACTCCATGCTGTTTAAACACAGACACCAAAAAATAAAAATAAAAAGAAGGAAAAAAAAACAATGACATGGAAGTAATGATCATTAATACACATGATACAATTACAGTGATTTAGAGTGTACCTCTAATTTTAAAAACTAGTGGAAGACCTAGTCCTATTCACAGGGTTCCCACCCCAAAGCAGACTAAAATATCACATGAAATAGCCACACAAGTCACATTACAAAAACATGAACTTGTATGAAAGGCCAAAACAGTATATCCTTCCTCAAACCCAATGGACTTATAAAAATGTTCACTGATGACCTTTACATAGATGAACCTCAGGACAAACAAGTTAAAAGAACTATTGTAAAGTTCATCAAAAAATTTAAGGTGTTTACAAAGACATGAACAAGCAGCTAAGTGAATTTTAAATGGATAGTAACAAATGTCTTAGTCAGGTCCAAGAAAACACAAACATATTGCTGAATGAAATGAAGACAGCTCAGAATGTGAAACCTGAATTCAGTAAAGAGATAGAAATATTGTCTAGAACCCAAGGGGAAATTAAGATGAAATTGAAAAACTCAATAACTCAATTGTAAAACTTGAAGAAAGCTTTATAAGTAGAACAGATAATGTACAAGATAGAGTATCAGGATTTGCAGGAAGAAAATGGAAGAATTAGACAACTCGAACAAAGAACGTGAAAAAAATTAAAACATGTAAAAAAAAGCAAGAACTGTAGAATACCACAAAAAATATTTTTATTATAGTCATAGAATGAGGAAAAGAATCATACGTAGGTCAATGGCATAGACCAGATCTTCAACAAGATCAAAACTAAAACTTCCCCAAATTAAGAAAAGACATACTCGGCATACTCATATAAATACAAAAACCATACAGAACACTAAATACACAGGACCAGAAAACAAATTTCCCATGGCAGATTATAGTTTAAATGTTAGCTATAGAGCCCAAAAAAAAAGGATTTTGAAAGAAATGAGAGAAAACCCACAGGTCACATATAAAGGAAAACCCATGAGAATAGTGACTGCTAAAGCAATTGAAACTTTAAAAGACAAGGAAGCCCAGAGCAATGCTCTTCAAATTCTAAAAGACCACATACACCAACCTAGACTACAGTGTCCAGCAAAACTATCTGCTATGGTTGAAGGAGAAAGAAAATTGTTTCATGATATAAACATCATAAGGATTTTATGTCTGCCAAACCAGCCCTCCAGAGAATATTGGAAGCAATACTTTGGACTGAAGAAATGAGTAAGCAGGGCTAACACACTATAGGAAGAAAACAATGGAAGCTGTGATGGGTAAAGCACAGAATAGGCATCAGGACACACACACACACAAGATACCAATCAACAGCCCTTTGTGGGGCGGTAGGTTATGAGAAGCAGCTGGGTGCTTGGTCAAACATAAGCCTGGAACCCCGGACCCTTATTAGATGGCAGGAGTTCGGCTCTCCTTCTGGGCCCTGGTTCTTTTCATTTAGCTTCAGCCCTCCACATCTCCTCCCACAGAGAGGTCTATGGCCAGAGGGTGGAGGGTGGAGACAAGCATTCTTCCCCAGCCCCTCCTCCCTCTCTTCCTCCCTATTTAACTCAAGTCTGCCCTGAGTTTCACAGGGGGTGCACATCCAGATTCAACCATTATCTGTCATGCCAACAAAACCATTTTGGAAACCCATGGACTTTGGGGCCATTCTGTGAGGAACCCTGGAGAAGGCCTTTAATGAGCTGCTGTAGCCACAGCCACCATGCCTAACTTCCCCCTGGAAGAACTTTCAGCGTCCCAGCCACACTACCCACAGCCTTTTTGTTAATAACATTAAAAACTAATAACCTCAAATCCTCAATTAAAAGATATAGATTAGTTGAATAGATTAAGAAATAAAATCCATATGTCTTTTGTCTACAAACAAACAAACAAACAAAACACAAACAAACAAGCTTCATCTTACCTTCAAGGATAGGATGCATCTATGCATCATAAAGTGAAATGATAACAGAGAAGTACTCTAAACAAATGGGATCAGAAAGAAACAGATATCGCTATCCCAATATTGACAAAGTAGTCTGTAAATTAAAAAAAAAAAAATAAGAGGATATAAAGAATGACAATTCCATCTAATCAAATGAAGGATTAATGAAGAAGATAATAAAATTCTAAACACATATGCTCCAAACTCTGATGTACCCAATTGTATAAAAAGTGGACTACAGTATTCAAACTGAGAGATTAACTAGTAATAGTGGAGCCTACTAGTATTTATGCAACAGATGGCTCATCTCATTAAAACTCAACAGAAATATCAGAATTAGCTGACGTCATCCTAGTGGACCTAGCAGATATCTATAGAATATTCAAACACCAATATACATCATACTCAGCAGCTCATTGGAGTTTCTCTAAACTAGGCCACATACTGGTCCACAAAACAGGTCTTAATAAAATCAGGTCTTAATAAAATCAGGAAATGGAACGAACTCTATATAACTCAGCTGTTTTTATGCTACTTTGTATGTCAACTTGACAAACTCTAGAATTATCTGAGAAGAAGGAACCTCAATTAAGTAAATGCTCTCATCAGATTGGCCTGCAGGCAAGTCTGTGGGCGTGTGTTCTTAGTTGACAGAATGGCCAACTACACTGATGGTGGTATCATGCCTAGGCAGGTGGTCCAGGGTATAGAAGAAAGCAAAATGAGCAAGCTAGGAGGAGAGAATCTGTAAGAAACCTTCTCCCATGGACTCTGTTACAGTTCCTGCCCTCAGACTCCTGCCTTGCGTTTCTGCCATGACTTCCTTCACGATGGACTATAACTGTAACATGAACTAAACCATATAAATCTTATGAGCATAAAATCAAACATCCTCACTAAAATATGTGCAAACCAAATACAAGCATATGTAAGAAAGATCATCCCCTGAAATCAAGTTGAATTTGTCCTGTAGATGCAGGTACGGTTCAACATGCTTAAGCCAATACGTGTAATAAATCATATAAATCAACTTAAAGATAAAAATCATATGATCATCCCAATAGATGCAGAAGAAACCTTCAACAAAATTCAACATGCTTTAATGATAAAAGTCCTAGAGATAACAGGACTTGAGGGAACACACTGCAACACAAGGCTAGATCACACAAACCAATAGCTAGCATTAACAGTAGAGAAAACCTTATAGTGAGGCCATTTAAGTCAGGAACCACCCAGGAATGTTCACAATCCCCACTCTTTTGATAGAGTGAAAACTAGAAATAATAAACATTGTTAGCAAAGTATAAGGACACTGTCTTAGCTAGGATTGCCATCACTGTGATAAAACATCATGATCAAAGGTAACTTGGAAAGGAAAGAGTTTCTTTCACTCCCAGTTATTTACAACATTTCATCATCAAAAGCAGTGAGGGCATGAACTCAAACAGGCCTGGAACCTGAAGATAGAAGCTGGTGCAGAGGCCACAGAGAGGCACTGCTTACTGGCTTGCTTCCTATGGTTTGCTGAGCCTGCTTTCTTTTAGAACCCAGAACTAACAGCCAAGGGGTGGCCCCACCCACAATGGGCTGGGCCCTCCCACATCAATCACTAATTAAGAAAATGCTTTAGAGGTTTGCCTATAGCTCTGTCAATCTTACTGAGACATTCCCTCACTTGACGTTCCCTCCTTTCCAGTGGCTCTAGCTTGTGTCAATAAAGCCAGCCAACCTAACCGAGCTCTTGTCAACTTGGTTAACAAACACCTCTGTTAAACCACAAGCTTTCCTTTCTTATTCATCCCCAAGATCATGAATTAAGGTAAACATCACAATATAAAATATTCCAAGTTATTAACATCCCACAGTCTTTAAAAATTCAGTCTATTTAAAATAGCCTGTCTCTTTTAGAATCCGTAATTTCTTTTAAAATTCGAAGTCTTGCAACTGTGGGATCCCGTCAAACCAAAACTGCATTTAATACTTCAGTACTTCAAGAGAGAGGAACCAGGACAGAGTCACAATCTGAACAAAGCAAAATCAAACTACAAAAGTGTAAACAACTCAATGTTCGATTATCTGGGGTTCGCTCACAGTCTTTTGGAGTCCTCCAAAGGGCTTGAGTCACTTCTCTGGCTCCACCCTCTGCAGCACACAAGCTTGTCTTCCAAGACTAGGCCAGCTGCCCTCCACCACTGCTGCTACTCTTGGTGGTCTTCACATAGTACTAGCATCTCCAAGATGTTGGAATCTTTCACTGCAAGTGGACTGTACTTTCACCTAGGCTCTGTTCTTGGTGCCAAGCCTCAACTTCATTCCGCACCCCCTTCAGTCCTGGGCCTTCAATTGCTATGGAGGCTATACCCTCTCCAGTGGCCTAACCTGGTCTCTCAACATGCCAGCCTCAGCTGCTTTTTATGATCTCATCATGCCTTCAGAACCAGTACCACCTGTGTGACTCTTACACTACCAACTTGTACCTCCAGGACAAAGTATAACCTTAGCTACCTCTGGAACACAGTTTATGGATCCTGGTTCTGAGAAAACCGTTCCCAGGTTTCGCCATTGTAATATCGGTCTCTTCTTAATCATCACTCATTTCTTAGCTCTAGCTAACCAGCATCTACTGTCCCCATGAAGCAAAGATTTTACTTTATTAGTTCTGGTCTCTCAATAATCATATTTGACTCTTCATTGCCAGCTAACCAGAACTAAAGATTCTTAACTCAGAAGGTTCAGTAGAGTCTTGGTTTCCCCCTGCAACTTCACAAGCCATGCCTCCATCATCTGCATGGCTGTCAACATTCTTCTCTTCCAAGCTCCTAAAGAACATCCCAGTGATCTTGCAACACCCAATGGTTTTCGTAGGTCAAAGTTGCAAAGTCTTTCCACACTCCTTCCAAAGAGGGTGAGTTTGTCTACTGCAGTAATGTGCCACTAATAGGTTATCTAATCCCAAACAGTTATCCCTGAACAACAGTAAATAAATTCCAGCAGGATAAATTTATAAATTTATCTAATTATGATCATTATATATCATATATGTAAAATTACAATTAAGAGTAAGAATCCATGAATTTGAGGAGGTGAGGGAACATGGGTAGAGTTGAAAATTATATAATTGATATATTTATATCAATCAGGATTTTCTAGAGGAACAGAACTGACAGAATGACATATTAGAGTGGATTATAAGCTATCATCCAGCTAGTCCATGAATGGCTTTCTCCAAACAGAAAGGTCAAGAATCTAGTAGTTCCTCACCACTCAAGACTGGGAGTCTCAGCTGGTTTTCAGTCTACCTTGGAATCCTGAAGAAATGGGTTTTATACCAGCAAATGAATGCCTCAACAAAGGCACAGATGAACTTGCCAGGAAGAGTGAGGCCAAGCAGGCAAAACACAGAAGTTTCCTTCTTCCAAGTCCATTTATATAGGCTGCCAGCAGAAGGTGTGGCCCAGATATAGGACGAGTCTTCTGACTTCAAATGATCCAAGCAAGAAAAATCCCTCAGAGGCATGTCCAGCTACTTCTGTTTCAGTCAATTCCAGATGTACTCAATTTGGCAACCAAGACTGATTATCAAAGTAGTCATACATGAAATAAATACACACTTTTTTAAAAGATACACTATGCAAAAGAAGTAGAAAAGTTAATCCAATGTCTTTGAGATGTAAGAGGGAAAGGACAAGGAGAGAAACACTAACATACAGTTAGGATGATATCTTTTCTCTTTTTATGAGAGGAGCAGCAGGTGCCTGTTTATAAATGTGGCAGGATTTTCTCTTCTTCTTGATAACCTCTTACCGTAGTCAACAGGTTCCTTTACTCATTTTAGTCCCTGTGAGGAGGCTGTCTGCCACCAATCAATATTCATCAGTCCTTGGTGAAGTGTTATAATCCTAAGCAGCAGGTCCCTGATCTGAGAGTCTCTGTGCTCCTGGCAGGTGTTCACTGGGGTATTGAATAATCCATTTGCATGTGTTTGAGACCCTCTGCTCTAAGTTACTGTATGTTGTACAAGACAGGGATTATTGGGCTGCCCTTTGCTCCAGTTTCCAGGCAGCCTTTGGTTCTCTTTTGAATGCAAACACAAAGGCAGCAAGTTTCTGCACCTGGGGTATGTGAACAGTCCCATCTGTCTGGCACTATGCATGAGATAGAGACTAATAAACATCTTTTTCCTACAAGTAAATAAGATATCACTATGAATGTTTACCAAAGTGGACTGGGCACATGGGCATATTAAAAGCATATCTGGTAAAGCAGGACCAAGAACTTATCAAGCACATAAGAACAAGGAAGAGTGGAACAGCCTCACCTGGACCCTTTCAAAGCCTCCTCAGTAGGTATTGTGACAGCAATGGCCTCTACCAACCTATCATCTATGGCCACCAGGTGTGTGCCATAGTATCAGAATGGAGGTATATCTGGGGTAAGGGGCAGGATACCTGATTTCTAACAGAAGTCTTTTGGGCTCCTATATGGCTAGTCTTTACAAGGGAGCATAGTGCCTGATTTTACAGTGTATGTCATCTGACAATACCTGTAATTTGGCCTGGCTCCCCCCACTGGCAGCCCCAGAAGGAATAGAAGGTTTAAGAGATTAGAAATGTAAATCTTACTTCCTGGATGGCTGGCTCAATGCTGATACCAGCAGACAAAGGGGTTTGGTGGGCACCTGCGGGATGACTTGGTTCTTACATCCTGAAAAAATGAATTCAACAGAGACATGTGGAAAACTGTAGAAGCAAAGACAGTTTACCAAGAAAGAATATACTTCCCAGGAAGGATGTCAGTCAGAGTGATGAGGAATATTCAAGCGCAATAGCTCAAAACATTGGTACTTGTACAGGTCATTTGCCTAGCAAGGGCTTCTCATTCTTCTAGCAAGAGTTACTGTTGAAAGGCCAGGTGCTGTCCAGCCTTCCTATTGCCAGCCTTCCTAGTCTTTCTTAAGGTGTTGTGTAGCCCTTCTGGAAGTCTTTTGGACTCTACTTCCTGTCCTTCTCTCTCACCACATCCCCTTCTTACTACATTTCAGAACTACAGCTCCTGAGTTCTGAGCTCAGCCTGAAGTAGTTCTGTATAAACTTGGCTCTACCTGACAGTGTCTACACCTTCCTGACTCTAGGAGGATATCACTCCCCCTGGAAGCACCAGCCTGCTTCCTGTCAGGCTGCCCCTTAGGAGAGCTTCCTTCCCTGCAGGCTGAAAGATGCTGGCTAATGATGGGTGATGGCTAGCCTTATCTTCTCTGTGTGTTCTGCTTTCTTTTTTTCTCCATCCCATCCCCTTTTGCCTTGTTAAACTGAAGAGGTCCCTTCAAATACAGCATGATTTCCAAATCAGAGCAGTAGAAGCAATCAGGGTCATTATAAGGCCATTAAAGATCCTTCATTAGCATCGAGTGCCCCTTGGTAATGAACCATGTGGCCTGGAAGAAGGAAGGAGGGTTAGCTTCTCTGCATGGAGGCTGCCTCAGATGCTGAGTTCTCCATCCAAGGAAGAGGTAGCAAACTGCAAAAAACCCAATGGTGAATTGGGTTAGTATTAAGACACAGGAACCTTCTAGACTTGGCTTTGACTCAGAATCACTCCTCAGTAGCCCAGGGGTGAGGAAATCTCCTGGATTTCTCTGTGCCTCACAGTTCAAATCTCAAAAGAGGCATTTCTGTCCACACTGCTGAAGGCTCAGTTGTGCTGGCGTACCAAAGGGCTTTCCTGTTGTGCTGTGCTTTACCTTCTGTGAATCCGTTTCTGGTTTTTGTTTGTTTGGTTGCTTGGTTAGTTGGTTTTTCCCGCTCCCTTTATTGGCTGTTTTGCATTCACGTTTGGTAAATGGCAAAGCCATCCTGTGTTTTACCTCGAGTGACAAAGGCCCTGTACTCTTAAGCAGAAGTCCTGATTCCTTGTGAAAAATGAGTTTTTAAATGACCTGCAATGACTTGTTTGAGTTGTTTCTTCCCGATAGCATCAAAGCCATCCTGCACTATCAATTTGCTTAATGGCCTTTTAAGGAGAAGGTGATTTCTAACGGGGTACAAAAGATGGATGGCCCATTAGCTGAAAACATACAATTTTCAAACCATAAACCCTCAGCAAACAGGAAAGCAAGACTGGTATATCTGATGCCCAGGCATCACTGTACCACCCCAGTCACAACAGGGAAGCCACTGGACAGGATCATTGGGTAGGGGTTTGTGGGGGTTTGGGGAGAGCCAAAGCACTAGACTCTGAATGTGTTCACTGTGAGGGGCTTCCTTGCCCCAACAATAAGGTAGAAATAACTCAGGGAAAATGTCAACTAATTGTGCCAAGTTTACAAAGAAGAGTCTGAAGGCTGGGCTATGTCTCAGTGTTAGAGCTCTTGCCTAGTTTACAGATGGCCTTGAGTTAAGTTGATAGGTAGTTAGCTAGTTAGCTAGTTAGGTGGTTAGGTAGGAAAATGGATGGATGGATAGATAGATAGATAGATAGATAGATAGATAGATAGATAGATACATAGATACATAGATACATAGATACATAGATACATAGATACATAGATACATAGATAATATAGATGTTATAAATAATAGATGGATACATAGATAATAGATGAATATATATAGATGATAGATATAATATAGATATAAACAATAGATGGATTGATAGATGAATATAGATGATAGATGATAGATAGATAGATAGATAGATAGATAGATAGATAGATAGACAGATAGAGGAAAGACAGACAATCAGATAGTCTAGATACTTGCTCTCTGACTAGAGAAAGTAGTAGAGAAAACACAGAGTAAAAGCCCTGGACCATCCTGATAACTGCACTGTTGGCTTTCTTGGGGAATGTAACTTTGTGTCTTGGACTTTTTGCACTTCACGTTGCTCTAATACTTTTTAAAAGAGGGAAGGTTTTGAGAATGGCCTGCCTGCTCTTGCTTACCATCACACCTTCCGTGTCTGGATCTAATTCATCCTCAAGTAGCCTTTGCAGCAGGCAAAGCTGATGCCAATGAAGACAGGTGGAAAGACAGGATCAAGTTTGTTTTGTTTTGCTTCTTTACTGTTTGGGTTCTTTCATTACATTTCCTAGCCTTCCCCCTAAAAAAAAAAAGAAAAGAAAAGAAAAAGAAAGCCCACCAGTGATCCCAGGGCAATAATCAACTCCAGGAACTTACAAGTATGTGTTCCTGAACACAAGAAACATGAGGGCCTTGGTGGAAGAGCTGAGAGTTAACAGTTCCCTTTTTATCTCATTATTCAAAGGACTGTTTTCTCTCAGGAGCTGAAAAATACGTGAATTCTAGAGGAAAAAACACTTAAAACAAACAAACAAACAAAAACCTCTGGGACAAAGAAACACAACTTTTTCTTTAAAACATACTAGGATGGGGTGTGGAGATGCTGGAGCAGCGGGTGTGCATGTTTTCAAGTTTAGTCAATACTGACCTCTAGTGGCAAGAAGCCAAAGTACAGGCTTTGCTCTGGCACAAAAGTCGCAATATCACTGCTTGGTCAGAGGTGGGTGTTTAGCTCTGCTGATTAGACAGTAGCAGTAAGAGAGGAAGGGGCCGCTAGCTCAGAGGACACCATTCCATACAACTAGGCATTCTTGTCAAATAAATGACATCTTGGCACCAAATTGCTCTGCTTCCTCCGTTCATTATCTCGCTGGCCAGGTAGGATTTGATTTTTATCTTCCTTGCCATCGGCTCAATGCTTGCTAGAAGTAAGACTGAAAAGTATTTGAAAATCGCTGAGACAACTGAGTTTTTACCAAACAAGCATTCTTCTAGTCCTGGATGATGCTTTCACATCATAGGTATTTCTCTTTTTTTTCTCCCTTTCCAAAATACTATGTATGTGGATGCGTCGAAGTGTGCAACTCCAATTAGCTTTTAGAGACAGAAGGACAAAGTCCTTTGCCTGGGTCTTTGCTTCCTGCTCTTTCAGAGGAAGAAGATCTAGGGACTGGGCAGTTTAATGCCCAGTGATTTTGTACACCACTATTTACCCCTACAACACTTGCAAGTTATATCTTAGAGACCTTTACTTCAAGGACGTGATGGAAAAATAAATTACATATATCAATACAAAGAGCTCTGCATGAAGGGCACCCCTTGCACCCACCACACACACACACACACACACACCAGCAGGTTTTGGACAAATGTAATTAAAATTGCAGTGCTGATAAAGAAAGTTAGAAATACCAATAAAGAGGGCAGCATTGCCCTTTAGAGGAGAAAAGAGCGGAGCTGATGAGTAAACGGAGCTCCGTCTTAGAAGACGTTAAGCAATTTCATGGCATTTCACTTGTCTGATGCATCCTCCTTGGGTCATTGTCTGGGCTTTCCTTAAGATATGTAGATGAGACTAAATGTTAATCTGTGAAAGTTATTCTGTATCTCCAGGGCTCTGGAGCTTTGGTCCTTTCATGGGGAGAATTGAAAAAGAACTCTGCCTTCCTCAAGCCAAGACAAACTGTCATCCCTACATGTCCTGCCAACGCCCGCAAGAGGGGTGGGAGAGGGTAGTGTGGGAGGAATGAGGGCTTGAGGGCTGCTCCACGGCAATGCAACACAGTGGGATGACAGAAGAAGAAGAAGAAAAAAAAAAAAAAAACACGGGCTTCATCACCATGCTACAATGACACCTGCTTTCTCTAGCCCAAACTTCCTGTTAAGGCTAAAAGAAATGCAACATTGTAATTGGGATTTCGGGAGCAGGCTCACACAGCGCCCTGTGGGAATGGTACCACCAGTCTTTGGGACAAAGCATAGTGACCTGTACCCCACCCAGAAACAGCATAGGAGCCATGGCCAGAATATGTGCCAAGTGGGAGCTGCCCACAGGGTGCCCTCTGCTGCCCTCTCCCTGACCCCGCTCTCCCCGCCATTCCCATAGCCACCAGCTGGCCTGATTGCTGAGGAAACTGATTACATTATTCACTCTCATGAAAAGATTAAGACTGGCAAAGATACATGGCGATTGTGTGTGTGGGGTGTGTGTGTGTGTGTGTGTGTGTGTGTGTGTGTGTGTGTGTGTGTGCGCGCGCGTCTATGTGTCCCAGAAGGTATAAATAGAAAGTCTAAACAAAAGAGGTTTACAGTGAGGTGAAAAGATCGTGGAAGCCCTGAATGTTATAAGGCTGGCTCCATCTTTCTTCACCTCTTAACTGTCTGTTTCTCACTTCTATTTTCCAGGGGGTTATTGCATCTTATTTTATTTTATTTTCCCATGAGACACGGGAGGAGACAGACAGAACCGAGCGGGATTCGAACCTGCTGAGAGAGAGAGAGAGAGAGAGAGAGAGAGAGAGAGAGAGAGAGAGAGAGAGAGAGAGAGAGAGAGAGAGAGAGAGGAGGGCCCCGCCCTCTGCAGGCGGCCGGCTTACGCGCTGGGCCACCGCCGGTTTGCTTTATTTTATTATTATTAAAATGATAAATAAAAATAACAATAAAACCCAAATCTGAACCAAAACCAAATCACCGGCTCCCTGCTCATTACCTACAAAATACTTCCATCTACTGGACAGATGAAGAAAATTCATGCATTAACTTTTTTTTTAGTAATTTTTTTATATAACATGTGTTGTTCCCATTGAGGCCAGAAGAGAGCATTAGACCTTCAGGAACTGTGAGTCACAGGTGTTTTTTGTCAAACCCAGGTCCTCTGGAAGAGCGGTCAATGCTTTTAACAGAGGATCCATCTCTCCAGCCCCTCATGCGGTAACTTTTGCATTATTTTTAACACAAAATGGAAACCGCACCCCAGACACGTAATGAGAAATCGCAAATCAAAATATTGGAGTGACAGAGGCAAACCTTTTTCTTTACACTTACTGGAGGCTTCCACATACTCCACCTACATGTGGACACTCATGGCTTACAAACACTCAGAAGAGGGAGCGATTCAATAGTCCTGCAGATGGTGACTCACTGAGAAAGTGCACTTGTCAGGGATTGAGAGAGAAAGAGAAAGGGAGAGGTAAGGTCACGACATCCCTGACAAACTGGTTAATTTCTGATCAGAACCTGTGGGAAAGGAGGCTCTATGTTCAGCATCCACTCTGTGTGTGTGTGTGTGTATGCTGCATAAAAATAATTTTTGACATGGCTGATTGGTGTGACAAAAAAAAAAAAAACATACTTCTTCAACCATGAATCAGTCATATATGTTGCTGCTTTCTTTGTATTCATTTTTTCAAAGGAATCTATTTGGGGGTGGATCAGACTCAGGAACATGGCAGGATGCTCAAACTCTTATGTCTGTAGTAAGTAGATGCTGGAAGAGATCTCAAACTATGCTCTTCTATTTACTGATTAAAAAAGAAACAAAAGCAAAACAAGGATTTAGGAAGCCTAAGAAATTTGACCAAAGGTTTATAATTCAGAATTACACCAATTAATTAACCAATTAATTACACCAATAAATTAAACAGAAAAAAAACTCTCATACAGCTTTTAAGCATGCTTATATTGATCATCATATCAGTCTTCCCGGGGTTGTTGGTTTGTGTTGTTTATTTGTTTGTTTGTTTTTGGCTTCGCCTTTGTTTTTTTATTTTTATTTTATATTTTATTTACATTTCAGATGCCGTCCCCTTTCCCCATTTCCCCATTTCCCCTCCCTAAAAAACCCCTATCCCATGCCCCCCTTTCCTTTTTGCTTTTACACATTTTTTAAAAAATGTTAATCAAAGGCTTTATAAGTTTGGTAATGTTCAATCAGAAGTGTAACCCAATACCCAACCTAGATATATAAACTATCTTTGACTGCTGGAGACACATGAACATCTGCCTCCATCCCCCTCCTCTTTCTCTCTCTCTTTCTCTCTCTCATCACCTAGCTTCTCCTCTCCTTCATCTTCTCCTCGCCTTACTCCATCTCTTCCTCTCGGTATTCCTTCCCCCTTAGCTCCTCCTACATATCACCCTTCCTGTTAAAATAAAAATTTTTTCTCAAAATACAATTAGAGCATAATTATTCCTAATTGTACCAGTGAGGTACAAGATAGTCCTAATACCCAGTCCATCATTTTGTTGACTAACCAGAACCTCTGTCATCTCTCCTAACTAAAACACTTAGTTTTGATCCTGGCTTTTTTCTTGGTTTTAGAATGAATGTCAGCTGAAAACCATCCACTCAGATCTTTTCTCTCAAAGTAAATAGCCAGGATTGGCTATGAGACTATAGGTCTTCAACCCTGTCAGAAATCCAGAATGAGTTAGTTAACTGAAATTATGGGAAGCACTAAGCATAGCTTCTAAAACTTAGCCAATTTACAGAGACCACTGAACACCTGGAAAGCCCCTATACTACCGAACGTTGGGGCATCAAATCTTCAGCCTTCTGGCCCAGAATTATCTGACAGACATTAGTGATGCAGAATTATTAAGGGCTGATTACTCTGTCTAGGCAGATATAATCAGTCGACTATTCTGCAAGTGTGTCCTTTTCTGGACAGTAATTTGTCTGTAGATGGAAAGAGGCAATTCTTGCCTTGTGGCTGTCACCACACAACTGGAGTAACTCCAAGGATGCTCAATTTCTTCTTAGAATCCACGACAGGAAGCTGTCAGGAGCAGACAGGTCTCTAATCAAAATGAACATTAATATAGAAATATTTGTAACGTCAATTCTATGGACTTATGAGGTTTTGAAAACCAACTATCCATGTAAGGTAACCTGGACTGTTGTCTGTTAACTCCTCTCAGCTATTTCTAAATAAAATATAGAAAACACCTTAACAATAAACTCAAAGCCATGAATTTGCTATAGTTCCTTAACTCATAGGCTAACCATCCCAAATCAGTTAAAAAAGTTAAAGAAGGACTGGGTCTAAGCCTTGTATTCCTAAATGTGTTATACAGGCACAATGCCCATGAGAGTATCAATATTCATCTCACTTTTATATCAATAAGAAGGTGTGTTTCCTGTATGCAGCAAAATGCTGGGTCCTGTTTATGTATCCAATCTGCTGGTCTATGTCTTTTTATTGGAGAATTGAGTCCATTGATATTAAGAGATATTAAGGAAAAATGAATGTTGTTTCCTGTTACTTTTGTTATTAGAGGTGGAATTATGTTTGTATAGCTACCTTCTTTTAGGTTGTTGGAAGATTACTTTCTTGCTTTTTCTAGGCTGTAGTTTCCCTCCTTGTGTTGGAGTTTTCCACCAATTATCCTTTGAAGTGCTGGATTTGTGGTAAGATATTGTGTAAATTTGGATTTGTCATGGAATATTTTGTTTTCTCCATCAATATTGATTGAGAGTTTTGCTGGGTATAGTAGTCTGGGCTGGCATTTGTGTTCTCTTAGGGCCTGTATGATACCAGTCCAGGATCTTCTGGCTTTTATAGTCTCTGGTGAGATCTGGTGTAATTCTTATAGGTCTGCCTTTATATGTTACTTTGCCTTTTTCCCTTACCGCTTTTAGTATCTTCTCTTTGTTTTGTATATTTGATGCTTTGATTATTATGTGATGGGAGGTGTTTCTTTTTTTAGTCTATTTGGGGTTCTGTAGGCTTCTTGTATATTTAAGGACATCTCTTTCTTTAGGTTAGGGAAGTTTTCCTCTATAATTTTGTTGAAGATATTTACTGGCCCTTTAAGTTGGGAGTCTTCACCTTCATCTATACCTATTATCCTTAGGTTTAGTCTTCTCATTGTATCCTGGATTTCCTGGATGTTTTGTGTTAGGAGCTTTTTACATTTCACATTTTCTTTGACCGTTGTGTCTATGTTTTCCATGGCATCTTCTGCGCATGAGATTCTCTCTTCTATCTCTTGTATTCTGTTGGTGATGCTTGCGTCTATGACTCCTGATCTTTTTCCTAGGTTTTCTATCTCCAGGGTAGTCTCCCTTTGAGATTTCTTTATTAGTTTCTACTTCAATTTTCAGATCCTGGACAGTTTTGTGTAATTCCTTCACCTGTTTGGTTGTGTTTTCTTGCATTTCTTTAAGGGCTTTTACCTGTTTACCTGCATTCTCCTCAAATTCTTTGAGAGTGTTGTTTATGTCCTTTATAAAGTCCTCCATCATCATCATCATGAGAAGTGATTTTAATTCTGAGTCCTGCTTTTCTGGTGTGATGTGGTGTTCAGGCCTTGCTATGGTGGGGGAACTGGGTTCTGGTGATGCCAAGTAACTTTGGTTTCTGTTGTTTAGGTTCCTGAGCTTGCCTTTCGCCATTTGGTTAGCTGTAGTGCTACTCGCATTCACTGGTTCTGACTGGAGTCTACCTTTCCAGTTATCTTGGTTGTGTCAGAACTCCTCAGGGTCCGGATGACTCTATGATCCTGAGCTCCAGCTGCTCTGGGTACAGTGGCTCCTCTAGGATATTTCAGGATATGGTGTCTCCACGGTAGTAGACCAGCTAGATGTTTGCTGCTCTGAATGTAGTTGCTTCTCTAGGATGCTTCAGGATATGGTGTCCCCTGCTCTGCAGCTCTGTGGGCCATGTCCTCTCTAGGATGCCTGCAGCTCTGTGGTCCTTGATGTCTCTTGGGTACCTCTGCAGCTCTGAGGTCTGTGTCCTTCCTAGGGTGCCTCCAGACTCAGTTTCCAGAGGGGAGCAGATCGGCTGAGAGACTGCTCCAGCCACCGATATCCAGGGGGGGGGCGAAAGGGGAGTGGTTCTCCTCAGGGGCAGGGTCTGGATGCCAGGTGCACTCTGGGGGTTCCCTACTGCTAGTTGTGCTTCTAAGGCCTAGGGTGGTGTGCGGGCTCTCCCACCTGCTGTTCTGCGGTCTGTGACCTCCCTACGGTGCCTCTGGACTCAGTTTCCAGAGGGGAGCAGATAGGCTGGGAGACTGCTCCAGCCACCAGTGTCGGGGCCAGGGCCTTTGTTTTGTTTTATCTTGACCATCTGTCACACCAACCAGTCATGTCAAAATTGTTTTGTAGAAGTTCAGATCTGGAATTAAAGTTCCTCACACAGAAGGATCTTGTGTGGTCTGTCCACTTAGAATAAATAAAGAAGAAATTTCAGGGATGCGGGGAACAATGGTACCCTTTCTTATTACACTTTGTT
This sequence comes from Arvicanthis niloticus, assembly GCF_011762505.2. Classification (NCBI taxonomy): domain Eukaryota; kingdom Metazoa; phylum Chordata; class Mammalia; order Rodentia; family Muridae; genus Arvicanthis; species Arvicanthis niloticus. The sequence goes on along the minus strand of NC_047673.1, from coordinate 19,655,157 downwards.
GTTGTTTACATATTTTTCCATGTGATGCACCCATGGATATCTGCATGTATTTGCATGTATTTGTGTGCATGTGAAAGTTCATGCAAGCGAGTGTATGTGGGTTTGGAGGCCTGATATGAAATGTCTCCTGTGATTTCTCTCCACTCTATTCGTTGAGGAAGGGTCTTTTACTAATAGCTCTAGCCAGTATTGCTAGCCACCCTGACCTGGGGGTCCCTTGTATTTGGCTACAGGCTGTCCCCAGGCTTACACGCTTTTATGTGGATTCTGGAGATCTATAACTATGTACTTGCACTGCTGTTGCAAGGACTTTATTCACAGTGTCATCTCTGAAGCTCTATGAGTTTCCTTTTTTAAGCCTAAGTTATAATAGACAATGGATGTAAATAAATGTGATATATGTCATATTTCTCTAAATGTAGTTAGGATGCTATCACTCAGCGTCTTGGGGGAAAAAAAAAAGGAGTTTAAAGCAAAAGCTAATGAAACCAGGAATTATTGAACACTTGCTTAGCATAGAAGAAACCCTAGCATACCCAGCACTGAATAGAAAAATGTAAGGTGGCATAAGATTAACGCATCTTGAGAAATGACACCGAGGGTTTCTGACATAGGTACATTCCATCAGCAAGGAGAAGCTTATCCAGGAACCCAGCATGTGTGGAAAACGTTCGCTGTAATTCACAGCCACACTTTCGCCATAGGTCACAGCCATCTCCAGTCTTGACTCCTGAACCTGTCTTTTTAAGATTTTTACTACTGCGTGTATTTAACTGGTGTGTGAGTGATGGGTGTCAGTGCTGACTGGGACTATAAGAACAACCAGTGATTGTAGCAGTAGGAGACTATTAAGCTCCTAAAGGACATTATGACTTAATTTACTGCTTTCAGGAGCACTTCAAACATGTGCCGCTATATACATGTAAAGATTAAATTATTATTTTCTATTCTTACATATGATGTTTCCTGATATGAGTAGATTTTTTAAAATTAAACATTAATCCAAACTTGTCAATAAAATACAATTTTCAAAGAATATTTGGTGTGCCCAGAGGTAAAATGTTACAGATTTTTACAAGGAAAGTAATTTTTATAGTTAAATCACTGGGATGTTTAAAAATTCATCTAAACTAAGCAAAGATACCCTTCAACAGCACGGACATCAAACTAAAATCATGGCAGTGAAGGGCACAGCTATCCAGAAAGACTACCCAGAATCCACCTTGGCTCCTACCTGCCTGCCCCTGTCCCTTCCCACCCACCAGTCTCAAAAGAATACACACACACACACACACACACACACACACACACACACCTGTAAACTATAGCTCATATCCACAAATGGAAGATGCTGTTTGCAATGAGAAATGGAGAATATGGAATAGAGAAGTATTGAGGACTTGGGTTAAGGTCTATGCAGATTCATATTTCATTTGCCTGACAAATATTTCTAAGGATCTATAATTTACACATTCAATCACAAAGCAGTGATTAAATTCATTTGATTTGCCAGGTGTGTGTCACATTTACTCTTCTCTTTCCTTCCCCTTCCCATTTAGCCTTCCCATTGCAGTTTTCCCAGTCTCTCTAAAACTATGCATTTTATTTACCCTTCCTTAGGAGATCATTCCTGCATCTCTAGCCCCTTTATACCCAGTCTCTGTGACTATATGGATTGCCGCATGCCTATCAAAAGCTTAAAAGCTAACATCTCTGTATGAGATACTACATTGAGCATTTGTCATCTAGCACGTTTCCAATCTCTGGCTATTATGAATACAGCAACAATGAGGATCCATGAGCAACTACCCTTATAGGAAAATGTAGGGTCCCTTGAGTATATACCTATGATTGTCTGTATATGCTCGGTCCAGGGAGTGGCACTATTAGAAGCTGTGGCCCTGTTGGAGTAGGTGTATCACTGTGGGCATAGGCTTTAAGACTCTCATCCTAACTGCCTGGAAGTCAGTATTCTGCTACCAGCCTTCTGATGAAGATGTAGAACTCTCAGCAGCTCCTGCACCATGCCTGCCTGGATGCTGCCATGTTCCTGCCTTGATAATGGACTGAACCTCTCTCTGAACATGTAAGCCAGCCCCAATTAAATGTTGGCCTTATAAGAGTTTCCTTGGTCATAGTGTCTGTTCACAGCAATAAAACACTAACTAACAATACCCGAGTGATATACATGGATCTTGAGGTAGATCAATTTCTATCTTCCTGAGGAACTGCCACAGTGATTTCCATAGGCATTGTACATGTCTGCACTCCTACCAGCAGATATGAGTGTTTCCCTTTCCCCATGTGCTCGCCAGCAGGAGCACTTATATTTTTTAATTGCCATTGGACATTCTGAGTGGTGTCAGACGAATCTCAAAGTAGCTTTGATTTGCATTTCTCTGATGACTAAGGATGTTGAATACTTAAAACATTTAAGTGTTTCTGAGCCATCTTTTGAAATCTGCTTAGTTCTGTATTCCGTTTTTAATTAGATTATTTGTTGCCTTAATATCCAGTATTTTTTTTACTTCTTTGTGTATGTTATGTAGTAACCTATCGGATTATGATTTGTAAAGATCTTTTCAAAGGGTGGCCATTTTTACTATTTATCCTACTAATTCCTGAGCATGGGAGGTCTTTCCATGTTCCAATATCATCCACAATTTCTTTCTTCAATGTCTTAAAGTTTTTATTCTACAAGTTTTTCACTTGCTTGGTTATAGTTATCACAAGATTTTTTTTTTTTTGAGGCTACCATGAAAGCTATTATTTTCCTGATTTCTTTCTTAGTCTGTTTGTCATTTGTATGCAGTATGGCTACTATATTTATATGTTAATTTTGTATCCAGCTATTTTAAGTGAAAGTGTTTATCAGCTGTAGAAGTTTCTTTGTGGCACTTTGGGGCCTTTTATGTATAAAAAAATCATCTGTGAATAAAGTTAACTTGAACTTCTTCCTTTCCTACTATATCCCTTTGGTTGTCTTAATTTGTCTTATTGTGCTAGTTAGGACTTCAAGTACTATATTGGATAGCTATGGAGAGAGAGTGAACATCCTTGTCTTGTTCCCTATTTTTGTGAAATACTTTTGAGTTTCTATCACTTTGGATTGATATTTGCTGTGGACTATATTGCCTTTATTATGTTGAGGTATCTCCCTTGCATCCCTAGTCTCTCCAGGACTTTATTTACAAAGGGGTGTTGGGTTTTGTCAAAGGCCTGTTCTGCATCCATTGAGATGGTCATGCTATTCTTGTCTTTCGTGATGTTTATGTGATGAATTATGTTTATCAATTTATATATGATGAAAAATTCTTGTATCTCTAGGATGAAGCCTATTTGATCATGGTAGATAATCTTTTCATGTGTTCTTGGGTTTGGCTTTAAAATATTTTCTTGAGAACTTTTATATCTGTGTTCATAAGAGAAATTGGTCTAAGGTTTTCATTCTTTGTTTTCTTATTCGGGTCCTTTTTGTAAAGCTTTTACTTAAATATATATGGTGAGTATACAGCTTCCCAAACATTAGTACTTTCTCTTTTCTATCTCTCACCTCCTAATATTCTTTTATCTCCCTAAATACTTTAAGTGATATGTTTACATGCTACATACATACATACATACATGATTTTACATATCTACATAAAAAACAGGAATTACACTCAAGAGAAAACAGGATTTGTCTTTTTCTATTGGCTTACATTTCTTTTCCTGTCACTTTAGCTAAAACTTCAAAAACCATACTAGATAGGAACAGAAAGAGTGCACATTCTTGTCAGGTTCCTGCTTGAAGTGGAAATGCATAACAGGTTTTCCCCCCACATTTAATAACGTTGACTGTAGGGTTACTGTGTATAGCTTTATTGTGCCAAGATATATTCCTTCCATCCCTAGTCTCTTCACAGCTTTTGCCAGGAAAAGATGTTGGGTTTGGTCAAAAGCCTTTTGAGAATCTATTAAAATGATTATGTAATTTCTATCCTTGAGTCCACTTACGGGATGTATTGCATTTATTGATTTCACTATGTTGATCTATCCCTAAATCTCTGCAATGAAGTTAATTTGATCAATATGAATAATCTTTTAATGTTTTTTTGAATACAGTATGCAAATATTTTATTGAAATTTTTGCATCTATATTCAGCTGGGAAATTGGCCCATAATTTTCTTTGCTGTTCTATCTGTCTGATCTTGGCATTAGGGTAATACTGGCTTTGTTTATGTATGTATTTATTTTTAAAACATTTGAAGGCATTCTTTCCTTTTCTATTTTATGAAATATTTTTAGAACAATGAGAATTGCTTCTTCTTTAAAGCTATGAAAGAATTTAGCAGTTCATCCAGTTATAACTGGAACTTTCCTAGTTTTTTTGTCATTGTTATTAGTGTTTTAATACTATTAGTTTTTAAAATATATTTAAATTGTATACTTCATCTGTTTATCTATTTATCTATTTTAATAGGTCTACAGATCCAGAAATTTTTTTTTCTTTTTAGATTTTCCTGTGTGGTAAAAAACAACTCTCTACAACATATTCTAATAATTTTTCAGAATTGAATTAGGATCTCATGTTATTAATTTGAGGTGTGTGTATGTGTTTGTGTGCATGCATATCTGCCTGCCTGCGTGCATGCATGCATATGTGCATGCTAAGACTTCATCGACAATGTTCATCTCTCAAACAACCTATTTTTGGTTCATTGATTATTTATAATTTTTATTTCTATTTTATTAATTTACATTCTGGTCTTAATTATCTCTTTTTATCTACTGCTTCTGTGTTTGACTTGTTCTTGTCTTTCCATGGCACTAAGATATGTTTTTAAGTTACTTATTTTATATCTCTCTGACATCTTAGTATGGGCACTTGTGGCTATAAATTTACATTTTTTTTTTATTATGTCTCACAGATTTGAATAAGGCATGTTTTTATTTTCACCAGACTTTTAGAAACTTTTTTCTTTCTTTACTTATTTCTTCAATGAATCACCAATCATTAAATAATATTTCTATACCATCGTTTCTCATGCAATTGGTTTCTAGCTTTCACCCATTATCACCAAAGAGAAGGAAAGAAGTTAGTTTAGTTTTCCCATATTTTCAAAATCTTTCCTGGTGTTTTATTATTGATTTTAGAGGATGTTTCATGGGGCACTGAAAATAATGTGCATTCTTTAATGTTTGAGTAGAATATACTGTAGATGTCTGTTAGGTTCATTAGATCTATATCCTTCAACTTATATGTTACTCTATATTTTGTTGAGATACCCTGTTTATAGTTATATTGGGATGTTGAAGTTACTATGATTGTGTTTATCTTACTCCGTGACTGTACATAACACAAAAACTATATGTTTTATGAAATTGGGCACACCCATGGTTAGTGCACCTATATTTAGAATTATACCCACCTCTTGATGGATTTCTTAATCATTATGAGTAACATTTCTTTTTAAAAGCTACTTTTATTGGTGCAGAAGAGATGGCTCAGCAGTTAAGAGTAATTGTTGTTCTTGTAGAGGATGTTAGTGTAATTCCCAGTAGCCACATGGTGGCTCACAGCCATCCATAACTCTGGTTCTAGTGGCCATTACATAATAGCTCAATGAAAGGACTTGGAATGAAGTTAAGGGACTCAAATACCATAAGTCTTTCTAATGCTACCATTGTAGGAATAGTATTGTAGAAATGACAGGGTATCTTAGATGGAGAAAGCAGAACTCTGGTAGCAGTTCCACAAAATAGCTCAATTGTCTCTTGAGACTAGTGTGACACATAGAACAGTCAAACAGGAATCCTGAGGACCACTGGATTTCACTGGACATCATCAGCTTGTTTCATGTCATCTTTACAAGAACTACAGTGTTTTAGCTCTTGCATTGAGCACTGATATTTACCAGCTATTCACACACACATTGGAAGGCATGATGTTTTTAAATACCTTTGAAACCATGGAGAAAACAAACACCTCACATTCTGAACCTTACCTCTATTGGTTTCAATGAAGCTATTTCCTGAAAATTGAGATGTTACCTCCTGGAAGGAGGAAGGAGAATCTGTAGAATGTGGAAGCTCATTAAACCTCTATGACTCAGGAATTTCAGAGAATTCATCAGACTTGGGGAAACATAAAACTTGCAAGATTAAAAAAATGATGCTCTCGGTATACCATAGAAGCAACTGGAAGGAGAGAGGAGAGTCTTGTGGAGCTGCCTCTAAGTTACTCAGATAACTCTAGAAATTCAGATTGCATGAATTCTCACCCATACTGGGGTGAAGTTTTGAAGTAATGCAACTGCCAGATAATCACCATAGTCTGTTGCTACCATTCACCCAAGATCATGTAAATAATACTAAAATCTTGTACATTTGCTAAGCTAGTTGAATGAAACTGTTTTTAGTCAAAGTTGATCATTGGTAGCCTATCTGTACTGAATAGACATTTACCCACACGAACCAAGAAGCGTCATGTAATGCAAATTGTATCTAAGATGGAGGCCACCAGAACCAATGATGAATTGTAAGGGGTGGAATTATTCATCTGAAACTGTATGTCTAAACAAACAACTCTGATGTGGTACCAGCTTTATGACGGTACAAGATAGGGTCCTTTGTTCCTTTAATGCCAATTGTGTTCCCCTTTCCACGGACAATAGGATATATACAACCAATACTAAGTCCTCTTAATGCTCAGAAGGTTTTTGTTGTTGTTTTAGTTTTGTTTGTTTGGTTTGGTTTTTTTAGAATAATATTAGGTTGGCCAGTTTCCTCTATGTGGCATTAAAAGCATGTCTCCTTGATGAATGAGGTCTGTCACATGAGTATGAGGACAAACCCAAAATGACTGACGGAGTACAAACTACCTTACAATCTCCAAGAGTACCACATGATATAAGATAGGATATTGAACAATGGCAAGAGTTAAATGACTGTTCGATGTATAAGGCAGCATTCAACTGAGGCTTGGTAATTTTTGCAGAAAGAACTTAATTGGGTAAGAGATAAATTATAGTGGGGAAAAGACACATGATTCTATGCTCTGCATTAGCCTCTGATATGTCAGGAAAAAATAGAAAACAAAATGCCACCTAGTTCTTATAATTGGTAGAACACTAGGAAAGAGAGTACAAATTAAGTGTGTGCTAAGGAATCCTTCCTATAACCCCAAATCTCAGAACCTATGGAAAGAACTGACAAACGAGAAAGGAGAGAACAATATAGAAGTGATCGTTAACACTCTCAGCCTGACAATTATCACAACGAAAAGGTACATGCGTGATTCTGCATGTAGACATGGTCATTAAAAATACCACTAACTTGTGATAGTGCCAATCTTTACCACTAGCACTTGAATGTGGTGGTGCAAGTCTTTAACACCAGCACTTGGGATGTAGAGGCAAATGGACCTCTGTGACTTCAAGGCCTGTCTGATTTGCATAGTAAATTCTAGAATGGCCAGAGCTATATAGACCCTGACTCAAACAAATAAAACTCCCATCCTGTGATAACCAGAGAATATTCTGCATTGTTAAACCTGTCTTAGGAGGTGGGGCATGGGGCAGGCAGGGTCAGTCTGAGTACTGTGGAAAAGTACAGAAAAGGAATAGAAGTACTTAGCTATCCTTGAGACAAATATTGCCTAATGCAGGGCAACACAGTGAAAATCAGTCCCAGTGAATGGGTCATGTATTTTTTTTTTTTTTATTTAACAGCTGGGGTTGCCATTAACATCAGGGTCTGGGAGATAATAGAGGAGAAGCTAGTATTACTTTTCAGAAACAGTCTGTCTCAGTTCACTGAGCTATATAGTACAATGTTCACTGGAGTGTTGAGATAGAAGTAAATTTAATGGGAACAGTAGGACTCAGAAGGTAAAAGCACTTGCTACACAAGACTGATGACCTGAGTTTGATCCCTAGAACCAATGGTGGGAAGGAGAATACCAACTCCCTAAAACCTGTTGCCCACACATATGCCATAACATATATGTACATACAACACATATGCCATAATATACCACCACCACCACCACCACCAACAGTACCAACAACAACACCAATACCAATACCAGCAACAACAACAACAACGGTACCAACAACAACACCAATACCAATACCACCACCATCACCACCACCAACAACAACAACAGTACCAACAACAACACCAATACCAATACCACCACCATCACCACCACCACCACCAACAACAACAACAGTACCAACAACAACAACACCAATACCACCACCATCACCACCACCACCAACAACAACAACAACAGCCAGGACCCTGGAAGTGATAATGGGGCTTTGTAGTTATCTTGAACACAGGGTAAATCATAATTTTTGATAAATAAAAAAGGTTTGCCATATCTAAGTTATTTACATTAATTAGCAAGCAGATTGGATAACTAAATACATTGGATAGCTAACACATTCAAGAGGAAATGAAAATGGAGAAATCAAAAATTAGGACCTGACCTTCTCAGCCCTCCTCAGTTTGGGCAACCATAAAATCTTGTGGCTGTATGCCAGGATTACTGCCTCTTCCTGGACCTTCTCCCTAGTTTAAGGCCTCACTAGATCTTCACATCATGGATATCGCAAGTGGTGTAAAGACCTACCTGTTTTCTTCTTCTTAGCTTTCCTCCATTTGGGTCACCCCACAGCTCTGCAGCCGCTGACTAAGAACCACCATCACCTCTTGGCTTCTTTTCTCTTTTTTGAAGCTTGCCAGGTTTCAGGCCTCTTCCCACCATATACTCTGTAGCTTGACCATATGGCATGGAGAGCCTAGTACACTACTCATGTTCCCATACCCAGCCCTGCTCCATTCTGGTATCCCCAAAGGGCCATGGCTCTTTGACAGAGAGTATCATTTCTTCCTGGCCTCTCAACCTCTTTTGGTTTGCCAGTTCTCAGTTTGCTCTACAAAATGAACTCTCCAGACACCATGTTTCTGAGATACCCTTACTTCAGGATGTACCAGAGCCTGCCAGCTCCATTACTGAAACTATCCAGTTGCACTACCTGGCCTGGAGACCCAGAATCAGTCTAAATCCAGGGGAACCATCTTCTTAGCAAATTGTCTAAACCACTGATGGCAGCAGACTGCAGATAACAAGCAGGAAACCCAGGGTAGATGCTGAAACCCCAAGCATCAGACAATAGAAAACGTCAATATCCCAACCCTGGTATGAATTAGCCCTCTTTCTGAACATTACAAAGATCCTTGATAAAATCAGAGATCTGACTTTAAAATGAAATAAAAACTCAACTAACAAACTCCAAATGTTCAAATTCCAACACAGAAATAAAATACCAAAAAAAAAAAAAAAAGAGGAACATATCTCCTCCTCCCCCTCATCCAAACATTAAATTAATGAACCCCATTGAAAATGACTGGGAAGAGTTCCCAAAGCGTCCAAATGGGTTATAACAACTATGACCAAACAACGCAAAGAAAAAAAAAAGATAAAGGGGTGAATGAAATATGAAAGTCAATCCAAGAAATGAAAATAGAGTTTGAATTTTTTAAGAAAGCCTAAATGAACTTAGATTTCTTACGCTGACTAGATTTAGAAAGATAAAGAAAAAAAATATATAAACTTTGCCAGTTCCTTGACTCACTAGTAAGGACCAAAGGATATTAGGTTGCATTCGCATTATCTCATATACCCAAGAGTAGTTATGTTTGGAGAATACAAGTTGAGCCACCCAATTTGGAAAAAAAATGACAGAATAAATATACAGTGTTAAATGAAAAGACATTCTAAAATGATTTTCTACTTTAATTTGTCCTGTTTACTTAAATAACAAAGATCAGCATTAAATATCTACAGGAATTAGTAATCAGAAACCCAGTAGTCCAAAAGAAACCTGCTAAAACAGATTTTAAAAGATATGAAAATAAGTCAAATGTGGTTTTGGAAGCCTGTAATTCCAACACTTGGGAAGCTGAGACAGGAGAATTGCTGCAAGTACAAGGTCAACTGGAGGTACATAGTTTCAGCCACCCAAAAAGACTACATAGCAAAGAACGAGAGAGAGAGAGAGAGAGAGACAGAGAGAGACAGAGACAGAGACAGAGACAGAGAGACAGAGAGAGAGAAATAGAGAAATAGAGAAATAGAGAAATAGAGAAAGAAGGAAAAGAAAGAGACAGACAAGCAAAGAAACAAAGTAAGATGAGGAACAAGAACTACACTTACCTTTAGGGATTCGGCTAATTGAATAAAGCTGCAATAGAAGGCACTCTAAGATTCATGACCTCTCGAGTTGAATAGGTTTCCAGGAGCTATAATTTTCCTCCCATTGAATGTACCTTAAATCCAAATAGTCTGCTGTTGGTTGTCATTAAGATAAGAGTATTACTATTGTATCTTTAGGGATATTTGTCATGCTGGTCATTGTTGTGGTTCATAAGAAATACATCTGGATAGCAGAACTAGTTGCTTCCCCTTTTTAGTAGCTTCATTGTACCTTCTGGTGCTATGAAAGGCTTTTGGAAAGATCCAGCTCAAATTCTAAGTTCCATGCCCAAAGTTCATGCCATCTTCAGCAACTGGGACTTACTTTCAACCTTTGGAAGACAAATAAAAGCAACAACAATATGCCATAGTACTTCAACTATATTACCTGTACAAGATCTTAACAATTACAACAATAGATACGCTAATATAGTCTGGGAGATACCCTGGGGCAGCACTCCTAGAGAAAGAGCTACAGGGAACTAATGGCTGCTGAAAAGGGGAGAATGAGTCACTCTGAAGGATATGCCTCTGAACTGGTTATCCAATTCCATATGGTAACCCCTGAAATTATAGACATATAAGTAACATTAAAGAGACTCAACAGGTTGATTTTATATGGTTACTCATTATAATGCATATGACAATATCAATCAGAGAAAATGAGGCCATTATATTAAGTTAGAGTAGGAAGGTAGTAAGGAAGGGGTTGGAGAAAAGAAAGGGGGGATTATAAAATTGTATTTTAATTTAAAAAAAATAAAAACATATTCTTTTAAAAATCCATACTCCACAAAACTTGAAAATCTAAAAGAAATACATGAATGTGTATGTTATAAAAGCCAAATCAATACAAAATAAATAATTTCAATAGACCTATAATGTCCAATGAGATAAGAGCAGTAATTAAAAATCTCCCATACTAGGTCTAGAGAGATGGCCTGAAGGTTAATAGCACTTGCTGATCTTGCAGATCAATTGGGATACAATTACCAGCATGCACATGATGGCTCAGAACCACATATAACCCCTGTTCTAGGGTGATCCGAAGCTTCTAAGGGCTGCTGCATGCACATGGTACATACAAACTCACTCAGGTATAAATATATACACATGAAATGAATAAGTAAATAAAACAATGTTTTAAAATGTTACAACTAAAAACACAGTGCAGGACCAGGTGAATTCAGCATGGAATTTTACTATAATTTAAAAGAAGAACTAACACCAATACTCCTCAAATCATTTTGTAAAACAAATTGAAAGAACATTTCAAAAATCTTTTTTTATAAAGCCAATATTACTCTGATACCAAAATTAGACAAAGACCCAATTAAAGACTATAGGCCACTATCTCTGCTAAACATGAATACAACTGTCTCAATAAAATATAAACCAAATTTAAAAACACAAAGATTATGTCCCAAGGTAAAGTCAGCTTCATTTCAAAGATGCAATGACGATTTATCATACGCAAGACAGGACATATATAAAAAGCTGCAGCCAATACCTTGCTAAAAGGAGAAAAACTCTAAACATTTCCAGCAGAACCAGGGACAATACAAGAATGTCCATTCTCTGCACTCAAGTCTAAAAAGCCTGGTTTTTTGTTTTTTGTTTTGTTTTGTTTTGTTTTGTTTTTACAAAAAGGGAAACAGTACAAATTAGAGAGAAAACAGCCTCTTCAACAAAGGATACTGATAAAACTGTATAGTCCTAGGATCCTCCCAGCCCAGAGAAATTACTGGCAGGGCATAGAGTAGGACTCTGGTGATGGCTTTAAAGTCTGTAGGTCCCAGGGCTTCCTAGCTCTCTAACAGTACTGAAATGCTGAAGATAACTTTTTTTTTTCATTTTTAATGGGTATTTTATTTATTTACATTTCAGGTGCCTTCCCCTTTCCCTATTTCCCCTCCCTAGAAACCTCCTATCCCATCCCCACTCCTCCTTTTTGCTTTTATACTATTTTAATTACAAGCAAATATTAAGGGCAGTTCTAGGTTGAAGAACTAGCAACACAATAGATGCAAATAGTCAAGGAACAAGAAAGACAATAAACACAAAAACTCAAAAAAACGAGCAAGGCAATAAACAAAATTCTGCAAACACCTATGATCACTGTTTCTAAGGGCTTATCAGAATGACCAAAATATGTGAGCCAACTTCCTTGTCCTAGCCCAAAGTCATTTTAATACCAGAAGCCTACTTCCTTGTTCTAGCCTAAGATTTAGATTCCTGCCTGAAATTACTTCTTTGTTCTAGCCTAATGTCAGATTTCTGCCAGAAGCCTACTTCCTTGTCTTTAGCCAATGTCATATTCCTGCCAAGCAGCCCATTTCCCTGTCCTTGGCCCATGTCAGATTCTTGCCAAGCAGCCCCAGAAGCTTTAACACAATGGGCAGGAATAAATGTATTCCCAGGACAAAAAGAGCTACCTGATGATAACTTCTAAAAAATCCTAAAAACTTTCTCACTCTTTCTGAGGTACTGCTGGCTTAGGTGATTCACACCTGTAGTCCAAACAACTGAAGATTAAGTAATGTGACCTTTGTTCTATCTCAGCAGGAACTGCTGGGCTCTAACTTTTGCCTGCTAGTCTGAAGTTGCAGGAAGAAAAAGGACACTTAGAGAAAAGTGGTTATAGCGTTTATTATTAAGTTGTAAAAAGTTTCCTATGAAAGCTATCTAAGGGGAAAAGCAGAAAGATCCTATGTGGGGAAAAGGAAAAAAATTCTAGTAAGGGAAAAGTTCTTCTAAGGGAAAAAAATTATTCTAGGTGGGGGAAAAGGATAGATTCTACTCTATCTGAGGAAAGGAAAAAAGAATTCTATTCTATCCTCTATCTATCTCTCATCTCTCCTCTGTCCTATTACCTATAATAAATCATTAGTTCCCTTTGGATGACCTTTGGTTAATTGTTTTACAACCTCTTAGAATGTGCTCTGAGTAGGAGAAAGTCTGGTTACTATCTAAGAGCAGTTAACTGTTAACAATTTGGAGACTGGCAGAGTTCTCATCGCAGTTTTGACGATGATTAGAAAGGACCTAATACCAGTCCCATTATAAAAGAGCTTAATAATCATTGATATAATTTTAGGAATTCTTATAGGATCATCATTAAGACTTAAGAAGTCATCTATTTGTCTATATAGCACCACTACAAGACAGTACATCTTCATAGATCTGCAGAGATCTGCTCCAAAGGGTTATGCTATTACTTAGTGATTGTTATATATGTTTAATAATAACAGGAAAAGCATATTAATAGAAGGAATCTTTTCTAAAATGGATCCCTTACAGCCTTGCTGAATAAGGACACACCTGTCACAGATTATATAATAATCCAATACAGCCCATTTCAGAATGATCACCTGCTAGTTATTAGCTTACCCCATTATGGCTCCTGACAGTATAGCTACATGTAGAAGAATGAAACTGGATCCATATCTTTAACCCAACACAAAACTCAACTCTAAATGAATCAAGGACCTCAACATAAGACCTGATACTCTGAATCTATTTGAAGTGGAAGTAGTGAACATGCTTGAACTTGTTTTTACAGAAGGCTTTCTGAGCAGGATCCTGGTTGTGTAGGCAGAAAGAACAGTTAACAAATGGGACCTTGTGAAACTAATAGCTTCTATACAGGAAAAGAAACCATCACTCAAACAAAGTAGCATCCTACAGAATGTGAAAAAAAATCTTTACTAGTATACAACTGATATCTAGAATCTACTCCAGAACTTGATGGTAAAACCCCATTTGCTGAGCATACCACATACTTGAGTCATACAATATGGAGAAATCAAGCTGGTACTGAAGTGGAAGTTTTATCTCTACTGTTTTTACAGTGCTGGAAGGGGCTATTCATGCTACTAGAGAATAAAATCAAATATCAATATTATCTTGCTGTGTGCTGGAAGGCGCTATTCATGCTACTAGAGAATAAAATCAAATATCAATACTATCTGGCTGTGAACCCTGTGAGCTACACTAATTACTGGCCTGTCAAGACATTCCCAGTAATGCAATAGTGTCATGGATGTTAGAGAAGTAACCAACCATTTTTTAACTCTTTAATATATACCTTATTATTTATATAATTCACTTTACATCCTCATTGCAACTTCCCCTCCCTCATCTCTTTCTTTACCTCCTTCATATACTCCTCCTCCACCCACTACCCTCTCCCCTTATCCTCAGAGAAATGAAAGCCCCTCCATGGGTACCAACCTGCCCTGGCACATCAAATCTGAGCAGGACAAAGCACATCCTCTCCCACTAAGATCAAACAAGGCAACCCACCTAGGGAAAGTGGATCCAACGGCAGGCAACATAGTCATAGACAGCCTCCACTCCAATTGTTAGGGGACCTACATGAACACTAAGCTACACATCTGCTACAAATGTAAAGAGGTCTAGATACAGCCCATGTATGCTCTTTACCAACCATGGGGTGTGTGTGTGTGTGTGTGTGTGTGTGTGTGTGTGTGTGTGTGTTTTGCTTTTGCTTTTGCTTTTGCTTTTGCTTTTGCTTTATTGAATTTAAGTACTTCTCCAGAAGAAACCCATGTTTGGCAACATTATTCGGCCAAGAAACTGTAATTAGACAGGTCATCAGCCCTATGGAAGAACCTACAGTAAATATTCTACAAAATTTACATAGTATTAAACCCACTCTCAGTGACTTCTCTTGATACCCATAGATTAATGTAATGAATCCTTTAACCATTATCTGAGAAGCTTCTATTTGAAATAGATAGCAATTAACACGGAGGTACACAACTGTTCAAGTTGTAGAGAATAAGAGACTGTGAAGTGGTCATCTCCTGTAGCCAGGCAGGACTCCTAGTGGATGGAGGGGGACATGACCCTACCCACAAAACCTTCAACCCAAAATTTGTCCTGCCTACAAGATGCACAGGGATGAAGATGGAGCAGAGACTGAGGGAAAAAACAACCAATGACAGGCCCAATTTGAGACCCATCCCATGGGAGAGAGTCAACCCCTGATACTATTGGTACTCTGCTATGCTTGCAGATAGGAACTTAGCATAACTTTCTCCTGAGAGGCTTCATCCAGCAGCAGACAGAAACAGATACAGAGATCCACAGCCAAACATCACAGGGAGTTTAGGGGTCATGTGTAAGAGTAGGGGGATAGAATTGAGCTAGCTGGAGGGATCAATGACACCACTAGAAGAACTAGAGAGTCAACTGTCTTGGGTCCATGGGGGCTCACAGATACTGAAAAACCAACCAAGGAGCTCACAGTGGCTGAAACTAGGCCCACTACATATTTTTAACAGATGTGCAGCTTGGTATTTATGGGGTCCCCTAACAATTGGAGTGGGGAACACCTCTGACTCTGTTACCTGCCATTGGACCCCCTTTCCCTAGCTGGACTGAGGTCAGGCCTCATTGAAAGACAATATGCTTAGTCCAGCTCCGATTTGATATTGGGATGGGGGCGGCTATACAAGAGAGGCTTGGTAATGGGGGAAGGGACTTGTGAAGGTGGGACTGGGAGGAGAGGGAAAAAGGGGGCTGCTACTGGGTTGTAAAGTGAGTAAATAAATAAAAGGAATAAAGAGAGAGACTATGAAATGTTCAGTCCTAACTGTGACATCTACACTACATTCCCTCTCCCATAGGCTCAGAGATCATTGTGGAATAGACACATGAATAGTATAAGAATGAGATGTGGTAATGACTACAAAAATGGTATTTTCTAGACACAACAGTGTAAAAGTGACATTTACTTTCCTGATGTAATTGTCTCTGAGACTTACTGCCCTTATCTGCTAATGTTGGCCTATCACTGGAAGCTTCTATTCTCAGTACAATCTAACCTAGGCCTATAATGTTTTCAGCCTCTGACACTTACTACTGAATAAGTCCACCCTTTCTAGCTCTTTCTGAACTCTGTTGGCTGGTTCAATCCAGCTATTTAGGCTCAAACTCCTCTCCAAGAAGACTGATTCAAACTGGCTTCTCTCACTTCTGATTTAATTGTTTCACTTGGCCTCAAACTAACTCTACCAATCTGTTCAAATCTTATGGCTCCCATCTCATTTTCTGGCTTGTTTTATCTTCACCTGAGTCTAGCTTGTTCTCTCTTCAACCTGTCTGTGTAAAACTCTCCCAGTAAAACTGCCCCACCTCTGTCCTGCTCTCTTAAGTTGACTCCTCCCTGTCTGTTCTTGTGAGAGTTGAATATATCCTATTCTGTCAAATCATTCCCTGATTTATCACTTTCTCTGTCTCTCAATTATTACTTTCAAACATGGCTTCTTCCTTCTATAAACTAACTGTATCTTCGTTGTTTGGGATTAAAGGTGTGTACTAAGGGCTAAGCCATACCACAACTATAAACAGATTTTTTTTTTCAGAAAATAATATAATCTTGGAGTTCACAGTGTGATCAAATATCCCACAACACAACAGGTTAATTAGTTACACACATGAATGTTGAAGTTTTGTCTTTTACTCTCTATTGCAATGCTAAGTGCTTGCCCCCAAGACATGGAGGCTGCACAAAGCCTCTGGAACTCTGCCCCCAAGTCATTGTCCCCCACAGGAATGATCTTTGCTATTCTATTAGGAGCCAGCCTCCACCTCAATTTCCCCCAAATGCTGGGAATTGCTTAGGCTTTGTTCCTGGGTGTTATCTCTCAGTGAATAGAACTCATCCTTATGAAAGAGGCCTTATATACTTTGCATCTTCCATCAATATATCCCATCATTATGCTTAATGCAAACCCTTCCTCTTTAGACCGTAGCCCTGAATGTTGTTTCCCAGTCAAAAGAACTCAGGACAACCATCTCAGGTACTTTGCTATAGTGGCATGTTTTGCAAGGGAATTTCAATGTAGCCATCCCTAAAGCTTTGTTACAAAAATTGTCACATGGAGACTTCATTCCCAATGTTTTTACTGTCTTTAAATGTGTGAGAAAATTGCCCATGGGATCAGAGTCTCTCTAAGTTTTGACCCAGACTAGCTAACCAAGTCTGGCTGTGCAGACTTGGTGTTGGGTCTCATCTCTTTGCCTTTCATTCTCCTGCTGGCAGTGATTCCTGTAGGGACCTCCCCTCCCAACCCTCAACAACAACAAAAAAAATGTGGCACAAAGTCCAACACTTAGCTGAGAATTAATAGCTAGTAGGAAAAAGAAAGTCACTGTCTTATAGCCCCTAGTAGGTTGATGTCACTCCAGTAGAAGTCCACACATCCAAGAGTATACAGGCAGCACAAATCAGACAAGATCAGTTTAAAATTAAATGAACTTTTTAAAAACAGGACATATTTTGGGGGTATGGAGTGATGGAGGGGTTGGTCTGTGGGAAGATGCAGAGAAGGGAAGCAAATATAATCAAAGCATATAAAATTCTCAAAGAACTAATAAAATGATGAGAAAATAAAATTAAATGGGGCTTGTCTGGGTTACTCAAAAGCAAGTGTGACAAGATCTTTATGGAGCCAGAGTTCCCATGGGAAATTTTATGCAAAAGACAATTTCACTGTTTGTCAACCTCTGGAAGATTTTACTGCCTAGGCAAAATTGTAAAAAATGGCCTTCTGTGGAAGAATTGTCACTAACAGGTCCTTCTTAGTTATAAAGCTTGTGTGCTATAGAATGTATATGCTAGGTTAGATGTGCCTGTTATTGTCATAGTAGCATGGCTGTTACTAAGGCAACCAACAACTTTCCAGGTGGACTTAAGACCACTCCACCTGTGAGAACAAATTTCATGCTATAAGTCATCTCATTGTTTATCACAGATATGTTTAAATTATTTCTCTCATCTTAGTTTAATTTTGGTAGATCATATGCATATAGAATTTTATTTGGTTTTTTTTAGATGTTTTTTCAAATTGGTGGCATCTTGGTTTTTAAGACATGTTATTCTGATGGGATTTTCTTGGTAAGTAATTCAGTCCTCCTCTCTTGCATCTCTTAATACACTTCTCTATTACTGTAAATTCACTTTTAAACACAATGGCTGGAGTGAGGCCACATGCCCTAAGGGAATTTACTACTTGTTTTGCTAAATGGACATATGACCAAACTGCCTTCAAGTAGCTTTGAGGCTTCGGTAGAAAAGCTTCTTTTTGATTTGGAGACTGAAAATAAATCAATGTTGAGGGGTCAGTCCTAAATAAAATATTTACATCATTCCCCACAAGGACCACATAATACTGTAGAGGACAGGGTAGGAAAAAAATATATGAGCCACAGGATGAAGATTGCTATAAAACTCTGTCTTATGGCTAAGACATGACCATAGAAATCATGAGCACACTGCTTAAGATTAAACCTTTCAACACCTAATGGTTACCAATGAAGAGAGTGTCATTCTTCAGTCATGTAGCCACTTAAAAGAGGTGATGAATTTGAAAAATAACAAGGAATAATAATATGTGAGGGATTGGATGGAGGAATGAGAAGGGGGAAATGATGTAATTTTATTATAATACCCCAAAATAAAAAAAAGCGTTCTTTTAATGTATTGGTATCTTTTGATGAAATCATTATGAGGATAGTTTAAATAACAGAAATATTTTGGCTCATAACATACTAGGCATAGAATTCCCCCAAGTGTTTCTGGGGAAGTGAGGAATGCAGTCCAATATACTGTCTTTGTAAGGATGTATGAAAAAAAAAAAACAAGATATGAAAACCTGAGTATGTATCACCACACCAAAAACATACCTTCAAAAATTAATAAATAGAATCCATAAAAAGGAAAGGAAAGGAAAATAAACAAAAAAACTGAAAATTGGCATAGCGGTACACACTTGTTTGCTTAGAGTTCCATGCTACCAGCATGGGCTACAGGATTAGATCCTGGCTTATATGGAAGAAAGAAGGAAGAAGGGAGGAAAAGGAGGAGGACGGGGAGGAGGAGGAGGACAAAGAGAAGAGCGAAGAAGGAAAAAGAAGGACGAGGAGAAGCTGGAGGGGAAAGAAGAGGAAGAAGAGGGGGAGGAGAAAGGGAAGGAGGAAGAGGAAAGAAAAGGAAAAAAAGAAAAAATAGATTGAAACTGCAATCTATATAAACAAACATTTGTTGTATTAAGATTATAGTTCACCTGTTCCACATTATGGCAAAATAATAGTTATTATCAGCTTAAACGATTAAAGCAGCTTAAATAATAACAGAGAACTGATTGAAATGATTAGACTCCGTACTCTGAAAACATAATTTAATCTTACAATGGCCTATGCTTCATTTGTAAACATTTCACATGCACAATAAGCATAATTATAAAATTTTCATAGTACAAGCAGGCAGCATTCACTGAGTACCAAGTAACAAACTCCCAGACAAACAAGGGAGGGGATGCTCAATGTGCCTAAATCTCCCTCCCTCTCTCTCCTTTCTCCTTTACCCCCACACCTGTCCTTGAGAAACTGAAGGTATATTTATAATATAAATATAATAAAAACTTCATATACTCTGTTCTTGTGTTATAATGCTAAAGTTGGTCTGAGTTAAATGCTAAATGCTTAATATCTATTTCAGTGCAAAATAGAAAACATAAATGAATTAAGTGTCATGCTCAAACGTTAAGGAAGACAGATTACATCTAAGCAGAGCATACTAAAATATGTTAAAAATAAGTTAATTTTAAGGACCTGATTACTTAAAATATACAATTAAATACAAAACCCAATAGCTGGCCTAAGTAAGGAAATATTATAGACATATAAAATAAATATGATATTAAAATAAAAATTTTAGATATTAAAATAAAAATGTAAATACAGATAAAATATGAACTGAAAATATATATGCAATTAAACTTAAAATTCTTTATAAATTATTAAAACTATCCATAAAGCAAATTAGATTAAATTCCTGACAAAAGATGTCAAAGTCTTTACTCATAATTCCCACTTAACTATAGTTTGTGTGTGATGTTTCCCTCATGAAGGTTCTGGTCCGGAAGACTTTGGCCCTAGTGGCTGGTCCTATTCTGGGAGGCTCTGGAGACTTCAGGAGGCAGGGCTTATCTAGGAGAAGTAGGTCACTGGGTGTGTTCTCAAGGACTATTTCTTGTTCCCAATTCTATGAATGTCTTCCTCCAAATTCTCTGCTGCTATGATGTTATCCTTATCTTTAGATCCAAAGTAATGGAGCCAAATGGCCATGAACAGGGCAACAGCAGTCTGATTCACTAATATTCTACCTCCCATTGCAGATTATGCTACTTTCCAGGAGCCTCCCACACTGAGGGTGGGTTATCCCACCTCAGTTAACACGAAAAATGTCTCTCACAGCCAAGCCCACAGGCCAGCCTTATCTAGACAATTACTCAGTGCGACTTCCTCCCCAGGTGATTCCACCTCGTGTCAATCAAAGCTAACCATCTCAGGTGCCCTCCAGAGATGCTGCTGGAGCATCAAAGTGCTGCAAGTCTGAGTAGAGCATTAGGGGACATTGCAGGTCTGAAGCAGCTATGAGATCTGTGTTACTATGAATCTGCTTCAATGCTCATTAACTATGGAAGGAATGTTCTTTGAGATATAATTCTAAATATTGCCCTTTTCTGAACTTCAATCCTGTTCCCTTAGAGGTTTACATATTGCCTGTGGTCAAATTTGTAACTATGTTTCCTAGTTGCTTTGCAGCTAGAATTTCTAGATGAATGATATTTAAAGTTTGGCAAATTATAATGCTAATTATCTAATTAGCATAATTTAAAACACAAGTTATGCCTCCGTCTGTTTTTCTGGCTTCTGCTTTTACCTGGACTTTTTTGTTTACATTTGTCCCCACTTCTTTCTGTAGATGTGTGATCTGTGATCTTTTCTGTGACTGTGTGATCCTCTCGGGTAATGACTAAGCCCTTATTACTAGCAACTGCATCTGCACCAGTTGCTAACCTTAGTACACAGAATCACAGAATCAGAAAACACTGCATCACAATTCATTTAGAAACGAGAAAAAAATGCTTTTAAAAGTCACTGGGAAACCAGAGTAGACAATACTTGTTTTCTGACTTTCCAAATGGAAACCTCTAGGAAAAGAAAACAATTAAAAGCACACTGAGAAATACCTGGCTCCTCATTTCCCAACTTGAATCCTTCTGTTCAAGATGTTATCCCATAATTACCAAACCAGCATTACGTTTTGTGTTGTAACCAGGGTGACCATAGAGCCGAGATTCTTCAGGTGTAGCTGTTAATAATAGAACCTCGCCCTTGCAGCTTTAGGTGTTTGGGAAATGCAGAGCTTAGCTACCTTAGATTTAAATGGAGGTTTTGACTTTCAAGGACATTGTCTAAAGCAAAGGAACCAACAGAGATGATGCTACTGTATTTACGATTCTATGTCGCTGTGACCAGATGCCTGTCTTAAATTATCTAAGGAAGATGGGATTTGTTTTGGTTTATGATTCAATGAATACAGTCCATACAATACAAACAGGAGGCAGGACTGTGGAAATGATTTGGCACAATAATGGCAGGACTATGTAGTGAGTTGATGACATTGTGGTGGATGATCAGGAAGAAGACTGACTAGTCCATAAGAGTGGCCAGGATTTCACCATGAAGGGTCTGACCTAATAGCCTTAGTTGTCTAGTGAGGCCCTACATCCCAAAGGATGTGCACCTCTCCAAACAGTGACATCTTCTGGGAAACAAGTGTTTCAATTGGTGAGCCTATAAGGTACATTTAAAAGTATAAGAGCAACTTCGAGGATTTCCTTATTGCTTAACGTAGTCTACTCCACTTTTGGTTTGAAAAGAATCTCTTCCCCAGTCTCCCTCATCTCCTATTATGCTTACTCCAAGGTTTACATCCCGCTCCAAGCTATGAAAACAAAGATTGTAGGTAGTCCTCGAATGGACACTTTTCCTCTTAACAAGAGGAGATCTAGACTCAAGGAAAAAAAAAACACGAACAAGCAATAACGTACAGTTCAGATCCTGGGAAGTGTGCATCTACACAGCCACAGGCATATTGGTTCTAGGAGCATGGGCCCGTAAGCTCCCCTGGGAGGCCCATATTTCCAATATTAGTAGTAAGTATGATTTACCTTGCTCATCTTGTGCACTCCAGTACTTTTTTTTCATACATACTGGTGAGAAAAGCTCAATGAGCAACATTCCATGAAGCTTCCTCCATATGCTTAATCATCACCTACCTAAAGGCCAGAAAGCAGCCCATGGGCGGGACACAGGGACTGGAAAGCATCCCATGGGCGGGGCACAGGGACTGGGGAATAGCTATGACTGTGGATGGGTAGGTAAACTGGCATGGGGTGGTACCCAGAAGCAAGTTTTCTCCACTTGATGGGATGCGACAATCGTCTTGTGTTCTCTGGATGCTCATGCTTCAGCAGAAACATCATGGTGCCTTCTACGTTGTGGTTTGTCACAGCTTCTGTGTCTGTGTGTGGATGGATCTGTCCAGGACTTTGTTTCCACCTTTTGATCTGGTTTGTGTTGGTGAACCAACTGATCACAGGATCTTCAAAAAGAGGCTGATTGGGAACGTCTTTGCTCAACTGTCTTCTCTCCCCCTTGCTACTCCATTCCCCACTTCTTAACCTCAGTCATCTCTGCCAAGAGCTTGCTCTAACATCTGGTTAGTGTAGGCATCCCTGTGTTCAGGACCACTGTGGCTTTAACTCAGACTTATACACAGAGATTCAGAGCATTGCACATAACTACCACCTACATGATCCTAAAACCCTGGTGCAATCTCCACTGTGGGGACAGCTATCCTGACTGACCTAGGTTTCTCAGGTTCTTGAGTTTATTTCAACTGTAAGAAATTCCTCAGATTATTTCCTTGGCTGTGCTTTATCTATTTTTTAACCAGTATTTTATATGCTTTACTAAAAACTAATTTATTCTTTAAGTTATTGCACATGTTAGTTTTTATTTATAACTGATGTTAATGATCTACTTAGAGGACTGTTGTACACTCTTATTTTCCAGAATTTGAGCTTCATTTGTGTGGCTGGCATTATAATTTTGACATAAATAAATGTATAGTACAATGATGATACTGGTTTTATTACTTTCTCATTGTGGATTTTATGATTAATGCTCTGTTGACTTGAACATGCACAACTACTATAGCTATAGTGAATTTTGAAGAACTGTGTGTTATCTGTTCCACTAACAATATTTGACTTATATGCATCTGCTATAGCCTTTATTCTTTGCTGGATGATTGAAAGGGGCACAAACCCTACACTTAGATTTTCTTTTTAGCTTTATTGGATATCTTGCATTTTCAAAACTCTGAATGATATATTCTTTATGGTACCAGCTACTACACTAAGTTCCCTATTATGCACCCTTTGTAGCACATTTAGCTAACAGGAAATAACTCATTTTTTTAGTGCTTAATGGTGGTGTTTCTTCTGAGAATTTTATAAAACATCATCGGCATGAAACATGAATTCTCCCCTTTTCGTTTTATGCATTCTTGACTTGAGCATTATTGCCTGGCTCGCTTTCTATTTCTCTTAGTTGCTTTTATCTGTGCCTCTTATAAATATCACATAACTGGATTTTTGCTCTTGTGTTGCTATATATAAGAATGTTAGTTTTAAATTTACCAGGAGAACAAATGATAGCACTTTGCTTTCTTGGTTTTCAGATTATTTTAGTGGTTAAACTATCTGGGGTTTTTTTTTGTTGTTTTTTGTTTGTTTTTTGTTTTGAGACAGGGTTTCTCTGTGTAGCCCTGGCTGTCCTGGAACTCACTCTGTAGACCAGGCTGGCCTCGAACTCAGAAATCCGCCTGCTTCTGCCTCCCAAGTGCTGGGATTAAAGGCGTGCGCCACCACCGCCCGGCGTGGTTAAACTTTCTAAGTAGAAATTCTCAACATCATCAGCTTGAACAAAATAATAAATGATCTGACAGTGAGGAGATAATGTGTCCAATTTGCAACTTAGGAGCTTTGCCACTATCTTAGCTTCTCGAGCTCCTGAAGGGGCAGACATCACAGTAATGGAGCATTTTGAGATGTATGGGCTCAAACAAACTCTTTTTCTCCCTAGTGCATAATCTTGGGCAAGTTGTTTTTTTTTTTTCTTAATTGGATTGCATTCATTTAATATGAATATAAAGGAGATTCTTTTAACCTCCTTAGAGAATCATAGAGAATTATTTGATAATATATGTAAATCACTCTGGGCAGAATGATAACTGAAAACTGGCTGATATTCACATTTCTGAGTTATTATTTCTTTTCTCTTTTATTTGTGGCAGCTTCTAATATAATTTTATTTCAACAGAATATCACAAAATACTAGTTAAATCAAATGTAGCCCATTTTCTCTATCTACTAGTCTGTGCCTTATATGTTTATTATTCCTTTTCATAATCTCTTCAAGATGGTTTCCTCCATCCTGTCTCTTCCATAGAAGATTACTTGAATCTTTATTTCCCCGTTATGACTGTGTTTGAGCGTGACGGCTGTACAGGTGGTAAGAGGGTAGCACTAGCTCACAGATATCTTCTTAATGTTTATGATCTTGAAAGTTACATTAACCCCTGATCACTTTCTCTTACATAATGTGGCTTATCTTCTGGATTTTCCCTTTACTTTCTTTTTTCTTATGTACCCCCTACAGTCATTTGTAGAAAGAAATATGAGCCACACACTTTCAGAATAACTGAATGTCTAGTTGTTTTTTCCCCTTGCTCTTACAAGGGAGCAATGCTTTCACTGGGTTTAGAATTCTTGTTTGAGACACATTTGCATTTCTGATCCCTTTGTCTTATTGTCACTGTATTGTCTTGACACTTGTTTTCTAGCATACGACACAATTAGCATGTCCATATGCACTGTGTATATCCGTGTACATTGTGTCTCTTCACAGCAATAGAACAATAACTAAGGCAGAGGCTGGAATGCCTATCTTCAGCAAAGAAGGTTAGGGATCCAAAGAGCATGTGAGAAACTCTAAGGATCCAGAGAACCTCTTCAACTGAGGTTGCACTAGGAACAACGACATGCACAGACACTGTGCAACCATTAAACCCTGTTTAGAAGCCATAAAAGGTTCTGAGTAGTGGATCACTGGAGAGAACAAAGACAAGGGACTATGGACAAAACATGCTTAACATTAGACAATTCTTTACCTCTCAAGAAAGCACACTGTAGCTTCAGGAGCTGGGAAGCCTATTGTACAGTATATTTCCTTCTGTCCTTAGTGTGCAAGGCACAAAGTGCTCTTAGACACATAATGTGTTTCTTTCTCAGACAAGACTATTCTCAACAGGACCGGTACCATCGACCCTCATAAAACGCTTTTGCATTCTTGTCGCACTCACTTGTAATTAGTTTAAGCTTCAAGGAAACTATCTCAAATATATGAGAGGCTTGAATCTGTGAAGTCTAAACTTGGGATTTTTATGATGTATACAAGCCTTTAAAATTGTGAAGACTCAAGAAATCAGGAGATTTATTATTATTCTAATTATATTAATTTTATCATCTAATTATATTATATCTAATTATATTATATTAATATTCTAATTATTCTAATTATTATTCTAATAATACCCACTATCAGCAATGGTAGTTAAGTATGGACATATAGCATCTTTCTCTGCAGTGTGTATCAAAGGGAGATAAAGCAATCTGCATTCTTAACTAATCCATCAAACTTAGGCTCAGTGATCAACATGTAGCACATCACTTTGGAAACGTGGCCATACACCCAAGTAAATAGCAAGGTTTCTACTTTCTACTCAATATTTAGTGAAAAATAAAAGGCCTACTTTATCTACATATTCCCAATATTTAATCATATTTGCTGCTAAGTGGAAATGGAAAAGTATATTAATATGGAAAAAAGAAATTATGTAGAAACATGCATTAAAAATTATATATTAGCACATGTATAGAATGTAAAAAATATAATGATTGAACATTCTATAAATTATATATTATGTATCATGTATATTTAAATGTAAATGTAAATATTACATCACTGATTAATGGCACAAGTATCCGTATTTTTGAGCTGGCTGAAGCATAATGACCAGTGTTCTTCCTTAAGGATTATCCTATTCCAGATAGAACATACAAGCAAAAAAAATATGCCTTGGGAAAAGAAAAAAGGGGGCTCCCATCTCCACTCTCTGGGGAATTCCCGGAGCTAGGTACAGGCCACATGCCTTCTTGGTTGTCAGTGATAATCACAAGTCTTGAAAGCAGGCTTTCTGATCATTTCCCACTACTTTCAGAACCTTCAAGGCAGCCTCAGGGTCATTTTGTTTTCCAGATGAATTGAATTGGGGAGATTCAGCAAATGGGAGTATACTCCTGTCCCTTGTATTCCATTTAGAGACATCCCCATTGTCTTCTGGTAATCTCTAACTCAGTAACAGAAATTCATAAACTATATTACAGTGTGTATGTGGAGTTACATTTTGGGTGTGTATGTGGAGGTGTGGTCATAGCCATATGTGTGTGAAAGCCAGAGAATTCTGAGGGGCAATCTCAAATAGATTGTGAAATAGACATAATATTGTTTCTGACATTGTACATGACCTTCCAAGCAATTTTCCCATCTTGGCCTGGCATCTCAACACAGGAACAACATGCCCACCACCACACCTTGCTTTTTATCAGGGTTATAAGTTTGCTGGGTTTGCACAAGTAGAACGTTTAACCATTGAACTATCTCCCTAATCCCATAAGTCACCTTTGAGTCCATTTGTTCAGTCATGGTAATAATTACATGATAATAATGTAAACTATAACTGTTGGCTTTTGGGATACGATGGCCAAAACCTCCCAAGGATAGATTTCCATCATTTTCTTCCCATGAATGTTTAATGATGAACATTTTTATGATCTATTCCATATAGCTACATAAACAATAAAACAGTAGTTAATACTATGAGGAAAAGCAATATGGTCTCAGAATGAATGTTGCCCTATTCAGTGTACCTGTCATATGAAAATGGAAAGGCATGAGGATCCTAATGTTTTTGAAACTTTATTCCCTGACTCTGGGGGTGAAGGTAACTAAGGTATGTAGTTTTCCTTATTAGCCATTACACTAAGTTGAGCAAGCCTTTCTTCACACATCTTTGCCCTTCAGACTAAGGTCTTTCTGGTAAAGAGAAAGAACGTTTGAGATCTGGTCTGGAAAACTCTGTTTCTCTTCCTTCAAATGAGGAATCATGCATTGTGTTGTTATTAATTACACATACGATACATTTTGTACTTGCTTCAGTGGGGTGATGAGGGCAAAGGATGAATTCTCTTACAGATTTCTCTTTCAAGTTCTTGAAGACCAAAGTCATGTTCTCTCCAATAGTTCTTATAGTCACAATCCAGGGCCACATTCTGACATTTCAGTTATCATCTCTTTACTCCCTCAGCCCCATATGTTCAACCTTTTCTAAGGCCCAAGTAGTATTAGTCATAATAAGAAGCAAATTAAAAAGACATGAAGACAAAAATGGTAGGGCCTTTATCATTCAGAAAGCTGAAACTTCTTTCATTAAAATTTAATCTAATCGAAGGCTGAAAAAAAGAAGAGAAAAAAAAAAGGCCTTCTTTTTAAAATGTAGTTCTCGGTCCTAACCCCTGATTTGTAGTGATGGAATTCTGGGGTATCGGTCAAAATAATGAGCCCTAAGGTTTTATTTGCTGATGATATTAGACACTATTTGCAAGCTACATCCCAGAAATGGTGAAATATTTTAATGACACTTTGAAAAGATATGCCAAGCTCTATGAAGTAGTCAAATAAAAAGTGCCAGTAACTTTATGAATTCTGAAGTTTAAAATAGTCTGTTAATCAGGTTCTCATTCTCCATGCCTGATGCCTTCCCTACACTGAATCCTAGAAGTAATAGTCAAAATCTTTAATTTACTGTAAAGGGAAGTACTAGAATAAATATCATTCAAACAAGACAGTCGATATCCACTACAGTCTACTATATACATGTTTATAAAAGCATTAAATCAACTATTTCCTAAATAAGAGTGACCAAGAGATCAATATAAAAACACAGAGCATATACTAAGGATGATGATATTTAGTTATGAATAGTAGATATTTGCAAGGAGAAAACCATGCAATAACAAGTCCTGTATAATACAAGTAATAAAAGATGTAGCAATAAGGTCTATTTTAATGGAAAGTTCTATATAATATGATTGTTTGTAGGGGTAAAAGATGGAGCAGACTTTAAGAGAATACCCAATAAATGACTGGCCCACACTGAGACCCATGCCATGAGAGAGAGCCCACCCCTGACACTATTAATGATATTTTGCTATACTTACAGACAAGGGCCTAACATAACTGTCATTAGAGAAGCTTCACCCAGCAACTGACTGAAACAAATGTACAGGCCCACAGCCAAACATTAACTGAGCTTGGGGAATCCTGTGGAAGAAAGGGAGGAAGGATTGAAGGAGACAGAGAGGTTACCATAAGAAAACCTATAGAATCAACTAGCCGGGGCCCATAGGGATTCACAGAGACTGAACATCCAACCAGAGAGCATACCTGGGATGGACCAAGGCCCTCTGCACATATGTAACAGTTGTGCAGCCGTGTCTTCATGTAGGACTCCCAAGGCAGAGCAGAGACTGTCTCTGACTACATTGCCTGCCTTTGGATCCCTTTCTCCTAACTGGACTGCCTTGTCTAACCTCAATAGGAGATGTTCCTAGTCTACTGAAACTTGATATGCCAAGGTGAGTTGATATCCAAGGGGGTAGGAGGGTGAGGGGAAGGGAAGTGGGAGGGAGGTACTAGGAGAAGAGAAGGAAGGTGAAGTTGAGATAGGGATGTAAAGTGAATAAATTAATTAATAAAAAATGTATTTTTAAAAATGCATCTGAACTGAACTTGTCGGGGGTTTTCTCTTTCATTATTCCCTAAGTAATGTAATGTACCTACTATTTGCATAGGATCTGCATTGCACTAGGTATTACAAGCACTCAAGAGGTAATTGAAGGGGCACAGGAGGATTTGCATATATTATATGCAAACACTATATAATTTTAATGTAGGGGCATCGAGAATTTGTAGATTTTGGTGTCTTTGAGATTTGTAGAATCTATCACTAGAGGTGACTCTAGACTTCTGTTGTTCATATGATACATTGCCCTGTTTTTGCTTACTAGGCTTGCTGTGATCTGTGCAAGCATCACTGTTGATAGTATAACAGCTTTCCTAAGTGATGCTATCCTTGAGTTGGGACAAACCAACTGGGATTGTTTTCCTGGGATAGTAAATGTCTACATGGCTCATGAGTTCTAAATTAATACTCAAAGATAGATGATAGGTAGGTAGATAGATAGATAGATAGATAGATAGATAGATAGATAGAAAATAAAGTGTCCATTGTGGTATTCAGAGAAGTTTAGGAAATAATCAAAAGTAAAAGAATGGACATATCATGTCCATAGTTAACTAGGGCAAATATTTTTGGAATATATCCTTCCAATTTTTTTGCATGTTTCTTACATTATTTAAGTGACTAAATTATTTGACCCTTCGGTTACTTGTAACGGCCCGCTCTGTTCCGCAGGTCAGGGTTTAGCAAGAGAGAGAGTGGGGGGAAGAAGGGGAAGAGACTCAAAGAATAGAGACAAGCCAGAGGATCTGTAGTCAAGTCTCCTTTACTGTCTCCCACAGACTATATTCACACCTCCTACTGACCACCACCACCCCTTACAAGGAAATCCCGGGTATTTATAAGCACAAGCAGGAGAACACAGGTGAAAGCATTTTACCATGTGCACCATGCAGCTGGGGCCACTAAACAGCAAAACAACCTATGTGGGATAAACAAGATATTTATCAGAGTGTGCTTCAGCTGTTGTAGGCTATTGAAAAACAAGTCTCTATCAGGGTATATGGCTCCAGATGGCTGCAAAGTTGATAGCTGCTTTCTAGCCGCTTTCTGCTTAAAGTCGGCTCCCAACAGGTCCCCCTTTTTAAATTTTTTTCAAATGGGAAGGCTGGGAAAACTTATGGAAACCGTGCCTGTCCTAGGTTGGAACAAAGGACCCTAGCCTCCCTTTCCCGTCCTTGGATACTCAACAGCCATTGGTTGAGTTCCTGTCTTAGGATGGTGAGGCCTCCCTTCTTTTAGGGGCAAGGGTCTCAGTATGTTCTCTTACCTGTCATTGACTATCCGGCTTAGCATGTAAGTTAGGGGTTAATCCTCGTCAGTCTTGATGACAGAGGTTTCAGAGTCCCCTGCTTCCAGCCTGTAATAGTGGACCTGTATGGGTTTCATTTGAATAGCATCTATCTGTTGTCATACAAAAGCCATCAGTCAGTTGAACTGCATCAAACCAAGAGACAAGAGACTTAGCAATGCCTGAATAGTCAGTATAAAAGCAACACTCTTTTTTAAGGGTAACACACAGAAATACAGAACTGATCATAGCTTTGATCTTAACAAAACAAGTAAGGAAATCCCTGTCCCTGCTCAATCAATCTCAAACCCAAAAAACAACTATAATAACTGTGGTAGTGGGTTTAAATAATATACCCCATTAAATCATGAGTCAGGGAATCAAGAGTCCAATAGAGCCACCCTGGAGATTCGGGTGGTGATGTCTCCTTCAGCACTGAGAACTTCCCAAGTCAGGTTTGCTCGTTGATCTGTTCCAGGCAATTGTGAAGCATCTTCATGTTTCCTTCATATTTCCTGCAAAGGAAAAATATGCTTCTCAGGGGGTTTCTCCTCCCTGGATTTGTTATTGTTGTCTATTTGTTTAATCAGTCTCTCTAGCAGTCAGCATGCAGCATCTGCAGTTTGGGAATATATGCAGACAGAACCTCTTCCCCAGATAAGCACAGGATCTGGCCCATTCCAGGTTACAGTTAATGGGTCTTTCCAGAGGACTGTTGCAAAATTCTTTTTGGTATCAGGATGCCAGAATCTATCTGCAGCAGATTTTCCTTCAGAATCCAAAGTTAGATATTTTAAAATAAAGAGTGCATGATGAAGGATATTTCTGGGGGATCCCTTGGTAGGGTACCATTCCCCATTCTTAATTTTTTCAAATTTTCCACTAGCAACTGAGCAGCTTGTAATTTTTCAGTGGTTAGAGACCACTGATCCACCCAGATGGGTGAGTCCCCCTTCCAGGTGATGGGATCTGCACAACACCCTAGGGCTGCAGCTCAATCAGTAGCCCCCGTCAAAAATACCCCAAGCCTCTTCTTTCATTGTTACCATAAACCTCAGTAGGATGAGTAATTTCCATCTTCACCTTTTCCTAATCCTTTGCCTGGGGAAAGCTCAGAATTTACCATTTGAGCCATGATTACTTCATTAGGGCTGCACATAATCAATCCCAAATGGGATAGCAGATCTCTGCCCCAGAGATTAATAGGAAGGCCTGGGATGACATAGGGTTGGATATTCCCTGTATTTCCTTCTTTATCCTTCCACATCAGCACCTTAGAGTTTTGCCGTGGGTTTTGACTTTGGCCAATACCCCTTAAGTTGGTTAAGGTTGGGGTCAGAGGCCAGGTGGCAGGCCAATCACTTTGTTTTAGGATAGTCACATCAGCTCCCGTGTCAACCAAGCCTTGGAATGCCTTTCCACCCAGCCATAGTGTCATCATAGGTTTTTGTTTAACTATAGGCTGTATCCAATATGCATCAGAGGAACCAAAACCTTGATCCCCTCTTTTAGGATTCTTATATTTATGATTAGTAGGGAACAGTGGAAGTAACAATAGTTGAGCTATCCTCTTTCCTGTAGGAATGGTGACTATGTTCTGAATTGCCTGTGTCATTACCTTAATCTCACCCTAATAATCATTATCTATAACTCCAGGAAAAATTTGTAGTCCCTGCATAGTAGTACTGCTTCTTCCCACTATCAGGCCAAACACATTTGGATACAGTGGTCCAAACACTCCAGTGGGTAATGCCTGAGGTCCCATTTCTGGGGTTGATACTGTGTGGGTGGCAAAACTGAGGTCCAATCCTGCACTTCCTGGTGTTGCTCAACTGAGTTCAGAAAGGGATTGGTGTTTGCTGGTATGACACTGACTGCTCCATAAGCCTGTTTTGGCTTGTGTCGGTTTGAGGCCTGGAGCTGGCTCCTGTTCCCATTTCCCTGATTATGGGAAAGGGTATTACCTTGTGCCTCTCTTTTAGACCTACAATCACTAGCCCAATGCCTTCCACGTTTGCAACGTGGGCAGAGCCCAGGCTGTTTTCCGGGCTGTCTCTGGCTTAACTCATTTTCTACCTTGCAATCTATTGCAAAGTGTCCAGGCTTGCCACATTTAAAACATGCCTTTCTGTCTCTATTTGCCAAAAAATCTCTTACAGATTGTCCTTGCATGGCAGCCGCCATAGCTAAGCCCTGTTGGTAGGAGGGACCTATGTCAGAACAGAGTCTGATATACCCCATAATGTCTGTCTTTTTCCTATAGGGTCTAATGGCTGCTTGGCAGGTAGGATTGGCATTTTCATATGCAAGTTCTTTCACATAATCTACACCTGCCTCTGCATTACCAAAAATCCTCCCTGCAGTTGTCATTAATCAATGAACAAAGTCAGAAAATTGTTCATCAGGCCCTTGCCTGACTACTGTTAAAGATTCACCAGGGTCTCCCTTTTCTGGGAGTTTACGTCAAGCCTTCATGGCTGCATTTTGAATTTGAGAAAATTAACCTGGGTCATATTGCATCTGGTTATCATTAACAGCAAATTGCCCTTCTCCTACTAAGGCATCAAAGGACCAATCACTGTCTGCCTGAATGTTTCTCTTAGCTGTCTCTTTACAATTCTCATGATACTCTGATTTCCAAATAAGATAGTCACCACCACTAAGAACTGCTCTCACTAACGTATTCCAATCACTAGGAGTCAGCCACTCCTCTGCAACAAACTCTAAAATTGCAAGAGTAAAGGGAGCAGTGGCACTGTATTGTGATAATGCATTTTTTAATTCTTTAATAATTTGAAAATTAAACCCTGTGTGATGTCTCCAAGCAACCCCTTGAGTGTCTCTGGTCTCTGATACAGGAAAAGCCTCAGCCTTTCCCTCCTCTGGCTGATCTGTACCTGAACTAAAGCTAGAGGATAGGGGCTGCCTTTGGACTCCAGGTTGAGGAACACAAGGAGTCAGAGGATTTTCGAAGTTAGTCTCTTGAGACCTCTTCCCTGTCCTTAATTTTTGTAACTGATTACTTAAGTCCTGATACTCTTTTTCTAACTCTATCAGTTGTTTAAGGATAGAAATTTTGTCCTGTAACTCCTTTCTGGGATCTACAACCACTGTCTCCACTGGGGGAGCACTTGGAGGTTGAGGCACATAGGGAGAGGTCCTTTAAGCATCATAAGATTTGACTTCCTCTTCCTCTAGGTCAGCACAGTCTGGCTCTGACAAATTGTCATAAAACTCTGGTTGTATTTTGGATTCTAACTTATGCTTCTTTTTATTTTGAACATGAAAGACAGCATTCAAACAATGAAACAAAAGCAGAAAATTAACACACGTGAGCAGCAAACAACAAAACCAAAACAGAGAGTTGAATTCAAGCTGACTAATTTCTTGTCCCATTTTCCTTATCATGACTTACCTTTCTCGAAGCGGCAGATTCGTGATCACCTTCTGATTTTTCAGTTGACCCTTCTTCCAGTAATGTCCCTCACTGGATCTCTCATTCTTGCTGCCTCTTGTTGGGTGCCAAGCTGTAGCACTTACTGGAGCCCACGTTAGGCTCCAAACTGTAATGGCCCGCTCTGTTCTGCAGGTCAGGGTTTAGCAAGAGAGAGAGTGGGGGGAAGAAGGGGAAGAGACTCAAAGAATAGAGACAAGCCAGAGGCTCTGTAGTCAAGTCTCCTTTACTGTCTCCCACAGACTATATTCACACCTCCTACTGACCACCACCACCCCTTACAAGCAAATCCTGGGTATTTATAAGCACAAGCAGGAGAACACAGGTGAAAGCATTTTACCATGTGCACCATGCAGCTGGGGCCACTAAACAGCAAAACAACCTATGTGGGATAAACAAGATATTTATCAGAGTGTGCTTCAGCTGTTGTAGGCTATTGAAAAACAAGTCTCTATCAGGGTATATGGCTCCAGATGGCTGCAAAGTTAATAGCTGCTTTCTAGCCGCTTTCTGTTTAAAGTCGGCTCCCAACAGTTACTTGGCTCTTTTCATCATCACACATAAGCACAACTTTGTTCACAAATCTGGTGCACTTTAGAATCACTGCTTTAGAGGCTAATGCTCAGATTAGCAAAGCTGAGTCTAAACTGATTCAGAAAGGTCTTCATTGATGATGCTTGTGATTGTCACTGTTTGCCAGCTGAGTTCATGTTAATAGCTAATGAAATACTAGAGAATGGATATTTAGTCTGAAATGGGTTTTTAAAGTATGGTTTAAGTCCATCAATTCACTTCTTATGGATTTATTGAATTTCTTTAGTTCTTAGCTTGGAAGATTTTCTGTTTGTTTTATTGTCTTCTTTTTAAAATCTTTTTTCTTTTTTTTCTTTTTTTTTTTTTCCTTTTCTTAGGAGGTTCAACTTTTTGCATTATCTACTTTAAAGCACAAAAGGCATTTTGACGGAGTTTGTGTCATTTGCTGTAGAGTTATGGTTTTCAATCTTTTTGCCTTGCAATTTTGTGTTTTCATTTCAAAACAAAAGGATGGGTTGGTTGTTGCTTTTGTTATGTTTTGAGATGGGATCTTATGAAACTGGGGTGGCCTTGAACTCATGTGTATCTGAGAATTACCTTGAATCTTTTATCTTTTTACCTCTCCTTGCCAAGTGTACAGATGTGTGTGACCATTCTTACTGTATGAGGTGCTAGGGACCACAGGAACAACATAAAGACCCAGATCCCTGTGCATTCCCAGCGAACACACCACCAACTGAAGGACAGCCAAGCCTCAACACAGAAGGGTTTAATCTGCTTGTCCTCACCTCTACGAATTCATTCCTTCCGGTTTCTTCCTTTTCTTACTTCCTTGGATCTCTCTGTTCTACTGTTAAATTACTATTTATGAAGTGATTTTTTTGTTATCATATGGTAATTTTTAAGAGTCAAGCTTCCTGGGATTGACTGTGTTTGACATATAAAGAACCACCATTATTATGTGTCTCCAATGATTAGTCAGTTGTCCAAACATCATTCATTATTAAGGTAGCATGTTTGGTAACTACCTTGGATCTTATGTAATATTGAGCACAGTACCTTGGCTCATACACATTTTATAACTGAGAACACGGTACATTTCCATTATGACATCTCCATTTAACTCTTAATTTAGACTTTTACATTCATAACATGCAACAGTATGGTTAGCTACTTTTTGTATTATTGATCAATCAATAATACAAAAGTCATCAATTTGTTTCTATATCATTGCAATGGTTATCTTTCTGAAATTTGTTTATTATTGAATCCTTATAGCAGAAAAATAAGGGATGGAAGGAAGGAAGGGAGGGAGGGAGGAGGAGGGAGGAATGGAGGAGGAAATATTTTAAAAGACTAAGAATTAGTGATAAATCTGGAGAGATTGCTCTGCAGTTAAAGTGATTCCCGCGCAGGATCAAAGTCCTGATCCCCAGAAATCTACATAAATACCAATGGATATGGTAGTCAGTCTATAATATTTGCCCCAGAAGTCAGAGAAAGAAGGAACCCAGAGCAAGCTAGCGAGTAATGTCAGCCATATTGTTGAGCTCTGGTATGAATGAGAAACCATGCCACAGTGATCAAGGTAGAAGAGTGATCAA
The DNA here is from genome assembly GCF_011762505.2 of Arvicanthis niloticus. NCBI lineage: Eukaryota > Metazoa > Chordata > Mammalia > Rodentia > Muridae > Arvicanthis > Arvicanthis niloticus. The sequence continues at coordinate 19,619,159 of NC_047673.1, read as the reverse complement.
GGATTATTCCTGATGTCAACCAGTGTCCTCTACATGCATGTACACATACACACACACGTGTGCACACATACCCAAGCATGCATGTAGCCACACACACACACACACACACACACACAAGCATGCATGTACATCATATATACAAACACATGGAAAATGTAAAAGAGAAAAAATCAAATTTGTGATAAGCTAATCATGCAAACATGAGTGATACACTTTATCTCTCCTTGCATTATTGTGGTGGGATATGAGTTTATTGTTTGCACTTGTTAAGATAAAGAAAAGCATTTCAAATGGGGAATAATGGTAGCAGAATCCATTGAGAATTTGGTTAATTATATTTATCTTCTGATGGCTCCTGTGTTAGTATCCATTAAGCATTCTCTGTACCTCCAGTCACACAACTTATTGTCTACTTGAGATTTCCACTCTAGTGTTTCTGAGTTCCTCTTATACAACATTTCAAAAGTAAATTATAACTTTGTGTCTCACTTACCATTTCACAAAGCAAATAAAGAAAGTAAGCAGAATTTCCCATCTTAAAAAATGGGTCTGGCCAAACCAATTGCTGAAAACAGTAAGATAGCCACTGTCTTTGATGTTCTGCCGCCCTGAAACCTACATTCATTGGTACCATCAATTACCTCAAAACAAAATTCTAATTCTATATCTACTGGTTCATTGTCATCTTCAAAGTCAAACCTTGACTCTCTTAAGGCCACGTTTTTGTTTACAATATTTTCCTCTGAAATTCTATTTTTAACGTGAACAGTTTGTTCTCATCCCTTAATGCTCAGAGAGACCCTCCTATCTGTATGTTGGTATCTTATAATTGTATTCTATTTCATTAATATATTTTAATTCTTTTTTGTGTTCTTATGTATTTTTATTTCTGATGAGGCAGGTTCAAATCAAACCACAAAGTCATAATCCACAACTGCTATAAATTTTCCTTAAATAAAGCTGTTAACATTTCCTTCTTTCCTATAAATTCATGTTATTATTCTATTTTTAAAATAGATTCTCCTGCTCCTTATAAATCTGAGCCTTCCTGTAACTACATTAGCCATATGAATTGCAGAAGATATGAAACTTTCAGGCCAACCCAAGGAGTAGAATGATAGCTTCAACTTTCTCTTAGAGTCTTGAGCCATCATGTAAAGCATCAAACTGGAGAGAAGACCCAGAGAACTCCCAATTCCTCATCAGCCTAAAAGTCTCCCCCCTGAGCTATCTTTGGCCACATGGCACAGCTATTCATATCACAGAACAAAACCACTACTGAAAGAAAATTTTGAAACAGGCCCAAACTAATAAGAATAGCAGGGCCCTGTGATTCCTTTTCCCTAACCTAAATAGTTAAAAATGCCTGTCAGCAAGTTTGTTAGGCCAGGGCCCAGTTAATTAGTTACAGAGGATGTGGAGTTACAGGACAAAGGCCTGTTCATCCAAGGAACTGGCTGACCATGAAAGATAAAAAGTATGTAAGGACATCCTTAAAAGAACAGAGAGATGTCCAAATGAATAATGGACCATCTGGTGTTCTTCCACCCTTCCCCCTTTTTGGGCCGCTCAGCCTTCCAAGAAAGTAGTTTAACCAGATGTTCTGCTAGCCTAGATAAGCATCTGCCTACAGGAACTGTACTCTGCCCTGATCAGCCTGCACAGCCTGCCGGTGTTCAAAAATATAAAGCAACCAATCATGTGTACCCGAATGAAAATCTCCCACTTCCCCCACCCCTTGCCTATAAAAGCCCTAAACCTTTGAGCCTCTGGGTCAGCTCCTCTGTCTCCTGCGTGAAATATGTGCTGACTCAGAGCTATGCTATTAAACTGCCTCATGTGTTTGCATCAAGCCGGTCTCTCATGAGTCCTTGGGTGCGCACCGTCCTGAGACTTGAGTGGAGGTCTCCCTTTGGGGGTCTTTCACTACCATACAAGCAAAGCATGCTTTTGTATTCTGCAACTTTCCAGTTCCTTTCCTGGCTCAGAACTACAGTGTCCTACTACCTGAAAACACCTCAGTATTAATATACTACTGTTGCTGGCATTTATCACCTTATTTTAGCTATTAAGAAAAAAATGGTGCTATATAAATTTTTGTATATGTATTGTGTCACAGTTTCTAGAGTTGTCAACTTGACAGAATCTAGATCCCTTAAGAGGTGTGCCTATGGGGGAATGTCTTGGTTGTACAAATTATGGTGTAAAGACTTATCTACTGGGAGTGATGCCATTTCCTGTGTACTAAACTGTATAGGAAGAAAAGGTGCTACATAGCAGCAAGCATTCATTGCCCTTCTCTAGACTGTAGACACCATATAAAGAGCTGCTTCCTGCTTCTGCCTCCTCTGCCTCCTCTGCCTCCTCTGTCTCCTCTGTCTCCTCTGTCTCCTCTGCCTCCTCTGCCTCCTCTGTCTCCTCTGTCTCCTCTGCCTCCTCTGCCTCCTCTGTCTCCTCTGTCTCCTCTGCCTCCTCTGCCTCCTCTGCCTCCTCTGCCTCCTCTGCCTCCTCTGCCTCCTCTGCCTCCTCTGCCTCCTCTGCCTCCTCTGCCTCCTCTGCCTCCTCTGTCTCCTCTGTCTCCTCTGCCTCCTCTGCCTCCTCCTCTGCCTCCTCTGTCTCCTCTGCCTCCTCTGTTTCCTCTGCCTCCTCTGCCTCCTCTGCCTCCTCTGCCTCCTCTGCCTCCTCTGCCTCCTCTGCCTCCTCTGCCTCCTCTGCAATATAATGGACTATAACCGTGAGCTGTGAACCAGAGTGAACTCTTCTGTCATAAATTGCTTTTAAATTTTATTTTATGTTTATTTATGTGTGTTTCTGTGTATCGTTGGGTGCCTGCAGAAGCCAGAGAGGATTTCAGATTCCCTGGAGCTAGGAGTCATAGGTGCTTGAGTGGTCCTTTATGAGGGCTTAGAAGGAAACTCCAACACTATACAAGAACAGCAACAGCACTGAACCACTGAGTGATTTCTCCAATCCTTCATGTGTTGCTTTTGTCAGAGCATTTAAAAAAAGATTTATTTTCATGTAAATGGTGTGTCAGTGTTTACATGTGTGTACAAATGGACACCACATGTGTGTTTAGTGCATGTGGAGACCAGAAAAGGGTATTGGTTCTTCTTAGAACTGGAGTTACAGATGGTTGTGAGCTGCCATGTGGGTTCTAGACAGGAACTGAATCCAGGTTCTCTGTAAGAGAACCAAGTGCCCTTAATTCCTGAGCCATCTCCCCAGCCCTTGTCAGAAGAGTTTCTCACAGCAACAGAAAAAGAAACTAAGGAACGCAGTATGAAGAGCTAAATTGTAAGGTAACAATGCTCAAATATCTTTCTGTTCAAATATCACTGCTACAAGCTGTCCAAAATGGTTCTAAACAATCTGCACTTCACCAGCATTTGGAAGAGTAGTAGTTGTTGTCTTGCCATTTTCCTAACACTGGAAAGTAATTCCAAAATAGAAGCCTTTAATTTTTGTTTGATTTTAATTTTAGCTAGACACAAGAACATGTTTCTTATAAGGCAGTGGTATGTTACTATGCTTTTGATGTGGTTTTCTTTGTTACTATTCAAGTTAGGCATATTTCATATTGATGATACATTTAGATTCTTCCAATATCAGTGATATTACAATTTTGTTCTTCTGGAGCTCAAACTGAAGGTCTGCTCTCCCTGGGTTAATATTCTATTAAATATTAAATATTGTATTTCTTACTGTCCTTTTTCAAATTTGGGCCTCTGATTTTTTTTTAATATGTTGTACAGTCATTGTGATTTATTCTGACCTATAAACCAGATAGATCACTGGTTTTTTTTAATTAAAAAATGCATTCAATTTACTTACTAGTCTAACAGATTTTAAACTTATTATGTTATATAATTATGGGTTATATTTTTCGCTCTAGCAAATCTGTTGTTTTGTAGCCCATTGCACCTCCCACCACTGGATTTCATTGTTCCTTTTGCTGCTATGGCATACTATCTTATTTTCCTTTTGTGACTTATAGACATGCATTATGATTGATCTCAAAGAACTCTCAAAGAAATAAAAATAAAAAAATCAAAGAATTGCCTTGTAGCCTAAAAAGATGCTCCCTCTATTCGCATTCCCTTTTAGCACATTCCTGTTCATCTGTGAAGTCTTAACTCAATGTGGCATTTTAGTTCAGTTCAGTGCTCTGGACAACCAGGACACAAACTCAAGATGTCAGAATGTTTGAGTGTCACTCATTTCAACTCTACCCCTGTGTGTTCTCCATCAGTTCATAGTTTCTAACAGTTATCAAGCTTTCTTTTGTTAAAATAAAAGAAAATGGACTCTCTCAATCCATCTTTGCCATCAGGTATCACATACACAATATATCTGCACATAACACACTCACACACAACAGACATATATACACAAACTCACACTACACACATCAAGCACATATAACACACATAGACACAAACTCATACTATATACATCATACACATACAAACTCACACCAAATACAACACACATCATACACACACCACAAACATACATACACAAACTCAGAGCACATACCACATACATCATATACACACAATGCACATATACAAATGAACTCACACAACATACTTACACATGCAACACACATAGACACACAAATTCACATTACATACCACACACATCATACACACACAACATACATACACACACACACAAACTCACACTATACACTATATACACAGAGCTATTATTTTGCAAAATATAAGTCATTCTCATTTTAGATGACTTAAATTCAGCTTTACTATAAATGCATATTTCAAAGTACAAAGTAGCACTAGTAACCAAATGAAAAGATTTTTATATAATTATAAATTTTGCTGATGTATTTGTAACTATGCCAAACTTCAATCATTTCTAAGATGTATTTTAGAGAATCCAGGGAATAAATTAGAAGAGTCTTCAACACATGGTCTAATCTCTTAGCTTCAATGTGGTATCAAACTCAACTTTCATTTCTCACAGAGTAAAACCTTTTTCTCTTGTTACATCCCATTCATCAGTGTTTGTTGTATTAAAGCCTATCACGGTTATTCCTGAGAGCTCTGGTGTGAGGCTGTCTTTAATAGCAATCAGCAGTTGTAGATTTAAACATGCCAGAGGATGGCAGCAGAGCATTGTTCAATGTTCACAGGTCCAGTAGGTAGAGGGCAGGTGGTGCAGGAATTTGAATCTGGAGAACATTAGTAGCCAAGTGTGTCCCAAAGGAAGATATTTCTGAAGAATCTGAGCATTCCTCCAGCCTGCTCGTTTCTGTCCTGGGGAGGTACAAGAGCCACCAATTACTAAGCAGTTTCTGTGCACTTCCCGTAGGTCATCTCACAGAATTCAGTAATCTCACCACACTATATGATGGCATTCTCATTAAGAGAAAGAAACTTTTATAAATCCTGATGTGTGTAAAGGTGTGCTTGATTATCCAGCTATGACTAGATACAGACCCTTCAGGCCCCCTATTCTCTGGCTCTAAGAACCCACATTTTTCATTTTAAAACTTGTGTTTCTACCTTCATTTCTTCATCCTTTTCTTCATATTCCTCCCTCTTGCCTTTTTGAAAAGCCAAATAATTTCTTTCACTTGAAATAACACAAGCCCTAAATGTATATACTTTGGGAAATGCCAAAAACAGAGGTGTTTTGCTTTATTCATGAAACTTTTAATAACATTCAGTGTTCACCAACAAATGCACAAATAAGTTGTGGCATATCCATCCAGTGCAATACAACTCAGGAATAGAAAAGGTGTGAAAGAGTGGAGTTCTGAGATATGCAGACTGTTGGAGAATCTTAAAATAGTTATGACAAGTGAAAGAAGGCAGACACAAAACACACACACTGTGTGATTCTAAACCTTATGAAGGACAAAAAAAAACAAAAAAACAAATAAAAAGCAACTTGTTCACTTTAGAGAAAATGGTCTCCACATTCTTTCAAGATTTCTTCTATGGTTTACTCTCTGTGCTACGCAAAGAAGAGTTAAAGCTGATCTTTGAAATAGGAATATATGTGGGTACATGGGGAGGGAGCATAAATTTGCTTCACAAAACATGGATGCAGAAAAGGTTGTTTCATTATTCTAAATTATGTGCCACCTAGCACTCAGCCTGCTCCTACTAAAGCATTTAGAGTCTCAATGTGTAAGAGTCTGGGGTATTTTTTCAGCCCAAAGGATGTGTGATGGTTAACCTCTTATCAACTTGATGCAACTTTGAGTCACCATGGAAACACACTTTTAAGGTTGTCTATGAAGGTCCTATATTTAATAGAGGAGAGAAGACCCACTCTGAATGTGAATTGTGCCATCTTATGGGTGGGGTCCTAGACCAAATGAACAGAAGTTAAGTGGACACCACGGAGTGGCATTTTCAAATCTTAACACATCTGTAGGTAAGAGTAACTGAGAACAATTTAAGATGAAAACTATAGGGATGCAAAGATTATAAAGACTGAAATTAGTGCATTAAAAAATAATATATCAAAGTTTTATAAAAACAGGACCAGTAAACTCTCCTTGCTAATGACACTGGAGCCTGGAACAAAAGATGTCTTGGTAGTATTTGTTGTACCATGGGATTTTTCTTCCTCCAAAGACATAGACCTTGGAGCTGAATAAAGTGGCCTCTTCTTGTTCCAGTGTTAGCAGAATGTGTTCTGTGGCCATCAGTAGCTACCTTGCAAACACTTGAGGAAAGTCTACAAGCAGCCCAAGAAAGCAAAGCCAATAAACTCTGGAAGAGTCAGGACAAGACTGCATCTACTCCATCCCTCCACATGGACCGATACCCTTGATTTTGCTAAGATAGTTAAAACTGTGTTCCTGTCTCTTCTTGCATAAAGTCTTGATTCATGTGTTTTCTATAATTTCCATGAAGAGTCTACATGTGACACAAATGCTGTTGGTTTATCTGCTGAGCACCTGGGGGATGATGTCATTTCAGAAGATCTCAAGTTGGTTTCTTGGGGTGACATTTTCCTTTTGTGCATTTGAATTGATATATGTATAATGGGATATTACCCAAATATACCAGCATAGTATAGTTTGAAGATAGCACACAAAGATATTTTCAGACAAAGTAATTTGAAATCAAGCAATAGTGAAAAAGGTTTTGCTCGCTTTGGGCATTGTATGCACCATGAGGTCACCACATGGAGATGGGTCACTGACCACATGCTCAACAGGACCTCCAGAAATCTTTGGGGGAAATCTGGTTATAACCACTGCATTTCACTAACTCAATAATTACAATGCATGTCAAGATAGGTCTTTGTCTCCCAGGTCATCTTACTGTGAAGGAGAGTATACTGGGCAATATCCACTGGTATCTGCAGGGCTGTAGCCCAGGCAGAGAGGACAAAGATTTGCAGCTCTCTGAGGTGGGGAGGATCCAGAACAAGGTGGGCTTCCAGGCCTCTTCTGCAGCCACCACTTCCCCAGTGGCAGGTGACTGAATACAGCAGAGGGCTAGGAGCTAAGGACTTCATATGATGACTTCTTATATCCTACACCATCATGTTTGTGGTTAGAAACTGACAAGGAAGCCTACTTTCCCCAACACCCTTTCCATTACTTGCACAAAGATTAGGAACTTTTTGCCTGGGTGTTATTGCATTAACAATTACTGTGACACTAAATACCAGATTATCTATCTTAACAAGCTAACTCCAAGATCCTACTGTGTGCTGTGCATTGTGCCAGGCACTTGGCTAGACAGGGATAAATGTGAATTCCAACAAGTCAGCAAGAATATTTAGTGGATGTAGAGCACATTGTACAATGATCCAGTGTACAGTACTCTTAGACCACTTACTATCATTATTACCTATATATAGCAGCATAACAGTGTCCTGTGCTTGTATGCGATGAACAATTGACTCATTACAGCTTCATCACAGACTGGTGAGTGATGCTTTTAAGCCACATGTAACCATGACTACATAATCATCATGGGACCACTGTCATACATCTGCTCTACCATTGACCAAAATCTATGTGAAATAAAACTTTACTTCTTACTGTGTTTTGGTCTTTGTATTAAAGAAAGAATAATTTGATGAAATTCTGTAGACTAATTAAAATCTCAATAGGATCTAACAGCGGTAGATCCTTCCTTAGCATGTGAGAAGCCCTGGATTCAATGCAGAATACATTTTTTAAAAAGAAAATCTCATGGTTCTAGTTTAAGTAATATTTGCTTCCAGATTGTGATCATCACTTGGCATTTTTGAATGGTAGTCCAGATACATAAGAAAAAAATATTTAAAATGGAGATATATACATGCATATAATTAGATACAAATTATACTTTTTTGAAACTAGGAAATACACAAATCATTTTTTCTACTGTTCTTAGTCATAGATTATCTTTTGACATTTGATTGTGACACACCCTGGCTTTCCTTCTTCCTTCAAAAGCATAGCTCTCAGGCTTTAGACAGCTGTGGCACAAAGCTGATGTTTGCCAAGGACTTTGAGTCATGGCTAGAACATTATACACAGATGTGGGTATTGCATTTAGTCTCTAGAAAAGGAGAGAAAGGCAGCTCATCTCTACAGGCAGCTGAGGTTTCCAAGAGAATAAGTGGGTGGTAAATGATTCCACAGTTTCTCAGACCACTAAGTGGAAGAGCTGTGCTCTGACTCTCCACCCAGCTTTCTGAGTTACTCCCCACATGCTCTAGTGTGAGCCCTGATCCCCCAACAGTTACTGGGTTATCAGGGCCCAGCCAGCATCTGGCAAATACACATCCAGATAGCTCTGGCTGTTACATGTAAGTCTCGGATGAAGGAGAAATGGATCCCCTGGGACAGTAATAGCAGGACACTGAGGCTATAAGAGGTGTTCCTCCTGGATTACATTGAAAGAGTATAAACACTTGTCCAGCTTGTGTAACCAGCAAAGGTCAAAACTGCTGTGCCAATCAGGGTTCTGTCCGAATTCAGCCTGCTTCATCTTCCAGGACTACAAAGTATTAACATTAGAAAATGTGCATAGGTCTGATTGTAGTTTGGATTTTTGAAAAATGTCAGCATGAACTATTGTCTACCACCAAACCAAATGCAGAAAACACTAAACCTCAGCAAGTGCATGTGGCTTATACTTCCTGGAAGCTAAAGTGGGGGATGACCATTAAATTTAAATTTTTTAAAAAATTAAATTTCAGAATTTTAAAAAGAATGAGTATTTACATTTCAAGAGCCATCTAGCAAAGGCTGAAAGCTAGCAAGCGATCCTCCAGAGACGTTTTACTGCGGAACAAAGTTAAAAGCGGCTTTGAGAAGCAAGGCCCAATGTACTGATCTCGGGAAATGATTCCTCCAGCTAACATGGCTTTCCTGTCCTTATAAAATTAATATTAGATAATCCCTGGGCACTAGCCCACCCTATTGGATATTTCTTCAGATCAACAAAGCTATACTGTCTTATAGTAATACAATATAGACAAATAGATTATTTCTTAATTCTTAATAAGGATCCCATGAGACGTCCTAAATTACACTAGTAATTATTAAGCTCTTTCTAATAGGGCTGCTGTTAAAGCCCCTCTAATATGAAAACTGCATTAGAACTCTGACGGTTTTCATGTGTCATGAGTTCATTGTTTCTGAGATAGAAAGTGGGCATTTACAACTTAGGGACGCATTCCTAAAAGCTGAAAAAATGGTCATATAAAGGAACTAATGATTTAATGAAGTTGCAAGGACAGAAGATTGAATATTGACTGGGTTTATCTATACAAATCTTCAGTGCTAACTTAGTCACAAGAACTGTTTTTTTTTTTTTTTTAATTAGCAATGAACCTGTGGAGCTAGTGACAGAAAATAAATGTCCCTACTCTTATTGAAAACATCTCTGTTGTAAACTTCTTATTCAATATATGATTTTGATTTATGTTTGAACTTTTAGTGAACTTATGTAAAAACAGAAAAAAATATGCTTAGAAAAAACATATGATCTATGTTCCTTTTTTTAAAAAAAAAAGTGTGAAAAATAGTAATAATGACATTAACCTAATGGCAGAAGGAAAGAGCAGAATGCAAAATGCAGAAAGAGAATTAGAAACTAAGGCATAAAAATATAACAGAGCATAAGAGAGAGGGGAAGAGGAAGAAAAAGAAGCTGCAGAGCTAGCAAAATCAGCAGACAGGCTTCTCCTTACCATAGGCATGGGAAATGGTTTTTTCTTAACAGCATGGCAGGCTTAGTCTTACTAAAGAGGAAAAAGCTTTTTGTCTTAAAGACTTGGGTTTAATTCATTTAGCGATAAAAGGGTAGAACCTTTTCTTTCTCTATGCAATACAGATCAGAGCTCATTTTTCATCCAGAATGAGTGAGTTCTTTCTGCACTGGCGCTTGGGCTTTCGCTCCATGTGCACATGTAAGTGTGGATATGTGGATGTAAATATGTAAATATGAGATAAGTAAGTAGCTGAGCTTAACAGGAGTGCATATATGTATATGAATATGTGCATGCATGAATGTATATATGAATGCATATGAGTTTATACATATTTGCTTTTGTAAAAATATTCCCTTCTGCAAGTGAGACTCTCCTCTCCTGGTTCAGTAAAAGTTTATTGTTCCAAACCTCCCTCCCACCTGACAAGTGAAAGGTAAGGCTTTGGGACAAGAGAGAAAGGAACCCTGCAATTAATCCTTTGTTTAATCCCCTGCTATTAGGCAACAGGTGTGAACTGCCCAAGTCAACAGTTATTAACCACAGAATAAGCAAGAAACTTTGTAAATATTTTTAGAAACCAGCAGCTTCAGCATTTAGTTTATTTAGAGAGTTAGAAGGCCAGAGACCCTTAGTATAAACTACATCCAGAGACCATAAGTCTTTAAAGCTACCTTTATGTCCAGCGCTGTATCCCACTTCAGCCCATTCAGGCTGGGCAGGCTCTTGGCATTTACATATTATTGTGGTTAGTTTTCTATTGCTGTGATAAATACCACGACCAAAACCAACTTGAAGAGGAAAAGGTTTCACTTTATAATTTATCATCTACCATGAAGGGAAGTCAGGGTACAAAATCAAGGCAGAAACCTGGAGGCAGGAGTTGAAGCAGAAAATATGGAGTAATGGTGCTCACTTGATTCTTCCTCACAGCTCACTCACCCCAGAAAGTAGAGCCCTCTCTGTCAACCATTAACCAAGAAAATTCCCCCAAAGACTTGCCTATAGACTCATCTTGGTAGTCATTTCTCAATTTAGTTTGCCTTTCCCTAGATGAACCTAGTTTGGGTCAAGTTGACAAAAGCCCATTTGTAAGACAGGAGAAGTAACTCACATATGCTGTCCAACCTACACAGGCACATCATGGCATACATACTAGACACAGTAAATTAATATAAAATAAAGCCAGGAAAAAAATTTAATTTCAAGTGTACATCAAGAAAAATATGTGTTCAAAATTAGCCGTCTACTTCTAATCAGTGGACATTGCAAGGCATACATTTTTTTTCATCTCTCTGTGTGTGTCTTAGACACATAAAGGTATGTAAAGGAGACAAAAGATAGCTTCCCAAGTTGATCTCATTACTCAGATCTCAATTTATAACCCCACCTCCTCAGGCGGTCTTCATAGAACAGACGCAATGATCTGCCTGTTTCTGGTGTTTCCCTTTGTACTCTATTTAGAACATGATTGTTCTTAACTGTTCTGCTTAATGGAAGCTAATTTCTTACCCGTGCCAGTGTTACCTCCATTATGACCTCACTATGTCTCACTCATAGGGCTGAGTGTATAGACAAGACTTATTTAATGTATTTTCATTAATTAAACTAGACACCAAAAGGTTTTGGTTGTTTACCTACAATAGTGAAACTTCTGGACTCTTGTGTGGCCTATCCCAGAATTTCTAGTTTCATGTACATCGTTTTCAATGTACGCCTTGAAATTCTTACATGAGAACATTTCCAAATCAATATTGTCATATTTAACAAAATAGATCTTTGATGGTTTTTTTCTGCCTCAGATGTTCTTTAACTTTGCAGTTAGCTGTTTAGAATGGGACCTGGGGCAGAGTTATATCGCTATGTCCCCTAAGTCCATTTTAGTCTTTTCCTTGGCAATGGTTTCTTGGGAAGACTAATTCTACTATCACCAAGAATTTCTCACCTTTTCATTTCTGATTCTGCTTGCTTCAGATGTCATCTGGCTTGTTCCTTTGTCCCTTGAATTTCCTCTAGTTTAATGTGACAACAGTGATCCTGACTGCACCTCTGCTTTTGTGTCATTGGCCAGAATATGTCACAGGAGGTAATGTGAACTCACTTTGCAGCCTACGATCACTCATGCTCTCTGGCTGCCATGTCATCATTGTTATAATTATTTACTGAATTCAGATGGTGTCAGTTTGATGTCACTGTGTCTAGTAGTAAGCTGGGTAGCATAGCCTGTGGCCAACGTATGCAGCCAACTTACCTACAACCTTGATCATTGCAAAGGTGCTATATGACTAGACACATGGACCAATATAATTTCCAGAAAATAATGTTTCAATGCAATGCTGAGGTGGATTTTTTTTGTCTCAATGTTCTATCTCTGAAGCAAGTAGTTATATATTAAAATTCACTTAATTATGATGATGGGTGTTTCTCTTTACCTGGAATGCATTTCTTTTGCATACTGTCTTTTGGTTCTGTATGCTAGTAAAATAACATTGAAAATAGAAGTGGATGACAGCTTTGGCTACTGGTTATGGTCTGAGCTTTGAGTAACTATCTAAGAACAGAAAATGTGGACCATCAATGTTCCAGGAAAGGCTCTCCTATGTAGGACAGTGCTCTATAGGAGAGCCAACTCACTGTGCTATAATCAGACATGGCCATAAGAACACATGAATTCAAGGATGGACTCTACCTTATAAAACAAGAACTATACTGGCCAGAAAATTAAAGTAGCTGAAGGGATCAGAGATTAATTTTTAAGATATATGATAAAGTCAGTGACTAACTCAGATACCTTCTAAACTCAGCCATATGAGAGACATCCTATATATGAAATGTCTCCATAGGCCATGTGTTTGAACTCTTGTTTCTTGGCTAATGTGTGTCTTTGGGTGGCCTAGAAGAAATCATTCTCCAGAGTTGAAGCTAAAAATTTCTTTATCCATCTTTACTTCCTGATCTCTCTGCTTCCTGATCATGGAGGCAATTTTGCTAGCTGCCCCATGCTCCTGCTCCTATGACTTCTCTGCCATGATGAGCTACAGCTTCCCAATTAAAAGCAAAAATATCCCTTCATAGGTTCAGTTGATTCTTGTTAGATATCTTATTACAACAATAAAAATGGCATCTAATACAGGTCATAGCAATCTGATTCATGGATCTAAGTCCTCTTCATCTCTACAAAATAAAGATCAAAATGAAGGTGTTGTAAATTGAATCATCCTAAGTGACAGATCTTTTTAGATCTGAATTCATTATTTTTAATAGCTGAGTAATACTCCATTGTGTAAATGTACCACATTTTTTGTATCCATTCCTCTGTTCTTTCCAGCTACTGGCTATTATAAATAAGGCTGCTATGAACATAGCGGAGCATATGTCTAAATTTGAGTCTTTGTCAGATTCTGAGGTAAGCTTACCATTCTCTATGTGTTTTCCATCAATGTAGTGGGCAATTAGCAAGGGGTCTTGGACAAGGGGTCAGGTTGATGGTAGGGTTCAGAACTTTTCAGCAGTCACAGGAAGCTAGGAGGGGAAACATAGGTGAGGGTTGTAAGAAGCCATGTGCTGGGGTAAGGAAGGTTCTAGAGAAGGAAGAGGTAAAAAATAGGGATTATGATTTAATGAATCTTTTTCTCCTGAAGGGCATGTTGGGAAACAGTGAAAATGCTAACTGATCACAACTTTGCTAACTGAAAATAAAATGCATTACAATCACTTAGGTGATTTGAGAGTGATAAGGAGAAAGCATAAAAATGAAAAAGCAAACAAAATGATGAAAAAAATCATCTTGATTTCAGAAGACAAAAAAGAAAAGAAGAAAAGAAAGGTAATAATTTGCTTTTTAATTAAAAACATTATTAAGGGCAATGCTTTGTCATCTTCACAGTAGGAGGCACCTAGACCAGGGCTGTTGCTTCAGCTGAGGCCAGATTTCCAAGGCTGCAGTTAGAGAAGTTAACTAGATGTTCAGTGCAGATGCTGTGGTCCCAGGAGATGTCACTAGAATATATCAAGAATGCCTTCCATACTGAGTCCTGTAGCCATGGGGGAAATATGCTGTATCTGCCCACCAAGTCATGTGACTAAGTCTAGCCACATTCCTGTAAAAGAAGAAACAGGGAAGAATACCACTGAAAAGCAGATATAAAACAGAAAGAAAAACTGCAAAGTAATTATGTATTATTGGGTTAAGATTGTTGAGTACATTTTTTTAGGAGAAATAGATGAAAATATTTTCAATGCATCAGCATTGATGAGTCCAACTCAGGGAAGAGGAAAAGATAACAATAAAATGAGCCCAAACATACCTTGGACTTGTTAGGTATGTGTGGTTTCTATATTTGGCACTTTGGAAGGCTGTATGTCTATGACTCAGGTGAGGGATGTATCCAAAACAAAAAGGACCAAATACTGCATGAATTTGTGCAGTATTTGTTGTCTGTTGTAAAATAGTAATGAATAATGTTTGTCTTTAGGATTTGCCTTGAACCTAAACACTGGGTAACAGCAGGATGTCAAAATTTTCATAGTTCTTTACATTTCTATTGGAAGACAGTTGGTCTGAGCAAGTTATTCTAAATGTACAGTACACTGTGTGGCAGCAATTCTGAGGAGAATATGCTTAAGTAACCTAGTAAGTAACCAGGGCTAGTGAGATCGTAAGTCTTAGGAGAGAACCTACTATTGCCACGTTTCCTTTTTTTTGGATATTTTATTTATTCATGTTTCAGGTGTCATCCTTTTTCCCTATTTCCCCTCCCTAGAAACCCTCTATCCCATCACCCCTCCTCCTTTTTGTTTTTATACCATTTTAATTACATGCAAATATTAAGGTTAGTTCTAGGTTGAGGAATTATCAATACAATAGATGCAAATAGTAAAGGAACAAGAAAGACAATAAACACAAAAACTCAAAGAACGAGCAAGGCAATTAACAAAATTCTGTGGATACTCCCATGATCACTGTTTCTAAGGGTTTATCCAGATGACCAAAATATCTGAACCTACTTCCCTATCCTAGCCCAAAGTCATTTTCATGTCTGAAGCCTACTTCCTTGTCCTAGACTAAGATTTAGATTCCTGCCTGAAATTACTTCTTTGTTCTAGCCTAATATCAGAATCCTGCCTGGAGCCCAGTTCCTTGTCCTTGGCCAATGTCATATTCCTGCCAAGAAGCCCATTTCCTTATCCTTGGCCCATGTCAGATTCTTGCCAGACAGCCCCAAAAGCTCTCCACCTCTTCCCCCTTTTTATTTCATAAACAAGACTGAGCCTGTCTTAGGTTGTTCTGCCAAGAACACCTTCCTTATCAGTTATCAAAAGCAATGCATTTCTGTCTTAGGTTGCTAAGGCACTGTGCAGAATCTTACCTGTCCTTGGCTTGCCAGCCTGTTAATTTAATAACTCTGTCTGGGGGGGGGGTCCATTTTCAGTTTCAAGCCATGTACTTTGGCTGCCAACATGTTGATGTTGTTAAAGAAAAGCTTTAACACAATGGGCAGGAATAAAAGTATTACCAGGACAAAAGGGGCTATATATACCATTCTTGAAGCTTGGCCAAAATAGAAATACTGACCTCAGGCCATGGGTAATTTTATCTGCAGTATCTGCCAAATGAACACTCAGCAGAGCAGCATTCTTTAAATTCATAAGCTCACTATGCAAAGTTAAAACATCCAGAGAGGTGTTAGAATTATGCCAAACATACTGTGTCTCTAAACTTTTTCCTAATTATAATGACTACCACTGTAAATTTTAGAACTAACATGAATCCAATGGTATTTGGCATGACACTCTAGATGGCTCCTCTACAATTATGAATACTTATGCATAGGTGAAAGGGAAGAATCTACTTACTGGCATATGGCATGATCCCAATCAGGTATTTAATATGGGGAAGAGGGCATGTTTGTGTTTTTTCTTCAGGATGCTGAAGGCACATGGTGGCTGCCAGAGCAAAGGGTGAGACATGCTGATGCTGACACAAAGAATGATGCTGACCTGTGAGCTTGCTGAGTGCCCTGACAATGGTGACTGGGAAGCTGTATTGGACATACATTCCCAACCTACTTTTGCTTACATATACCCCAGATGGAACAAACTGCCTAGACTCATGTTTTTAGACCTTGTGGAACAGAGAATCAAAAAGAGAAGTTATAATGACTCTTGTATTGTTCTTAAATGTGACCCGTTACTCGGACTCAATCATGGACTGATCTAGAAACCAATCCAATATTGGAAATGACAGTCTTCATTTGGAAGGCTGGTTCTGGACTTTTTCAGAGACTTATTTGGAAGCTAGCTGCAATTCTCCATGATGTTATGCTAGCAAGAGATAAAGTTGGGACAGGATCTGGGTTTCAAACAAGTGTTAGTACATGAGTTAAAGCTCTTTCAATTGTCAAGTTAAAATTACTTTTGTTTCTTCTACATTATTTCATGTAAGTTGCATTGATTGTACATTTTCTAATTGTGTTAGTATGTTGAAACCAGGCAAGTCTGTCATGGGGGTCTATCAACCAGCTGTTGTTTTATTGCCCTGAGTATCACAGAATCTTGGTACTCAAAGAAAAGCTTGCAAGTACTAGAAGAAGTGAGTCAGGCTTTAACAGAAGCAGGAGGGTAGTGGGATTGTTTATTGCTGGTATAACAGCTTTAATTACCTTAAATGCTAGCACCACTGCTTCTGCAATTGCTTTGACACAAGAAGTTAAGACAGCTTCTTTTGTTAATCATTTAGCAAAAAATGTTATTAATGTGTTGAATATACAAGAGGATTTAGATAGGCATTTGGAAGAACGGATTGATGCTCTTTATCCCATTCAAATTATTGGAAGGAGGTTGAGTTTAAGATTAAGGAGCCATCTCGAGTATTTCCATGCTTCTAGATGAAAATAATTCTTAACTTTATTCTAAAACGTATCCTTATACCAAAAAATACATGTAGCTCTCACCTCTTCACAAAGAAACTTCTCTTTGCAGCAAATGGACACCAAACAGAAAGACACAATATTTCATAAGGCAGAGATTAAAGGATCATGTGGAACCCAGCCCCAGTGGATACACCTATAAAACAACTCTATGTACCAAGGCTCAGGGAACACCATGAAAGGAGGAGCAGAAGTATTGAAAAACCCAGATGACCAGGAATTCTACTGTGGAATTGTTTCTTCATTTTTAGGGAGAAAATGAAGCCTTGCATAAAATGATCGCAATTGAACAAAAGACTTCTACAGTTTTCTAGAACAACAACAAAAAATGACCAATATAACCAGACAAACAAAACAAAATGTAGAGAAATACCACTTTCCAGCACTGTAGTGGCAACTTTTTTCAATACAAAAAGACAGAAAACAAGTGTTAGCAAAAGGGGAGGAAATGCTAGCCCTCCTGTCTTGCTGGGGTAGGCAATATGGAAAGCAGCATACACCACTGTCAGTTACCCCAAAGTCAAAGTAGTGACCACATGACTCAACAACTTCACCCATAGTTATTCATCCAAGAGAAAGGGGGAAATGCAGACATGTCCACAAACATGCAAACGTACTCCACAGCAGGATGACCAGTGCATGGAATAAACACCGTGCATGGCAGACCTCCACACAGAATAGCAGTCAGCCATTGAAAATGCTCAAGTACTGAAGCCACTGCAATAGAAAGGGACCTTGAAAGAAGCCAGGCAGAAAAGAAGCCCGACCACATAATGTGAGAGTCTATTCCTTTGAAATGTCCAAGATAGGTGAGTCTATAGAGAAAAGGTGAAGTGTCCAGGATAGGTGAGTCTATAGAGAAAAGGTGAAGTGTCCAGGATAGGTGAGTCTATAGAGAAAAGGTGAAGTGTCCAGGATAGGTGAGTCTATAGAGAAAAGGTGAAGTGTCCAGGATAGGTGAGTCTACAGAGAAAAGGTATAATTTCCCAAGGCCTGGTAAGAGAGGGGTATGAGATGGCTACAAAGTATGAAGTTCCTTTTTAGAGTGACAGCAATGTTCTAAAGTTGAATTTCAACAGGTGTTAACTGTAGCTCAATAAATCTATTACAAATCTATTACAAAATACTGAGTGGTGGTGGCATACACTTTTAACCCCAGCACTCAGGAGGCAGAGGCAGATATTGGATCTCTGTGAGTTTGAAGCTAGCCTTGTCTACAGAGTGAATTCCAGGACAGTCAGGGCTACACAGACAAACACTTTCTTGAGAAAAAAAAATACAGACTTAATATTCATGTCTTAGGGTCCTGTCCTTCAGCAAAGTTGCAGGACATAAGGGGTAAACAGCAGACAATCTTAATAGAAAAGGTAAGTTTTGTCCATGCACTCAGTCTACAGTGGTCTTATAATAATCATTTCATTGCTTAAAGTACTGAGAGATTTACATTTTCAAAAGAAAGAAAGAAAGAAAGAAAGAAAGAAAGAAAGAAGAAAGAAAGAAAGAAAGAAAAGAAGCAATGGAGGGAGGGAGGGAGGGAGGGAGGGAGGGAAGGGAGGAGGGAAGGAGGATGAGACAGAGGGAGAAAGAAAGGGGGAGAGGGAGGGAAGAAGAAAGGAAAGAAGGAACGAACAAACAAACAAATGAACTTTGGTCTGTAAACTTACTTAGTGTCTCAAAACTGCCCAGTTCTTGAATGTCCACGAGAACTACATTCTCCAGTTTTATGCCCAATTTTTTTCATTTTCAAAAATTTCTTAATTCTGCAAGAATGTAAAAAATTATGTATTCCGGCATCAAATACTTATTAATTGTTTAAGCATGTTCTAATCATGTGAAATAAATGTACCTATAAATTATGTTCTAATTTTAATCCAACTTTTCTTTAAAGCATTTTATATAATTATCTTAGAAAAGGAATATGAAGGAAGTAATGTATACAGCATATAATTGACTTTATAACTATTTATAAGACTAAAAAATACTATTGTCCATTTCCATTTATGTATAGAAAACATCAACTTAGTATTAGCTCTAACCCAAAGTGCACCTAAAGAGATAAAAAAAAGCATACTTTTAATAAAACGGTATTAATCTATTACTGTGTGTGTGTGTGTGTGTGTGTGTGTGTGTGTGTGTGTGTGTGTGAAATTGAGTAGCATATTCTATGTACCTCGTGGACACATAGGGAGCACACATAACAGAGAAGTTTATCACATGGTATATTTTATTTAAAAAAAGAAAGAAAGAAAATATGAACTACGTCCAGATACTTGTATAATTAAAGATGGTCAGAAAGGCTTTATATATTCAACTTTTTAATGTTGGATGGAATTGCACATGAGAAGAAAGATAAAAATTAATGTGAAAAATAAAACGTCATTGTCAAGAAATTAGAGAGGAGTGACATCACACACCAAAAATGGAATTGTGCTCATTTTCAAAACGGAGAATATTGTGTTTCAAAATATTTTCACATTCTACAAGCATCCAGGCTCAGTGCAATGGTACACATTTGAGATTGTCACATTTTGGAAGCTGTGGCAGGAGAATCAAGAGAGAAGATCGTGGGCTACACGATGAGATGCTGCCTCAACAAAGAAAGTACAGAAGGTGAGATTGTGTGTCAGCTTCTAAAGTTTCTTTCACATTTTTTAATTGGATATTTTATTTATTTACATTTCAGATGTCATCCCCTTTCCCCATTTTCCCTCCCAAGATCCCACCTATCCCATCCCCCCTCCTCCTTTTGCTTTTATACCATTTTAATTACATAGGTTGAGGGGTTAGCAATACAATAGATGCAAATAGTCAAGAAACAATCAAGACAATAAAACACAAATAGTCAAAGAACAAGCAAAGCAATAAAGATGCAGTTATTTTGCTGCTATTCCATCCTCATAAGTGTGTGTGTGTGTGTGTGTGTGTGTGTGTGTGTGTGTGTAGAGGATGCTTCTCTTTTTTTTTTAACCATGTGGGTCTCAAGATCTGACTCAAGATCTGACTCGGCTTGTCCTAGTTGTCAGTACACCCCTCTATACATGTGGAGCCATCTTGCAGGCCCAACTACCATTATAGTTAGGTTTTATTAAAGATACTGCTAATATTATAGCTAATATGAATGGTAGGCAACATTTGAAATGCAAAGATCTTACCCAATAATCTCCTTTTCTATTTCATCGTTTTTCCTCTTCTGGTGACACAATTTACATTCTAAAGACTGTTTTAATTCTGTAAGTTCTTTGACTGATTTGTCATCTTCTTCAATCTTTGAGAAAGCATACAAAATAGCTTTAAAACTCTGGAGACTTCTCTTCTTCCTTGAAACTATCATCTCATGAGTTCATGATCAATGTGCTTAGAAACATCTAATAAACATGATCATCATAACACAACCAGGGAAAGATGCAAAACTAAGTGATTGTTCTTATTTATTTGCTGAGCTATTTTTCAAGTGTATTTATTTCTATGTGTGTGGATGTTTTTGTCTGCATGTTTATCTGGGCACAATCTGTGTGTGCAGTCCCCACAAAGACCAGAAGTGGGTATTTATAGATGTTTGTGTGCCACCATATGGGAATTGAACCTGAGTTCTTCAGAAAAGCAGCCAGTGCTCTTAACTACTGAGCCATCTCTCCAGCCACCTACTTAGTTTCACTAAAACTTTATCATAAAGAACTTGTGAGTAAAAAACACAGTGAAGTTAGCCAGTCCCAAAGTCTACTACACATCTCAGTGAATTCAGTTAAAATAGCCATTCTGCAACTGTGGACCTCCACATGGGACTTTACACTTTTACTATAAAATAGGTTTTTATGCACTTATCCACTATCAAAATAAATGAGACATGAAAAATCCATGATAGATTTGAAATAAAAAAATAGCTTTATAATTTCTTTGATGGCTTTTCTTTGAAGAGTTGGGTTCATTCTTATCATAATTTTTTTGTTTGGGTGATGGATAAGTGCACAGAAATATATTTGCTTTCATTGAGATGCACAGACCAAATCTGATTTCACTGTGTGATGGTTTTTTTTATAATAAAGCTTATTTGTTTAAAAAAGATTTCAAATTCATTCATGTTTTCCATTTACAGGTTAAGTTACTAAACTGCATTTGATAAAAATGCAAGACTTCACTAATAAGGATTAATTTTAAAAACTATAGTGTGGTTACGTTTACACTCATTTAAGTCATAATTTACCAGGGTAATTTTTTTTTTTTTTTTTTTTTTTTTTTGGGCAGGGGGAAATATTGCCTTACATCAGATCTTCAATCATACAATTGCAATGAAAAAATTTGAGAGTCAACAATGATATTTCAGATTATTTTTTATCTTTTCTTTTTTGCCATGACTTCTGTTTTGCCATATCAACCTGACTTTAGTATGTATGTATGACTGTTTGTCTGTCTGTCTGTCGATCTACCTCTGTGTGTGTGCACACTCCATGTGCATATACATGTACATGTGCATGCATGTGTGTGTGAATGTGTGTGTGTGTCTGTGTGTGTGTGTGTGTGTGTGTGTAGGCCAGAGATTGTTGTCCAGAGTCTTCCTCAATCATCTTTCTTCTTCAGTTTTTAAGGCATGCTCTCTCACTGAACCTGGATTCATTAATCGCCCAGCAACCTTTAAGGATTCACTTATCTCTGCCTCTCTAGCTTTGGGACTACAGATACAGACACAGCTACACCAGAGATAAGCACTTTGCCTACTGAGTCATCTCCACAGAACCCCTTACATCATTTCTGCATAATGCAGCCCTCAATGTCTAGTTTGGTTTTTCTCTATTTCTCTTGCTAAATCCTCTGAATTCCTTAATTAACAAGCTTTGGTCAGATTCCCTAACCCACGTGTGCAATCTGCACTCTTAACTGGTGTCATCTGTATGTTTATATCTCCTAGGTACATCCTCATGGGCTTAACTTTGGAAGCCATTACACTGGTAAAACTCATACATGTTGTGTTGATTCTTATTGATGTCACTCTGAATGTAAGGACTTTCTTCAGGTGGAAGCAGAATCTCAGCATTAGGGTGTAGTAGAAGACTACATCTTATTTTCCTGTGAGCAGATCATCAATTGTTTGCTTTTTGAATAACTTTCTTTTTTATATGTCATCACATAGAAGTCTTGCTCTAGTGATCTGTTCTGAGGCACACTCTGTGACATCTCTCTCTTATCCCAAAGTCAAACTCATTACCTCAAAACCTACCTTTCCTATCATTTTATAGAACATGTTGTTATATCCTGAGCTATTGTTTTCTTAATAAAAATATTCAAATGGTTAACAGTTGCAGAAGGCTCTATAACTCTAAGAATTGGGAAACAATGATTGCATAATAGCACTCTGAAGGGGCTCCACTGTGACTATTAAAAATGCCTTCCTGTGTGGTTAAAAGAATTGCTTTTAATCTCTCAGGGTGTAGTATGATTTGATTAACTAATACTCCACATGGAAGCCATATAAATCATATATAGCTGCTATTCAGTTGAATTTAAGGTAAACTAGTCATCAGTTTATGTAGACATACTTAACAATAACAAGCATTCTTCTACACTCAAAAATACTTTAGGGAAGGTATTTCTAGTACCATGTTACCATTTACACACCAAGTTATTGCCCTTGCAAAACAATGTACCATGATTTTTCTAATAATAACAAAGGATTTTTTAAAAAAATTTTTAACACATTCTTAATAAAGAAGTGTGCTGATAGAGAAACATTAGTTGTTTAGAGAACTTGTTGCCTTTGTGAAGGACCCAGTCTCAATGCTCTGCCACTCACGTGTTAGTTCTCAGCCATTCCTAACTCTAGTTCCAGGGGAAACACCCTCTTCTGGCCTCTGGGGCTCTTAGGCAGGCATGGTGTGGTACTACTTATGCATACATGTAAGCAATGCACTCATACATACAAAATGTTTTTTTTAATTTGCAGAAGTATGTAATGTATGATACCTAACTAACAACATAATTCAAACTCAGCTAGCTAAGGTCTTATAATTTGTATAGTTAAGCAATTATTGCATTTGTTTTCTTTTAAGGTATTTAACTGCAATGCTGTCTAAGAAATCTAAAATTTGTTGTCTGAAGCACATAAAATATGTTAGGTGTCATTAGACATGGGCTTAAATGCCTTTTGTGTGCATTAGGAGCATGCTAATACCACCAAAGCTATAAGCCAGTGTGCACTAACTAAAACTGTGTTTCAGTAAAATCAATGTCCAATAAAAACTACCCAGAGTGTATTTATATTTCATCAAAATATAAATTTGGTGGGTGTTCTATTTATGTTATTTTTCATGAGTCAGGCATATATTTCATACTGGGACAGATACACATGAACTTTTCATTTGCCCATTCTGACATGCAGAAGTCATTCTTAGATTCTCAGGAGATTTGAGAAGAATGAGTGTGCAGAGTGATTTTTCACATGACTCTAGATCATTTGGGCTAGATTCTCTGAAATGTTCCACTGTTCTTGGTTACTCCTCCCTTGGTCTTCCCAGTGCTATGTTCAAAATTTGTAAAACAACCAATCATGTGTAACCGCACGAAAATGCAACCAATCATGTGTAAGCGCTCAAAAATGCCTTCCTTTCCCCACCCCATGCTATAAAAGACCCTTTAACCCACCACTGGGTGCCAAAACCTCGCTCTTGGAGCTAAAGAGCTTGTAGTTTTGACCGCCGGCTATTTTCCCTAATAAAGCTTCTGCTGATTGCATCCAGGAAAAAAAAAAAAAGATTCTCAGGAGATGACAGTTAGGATGAACAGAACCATACAGTCAGTGAGTGAGGTGGTGGTGGGGGCAGTGTCCAGTTTTACATAGCAACTTGGACACAGAGATGATAGTTTTAAATGATAGCTGCTTTTATTTAAAGGCTATTAGTAACAATGTCATCTTTGTCACCAGTCATTCAAATGAGGATGAAATACAAAAGCACGAGTGACCTCCACTTTTAAAATGTAAGGGTTTTCTTATTTATACTATTTATAATTATTGGAATATTAACAAGAACTGTGGTGCCATAAATACATATTTTAAATATTGATACGAACATGCTTTAGGTTAGATCTCAATTACAGATGTCTTCCCATTTAAAAAGATGAAAAAAATCTACTCCTAAGATTTGGTTTTGATTTTGTTTCATCTAGTCAATACATTAAAAGCATTAATTAATTCAAAGTTACTTTAAATTATTAACACCCATAGTGGTGAAGCGTTGGCTGCTGGTAATTCACTTGGGGTAAATGCCCAGACCTGGAAATCTGCAGGGAAAACATACATGTTGCAACCATCCAGAAGCTTCCTCAAATGTCTCAGTCTACCCACAGCTTTGTCCACTTCGAAACTATGCAAGAATCATTTTTAAACAACATGTAAAAACCTCAATGTTTGGTTACAGTTATTTAATCTAATGGGAAAAGACAAACTCTCAAAACTTTTTGAAAAAAAAAAGAAAGAAAATCATCTTCTATAGTAATCTACCCATATTGTCTATTTACTTAACATTGTGTCGAAGAAGCACTTTGGTGGTACCCAAAATTAAAAGCAAGTATGCCAGCACAAATCTGAAAACAGAGGAAATGAAAATACAACAAACCGTCCTCTGGTAGCTTTGTGAGCAGTAGTTAGAAGACCTTGGATTTCCTGGGAGAGCCACAGCCTCATGTGGGAAGGAATATTGGTGAGGGCAAGTGCATGCCACACAAGGGCTTTCAAGAGAAAAACGTGTTTCTGATGTATTCAGAGGAGATGTGCCCTGCTCCACTGTGATGTGAACTTTAGTGCGGGATTCCTTTAGCCTCCTATTCCTGTGGAGACTGAAAGGGTATGCACTTTAAGTATCCCATTTGTCAGTGAGTGTCTTCTTGTATTTTAAAGGAGTAAGAATGCACAGAATTTCCTCTGTTAAACAAAGTCTTAACACTGAAAAGCATGTAAGAGGATGCCCACTGTGCATATAATTATAGGCTTCAAGATATTCCAAAGGATTACATGTATTTCTTGGCAAATTCTGAGGTAACAAGTACACGAAATACTATCAGAAGCAGAGACAAGACTATCAAAGACATATATATGGCTTACTGGTAAAAAAAAAAAAAAAAAAAAGGCTGCCCTCTGAGAGGACCCTACATATACAATCCTTAAGGATGGGCTAGAGACATTTTTAACTTGAAAGGTAGCAACATGAGATTATGAATATGCTAACATGAGTGGTTATAATAGCAAGTACACTAATATAAGCTTATTAAATATTATATTGTACCCATTAAATACATACAATTGGAAAAAAACAGAACATTTTATGGATACTTGTGTTTAGGAAATACATTTAGGAGGTTAAAAGAAAATCCCCTTGAGGATAGCTCCAACAAATGTTGGTACAACATTTGTACAGAACACGGGTAAAATTAAGCTTTGGACAATGGGCAGTAGTTAGTGGTCACACTGCAGGGGCCAGTCAAGGAAAGCTAGTTTCGAAGCTGCAGACTTTGTGCAAGAAGGGTGTGTAGTTAGCCCTTAGGGTTCCATTCCAACCCTCCAAACAGCACCCAGACTCTAAGGTGTTAGTTACAAACTTCCAAACAGCACCCAGATTTTTACTATTCCTATTTCTTGGCAAGAAAATTTATACCGAACAACTATGTGAGGGTGTTAATGGAGAAAAATCCCATCAAATCAAAAGAGGGGATTCAATCTGTGTCAGAACAACATTTTGAAGGAGAGTACTGTACTGTCTAACATTTCCCAAAATTATATGGGCTAGCTTGCTTCCACACCCATTAATCTCAGGATTAGTTCACTGAAAGTTTTGTCTTAGAGAGAACCTGAGATTACTCCATTTTCTGCAACTCTTTTGTTTCACTTACTTGTATCGTTCATATAATAATGCATTGCTAATTCTTAATTCTTCTATACACTGTTGCTCATAGCTTTTCAGGGCGCTTGTATTTGGGTCTTGTACCGGTTTACTTTGGGAGGGTTCGGACGGCAGACTTTGGATTCTGATTCCTCTCTGATTCACTGGGGAAATGTTGTTCTTACATGATACCTCCAAAGGTTCTCCAACTCCTGCGTGTGTCTAAAGCAAGTTGAAATGATATACTTAGAGAAAATATTCAAATATTTTCCATATATTTGATAGCTTTACTTTTGAGTAAATGGTTCAAATAGCAGTTTTAAATTGTTGTGAAATATTTATCATCAGTAACTGGAGAGATGACTCAATGGTTAAGAGCACTCGCTGTTCTTGCAAAGGACCTGGGTTTCATCCCCAACACTTATGTGGTGATTTATAACCATACTTAACTCCAGTTCCATGGGACTTAAGTTATAGTTTATGTGGGCACTAGGCATACATGTGGTATTCATACACACATATGCAGTCAAACATTCATAAAAATAACAAAATAAAAATTTAAAATTATTAGCCATAATAAATCTGAATCAACTATTTTTTATTCATTTTTATATATGTGTGAGTGTGTGTATGTGTCTGTGTATGTCTGTGTGTATATATGTGTGTGTGTTTGTGTGTGTGTGTGTGTGTGTGTGTGTGTGTGTGAATGAAGATTGAAATCATCTACTTAGGAAAATACTCTATCAGGGAGATAAGTGATCCTCCCTGAATAGTTCTTACATAACTGCTCATTTAACTAGACAATTCAACTACTTGTGGACTCAGTTTAAAACTACTAATAATGACAAATCTAAGGCTAATTTGAGAGCATGAGCAACATAAACTAGAAATGCAAGAAGCGTGAGACTTCGAAGGCAATGCTTGCTCCCAGATTTATGTCCATCAAAGAGATGGGCAGGACGAGAACTATTGTTACATTGCAGCCAGAAGCATAACTGGCATGAGAAAGGAGCTATGAAAAAAACTGTCAAATGCAAAAGAGCCAGGATGTGCTGTGTGAAACTATGAATTTCTAACATGTAGAATTTCCACATTCCAAATTACCAAATAATGCTAAAAACAAATGCCTTCAAAGATAAGACCAAAAAAGGGTGCCACTGAAAATACAAGGACTGAAGATGAAGCCAAGATCATAAATGCAAAGCCGTTTCTTTTGTTTTCATAAAACCACACAATCCCTAATGGGTTATTTAAGGCTTCCAATATTATAAAGCTATGATTTGAATAGCTTCATTGACAGCCCATGATAAGGAGCTTATCCAAAATGATTTGTTGGGTAGAGAAATGGTCTTGTCATAGAGAGTGCATTAGACTCCTGCAGGGGACCTGAGTTTGGTTCTGGGCACCCACCCACATTGCACGGTTCACAATCACTTATAACTTAAACTCTATGGGATCTGGCACCCTCTTCTGGACTCTAAGGGCTATAGACTCATGTGAACACACACAAGAGATTTATAAAGGTGCCTTGAATGACACGGATCCAAATAAAATCTACGGTAGACTCCAAGTTCTAAAAAGAAATGTAACCAAAGATCCTTTTTGTTACAGAATCAACTACTACCAAAATCATCAATTTTATTAACGCATCAGCTTCTCGTGGAACATAATGGTGAACTGAGCAACAGTGTAGCAAGTAGTATCAGTAAGAATACAATGAACATCTTTTCAGTGAGAAATTTAATACAGTCCCTAAAGATATTCCCATGTCTTGTTAGGAAAGAGGATGCCTTTTTAGCATGAAAGAAATGAATGAGCTCGACCTACCTGCTTTGAACTTTGTTTCACTCTCTCAGGTGAGTTTCGCAGATATCCGCTAAGCTTCTCGATCTCCTTAGCTTGCTCTTTAACTTTAACCTTTAACTCAGAATTTTCATGTTCAACCCTAAAATCCCATATTTTAAAAGTTATTCTCATAGACTAATCGTTCTAATACCATGTAATTTTAAAAATATTTTAACTTAGTTTACAAGGGAATGGATTTTATTGACATTTTATCCATGTGTATCATTAGACATTGCTCTTTCTTGCCCCTAGCCTTCCTCCTCATCCCTTCTCTCAGCCTGATCTGCTTCCTCCCCATGTCCCCCATCCTGCTTCCATGTCACAGGTGACCTGTCACAGCAACTTCTGTCCTGATTGTAGACCCCTTGCTCTCCTTCAAAGCCCCCCTTTCATTATGAAATGCCACATATAATTTTGGTAAATTATACAAAATAAAAACTACATAATTATGACATATTTTTAAAGTGTGTACTTTTAAAATTACATTGTTTTCCACATTTGTAAGAATGTGCAAACTTTAGCTACAATGTAAAAATGTCATTCATTTTGTTTTGTTTTGTTTTGTTTTGTTTTGTTTTGTTTTGTTTTGTTTTGTTTTGAGAAAGGGTTTCTCTGTGTAGTCCTGGCTGTCCTGGAACTCACTCTGTAGACCAGGCTGGCCTCGAACTCAGAAATCTGCCTGCCTCTGCCTCTGCCTCCCAAGTGCTGAAATTAAAGGCGTGAGCCACCACCGCCCAGTGTCATTCATGTTCTACCAGTGAGCTGCTTCCAAAAACTTGTGTCTCAAGTGACTCAAAGCAGTTACCAGGTTTTACACATAGATGGGCTAGTTGTCATAACTGACATACACACCCTCATCACATCTCATATTTGTTTTATAAACACTCAAGTTATGTCATATGCTGCTTTAAACTATACCTTTGTAAGTCATCTTTTGTCTTCTGGGCAATTTTTATAGTTCCTATGTGTTGATCCTGTGCTTCCTGCAACTAAAGAACAAAGATTGAAAACAATTTACTAACATTCTGTCATAAATATACCCATCAATTGGTAATGTGTTGAAGACTTGTGGAACACGGCTAGATCCCTTTGCGAACATGCTATTTGTGGCAAGTTTGGTGTTAAAACTTCCCAGAAAGCTGAGTATTGCCACTCACAAAGCCTGAAGTAAAACTGTCTCCCTTGTCATAAAAATGCGTATTATTATTTCTCTAGGACTGATATATATTATTCTTAAATTTAAAGTGTATATTATCTGATACAGGTATTGAAAGTCTTGAGAAATGGGGAAAAGGAGACACCTTTGTGGTATTTATATTTTTTAAATTCCAAATTTTAACATTATCACTGTTGCACAAAGAGTTCTGACAAATGCAAACAGCGACAACTCTGTCCAGTAATGAGATAAACTGATATGACATCACAGCCTTTAGTGAGGGACAACACCTGTACAGATGCCTCAACACCTGCCTCTTAATCCAAGTGCCATCAGTGACTACATTTTTCTTCATCGTAATCATGATAACCTTGTATATTCCAGTGTCCTCATCTGTGAGACAGACATAGTCACAGTATTTATCTCACTGGGATACTGGGAAGATCCAAAGAGAGAATGAGCATGGATTGTGATCATGTGACCCAGGGTGATATATACCTGATGTCAGCATTGTTACTGTGTTTGCATTTTGTTTTATAATCATATTTGATCTCTCAGAAGCAGCACATCCGTGGGATGAGAGCGAGAGCACCAGAATACGACTATTTCATCAGACTTTCACTCATCTCACTGACAATTTCACTCCTTTTTAGTAATCTATGGCTTAACTGCTGTCAATAGTATTCATTAAGCAAGAATCATAGCTTATCATATTGAGTATTCATAATTCAATAGCATACTCATTATATTAATTATTCATTAAGCACAATGCAAACAACATGCCTTGGTCAAGTCCCTTATTGATAATATGCGACATTCTGACCATCAGAGGGAGGCTGACATATTAATCTGAAACTACGGGACTTGGCTAGGACATCAAGATTCTCTAAAATATCCACAAGAAAGGAAACGAGTCATGTTTGTTGTTGTTTGATACTATATTAATCTCTCCTGTTCCCCACCCCTTAGATGCATTCCACCCCATGGATGCATATCAAGTCCCATATTTCTAATCTGTAATCTGCACATTAGAGAAAATATGTTCATTGTCCTGAATTAGCCTTACACTTACCATGATGACCTCGAGCTTTATTTACTGTCCTGAAAATGTTAGTTTCATTCTTCACAGCTCAATGAAACTCTATTGTTTGAATCACCACATTTCTTTACTCGTCCACCTCTTGGTGAACACCTAAAGTGCTTCCGTATCTGGGCTGTCACAAATAAGCTCCAGAGTAAACATGAATGTGCGGGCAGCTCTGTGTTTTCCTAACATCCCTTTACAAAGAAAGGCCACAACCAAGGAAACTGCAGACTTGTAGAGCCAGTCCCACTGGACATAGCTACAAAGCAACTCCCTCACCTAAGGTTCAGAAGAGGAGACAGAAAGGACCAGAAAGTCTGTTAGATTGTGTATCCTAGCAGTGTCAGGAGATACTCCCATAAAGTCACCAGCATGACTGCACACATAGGAACTTAAGAGTGACAGCAATGGACATGCTAACATGGACAGAGGAAAGCCTTGGAGGCCTCAACACGCCCCCCCCCCCCCCACACACACACACACACTCAAACTTCAGGCAACAGATGCTCAGGAATGCTGAGTGCGGCAGAAAGTCTTCCCCAGGGAAGACTGCATTTACTGGTTATCCAATACCCAAAGGTCAGCCCTGAAAACATGCACACAACCAACATTAAAAGGGCTGAGTGGGTTATATTTAGGAATACTTATGAATATACATATATGTATATATACATGCAACCACAATTAATTTAAAAAGGGAGTTGATTATTTTGGAGGAAAGGGGACGGGAAAGAGAAGATTCTGGAGAAAGTAAAGGGAAGGAAGAAATGATCTGGTTACATCATAATCTTGAAAATAAATGAAGTAGTTTTTTTAAAAAAATGCTTAAAATATCATAAATTTAAAATGTATGACTAGAACATGTACACAAAAGTATTGTCTTGCCTACTGATGTGTTGGGTGTTTTAAGTTTCTGTAGATCTGGGATTTTGACAGATTGGCTGTTGATGTGAGTTGGCAAAGCCTATTTCACAGACCATGTTGTACTGTCCTTGCGTACAACAAACATATTAACTCAGTCAAAGGACCATTCTAAGTAATGCTGGTGACACTGAGTAAAGATGGGGATGTTTTCCCAGCGGGCAGGCGACCCGTTCACCTCCTTCAGGGTGTCCCTTGTATTCTGCAGTTCCAGGTCTCGTGTCATCATATGCATCATGTACTGAGTCGCTGCAGCTCTCTCCCTGTGGTACTTTTCTTTTTCACTTAAATGTTTCTTCATCATCTCATAAATGCAATGGATATTCCTCGTCTCCTTGAGTTCCTTTCTTAGCGTGAACCTGGAGTTAAAGGAGCGTGCTGTGAAATTAGAGATGTTGGCAAACACAGTATCCTCTCTGATCTTTATAGGCAACTTCTCATTACCATAAATTGTATGAGAAAGAGTCTGTTTACAATAAAAGAAAAACCAGACTCGCGTTGTCAAATACCTTTACTTTCTAGCCCGTTCTTTACATTTTATGATTTAAGATTAGCTTAAGCATTATACAGACTGAACCGGTTATACTTAATAATGTATGTGTATATATTGTGTATATATATACACATATGTGCATGTGATAACAGTTGATGAAAAACAGGAGCTGTGAATTTGAAACAGAGCAAGCAAGGGTATATATTAGTGTTTGGAGAAAGGAAAGGGAAGGAATAAAGCTAATTATAATCTCAAAAAAATTAAGTAAAAACAAAAAATGACTAGATTAAAGATTCTAACATCACCTGTGCCTTTTATGTTTGCCTGTTTTTTTTTTTCTTTTCGTAACGATTTCAACTTACTTTGTTGATTGTTATGTATTTTATAAAAAAACATAAGAATCCCACTTTGGACAGAACAACAAGAAATAGCTAAACTAATATTAACCACCATCTTCTTTCACAATAGAGAACAACCAACCATAAAGGAGTGTTGGCATGGGTCAGGTCCAATTGAAACCTGGGGCAAATGGTTCATTGTAGTGCCTCTTACCAAACCAAGGCTGGTGCTGGTCTCCAGGCTCACTCAGTACCTGTGGCTCCTCTTCTCGCCCCACCTGCTACCATTCCTGCAGCTCATGGCCTTCACCTCCCCCAGCTTCCCTGTTTGGGCCTCTCTCATGATGCTCTCTCTTTCCCCACTCTCTGGTCCTCTCTCTTAACAATGCCCCCTGCCCCTTCTCTTCTGTTCCCTGTTTTGCCCCCTTTCTATCTTCCCCTCCCCCAACCTTTTCCCACCCCCTCACTCTTTTCCCCGCCCCCTCCTTTCATGGCACAGTTCACTCTGCTCAGTGCTGTGCATTACTTTCTCTCCCCACTCTAGACTCTTCCAGATGTCTCTGGCTATACAACAAAAGCTTCCCGCTCAACCATACTTTGGAGTGGGTCATGTGCTTACTTTACACCATTTGTGCTTTTAATCCCAACACTTTGGAGGTGGAGGCAGATGGATCTCTGTGAGTTCTGGACAAACCAGAGCTACAGTCAGTGTGAGGTGCTGTCTTGAGAAAAAAAACAAGGGGACCTTTTTTACTTTAATCTATGTATAAAAGTGATGATTTCATAACATAATCAGTCATCATTTTCAGCATACATTTTATTTGATGTGTGTTTTTATTCGATGATAAGCCCATTATCTTTAGCACACATGCACACACATGTGCACACACATACACACACACACACACACACACACACACACACACAACATGTATTCCTTAAAAAAAGCTTTCATGTAATTAAAACGACCACTTCATGCTCTCTTGGTAGAATAATGAATGAATATAAACTTACTTGAGAAAATTTTAGAAATATTGATCAAAGACATTTTTAAACCTCCCAGATTTTAAATATATGATTCTATATTGATGAGCTCATTTAAAGTAAATAATTAAGAATGTAGAAAATTGTTTATCTTGATGCTAATACCTGTTGAATTATTTCTAAATCAATACAATAAAAATTCCACACAATACTATGTGATAAACAGTGAACTTTCTATATGCAGAATGTCTATAACACACACATTAAAAGTGATACTTTAAGGAGTGCATATTTAATTATTAGTGATACCCATGATAATCAGCTTATTTCATTATTCCCAACAAGTTCTCAGTCCATAAGACACAGAATTTTTCTCCTGTAAAACTGAAGAAGGAAAAAGAGCAATTCCCCCCCTCCCCCACAATGTTTTACCAGCAGCATGTCGTACCTCAGGTTCCAGAATTCTTCATCCTCTTGCACAATTTCATCCTCTAACTTTGATTTCTCCTCTCTCGCTGCTGATATTTCCTTCTTCAGAGCATTCTTCTCATTTTCTAGTTTTTTATTTCTTTTTCTAAGAAGTTCATTAACTTTTTTAAGATCTATTGACGTGTTATATGAGTTAAGTGAATCCTGTCTTTTAAATGAGCTTCCAGAATCTGAATACAGGGGGGAAAAAAGACAAAATAAAATAAAGGAATACTGTGTGTGTGTGTGTGTGTGTGTGTGTGTGTGTGTGCGTGTACATTTTAATCGTTTTTCATTTCTAAACAGGTATAGACTGATGCTGACTGAATGCCTAGGGTGCTAATTACCTTAAACTAAACTGTAAAAAGAATAGACTAGATCTATATTTTTAGTGCAAAGTCCAGTAGAAAAGACAGATTAATGACTGTTATGAATTCAGATGGCTGAGGTTAACAAACACCAAAAAAAAAAAAAAAAAAAAAAAAAAAAACAGGAGTTTTTAAATAAATTGTAAAATAATGCATGAAGCTTCTGAACACATGGTAAGCAGGACTGCAGCCAGTTTACAGAGGTCTGAGAATACTGCAGTCTGTTTCTGCCCAGTGTGGGGAAAGGGTATTATATCAATTACTATTAGTACATAAAACAAACATGGGGGGAAATGGTGTTTCAAGCCATTTTCAAGACAATGGACTTCTGAAAACAATGAATTCCTAAAGCCCTAAGTCCCATGAGGGATTTTAGGCCAAGTCACAGAAGTATGAATTGAAGAAGTGTCTGCCAAGGAAAGAATGGTGGAATGTTTGCATAATCTTAGTGTTTAAAAACAGAAAGTAGAAGAATCCTGGGTTTGAGGTCAGCACAGTGCTGCTTCAGAAACCAGAGAGAATGTCTGGCACTGGCGTTGTGGTTCAGTGGGAGGGAGATCCCATACCTGGAGACTGCCCAAGACTCTAGGCTCAGTTCCTACCACCACAAATAAAAATGTCTCTCAGCCTCCTGAGGTGAGGTGAAAAACTCCTTCATAGCATGAAATCAGTGTCAGCTGGATGGCACTGGGTAAAGGTTCTTTCCACCATGACAGGCAACCTGAGATTGATCCCTGGGTTAGACACAGTGGAGGGAGCCAACCCATGACCACTCTTCTCTGGTCTTTACAAATACGCTCTGGCACGTGCACACGCAGGGACATACAGTAAATAAATACAACAACAAAGACATTGTAGACAGAGGTCACATGATTGAACACTGGACAGGACAAAACGGCACCAGCAGAATGGTGTCGCTCTGCAGAGACCCACTATGAAGACTGACACAATAACAGGATACATGTTAGAACACTATGCAAACTGAAAAGAAAAACATCTGAAAATTTTAAAGGAAGCTGTGTCTGGTCCCTACAGTGCTGAGAACAGTGTTCCTGCTCATCAGCCAGGCAAAGATTTCCCTTTAATCTATAAAAAACACCAAACCCCAAGAGATTCAGATCCCTGCACCTACATTAGATGGCAGATATCTGCCTGTAACTCCAACTCCAGGGCATCAGACACTCCCTGGTCTCTAAGGGCAATTGCACACTCATGGAAGACATTCGGATATACACATAAATAAAAATTTAAACTAAGCCTCTTGGGGGCTGGAGAGATGGCTCAGCAGTTATGAGCATTGACTGCTCTTCCAGAGGTCCTGAGTACAGTTCCCAGCAACCACATGGTGGCTCACAACCATCTGTAATGGGATCTGATGCCCTCTTCTGGTGCATCTGAAGACAGTTACAGTGTACTCATACATAAAATAAATCTTTAAAAAGAATATGTCTCTTTTTAAAGACTCACATCAATACCCTTACTTCATCATTTTAAAAAAATTGAGGATAAATAAGATGCAAAAGGAGGGGAAAAAAACAAGATTTTCCATAGACAAATTAGCTGTGTCCTTCAGAATCTATAATGTTGAGGGTTTGACTGGTGCTGTGTATACAAACGCTAAATTCTGAATCCCAGGATCTGCTTGCTCCCTATGAGCAGATTCGTATATACACTGGCCTTTGTTGTGTAAAACTTGCTTCCCATTGGTTAAATAAAAATGACTAGAGCCAATTACTGGGGAGAATAGAGGTAGGTGGGGCTTCGGTTACCGGGCTGGGGGTCACAGGTAAGGACCACAAGGAGGAAAAAGAAGTAAAGAGGAAGAAGGAGAAGAAGGAGAAAGAAGTCAGAACAGGAGGTCTCCATTAGATTTGATGGACCAGGAGCACATGGCAGAGAGAAATGTCCCGAGGACAGACTGATGGAGTAGAAACAACCCAAGACTCAAACAGCAAGTACTTCGGGAGCACAAATTAACCAGTCTAGCCTATAGAAAAACAGAGTAGGGGTAATTCACCCCGTAATTGTGCTAAAGCTGATTTTAAAATCCATAGTAACTGTGCCTCAATTACTAGAGCCTGGCCAGGTCATATTAATAACTAAAAGAGTTATTAAACATGTAGAAAGCACTTGTATCTTTATATTGACATCTCGTCACAAAAGAAATAGTACCACGAGATGAAGGCTTTCAAATGCTGTTAAAATAATGGTGGAAGAGTCCCTATGAAGGGAATAGTGCTCTTAAAACAGAACCTATTATACAAACCACATTTAAGGGCTGCCCTTGGCTGGTAGTACAAAACAACTCAATGGTTTTGTTTTGGTTTTGGTATTTTTTTGTTTGTTTGTTTGTTTTGTTTGTTTGTTTGTTTGGGGGGGGTCTTTTTGTCACATAATTTTTTTCAGACATTTTTTTTAACCCTACTCATCATTTGCTTCTATCCCAAGGTTTGCTACTTTGTGTTTTATGGGGTTTGAATATGTGTGTGTGTGTGTGTGTGTGTGTGTGTGTGTGTGTGTGTGTGTGTGTGTATTCCTTGTGCTTTTTCTGTTTTGATTTGTCTGTTTATTTCATAAAGAAAGAGAGAAAGAAGGCATAAAGTTAGAATGGAGAGGTAAGGGATGTCTGAGAGGGGACGGAGAAACTGATCAAAATATATGAAAAAGTATTTTTAATTATATAAATAAATGTACATATCATCATATACAATATACTCAAAGATTCTAGAATCTCTTTGCTTCTATATGAGGAATTAGATGGTTTTGAGATCTATGGCCTAGGAAGCAATCAACTGATATCAAGTGGCAAGGACCTTCATCTGGGGCTCCTCAAGACTCCAGAAGCATAAAAGTAATCAATTCATGTTACTTTCTAAGTAGTACTCTACAGATTCCTTCCTCAGCT
This sequence comes from Arvicanthis niloticus, assembly GCF_011762505.2. Lineage (NCBI taxonomy): Eukaryota > Metazoa > Chordata > Mammalia > Rodentia > Muridae > Arvicanthis > Arvicanthis niloticus. The sequence continues at coordinate 19,582,607 of NC_047673.1, read as the reverse complement.
AAGGCCCTTGAAAGCTGACTAGGAATGGCGAGGGAACAAAGACATAACAGACACGCATACACAGAAAAGCTGGGATTGGGTAGACTGGGCTTTCTGAGAGAGAAGCCTCAGCACTTGTGTAGTTCTGTGTGTTTATTATAGACAGCTGAACAGGAAGGCAGGGTTACTGCATGCAGCTAAATAAGATGAGGTTAGCTCATCTTGGTAGGGGCAATGTCTGTATGGAAGCAGTGTCAAAGAGCAAATATCAGGAGAGAGAAAGTTGTGGTGAACATTTTCTGCACACACAAAAACTCACACTAGGACCAGAAGAAAGCTTTGCCATCCATCTAAGCCTCACTCGGGGAAGACTAAACCACCCCCAGGGACTAAGCCACTGGGTCTTTGACTTTCTCATGCCTGTGACAGACAATTAACATTCATTCAGGACCTTTCTAGCTCCCTCAAGTACTCCGTAGTATTCTTTTAATATATATTGTATAAAAAGGAAGGAAACCATACAACTTTATTAAAATACATGAAATGCAGAAAATCTGATAAAATATGGAAAACTTATATACAAAAATATTACCCATAAAATATTACCAAAAATAATTAAATCCAACTCATGTAAATGGAGAGGTAAACTTTGTTGAGGAACCCAAAGACTCATTATTAAAATTTGTAATCTCCAAATTCACATGGAGGTTAGAAATTAGTTCCATGATAGATGACTAGCCTGTCTAGACCTAGATGTAAAGGATCTAGATTTTATTCCCACTGATGCAAATAGGAAAGGAAAGAAGAAAGGAAAAATTACATAGGAATGTGAAATATCTGGAATACTGAAAATCCAGAAAACTAAGAGGGACCAGACAGTTCATTTGCATACATATTCTAATAAAATTAACTGTAAAGTGTCCTTTCTGTTTCAATAACTCACCATCCTCTGAGACTGATTCAGATAAAGGAGTTACATCAACCATAGCTCTGACTTCTTTTGTTACCTAAGAGATAGATACCATTGTAAATTTTTTAAAAAGTAGCTATTACCCATTTTATACAAAGCCAAAGAAACCACTGAAGAGAAATCTTTTTTAAAAACTGACACATTTTATCAATTCTTTCAGTTTCATACAATGTGTTTCCTAATTACCCTTGTCTTAACTCTTCCAAAGCTCACCCTTCTTCTCTACCCAACTATCTTTGGGTCCTTGTTTTTTAATCCTTAAAGATCAGTGGTCTGATGCCCAAAATTTCTTAGGTGTGCTGCCTTCCAAAACCAAGGAAACTGTTAGAGAAAACTATCTCCCTTTCCCAGATGCTGGCCAGTAGCTGCACGGCTAGTGGGGGGACTGTGTCTAACTCCCTTCTCCATGTTGGAATTTTGTCTGGCTTGAGCTCACCCAAGTCTTACATGTACCATTACAATTACTGTAAGTTCATATGCGCAGCTGCCCTTCTGTGTTTAAAAAGTAACATTTCCAGAGGTAGTCATTAACTACCTCTGGCTCTTACATCCTTTCCACCCATTCTTCTGCAATAATTGCTAAGTCCTAGGAGCAGGAATGAGGTATGCATGTTCCCTTTAAGGTTGAGCATTCTGCAGTATCATATTCTCTGCACAGTATCCTGTCTTGGTTCACTGTGTTAATCACTATTACAAACAGAAGCTTTTTGGATGAAGGCATCTAGAGATACACTGATTTGGTGAGTATAACAAAGTTATTAGAAGTCAGTTTAATAGTATGTCCACTTAGCAGCGTACTAATAGTAGGTTTTTCCCCAGGATCTATGACCCAAAGACCCAGTTGCCAGAAGTTTTTAGTCCAGTATAGGTGCTCATACAGGCTTCATCTCATGAAGTAAACTTTTAATACAATCAGAAAGTGGTTGTTTATTCTTAGGAAGTTAACTCCACTGTTAAACAAATAGGCATAGCTTCCCAAGCCAGTCATTACTGTGATTCAAAGGGTTCACAGCTAACTAAGGGTGAGGATTCCATTTCTCCTTCAGTAGCTTGCATAGCACCTCTCAGCACTATGAAAGCTGACCAGTACAGAAGAAGCTTCCATCACCACAGCTTGATTTTTTTGTCATGTTCTATGACACAAGTAAGTAGTGTCTTCAGGAAAATGCAACTTAAAAAAATTTCTTTGAGAATCCATCTCACCCAAGTCAGAATGTCTAAGGTCAACAATGTAATAACTACGAATGGATACAAAGGAATAGGAACACTTATTCATTGCTGCTGAGAATAGTAACTGGGGTAACAACTATGAAAATCACTGTGGACGATTCTCAGGGATTTAAAAATAGACCTACCATAAGATCCCGCTATACAACTCTCGGGAATATACACAAAGGCTCCACATCCTACTCTAAAGATAACTGCTCATTCATGTTCACAAGAGGTAGGAAGTGGAAACAGGCTTTTAATGAGCATCGGCTGATGGATGGATACTGAAAATGCAGTGCATTTGCACAATGAAATTTCATTCAGCTGTTGAGACAAATAACATTATGAAATCTGTAGGTAAATGGATGGAGCTGGAGGTAGTCATTCTGAATGAGGAAACCCAAACCCAAAAGGACAAATGCCAGATGTTCTCTCTCATGTGTGTGTCTTAGCTATTAATTTCAAGTATGTGTGTGTAATGTGGAATACCCAAAGAGCTCAGGGAATTACTAAGGGGCCATGGCCAGGAACTTTAAAGGAAGAAGAGCTATACAGGAATAAAATGTTCACACGGGAATGAGTAAACAGGAAGGTTAAAGTGGGGTGGGAGGGGATTTGGAGCGGGATAAGCAGCACTAAAGACATTATTTAAAAGACAGATGGAAACCTATTACTGTCAAATCTTCCAGAGAAACAAAGTTAAAATGGAGCTACCTGATAATATGGCAACAATATCCCTTCTAGATACCAGAAACTAAAAACTTAAAAGCCCAGTACCAGGAATGGGCTTCTTCTTTTGGCCAGTGAGGTCCCATAGACTCCCAAACATCACAGCTTATTGCCATTACTCCTAGTTGCCCTCTAGAATTTAACAGTAAAATGGATACTTTTATCAATGGCTACTTTTTCCTAGACACATTTTCAAAAGAAAGTGTTTTTTAGATTCAAAATTCTTTTAACCTTTTATTTTCTTTATATTTTGAGACTGTCTCATTTGTGTCCCACACTAGCTTGTACTTGTATGTACTACAGAATTCCCCTGCTTTGGACTTCTGAGAGTTGATATTCCTGATGTGTATGAGTTTGGGAATTTTTATATCTCTTCATTGTATGTTATATGATGTATTCTAACTTTGAGTTTCATAAGGTTTCTTGGTCTTTTAACACTTTGAGTAAAAAACTACAGTTTATTTAAAATACTTTTAAAATACCTTATGTTTTTCCTTAGATGTTTTCTTTCGGGGCCTATAAAAAGCACAAGTTAATATCACAAAAATGATAAACATACAAAATAAAAATAATATTTAAAAATTATGATTATTTATAGAAAGCATAACCTTTTGTAACTATCCTATTTATTAAGGATTCATAGGAAAATCATGACATTATTCACATTTTGATAGACATCAATAAACAAGATTAATTTTTTAAAATTAAAGCTTTACAAATAGTAAAATCTACTTGAAAGATACTGCTTGATTCCTTACATGAAGGAAACAATTTAATGAGAATATTAAGAAGTTGATTTTCAAGATCAACTATCCATTTACTGAACATTATTCTAATTACTCTAATTAGTATAAATATGTTGAACTAACTACAATTTTATTAGACAGAAGATAGACGAGGTATTTTATAAAGTAAAGATCTAGACAAATAAATACCAAGTAACTTGTCCAAATACAAACAGCTGGTCAGTTACAAATGAGAATTTATATCTCAGAATTCTGCCTATACAGCATGTAATGTATAATATTCTAAAAGCTTTATTATATTTCTCAATGAAATCAAAGTGAAAAATATCCTCTTACCATGGAAAGGTATGAATAGAATCAGTTAGCTTCTCAGAGACCCTTAAAGGGAACGTATGCGTTCTTGTGCTTGGGCACACAAATATTTCTCCCAAACGCATCTTTTCCAAACATCGTAAAAACATAATCTAAAGTTACCAGTAAAAAAAAAATGAATCTAAGTCCCATATTATTCTCTAGTTATTTGATGTTTTCTACTGCCTTTTGTGATACATTTTTTCTCTAGAATTGACTGCACGTATCTACTACATTTAGGATTCCACGGTGACCACATTCTTAAACTCTTCATTGCCAACGTCACTTGTCCACAACTTAAAGCTTCTCAACATGAATATGCTGGAGTGCACTCATCCTTTAATATAGACTACTGCTCTGTTCTATTATCAGGAGAAATAACTGTCACTAATCAAGCCTGTCCATGCCACCATGAACTAAGGAAAGCCACAAGTTCTCAACCTTAGATCAAGAATTATAGATGGCCAATGGCTTATGAGAAAAGAATCAGTTTCTTCCAGGGACAAGCTCCCACATAGGTTGTCTATTCTACATAAGAATCAGATACACAAACATAAGAACGGGGCTGAATAGACTCAAATTATTGCATATACCGGGATATGCATATATAGAGTGTGCATATATATGATAATTAACAATGGGTCATAAATTGGGGGGATGGAGGAGATATGAGAGGAGATAAGTTGAGAATAACATAGATGTCATACTTGTGTATAAAGCCCCCAAAGGTTTCATTAAAAATACTGAACTCTGAGATAGAAATAAAACTGAAAAGCTTCTGAAAATAATGTGATTAAAGTTTGAGTTTAGGTAAAATGTACACGGAGTTGGTGTGGGAAATTTAGTGTAATACATAGCAAGAGATCTCATATATGGGTGATGGTGTCGTTAAAAATACACTCTGTTTCGTTAGCATAACTTTGCATTTAGCACAGTGCAGCAATTTAGTACTAGACACAGCCTTCTGTTTCCATGTTTTGTTGTTCAGTTTTTAATGTGTGTTGCTTATGCTTTGAACAAAGTGGTGGAGTTTGCTGGGTTTTATTTTTGTTTTTGTTTTTCCTTGTCAAGGTGACGTAAACCTACAATCATCTGAAAAGAACCTCAGTTGAAAGGTACCCTCCATTTCTGGAGCCATTTTGCTGATTAATGGTTGATGTAGGATGTCCCAGATCAGTGTGGGTAGTGTCATCGCTGGACTGGTGGTACTGGGCTGGTAATCCTGGGTTGCAAAACAAAACAGGCTGAGCAAGCCACTAGGAGCAAGCCACTAAGCAGCACCCCTCCATGGCCTCTGCATCAGCTCCTGCCTCCAGGCTCCAGCCCTGCTTGAGTTTCTATCCTGACTGCTTTTGATGATGGACTATAAAACTATGACTGAAATAAACTCTTTTCTCCTGAAGTTGCTTTTGGTCATGGTGTTGCATCACAGCAAGCCAAGCCAAGCCTCAAGCACGGCACCACTGAGTTCTGTGTCTAACCTGTATAAATAAAGTTTTATTGAATGGAACACACTCATTTACATATTGCCTATTGCATACATTGCATGCTACAAAGTTACTCAAGACTTCTTGGCCATTTTTTGTTTACAAACCATGTAAAAGAACATCTTTTTCTTCAAATCTGACAACCCTGATTATTACCTTTTGGATAAAATTCTTAACATTGTAGTTTGTATGCACTCATAAAAGCATAGAATTTGTCTTATGAAAATTACCCCAAATTAGGATTTCTTATAGGACAGAAGCAATTATCTACCCCTGAATATTATGTTCTTACCGGTCATGCTTTGCATTCTCCTTAATAATTCCCTGGTTATTAATTTCACCAGATTTTCTCTGTAGAACCAGTTCATCCATTCCAGAAGCAGCAGCAGGAACACCAGCAGCAGCAGCACCAACAGCAGCCTCAGCCCCAGCAGCAGCAGCAGCAGCAGCACCAGCAGGAACACCGCCACCAGCAGCAGCAGCAGCCCTAGCCCCAGCAGCAGCAGCAGCAGCCCCAGCAGCAGCAGCATCAGAGGGGTCTGCTCTGACTGTTCTGTTGCTTTCATGGTTCTTTGTTTTTGCCTCAACCTTCAATGAAAAGACACAAGTGCATCTTACCTCCTTACAGCTATAATTTCATTAAAATTCATATTAATTAATGTCACATTGTTAGAGCATGAGTAACAAATGAAAACTTCCCCTTTCTCTACTAAAGTATCATTCCTACCCCCACACCCCTGCCATTTCACTTTTTGATCCTTTGTTTTTTATTTAGAAACTAAAGTATCAGAAAATAAAATAAAGGTACTCACAAAATTATATGAACCTGCCAAAAACTTGGAGATTTTATACCCAATCCTAAATTTACCAATTTTAGATTAAATTTGGTTAAAAACAAAAAAAAAGTCATATAAAAAGTACAGAAGCTAGAGTTGGCAAACTATGTGTAGGGATAAATCTATTAACACTGCTGGGTGGTGGTGGCGCACGCCTTTAATCCACGTACTCAGGAGGCAGAGGCAGGCGGATTTCTGAGTTCAAGGCCAGCCTGGTCTACAGAGTGAGTTCCAGGACAGCCAGGACTACACAGAGAAACCCTGTCTCGAAAACAAACAAACAAACAAAACATATTAGCAATGATTATATTTTAATTCAAAGAATATATGGTTACAGTACTATACATCTATCTATCTGAGCTATCAGTATCATGCCCAATTTTAGTATATTTCACCATTTATTAAAGAGTAGATATAAGATTATTAAAAACTACAAACTTCTTGTTTTGTTTTGTTTTGTTTTGTTTTGTTTTGTTTTGTTTTGTTTTGTTTTGTTTTTCAAGACAGGGTTTCTCTGTGTAGCCCTGGCTGTCCTGGAACTCACTCTGTAGACCAGGCTGGCCTCGAACTCAGAAATCTGCCTACCTCTGCCTCCCGAGTGCTGGGATTAAAGGCATGTGCCACCACCGCCCGGCAAACTACAAACTTCTTATACTGGATTAAAATAAGTTAAAGATTTGTTGTTTATAAACACTAAGAGTACCTTTTGGAAGATAATATTCTATTACAATGGGCAGCCAGTTTATTTTTATGTCTCTACATACTCCCGCTACATAAACCCTGAAGTCAGTGTCCACAAGTCCGATTAAATTTTCAACAGTTACTACTGAGTGAAGTATCATTATTAAATAAAAATATTAACCCATTCCACCCTGTAACATGAGCACAATTCAGAGTTCATAAAAGTGATATTATCCACAACTTAAACTCTTTAATCATAAGATACAAATTTTATTTCACCGAGTTTATCATGTAAGAAGGTTTTTAAAATTGAGGCAAAATCATTGGACTCGTGGGGCATAGAGTTTACCAATGTTACTGTTCTCAGAGAATATTTGAAGACTCACAACTACTTAAGTTATTTAAAGTGGTTATTTAATAACTACTTTAAGTTATTAAATGATGACATATGTTATACAGAGTTTACAAGGTGATTCTGCTTGGTTGATGATACAATATTTAAAAGAGGAAACAGTGTTGAAGGAGATATGAAATATCTACATACCAATGACTGACTGCTCTCACTGCTGTAAAGCCCGTTTTGTTCGACCCTTGATGCCATGTTTAAGTGTGGCTCTGCTGAAAACATATTTATAGTTAAAAATCATATACATGCCGGGTGGTGGTGGCACACGCCTTTAATCCCAGCACTTGGGAGGCAGAGGCAGGCAGATTTCTGAGTTCGAGGCCAGCTTGGTCTACAAAGTGAGTTCCAGGACAGCCAGGACTACACAGAGAAACCCTGTCTCGAAAAACCAAAAAAAAAAAAAAAAAAAAATCATAATCATAGTCATTGATTTAATATGTATGGCTAAACATGCATACACACATGCACATGCACACAAACCCCTAACAAACAAAAATACAGCTCTGCAATATGATTTACTTCAGCCTGGGATACCCTCACAATGGAGAATAAAAAGAGAAAAATAGAGATGCCCTCTGCATATACACTTCACACTGTTCCAATACTCTGCAATTCTGTATCTAAAGACTGTCTCCTTTTGCCACTCTCCATTCTGCAACTTTCCTCTCATTCACTCAGTATGTTCTGCTTCTCCTTCTGTCCAGGCCTCTTCTTCTCTGAACACACTTAAAGTGTAGCTGTAATTCATCTCCTGTCACGTCACTATAAATGACAGTTCACTTGAAATGTCACTGAAACTTCGTGAGGTTTATAGTTTCGCAAGGAGCATTTTTTCCACGTGCTCCATCGCATGCTTCCCTAAGCATCCAAGAGGCTACTTTCTTTAATTAATAGAATATTATGACTCCTCTTGACTTTACTAACATTCTTCTGAATGACTGATATAGGGCATACACTTCTTACCTTCCTCTTCTCTGCTACTTTTGCTTCTTTGACCTGCAGTCATGGACAAATGATCAATACCCTTTGGTTGAAGATGATTGAAAACATGCTAGAAAAAAAAAACGAATGCCAGTAGTGATTTGTGTGAGTATTTCCTCGTTAATTTGTAATTAAAAATCTAAGTTTTACTTTATAAACATGTATTCTTGAAAACGAGGAAAGTATATGTTACAAACTTAAAAACTTACAAACTGAAGAAAGAAAGTAATAATATGCTGTCTAGGTCATTTATTTTAAATTTCATTGGATGGTTATTTAAACTGACGATGCAATGAAAGAATAAAAACTAACAACAGTAGTAATTACTAACTTTAGAATACATGATTCTTATTTGTACCCCATAATTGAGAATGCTTAAAATATGCTTTTGAATGTATTAATTTCATTTGTCTTTCTATAGCACTAAATATCTACAGAAATTCCAGTGACTAAATCATCTTATTACAGAGACACATATGTTATAAAAACTATGTAACATAGCAAAGAAAATTCAAAAATAATAAGGAAACCTATTGGACATATCCCAGAATAATGTTTAGCTACACACAAGCTACTATTGATTCTAAGTTCAAATTTCCACAACTAGCTATTTTTTTCTAGATGTTTTTAAAATTAAATTTTGGTTATGGTCTATTTCTATACAGCAAATCCTTAAACTCTAAAATATAAATTTTTAACCTATGGTGATTTATAAACTATTAGTGTAAAGAATAAAATTGAATATTTACATACAACTGACTGAATATTTTCATAGGTCTGAGTTTGTTTCTTTTCCTTTGATTTCACTTGTAAGTTGGATTCTGACAAAACATAAATATATTTACTTAAAGAATGTTTACTTAGAAAATATTTACTTAAAGCCTTTATATAGTATGAGTCTTTGTAATAAAAGGAAATATATTAAGTGAGTTATATAACAGAAACAGACTCAGTAGGTCATATTTATATGTTACATATTTATGTATATATAGTAAAATAATAAATAATAATAAAGGGACCATCGATGTGAGAAAGAGTAGAAGCAGATATGGAAGAGACTAGCATAGTTGGAGGGAGGAAATGAACAGGGTGAAGTGATATCACTATATTTTAATTTAAAATATGTTAATAAATATAATAAAAAATAATTACACTAAACATTAAAATGTTGACTTCCCAATTAAAATCAATTAAGCTTAATTTTCAACTTGATATTCACTGACAAATAAAATACATGTATTTATCAAAATGATCACTACAAATTGCTACCTCATTATTTATATTTAGAGGTCTTGTATCCACAATGTTGTTGATTTTGTTGTTGAGCATTTTCCATATCATCTCAAAGTTGCACCTTTCATGTCTGTGTTTTCTGTTTTTCATTTTATTGTCACATATACCAATGCGTGCATAATTTAAATAGCAAGTTAATAAGCACGAATTGATCCACTATTGAACTTATGAAGCAGAAGATTTGCGTTCAGTGTGAGTCACCTGACTTCCTCCCCTGATCCTGCTGGATCCACAACTCTAACACTGTGATCATTATTTCCTTAAAGTTTCTGTATAGCTCTTCCATGAAGTCATGTATTCCTAAGTAGCTGTATTTGCCTTGTCTGTTTGTTCAGTGGATTATTAGTATAGAAGAAGCTTCACTTTATAGTTTAGATGGTAGAGAGTGCTGTCCTCAGTATGCGCACAATTGCCTGCTATTCATCCACAGACTCATCTACCCGACATACATACATTCAGAAACTCATACAAATGCATAGAAAACAACACACAATAAAATAAATTCAGAGTGAACAATACTTCATAACCCATAGTCATATCTTTTTCTAAAAAACAAGCTAAACACATCTCTTTGCTTAATTTCAACATTTTACACTTTTTTCCTTGAACTTCTATGTTGTCTGTCTAGCCTGATTTTATCTGCTGTTATGAGAAGGAACACTTCTTTTTCAGCTCAGCATAAGGCATGAAGTCTGTGGCTACAGTTTTTGCCCCCCCCTTAGGAAAAATAGGTCCTGCTTTCCTCAGGGTTATAACAATTCTGAAGATTGTTCAATTGTTTCATTATCACTTGAGCTGAAAACTATTTTTTATGGATCTGGCCCTGGATTGCAGTAGATAATTTTATATCATTTCTAGACAGAGTCGCTTATTTGTTTTTGTTTTTGTTTTTGTTTTTCTGAACTCATACTGAATTCTGACCCTGCAGGTAAGAAAATGTTGTAAGGATTCACTTTCATAGACACTGTTAGATGTGACATCTAAGGGGAAAATTTGAGACAATAGAGAAGAAGAAAAGTATAGAAACATAAGAAACATATTAGCAAGAAAGACCGATATGTATTATGTGGCAGAAGTATCAATATCGGTCCAGAAACAAAGGGAAAGCCAGGAGGGCATTCCCAGTGATGTCACAGTGTCAGATAAAGACAAAGAAAAGCTTCAAGATTGAGTGGTGGTAAGAACCCTAAGTCAACACACAAAGATGTTTTCACACTCGATCACTACTTCACTAGTCAAAATAGCTAAGATGGGAAAGAAGCTTAGGTAGCTACAGAAACAGATTAAAAATAGATATACATACCTATGCAAATTATTCACAGGCAAAGTAAAAGAAACCATGAAGCATGTGGAAATAAAAACAGAAATATTTTGTTAAGCAAAATAAACCAGAGACATAACTAATATCATACATATTACATTTTCCCTCACACAAGAAATCTAGATTTAATTTTATGTAAGAATATGTGGGGTGTGTGTGTTTGCATGAGTGTGTGTGTGTGTTCATGTGTGTGTGTGTGTGTGTGTTGAAGATATAGCAGGGACTATGAGACAAGAGGGGAAATAGGTGCAGAAAGAAAAGAAAAAAGAAGAAAGATAATGGAATGTGTATAACAAAAGCATAGAGGGTTTTACTATGTGCGAGTAAGAAGGAGACAGGCAAGAAAGGAAGAGAACAAAGACAGGAGGGTTGTAGCGAAGATATATTGTGCATTGTATGTCAGTTAAAAAGCCTAGGGCCTATAGATTGGACAGGAAATGGTAGGTGGGACATCTGGGAGGATAGAGAATTCTAGGATATAGCCAGTCAGGAGATCCACCCAGGAAGATGTAGGGAGACAGACACATGGTACCTGAGCACAGGTAATGAGCCACATGACAGTGTATAAATAAATGGGTTACAATTAATAAATGAATAAAATAAACGGTTATCTTTAGTTATAATCTAGTCAGAGTAGAGCCAAGCTAGGTGGCCAAGGTATATATAAACATATTCTGAGTCTGGGTCTTATTTCTAAACATGAGGGGGAAAATAATAGGTAGCATGGTTTTAAAAAACTGGTGAGAAATAATTTAATAGAAGAAAACATTGTCTTAAAAAACTATTTTTCCATAATCTCTCCAAGTATAAAATTACTAGATATCAGTCCAGAAAATTATTTCATCTAATGAGTTGAAATATAAATTGTGATCTCTAAAGGAGCAGATGCTGACGTTACCATCCTAAGAGATATGCAAAACCTGCACGAAAGATGAGGTTGAGTGCATCTACTGGGATATTTTCTTCTGTGTGTGCATCTCTGTTAGCAGAATTCTTTGAAGATTTCTCAGAAATGTCTGCTTCTTGTGTATAACGGGCATATCAAAGAATAATATCATGAATCGGAGTTTAGTTCACTGGTAGCAAATAAGAGGGACACGCTGTGAAGTGGGAACTGGGGACAAACAAATTTAGGTAAATGCACCAGGAAGTCGATGGAGAACGATAGTCACAAAGACATCGGAAGAAGAGCAGCCAAGCAGTGGGAACAGAGAGGAGGTAACTACACTGTGTGAGCATCTGGCTTTATGTGTGCCTATAACTATACCATATAACAAACCTGAAGACCTTCTGTAAAATAGGAGCAATGGTTGGCTGCAAGCATCCGCCTCTGTATATGTCAGGCTCTAGCAGAGCCTCTAAGGAGACAGCTACATCAGGCTGCTGTCAGCATGCACTTCCTGGCATCCACAACTGCATCTGCCTTTGGTGACTGCACATGGGATAGATACCCAGGTGGGGCAGTTTTTAAAACAGTTTCTTTGTTTGTGTTTCAGGATCACTCAAACTCCTATGCATGAGGAATCTTTGCATCAACCTACCGAATAGATGACTACATAATGTAAACACATGTAAATAATTTTTGAGGAAACATCACTAATCTTCTAAAAATACAGATTTTAAAACTTAAACTCCCACAAGCCATAAGGAACACTGTGCCTTCAGTATGGGACTGTGGACTTATTAATGCATACAAGTCGAAACACCTGATTATAGCTGGCAATTATAGAAACTGTCTTCAACTCCAAGGTAGCTTGCTGTCAAAGAATGATGGTTAAAATTATATTTCAATTTTTTACATAAAATTCATGCATCAGATTTGAAGAGCTAAAGAATTTGAACTCAAAGGCAGATCGATCATATCAAATGCTCATAAGCACTTAGTAAAGAGAAATCTCTATTTCTAAATTCACCTGCCATGAATGATATTTCATGATTCATTACTGGGTCTTCAACTGGTACAGAATCTTGCTTCTCAGTGGTAGTCTGTGTGGGCTTTAAAAAGATATTTAGTGATATTGTGTAAATCCCATATTAATGAGTTAATGATACACAATAATATATAAACACTATTACCTTCAATTCAGGATATTCATCAGGAGAGTCTGAAAAGCCAGAGACATGTAACTAATTATATATTAAAATGACAAAGTTAATCAGAATTTTATACAGAATTAGTGTAGAAAGTCATCGTCATATTTATCACTGGAACTGTTGCCCTTAAGACTGGGCTTCTATTTATTTCCACATTGCTAGTTCTGTCTCATTAAGACAGAAACAGAGTTGAAATTCAGTGGGGAAAATGAATATTACTATGAAAAGATAGATATCAATGTGGCATTTAAAATCAATTGGAAGGAAATTAGCCATCATACTATGGTTTTGCCATGATATTATAATCTAGGAAGCAAAATCAGTCATAAATGGATAAACTATCTGTCTTCAAAAAATTTTTTAAATAATCATCTTGCATATTTACTTGTAGAATACTTATACATAAAATGTTTCAGTTTTGCATGTACTTGGAGAATATTATTAGAAATGTGCTTCATTTCCTCTAGTTTATACAAACTTTTAATAAACACCTTGTAGAAGGTACATAAACACAAGCTTTAACATAATGCCTTTCTTGTCTCTAATGTACAATTGTCACAATAAAATATAAGCTAAATTTTCAAAATTTTGGAATTTCTACATTTGAAATCAGTATAACATTTAGTAGAAAGTACAAGTTTAAAATAAATAAATTAATGAAGTACAGTTAATTTTTCCATAATTTCATTGGCTTTGTGTAAAGTGAATTAACCTAGGTCTTTCAACACAACAAAATTACTGAGACTCTAACTATTCAAAAACAAAACAGCTGAAGCTGCCATTTTCCAGTTCATGCACTGAGTTTGAGGAAGTTCCACTCTTTCATTCATTATGGACAAGAGAAATGAGTGGCTGAACATAACCACTTGTCCCTATTAAATTTTTCCCCCAAGGATGCATCTGGTTTTAGCAAAGATATATCAAAGCCATCTTCAAAAATGCTCCCTGAAGTTTCCTCACCATCTGCCCCAAGGTTTCATTTTGTATTTCTATCTTTTCTCCTCTCCCATGGGTAGTTCCTTCTCATTTTCAAAGTAGTCTGTAGGGTGTTCAACGTTACAGATTCCATTATATTTTCTTTAGTGACTTAACATGAAAGTGTTACCCTTTTTTGTGCTCCTTTCTCCCCGGATTCAAACCTGATTAGAAACAGTAGCAAAATGTGTGCTTTCTTTTGTTATTATGTATCTTAAGCTTTTGACCACTGAGGCATTCCTGTGTTGTACAGTTCCTTTCAGAGAATCACACAGGCATCGTCTGTATGCCCTGAGAATTCACAAGCACATAGTCCAGGAGCTGCTGAATCAGAATGTGAGCTTTATACGGGGATCCTAACAGGCTGCTCATAAGCACAAGAAGCTCGGGTCAACATGCAATCTCCTCCAGATTTGTATAAATTAACTTTATAGTTTGGGATCCAGCCTAGGTTTTTTTTCCCTCCTAGATTCTCTCTCCCACAGAAAAGCCATAATTATTCCTATCAACTGTGAGCTGTTGATGGCATTCATGACCTTGTCATGACTAATTCCATGTTCTTATTTTGACCTGTGTAGAAATATCCCCTCAAGAAGCAATACTTGAAGCCATGGCATTAACTAATGTATACATGTTTATTTTGATCTTCTGTAAATGAAAAGCATTTCTGTGTGGCCTGATAATAACATTCCTTTAATGCCTTCCAAAAAGGGAGGAGGAGGAGGAGGAGGAGAAGGAGGAGGAGGAGGAAGAGAGGAGGAGAGAAGGAAGAGGACGAGGGGGAGGAAGAAGAGGGGGGAGGAGGAGGAGGGGGAGGAAGAGGAGGGGAAGAGGAGGGGAAGAGGAGGAGGAAGGGAGGAGGAGGGGGACAGTAAGTGTGAAGGTCATTTGCTCTGACTCTCAAACACGATGCTATACTACTAGCATTCTTTCTTCCCGTAGGGCACAAGAACCATGCCACAAAAGGAACTGGCAGACCTAGTGGACCTGGCAAAGTATAGCATGCTCAAACCCAGTAAATCTCAAAACTTGAGACTCACAGGAGTAGAACTAGCTCTGCCCCGACCCCACCATCTCCGACACACACACACATAATTTCCATGTCTGCCTCAGAGCACATAACCAAGCAACTCCCAACCAGGTGATCAAATGTACCCAGTCACATACCCAGCACCTAGAGCACCTCCCTATGCTAATGAGGTATCTTAGTATCTTAGCTTTCACCCAACGACCTTGTTCCCACCTGGATATTCTTACCCCAAAACTATATAACTCTGGCTCACCCCTAATATAAAGTGTGTGCATCCAAAACCTTTCCAAATAAAGTATGCAAAAGCTAAGATCATCTCGGAAAACTGCTTCATTAAACATCCGTGAAGAAGACCTTCATCTAAAAGAGCTGTAACACTAAGATTCGCTGAGAAGGCCTTCTCTCACCCCACCCCACAGGCACTCACTCCCAACCAGACTGGGATCCTGCCCTGTTCCTGACTCTCCTTCATCCTCTCAGACAGGTGTGCAACCCAGACCGGTGTGCAACCGCGTCTTGACATCCTGAGAGGGAGAAAACAGAAGACTCGGAACCACAATGTTCATCCCAGACTCTGCTTCACCCGCTTCCTGGCTTGGCAGGCAGTGGTGAACACCCCAGAAGTGAGGTGGAACCCAGAACCATATCTCCCCTTCCTTCTCCATAAATGCAAGCCTTTCACGCCCCTGACACCTTGTTTCCACATGCTCCATCGTATACACCTACCTCATTCTCCTCACTTTTGTCCTCCACAGACTCTACTGTTTTGAGCCTCATCCCTGTCTCTAAAATATCCCTCATTTCCTGAGATCTCTCACTTAAAAGCGCATATACTTAAATAATACTCAGGCTGTCTCAGTGGTTTTCTCAAGTTAACCTGCATTTGAAAAGAGACATTGTGCAAACATTTCCCGAGTACATTCCAGCAGTGAGGAGAATTTCTCAGTGCTCCTCTCTCTCAAGAAATACAGCTCTTCCAAATGAAGACTGATATTTCTAATATTGGATTGATTTTTAGACCAGTCCATGATTGCATCTGAATAACTGGTCACATTTAATAACAATACAAGAGGCATTATAACTTCTCTTTTTGATTCTCTGTTCCACAAGGTCTAAGAACTTGAGGCAAGGCAGCTTGTCCCATCATGGATATAGGTAAGCAATGGTGGGTTGGGAACTTGTGTCCAATACACCTTCACAGTCACCATCATTCTTTGTCCTGGCATCAGCATGTCTCACCATGGTGACCACCATGCTCCTTCAGCATTTTCAGAGACATATATGGAAATTAGCTACAGTTCTCTATGATGTTATGTTAGCAAGAGATAAAGTTGTGGCAGGATCTGGATTTCAAACAGGTGTTAGATTCTTTTAATTGTCAAGTTAAAAATACTTTTGTTGTTTCTACAGTATTTAATGTAAGTTGCATTGATTGTACACCTTCAAATTGTGTTTGTTGTTTGAAATCTGGCATATCAGTTATGGAGGTCTATCAACCAGCTCTTATTTTAGTGCCCTGAGTATCACAGAACCTTGGTATTCTAAAAATAGCTTGCAAGTACTGGAAGAAATAAATCAGGCTTTCAGCAGAAGTAAGAGAGTAGTGGGCTTGATTATTGCTGGTATAACAGCTTTAATTACATTAATTGCTAGCACCACTGCTTCTGCAATTGCTTTGACACAAGAAGTTAAAACAGCTACTTTTGTTAATCATTTAGCAAAAAAAAAGTTACTAATGTGTTGAATACACAAGAGGATTTAGATAGGCATTTGGAAGAATGGATTGATGTTCTTATCCTATTCAAATTACTGGAAGGAGGTCCAGAACTTAAGGGTAAGGAGCCATCTTGAGTGTCATGCCAAATACCTTTGAATTCATGTTAGTTCTACAATTTACAGTGTTAGTCATTATAATTAGGAAGAAGTTTAATGACATTTGCAGTGTATTTGGCATAATTCTAACACCTCTCAGGAATGTTTTAATGATACATAGGGAGCTTATGAATTTCAAGAATGCTGCTCTGCTGAGAGTTACTGTGGTAGATACTGCATATAAAATTACCCATGGTCAGTATTTCTATTTTGGTCAAGCTTCAAAAATGGCATATATAGCTTGATCATGCTAGCCCTTTTTGTCCTGGGAATACTTTTATTCCTGCCCATTGTGTTAAAGCTTGTCTTTAACAACATCAACATGTTGGCAGCCAAAGTACATGGCTTGAACCTGAAAATGGACCCCCCCAGACAGAATTATTAAATTAACAGGCTGACAAGCCAAGGATGAGTAATACTCTGTACAGAGCTTTACCAACCTAAGACATAAGTGCATTGCTTTTGATAATGCATATTTCATGATGGGTAAGGAAGACATTCTTGTCAGAATGACCTAAGACAAGCTCAGTCTTGTTTATGAAATAAAAAGGGGGGAGAGGCGGAGACCCTTTGGGACTGCTTGGCCAGAATCTGACATGGGCCAAGGACAAGGAAATGGTCTACTTGGCAGAAATATGACATTGGTCAACGACAAGGAAGTAGGCTTCAGACAGGAATCTGACATTGGGCTAGAACAAAGAAGTAATTTCAGGTAGGAATCTAAATCTTAGTCTAAAACAAAAAAGTAATTTCAGGCAGGAATCTAAATCTTAGGCTAGAATAAGGAAGTAGGCTTCAGACATGAAAATGACCTTGGACTAGGACAGGGAAGTAGGCTCAGATACTTTGGTCATCCTGATAAGCCCTTAGAAACAGTGATCTCGGGAGTGTTCACAGAACTTTGTTTAATGCCTTGCTCTTTTTTTGACTATTTGTGTTTATTGTCTTCCTTGTTCCTTGATTATCTGCATCTATTGTATTGCTAGACCCTCAACCCAGAACTTACCTTAATACATGCCTGTAATTAAAATGGTATAAAAGCATAAAGGAGGAGGGGAGGAGGGGATAGGGGGTTCTAGGGAGGGGAAATGGGGAAAGGGGATCACATCTGTATTGTAAATAAATAAACTATCCAATACAATTTTTAAAAAAAAGAAAGAAAGAAAAGAAAGAAATACAGTTCTTACATGCCATCTGAGCAGCTTTTGTCTTGCCTCCCCTTTGATTTGTTTTCATGCATACTCGAGCACTCCACTTTCGTTGAAGTTGCTCCAGGATATTCTGTTAAATTTAATATTATGATTAACTGAATAGATTTGTCTTGGTTATCTCTCCCCCCAACCCCCGGAAAAAAAAAAAAAAACCCTCAATTTACACCTTTTAAAGCAATAGCATTTTTTTTTTTAGAATTGGAAAACTTCAAGGGAAATGCTCATATGTGCTCTCTAAATCAGCTTTTCTTTTTTTGTTGTATTTCTGATAACATAAAATGATCATAATCATCAAATGGTCCCATACCCATATGTATATGGGCAGCAGTAATTGAACTCATGGAGTTACTAAAAAAAAAATGTACAGGAAGTTGAGAGAGATACACAATGGGGAGCAGCTAGAAGGAGATGCTGAGGTAAATATGGTCAAAATACATTGTATCTATTTATAAAATTCACATAATAATACGTAAAAAACCTATCATATTTAAATGACCATCAAAGACCAGAGGAGACATGTTTATAAACTGAACAGAATCACTGTGTGTATTTACATAATAAAATAATTTTATAATTCTTATGTGCATTCCTCAAAAAACTGAGTGTTTGCTCTGTCTGGTGCCACATGGCCAGGTCAGGCATAGCAAGCCTGAGACAATCTTTACCTGGTACCGCACAGCTGGGGTGGGCCATAGCACTCTTGAGAAAAGCCCTGAGACCCAGAGGCCCCAGGAGCCACTAAGATGTTCAAGTAAGTAGTGGAGAGATAGGAAAGGAGGAGTGGAGCAGTAGGTACACGATAGAAGTGAAACTGGAGACGTGAAGGCATTGAGGAACAGCCTGATGAGAGTAGCCAGTGATGCCACCCACAGCCATGGTGAGGTCCTGGCCCCTGTTGCTGTCTAGAACCACATCTGGGTCCATGGCTCTGCAGCAGTAGAAGATTATTACCACAAGGCCATGCACATGTCCCTGCTCTGGGCTGCTGCCTGGGATCATGTTGATGTCTGATGGCTGTGAAGATCTGACCTCACCAGCTGCAGAATTCAGGAGAGGCCCAGGAAGAACAGTAGAGCTAGCCCTGGTGAGAGGGTTGTAGGTGAGCTGGCCCCACTCCTTGCTTGCCAGGGTAGTAGCATGACTGAGAGACAGATGTCCTCTCCTCTTGCTCCCCACCACCATGGCAGGCAGGAACAACTGGTCCAGCTCCTCACTGGCAGTACACTCAGAAGAGTGGGCTACCAAGAATGAAAGTTAGGCATTAGTCACTGTAGACAGTTAAAAGATGCCTTACTCGGAAATAGCTTGCAAGGTGTTAAATTATATATTAACTTATCACCTAGTGATACTCTACATTAGTCCACAAAGTAACTGGACCTGGATTGTGACCATTTTTTACCAAAAAAAAAAAAACCAATATAAAAGAATTTTTCATATTCACATACCAACCGTGGCTTCTTCACACTGCTATGACATCCTGTTTGTTCTGCTGATGAAAGTTGTTCTACTAAAAATTTCATACAAGTAGTTAAAATTAACAATCTAAACAATAAGAGAATGATCTTCTATATAACCAGTCATTTGAAAGCCTTTAGCTAAGAATGAAGGAGGAGGAGAAGGAGAAGGAAGAAAAGGAGAAGGAGGAGGAGGAAAAGGAAAAGGAGGAAGAGGAAGAGAAGGAGGAGGAAAAGAAGAAGGAGGAGGAGGACAAACAGCAACAACTATAACAAATAAAAAATTAAAAAATAAAAACAACCTTGAACATTAATTTAACAGTTATTATTATTAATCATCATCACCACCACCATCATCATAACCATCACCATAATTTTATATGTATGGGTGCTTCGTCTGCATGTATACCAGTTACCATGTGTGTGACTGGTGACTATAGAGCACAGAATTAGGTATCAATATCACATAGAACTGGAGTTACAATAAGCAGTGAGCCATCTTGTGGGTACTGGAAATTGTGCCAGTGTATTCTGAAAGAGCATTCAGTGTTCTTTGTAAAAGTATCTTTTGCTTGCCTGATGTAATTGTCATCTCAGAGTCTTACTGCTGATAAGCTCACTCTTTCTCATTCTTCCTGAACTCTGGCTGGCTGGTTCAAGACTAAAACTACTCTTCTAGATGATTAATTCAATCTGGCTTCTCTCAGTTTCTCACTGAATTGCTCTGCTTAGCCTAAAACTAACTCAGGAATTTGTCCTAATTTTCTGGCTCCTTCTTATTCTCTGGCCTCAGCTGCCTCTGCTGACCTGCACTGAACTGCATCAACTCACAAACAAACAAACAAACAAAATGCTGTTGCACTGACTCCCCACTGACTCAACTCCCAACTGACTCTGACTCTCTCTCTCTCTCTCTCTCTCTCTCTCTCTCTCTCTCTCTCTCTCTCTCTCACACACACACACACACACACACACACACACACATACACACACACACCAAAGTGCTCTTAAATAGCTTTTCTTTCCTGTGCTCTTCTCATGAAAGTTGGATATATCCTGTCTCTGACTCATTCTGTCAAATCTTTCTCTGATTCATCACTTTGTCTGTCCCCCAATTAGAAGTCACTTTCAAACATGGCTGCTTTCTTCTATAAACTAACCTTACCTACATTGGTTGGGATTAAAGGTGCATACAACTGTTTGTCTATAGTCCAGCCAGACTAACCATGTTACTGGATTAAAATTCCTCTACAGCTCTGAGCTATATTCCACTCAGTATTCCACTGAGCTACCTCTCCATCTCTTATTTAAGGTCATCTTTTTGCTTGCTTTACTGAATAAATGTTCACTTTTTTCCTTACTGGAATGTGCTGGACACAAATGTTTCTGTGATGTTCATACATCACAGAAGGTACTGCCTAAAGTGATTCCTAAAGAATAAGAATGGACAAGTGAGGAAGTGTGCAAGGCAGAGCAAGAGAGGAGAAGTGCTGGATAGAAGGAGCCACTGTCCTTGACAATAATTTGAGTATGCACTCAATTTATACCATTGTCTGTAACTGCCTATCATCATTTACTGTAAAGAAAATATGTCCATTTAAGACTTGGTATTTCTTTCCTTAGTGCATTGCTAGCAAAGAGGAAAATAAGGTGCCTGCTGGCTTTGGGTCTCACTGTTCCTCTCTGAGGCCTTTTGTTGCTTCTATCTTATGTATCTTCTGCCTACATTTATACCACAACTAACCGTCATCTTGAAAAGGATTTATTTCCAGAATCTCCACTAAAACCATGGCATGATTTCTTTGTATTTATTCTTTGTAACTTCATCCACTTTAATAATCTTTGCTCCCTCTTCCTAAACAATCCTCTGTTTCCAAAACAGAAGACTGATGCTCTTTATCCCATTGCAGTTTCTCCACTAACATCTGGATGTGAGTTCTTTCAGAAGCTTGAGAGCATACACGCACCTACAGTCACTTAGGGCTTTCTGGTTCTTAAATGTTTACTGGGCAGCTTTCTTTGGTAAAGACGGTGTTCTCCGTCTTCCTCTATCAGCGGGCACTCCCTGCAAAGACGTTTTGGTTGTGAGCCTTGCCTTTAATGGTTGAGCCATCTCTGCAGCCCAACAATGAGTCTCCATAACAGAGTTCTCACCTTTCCCTTCACCAGCTTCTCTGTGTCTTCTGCTTTTTTCAGGACCCACAGACACACGGGCACTCCACTTCAGCTGAAGTCGCTCAAGGATTGGCTGATAAAATGAGCATCAGTAAGGAGCTGCCAATGTTTCCTAACATCACCTTTTCCTTTCTCAGAATCAATCACATGTAAGTTAAAGTCACCAGTGTAGAAAACCAAAAACACATTTTGAATACAGATCCTTACATATGCTCTCTAAATACATCTGTATTTTCTCTCATTTGGAAATTGACCATACAAGTCTAGAGGAGACACAGTTATGTAAGAGTCTATACCGTGCATCTTTGAACAAGAAGTTAGCTTCAGGATACCTAGATTATTTGCAATAATCACAACCAACAGAATTTTGAAAATGTATATGAAAACAAATCTCATTCTCCTTTTGCTGTTATAGAATTGGACACTGGGATGCTTTTCATGGACAGAAGTAGGTTTTGTTGCAAAACAAACAAAAAATAGTCAAGAAAGGAGCCTTTCTACATGTCCTCTTGGAATTTCCCTGATCATTGTTATAAAATTAACATTATAAATATATTAAAAGTCAATGCTTTCAGCAAGAAGAGATCTCATTACATACAGAGACCACATCATATGGAAAACTTCTTTAGGTTACCAGGTTAAATAAAAGCATCAGAAAATTATATATCCCATGTAAGTTTTTTAACTTAAGAAAGAATAATGAAAACTATGTAAAGCATTCGTAAGTGACAGAACACAAGAAGTTTTTAAAACTAAGCTCCTACAATGTGACTGGCACTGAGGGCCACATCTATGTCCACATGCCTTGGGGATGTAAGCGACTGGTGGTTATTTTCTCTCCTGCTGCCAACTGATGATATAAAGACACTGAGGATGAGGAGAAACACTTTAGTGATTTCTGTGAATTAATGAATAAAAATACAACAAGGCTGACTAAGCTTAAGTGGGCTGAGTATGTAATAGGACAGATAACACACTAAGTACATAGTGGTAAATGATTTTTAAGGCATATTATTAATTTGGCTGCAAGGGCCAGCAAAAGTTTAGTCTCTTTTGGTGTCAAGAGATACTTTGACAACAGAGTGTCACAATAGATCTCTATACTTATATATTGTCTTGTTAGAATGTTCAACTATTGGGGATGATCAGGATTAGGAGGGATCACTCTTCTACTGTTCATACTTTAAACTGCTGAGTCTTCAGTTCAGTTCGGCCTATCTTTGTCCTGAGACATTATAGAAATGGATATCCAGTAATTAGAAAAAGTTGTGATGAAAGAAATCCAAGCAGAAAGCTGAGAGGGAGTTAGTTACTGATATGCACGGCACAACAGACAATGTGTTCTGAAATTAGATGTCATACGCTAGACATGATTTTATTATGATAGTGAGACATGATGTTTCACTAGGATGCTGTAACTTATAACTGCCTCAGCCTGTTGTAGACATTCACTAGTAAAAACAATCTTTAAAAAAAAAAGTGTCAAGTCCTGAATACCTTCCACTGAATCTTGTCACTGCCATCCCGTCCCATCTGGTTCTCCTCTGGCCTTAGTTGCACTGTCGTAGCTCCTGAGAGATACAGATGTGTAGTTAAAATCAGATGTGAGGGCAGGGAAATAACCATGACCATCTACTTAACTGGTGATACAGATGTTGAAAATGAAGCAAGGAAGAATTGGATTTTTATTTTAACAATTAAATGCTCATTTCTGCTTAAAATTCAACTAGATGTTTACTGGCTTGGAAAATGTTATTATCTAGAGATTCATACACCAAGCAGACATACAAGAGGAGACACAATGTTGACATTAAAGACAAAGGCTCATCCACAAGTGTTTCCAGTCAACAGAAGCTAGCACGACTCTGCAAACAGAATTGGTAGGTACATGAAATCACATGCAATCACTTCTCTTATCCCAATCAGTGTTCCCTCTTCTTATTCTTCCATTTCCTAAAATAGTTTCATGTTAACCCAAGACTTTGGTAATCGCACTTGAAACTATTAGTCATACTTTGCCTCTCTCAATGACACTCTCAATATAATTTCTAAATTTAGAAGTTTGAGAGGTTGTAACTTTTTAACTGGTCATCATTTTTGGACTTTGATTTGTGCTGTGTAAGTAATCAAGAGTGAATGGGATGCTGTCAACCACACTTGAGAGGATAATACCCTTAAAGGATACTGACTCTCCTACCAGTATCTTTTGACTTCAAATAGCTCCTCAGCTAGGGGTAGAACATCATATCAACTTCCTCTCTCCATGGTGAGATTTTAGAACTTGTGTGGGTCTTCTGCCTGCTATCACAGGCACTAAGTTTACATGTAGAATACTCTGCTATGTCTGAAAAATTCTGTTTTCTGCATTCATCCACTACCTCCTGGCTCTTGTAATCTTTCCATTCACTCTTCCTCAAGATCCTTGAGACACTAGAGGAAGTGATGGTATAAATGTACCGTTTAGGTTTCAATGTGACACAGTCTTACTGTCTGTTGACCAGTGGTGTGCCTCTGTGTAATTCATCATCTACTGAAAGAAGAAGCATGTCAGAGGAGGATTAAAAAGTGTACTAATTTATGTGTATTGTAATAAATAATTAAATATTGTTTTAATACTATATCCATTTAGCAAAGAATAATAGTACATTCTCATCAAGGGCTTAGGACTTGTCTAGCCACAGGTTCTTGGGCCAATAATAATAGCAGGTATATGGCTTTTTTGTGACTTAGGCCTTAAATCTTGTCAGAAAGTGGTTGATTACTCCTTTAAAATTCCTGCTCCTATGACACCATATCTTGTTAGGCTAGTCATTGTAGATCACAGGGTTCACAGCTAGATAATATTGACGGTAACCTTTCTTCTACAGTAGCATGCATAGCATATCCCAGCCTATGAATGCTAGCCAGCAGAAATGATGCTCCTGTATAAGTAGCACCTAGAGTTCTCTGTGTTCTTTAATTAACTATGTGGTGTCTTCAGGTATAGGGTCTTACTGTAAAGTGGTTGAGAAGAACCAAGTAATGGCAATAGCTTCTAATGCTTTTGTCTTTGCCTCTCAGTTGCCAACTATTAGGTCTTATTTATTAGCCTGTGGTGTCTAGTAAAGATACTGTATCCCTGTCATAAGTAAATCAATTTAAACTGGGAGGGGGGTTGTATGCATGTCTGTTTACGTGCATGCATGTGTGTGTGTGTGTGTGTGTGTGTGTGTGTGTGTGTGTGTGTGTGTGTGTATGGGTGGGGAGGTATATATATGTGTCTGTCCTGGTCATTCCTTTTAATGTTGCTTGCAAGCATATTTGTTCAGGAATAAACACTGTACCTTTATAGACTATCAGAGAAGATTGTGTGTGCTATAGTCACTAACATCGTGTCACAGGTATAATGAGTAAAGACTTTTTGTCTAGGCTTCTTCTTCACTGAAATGATATCCTTCACTACGCAGAAGTTCTGTAGTGGTGGTCTCGCTTGTCAATGGCTGTTCCTAATCCCTGTGTTACTGAAGTCCTGCTCAGAAAGTTCTTACCTATGCCTGTAATTTTAAGCATAGCCTTGTCTTTACACCTCTGCCAAACTCAAGGTATTCAGTCTTTTGGTGAGGTCACTCACTTGGTGGAAAGAGAAGGATATAGCTTTATTCTTCTCCATGTATATATCTGCTTTAGCCAACACTGTCTGTTAAAAATGCTGTATTTTCCCCAATGCATAATTTTGACATCTTTGTCAAAAACTGGACAGTTATAAAAGACAGTGGGCTTCTTTTTTTGGACCCTTATTGCTTCTCCATTGTTCAATTTGTCTCCTTTACACCAGTACCATGATGCTTATAGTTCTATAATTCTAGAGTACAACTTGAAGTCAGAAGTAGTGACACCTTTAGCAGAGTTATTATTGTTGAATACTGTTTTATATATTCTGAGCTTTTTATGTTGGAAATGGGTGAATGGAATCGAAACACATTTAATGGGGTTCTCAAGGAATTAGTAAGAATATTTTTTAAATGTGCCTTCTAAATTGTGCCAAGTCCACTGAGGAGCTGCTATAAGTAAGACATATCGTCATATGCTGAGTAAATTTATGAACAAGAAGCTGTGGTCATTTGAGTAGACTAAGCCCCCAGTCTCCTTAGAATTCTTAGCCCACAGGAAGTGACACTATTAAGAGGTGTGTCTTTGTTGGAGGAAGTGTCTCACTGTGGGGGTGAGCCTTGAGGTACTATGCTCAAGCTCCACCCAGGGTGAAAGAGAAAGTCTCTTCCTGGCTGCCTTTGGATCAGGATGTAAAACTCATGGCTCCTTCTCCAGCACTGTGTCTGCCTGGATGTTGTTATGCTTCCTACCATGATGATAATGGACTGAACCTCTGAAACTGTAAGCCAGGCCCAATTAAATGTTGTCCCTTATAAGAATTGTCTTGTTCATGGCCTCTCTTCACGGGAATAGAAACCCTAACTAAGACAAAGCTGTCACTCAAGTTGATGACAGACATGTCCAAGCCATACTATACTGTAGGGCTTTGATACCTTCATGAACCATGTGGTGGTTGGTGTGTGGAGATGACAACTAATGGGCAGCAGACTAACACTGGAACTGTGATCAGACAAAGAAACACTGTCAACATTAAGTTTAAAAGCCTTGGAATTAGTTTGAACAATGGCTATTCATCAGAGGAGTCCACATTCTCTCCCCAAGTGGTCTGTTTTATAATTATTGGGTCATATACATTTTCATACAGCTCACCTTTCTCTTCAGCAACTCTCGTGTTTTCTCCACTTTCTTCAGGATTGAAAGACACTCTAGTATTCCACCTTGGTTGAAATCGCTCAACAATGGGCTGACAAAATGAATGTCGGTAAGGACCTGCACAGAGATTTTCTAACACTTTACCGGATACACTTAGACTTCCTTATCGAAAGCAACTAGATATAAATAGAAGATTGTGTACAGGAAAACAAAACACAACATCCTTATTTGTGCTTTCTATATCACGTCTGCATTTTTCTTCATGGGTAACTGACTGCAGAAGTCCAGAGGAGACATCATCATGGCCAGAGGAGTCTGCAATGTGCATCTTTAAACAAGAGTTAACTTCGGAATGCCTGGCTAGTATCTGTCACCACATAAACACCCAATTTTTAAACAAATCTTATTCTTTTGCTATGACAGAATGGGACATTGATAAGACCTCCATGAACAGAAACATTTTGTGTCAAAGGAAAGGAGCCTTTATAATGTAAGCTTTATATGTAATATAAATAATAATAAATCTTAAAATGTAATTAATAATAAAAGCCATATGTGATATAAGCTTTATAATGTAAGCTGAGGATAAACTGTGTACCGTTTTAGTTGGTCCTCTTGGGATTAAATACAGGCTAACATTTTTACAAGTAACCGGCTACATGGGCCATATGGAGAAAGCCTCCTTACCTTACAGCTACATAAAAATGTAAGACATCCCATGAAAGTTTTCCAAATTAAGAGAGACTTTTTAAAATTACAAGGACATTCATAAGTAATGGCACAAAAGAACTTTAAAGATAAGTTCCTGAAATGTGACAGGCATTGACTGGCATGATTTTGTTCCCTTGATAAAAAAAATATATATCTGACTTATCTGATAAGAGTTACTTTTTGAGAAAATTTAACCAGGAAGTTGAATGAAGCTAAATTCTGTGATGAATGATATTAACTGGAATTAAAGGAATGGTAACATTAGGGCAAGATTTCATCCACCTAAACTTATGGATGTGAAGTTGTATGAAGGAGAACTGTATCCTGTTAGGCATTATTATCACCTAGTTGTTGTTTTCATGTGGGCACAAGAGTTACCAGTATGTGTGAAGTTGACAATAGATGGATTGTGATTACTATTCTGGGTTATCATTTTAAGATCTAAAATAAAATACTTTTTTAAAAAAAAAAAAGAGTTACTTTTTAGTGATTTCTATGTTCACATATCCTTCTTCTAGAATTTCCCAAGACTTCTTGCTTCTCTTTCAGGGGGAAGCATAGATGCCATAATAAGGATGGACTTGTACAGAGAGCAACTTCCAAATGCAACCTTCCTGAAAGGTCTCAGCTGAAACCTTTGCTAACAGAAGCTGTAAGGATGCTCTGGTTTCTCCTTTGGCTGCTCTCCCAATGCAGAACTGACTCTGTTCTTTCCACTCTGTAACAGGAGGGCACTTAAAAGATACTAACTGCAGATTATTCAAGGTCAGGGAAGATAAAATGGCCACAGCAAGGCAGTATGCATCATTGCTGTGCCTGGATAGCATATGTCTGTCACTGTTTCCCACACATTACATATACAAACTAAGTCAGGCAAGACTTTAAGTGGAGATTAAACGCTCAATGTATTATAATATTGGGCAAAATCAGTGTGTGGGAGTTTCTTATGTTTGCTGATGTTCATCGCTGAAATAATGATAACAGTGGGTTGTCAAATGTGGAGCCTGACACCAAATACTACACTCAAGAAGATGGGGTTCTATTTATTGTTGGTGGGGTCCAGTATACATCCCTGTTCTTATGAAAAACTGAGATAATGAAGGTAGCAAGAGTCCAAAATTAGATAGATAGATAGATAGATAGATAGATAGATAGATAGATAGATAGATAGATAGACTTTTACTCTCTGCTATGCTGCTGGTTATTAGGATATCTTGGGTGAGTTTTCAGTCATTGAGAGTGAACATTATTCAGGTTCAGGAAGGTTCACTTTTCTACAGTTTCTACTTCATACTACTCAGTCACCAGTTCAAATTTGCCCTCTCTATATACAAGATAAGATTATAGGAATGGAACAGCAGCAATAAGAGAAGGTTGTGAAAGAAATCCAAGAATAGGACTTGGAGGAATTAGTTACTATAGATTCTGAAAACATTATGCATGCACAGTTGACAAAAGGTTCTAAAATTAATCATTAGATAATAATTTCTTTATTCTCCAGCACAATGTGACTTGTATCTCACTCACCTTATGTTAAATACTCATCACTGAGAAGATTCTTAATATGAAAATGTAAAGTTCTGAGTACCTTTTGCTGCTTCTTCTCAACGGCATACCATCCTGTCCGGTCCTCCTCTGACTTTAGTTGGATGGTTGTGGCTCCTGAGAAATGCATGTGGTTCATTAAAATCAGACATGAGGGCAGAGAAATAACCATGACCATCTACTTAACTGAACTACAGGCATGCAGTTAAAATGTAAATATATAAAATATCCAATAAAAAAGAAACAAAAAGTAAAGTATGCATGATCACATAAGCTTACAGACTCTTGCTATTGCCCTTGTTCATCCTCCAGAGATAGAATGTAAATATCTGTCCTTCCAGTCTGGGCCAGAGCACTGAGCAGATCTTGGGTGGCAGCTCTGTCCCCAACCTCCAAGAATCCAGAGGAAGCAGGGATCCCAGGCTCTCGAACTCAGGCAATATCTTAGGTAAGCAGACAGCAGGGCCCACCCTAAACAGGGAGTAACTGGGAACCAAAAGGACCCAGGAAGTCACTCCCGGCCCGGAACACTGGTTCCTTCCAGTCTGGGCAAGAGCACTGAGCAGATCTTGGGTGGCAGCTCTGTCCCCAACCTCCAAGAACCCAGAGGAAGCAGGGATCCCAGGTGCTCGAACTCAGGCAGTATCTTGGGTAAGCAGACAGCAGGGCCCGCCCTAAACAGGGAGTAACTGGGAACCAAAAGGACCCAGGAAGTCACTCCCGGCCTGGAACACTGGTTCCTTCCAGTCTGGGCCAGAGCACTGAGCAGATCTTGGGTGGCAGCTCTGCCCCCAACCTCCAAGAACCCAGAGGAGGCAGGGATCCCAGGCGCTCTAACTTGGACAGTGTCTTAGAAACTAGTTCACAGATCTGAGGCCTGGATCAGACCTCTGCCAGGTCTGCTGTTGTGTGGACCCCGGATTCCACCTGAGACATACTGGAAGGTCCACTCAATCCAGAGCCACAGAGGAACAAATGAACTCAGAGCTTCAGACAACATATCCTGAGATATTCTAGAGGAGACACTGCACCCAGAACAGCAGACACCTAGCTGGACTACTACCTTGGAGGCACCATATCCTGAGGCATCCTAGAGGTACCACTATAATCAGTACAGCTGGAAAAGATCACAGAGACTTCTGGACCCTAGGAGATCAGACACAAGCTAGATAACTAGAAAAACAGGCTTCAGTCAGAGACAGCAAGTACAGGCAGCACTAGAGTTAACCAGATGGCAAAAGGCAAGAGCAAGAACATAAGCAACAGAAACCAAAGTTACATGGCATCATCAGAACCCAGCTCCCCCATCAGAGCAAGCCCTGAACACCCCATCACACCAGAAAAGCAGGAATCAGAATTAAAATCACTTCTCATGATGATGATAGAGGGCTTTAAGAAAGACATAAATAACACTCTCAAAGAACTTAAGGAGAGCACTGGTAGACAGATAGAAACCCTTAAAGAGGAAACACAAAAATCCCTTAAGGAATTGCAAGAAAATGCAACCAAACGGGAAAAGGAATTAAACAGAACCATGCAGGACCTAAAAATGGAAGTAGAAACAATAAAGAAATCACAAAGGGACAATACCCTGGAGATAGAAAACCTAAAAAAAAGATCAGGAGTCATAGACACAAGTATCACCAACAGAATACAAGAGATGGAAGAGAGAATCTCATGTGCAGAAGATACCATGGAAAACATTGACACAACTGTCAAAGAAAATGCAAAATACAAAAAGCTACTAACCCAAAATATACAAGAAATCCAAGACACAATGAGAAGGCCAAACCTAAGGATAATAGGTATAGATGAGGGGGAAGACTCCCAACTAAAAGGACCAGTAAATATCCTCAACAAAATTATAGAGGAAAACTTCCCTAACCTAAAGAAAGAGATGTCCATAAATATACAAGAAGCTTACAGAACTCCAAATAGTTTAGACCAGAAAAGAAATACTTCCCGCCATATAATAGTCAAAATATCAAATGTACAAAACAAAGAAAATATACTAAAAGCAGTAAGGGAAAAAGGCAAAGTAACGTATAAAGGCAGACCTATAAGAATTACAACAGACTTCTCACCAGAGACCATAAAAGCCAGAAGATCCTGGACCGATATCATACAGACCCTAAGAGAACACAAATGCCAGCCCAGACTACTATACCCAGCAAAACTGTCAATCATTATTGATGGAGAAACCAAAATATTCCATGACAAATCCAAATTTACACAGTATCTCAACACAAATCCAGCACTTCAAAGAATAATTGGTGGAAAACTCCAACACAAGGAGGGAAACTACAACCTAGAAAAAGCAAGAAAGTAATCTTCCAAAAACCCTAAAAGAAGATAGTTACACAAACATATCTTCACGGATGTTAGCCCAAAAGCTTGGATTGGTGAAGACTCAACCCACAGACCACATGAAGCTCATGAAGAAGGAAGACCAAGAGGGGATGCCTCAGTTCTACTTAGAACGAGAAACAAAAATGCTCAAGGGAGCAAATAGGGAAACAAAACATGGAACAGAAACTGAAGGAGGGGCCATCAGGAGACCTTTCCACCTGGGTATTCACCCCATGTACAGTCACCTAATCTAAACACTGTTGTGGATGGCTGGAAGTGCATAATGTGAGGAACATGATATAGCTGTCTCCTTAGAGGTCTGCCAAAGACTAACACACTCAGAGGACAATGTTCACAATTAACCACTGATATGATCAGGGGTTTCCCAATGGAGAACTTAGTGAGAGGACTGAAGGAGCAGAAAGGGTTATTGACCCCAGGTGGAAAGCAACAATACCAAACAACCAGAGCCCCCCAGGGTCTAAACCACCATCCTGGGAACACATAGGGAGGGAACCAAGACTCCAGAGGTATATGTATGGGAGGATGGCCTTGTTGGACATAGGTGGGAGAGGAGTTTCTTGGTCCCATAAAAAAAAAATGAACACACAGTGGGGGGGAATGATGTGAGGGTGGGGAGAGGATAGTGGGGGGGGGTAGGTGCGGTCACTGCCTCATAGAAGCATGAGGAGGGGGATGGGATAGGAGGTTTCTGGGTGGTGGGAGGAAGTAGGCTAAGAGGATAAAATCTGAAATGTAAACACAACCAATTTTAACAAGCGGGGAAAAAAAGTCTTCAGAACCAACATCTTTAAAAAAAAAAATGTCAGCCCCCTGGGGGTGGGAAATTTTTTTTTTCTTGATACTAAAACTTGTTCTGAGAATTGTATATTGCAGAATACACAGCCTTGGTGTATCTACTCATCAAGCAAGCTAAGCAGACCTGCCCAAACCTCTGATGTCCTGGAATTCCATCTGGATTCAGTGAAGACACAGCATCAGAGGCTTATCAACTTACTCTTCCCCCCCAACCCCTCTTCTAAAATCTCAACACCCTTAATCAGCATGAAGAAGTTAAAGAAGAGTCATCGCCCCTATTCCCTGAGCTTGGGGACTAATGTGGTTAATAATGGTCTGTCTTTCTAGGGACAAGTAGTGGTTTTGTTGGAACAGGGGAGATTAGCTAGGACTTATTGCATAGCCATAACCTATTGGTAGAAATCTGTATAATTATTATCAAGATGAAGTTACAATTTCTTAAATGGTACAAAATTTACTTTGATCTCAAATTTAAGGTTTTCATTGGTACGAGCCTCTTATTAATATAAAAATGAGATGAATATTGATACTCTCATGGGCATTGTGCCTGTATAACACATTTAGTACTACAATGCCTAGACCCAGCCCTTTTTTAACCTTTTTAACTGATTTGGGATGGTTAACCTATGAGTTAAGGGACTATAGCAAATTCATATTTTTGAGTTTATTGTTAGGGTGTTTCCCATATTTTATTTAGAAATAGCTGAGAGGAGTGAACAGACAACAGTCCAGGTTACCTTACATGGATAGTTGGTTTTCAAAACATCAGAAGTCCATAGAACTGACGCTACAAATATTTATATATTAATGTTCATATTGATTAGAGACCTGTCTGCTCCTGACAGCTTCCTGTCGTGGATTCTAAGAAGAAATTGAGCATCCTTGGAGTTACTCCAGTTGTGTGGTAACAGCCACTAGGCAAGAATTGCCTCTCTCCATCTACAGACAAATTACTGTCCAGAAAAGGACACACATGCAGAATAGTCGACTGATTACATCTGCCTAGACAGAGTAATCAGTCCTTAATAATCCTGCATCACCAAGGTCTGTCAGATGATTCTGGGCCAGAAGGCTGAAGATTTGATGCTCCAACGTTCGGTAGTATAGGGGCTTTTCAGGTGTTCAGAGGTCTCTATAAATTGGCTAAGTTTTAGAAGCTATGCTTTGTGCTTCCCACAATTATAGTTAACTCAGTCATTCTGGATTTCTGATGGGGTTGAAAACTTACAGCTATTTACCATAAAAGAAAAGATTTGAGTGGATGGTCGTCAGCTGACATTCATCCTAAAGCCAGGTTCAGAACTAAATGTTTTAGTTAGGATAAATGACAAAGGTGCTGATTAGTCAACAAAAGGATGGATGGGGTATTAGGACTATCTTGTACCTCACTGGTACAAATTGGCATAATTATGCTCTAATTGTATTTTGAGAGAAAAGTTTCATTTTAACAGGAAGGGTGATGTGTAGGAGAAGCTAAGGTAGGAGGAGTACTGAGAGGAAGAAAAGGAATAAGAAGAGAAGGAGGAGAGGAGAAGCTAGGTGATGAAAGAGAGAAAGGGGGGAGACAGGGAGGCAGATATTCATGTATCTCCACCAGTCAAAGATAGTTGTTATATCTAGGTCGGTCAGTGGGTTACACCTCTGATTGAACAACTCCAAACTTATAAGGCTTATGATTAACATTATTTTTAAAAAAATGTATAAATGCAAAAAGGAAAAGGGGGCATGGGATAGGGGTTTTTTAAGGGGGGAAAAGGGGATGGCATCTGAAGTGTAAATAAAATATCTAATAAAAAAAAAAAAGAAAAAGAAAAAAAGAATGTAAATATCTGTTACTGAAAGCACCAAGCACTTCAGGACCCAGGGTCTCCTCTTGGACAACCCTAACCAACAACTCAATAGAAGATTTCTCATGCCTAATTTTGATGGTTTTGTCAGGAAGTTTTTGTCTCTTGAAGATAGCATTGTCGGCCCAAATGAAAAAATATATAGATGTATAATTTTATGAAATGTTTCATATGAAAAATATGTATATATTTTATACAGACATATGTTTTTCTTTTCAAGCAGATAGCCAACAGTATGCTTCTTTTCAGACACCCTTACTGTCATTTTAGCCTCCTTCCTGTATATTCCTCTTGTTCCCCTCCTCTGGCTAGAACTTCTGCACACACACATCCATCACATCTCTAATTCCCTGCTGTTCTTCCTATCCATTCTTCCCAACCAACCTCTGCAAGTTGGCTCAAGTTTTAAGGACCAAAAAGCCTTGAGGTGAGCTGAGAAACTCAGATAGGAACACTAATTTACCTGGTAATATCCTAACGGGAGTTTTAAAATGTTATAAAATGTGTGATCAGATCAGCACCCCAGCCTCTGCTGTTGCCTAACGCTTTGAGAGTGCTGGAGGATGGTCATGATCGTGATATCTCCCGTTCCAATGCTTTTCTGCCCTGCAAAACCCCGAGCAGCCTGCACCACAGGTACACACTCTGCACTTCCGCGGAGACTGGTGTCCTTGGGTTGTTCTGAGTAGAGAACAGCCCTGATCCTGTAGAGATTGCACTCCACTTCTAGTTCCAAGTACTCTTAGTCTCTTAGAGACTCTTTGATGCTTCTGTTTTATTTTTTCCTATATTTCTAATACAAACTCTCCTTTCATTTTGTAATGAAGCTCTCATCTGTATACAATGACCTCATCTCCCACTGCCTACAGTTCTTCCCATTTAAATCTGTGTTCCCTCTTCCTAAATACTCTTCCATTTCCTAAAATTTCTCATTTTAGACAAAAACTCAGATGACTTGGATCCTACTTTTGCTTACCAACATTTGCAATGTAACTTCCTTTAGAAGCTTAGGAAGAAATAAAGATTAACGTATTTACCACTTTACTATTTTAAGTAAAATGAACATGCTGAACAAAAGGTGCCTGTATCTTCCTCTTTTAATAATAACTCTTTCAAATGACTTCTTATTAACAATGCCCTCACCTTTCTCTGGAGAGGCTCCTGTATTGTCTCCACTTTCTTCAGGATCCACAGACGTTTGAGCACTGCATCTCCACTGAAGTTGCTCAAAGACAGGCTGCTAAAATGAATAACCATAAGGAGCTCTGCAGGTTTCCTAACAACTTTCCTAAATATTAGCTAGACTAAAGGCAACTAGATATAAATAAAGGATGAATGTACAGAAAGAATAAATAAATAAATAAATAAATAAATAAATAAATAAATAAATCAAGTGACAAGATTCTTATTGATGCTTTCTCCATAATGTTTGGACTTTCCTTCATATGGTAACTGACCACAGAAGTCCAGAGGAGTCATCATCATACACTGAGAATCTGCACTGTGCATCTTTAAACATGAAGTTAACTTCAAAATACCTAATTAATCTTTGCAATAATCACAAAAAATCATTAGATTTGAATAGGCAATATGTGTGTAGGCATGCATATACATACATATACATACAAATCTTATTCTCCTTTTGCTGTCAAAACTAGTAGTGTTTGCAATAATCATAAAAATCACTTGATTTGAACATATCTATGTATGCTCATACACATTATCATTGGTGACATTGTTGAAAAACCCCATTTGCCTGTCTTTGTTAGGGCTACTTTTTCTGTCTTATATATATATTTACTGCATAGAATACATGTATAATGTTGATTTCTTAAGTACCAGAATGTATTTGGTGGGTAAGCTGTAGCTCTAACTTCATTCTTCATGTGTTTTTATTTTTATTTTTTTTTTTTTGAGATGATTCTGCAGTTTCAGCTTCCTATGCACTAAAACTAAGTCATAGGTGTATACCAGCCTTTCTGGGATCTATCCTTTTAATTTCAACTTTAGAGCTGAATGCCTATCCAAATGTATTCTAACACCAAGCAAAGTCTGTGTGTAAAATTTTGTTAAATTGCTGATGTCCCTTATGGAATTAACAAAGAAATTAAAAGTTACTGCTATAAAACGTAACACCAGAGAGCCCTGTCTAGAAGATAATGTTCTATTTAGTTTTGGTGGGGTCCAGTGTACATCCATATTCTGATGCACACCTGAGACCATGAAAGCAGCAAGAGTCCAAAGAAAAATAAAACCTTACCCTTTATTATGCTGTTGCTGTTCTTGGGTGAATTTTCAGTTATTGGAAATGAACATCAAAGCATTAATCAGGTTTGGAAGGGTTACTTCTTCTACAGTTACTACTTTAAACTAATTAGTCACCAGTTCAAATTTGGTCTATCTCTGTACTAGGTAAGATGTTATAGAAATGGAACTCCAGCAATAAGAAAAGATTGTGAAAGAAACCCAAGGATAGGACTTTAAAGAATTAGTTCCTGTGGATACTGAAAATGTTATGCATGGCACAGTTGACAAAAGCTTCTAAAATTAACCATTAGAAAATTATCTCTTTATTCTCCAGCACATTGTGACTTGTATCTCACACACCCTGTGTTAAATATTCATCACTGAGAAGACTCTTAATATAAAAATGTAAAGTTCTGATACCTTTTGCTGCGTCTTATCAGTTGCGTACCATCCTGTCTGGTCCTCCTCTGGCCTTTGTTGGATTGTCATGGCTCCTGAGAGATACATATGTGTAGTTAAAATCAGACATGAGGACAGTAACCATTACTGTCTATTTAACTGGTGATGCAGATGTCAAAAAAAAAGTAATGAAGAATTATATATATATATATATATATATATATATATATATATATATATATATTTTTGGTTTTTCGAGACAGGGTTTCTCTGTGTAGCCCTGGCTGTCCTGGAACTCACTCTGTAGACCAGACTGGCCTTGAACTCAGAAATCCGCCTGCCTCTGCCTCCCAAGTGCTGGGATTAAAGGCGTGCGCCACCACCACCCAGCAGAATTAGATTTTTAATTTAACAATAAGATGCTCATTTCCACTTAAAATTCCGCTTAAAATAGTAAATATCAACTAAATATTTACTGGCTTGAGAAATTTTTAAATTATCTAGAGTCATATACCAAATACACACATAGGAGGAGGTACAATGTTGAAGTTAAGCATATGTGTTAAAGATACACACACAAGTGGCTCCAGTAAACAGAAACTAACACAACTCTGGAAGTAGAGTTGGTAGGTACATGGAATCTCATGTAGCCACACCACACATTCTCTACCTGGTGACAGAATTGTTTCCAGGCATTTTCTTAATCAAATTACAGCTTCTTACACTTCTTATCTCCTTCCTGTCTGAAATACTTCTGCTTTATTTCTTGACCAGCTTCTTCCTCCGAATAAAACTCAGCACAGTATCTCCTGTCTTCCTTATGGCATCCAGTCAGTATGTATACATTTAACCGTCTTAGAGGTTTGCTCAGTTTTCAAATTTTCATTTTCATTGAAGTTGTCAATTATTCCTTTAGATTTAACTCCTTTGCTCATGGCCTCATGATGACAATAATCAGTTGTATAAGTACTGTCATACTCTACTCAAAGATCCCTTCTTGAGTTTTTACTAGGTTTATGCTCTGAGACTTGGGGAATGTAGAGAAATGAGACAATGTTGACCAAACACAGGTATTGTCTGAGGTGACTTATAAATGCTGAGTTTATGAAGATAAAGAGGAAGAAAGCACAGGAGTGTGTATGCAGGGCGGGGGCAGAGAACGGATGTTTTGAATGGAGGAGCAGAATCACATGACATTAACTTACTCACATATTTGACTGGCCACAGCTGCTTCTGTTCAGTTCAGCTACTGTGAAGAAAACCTAAAACTGCAAAACCCAGTTTTCCAGCCCCAGTGTCCTTCTGGAACTGAGGCTTTCAGGATACATGGTGACTTCTGATTTTAGGCTCTCACAGTCTGGTGCTCCTGTGCTATCTTACACTTTTTCTCCCTATCTTTCTAATACAGCTACCCTTCATTTTATAAAGAATTGATTAGCATACTCTCCCCTATACACATCTGCCTGACTGCTTTCATTTAATCCCTGCAACTTTTTCTATTTTAGTCTTTGTTTCTTCTTTTTAAACACTCTTCCATTTCCTAATACTTCTCATATTGAATAAAGACATTAATATTTCCAATCACATGTCAACTCTCTCAGGGAAATTTTCAATGATGTAACCTCTGTCAGAGGCTTGAAAAGATTCAGATTACTGTCAGTTAAGACTAAGTTTTTAATTCATGAATCTTAGCTGGGCAATTGTCTCTGGTGAAGAGAACAGCTCCATTTTCCTGTTTTTAACAAGCATCCCTTGCTATGACCACTAATAGAGTTCTTACCTCTGTATTCAGCAGCTCTTGTATTTTTTACAATTTGGGGTGAGTCTATTGACACTCGAGCATTCCGTTTCAGTTGAAGTCTCTCAAATATAACCTGCTAAAATTAAGATTGGTAAGGAATTGCACAGAGATTTTCTAACTACTCTCCAAGAACATCACAATTTCTTTTCTTAAAGCAACTAGATATAAACAAAGTAAGCATGCCCTTCAGAACAGGCATGGATAGATAGATAGATAGATAGATAGATAGATAGATAGATAGATAGATGGGTAGATGGATAGATGGATAGATGGGTGGGTAGATATGTGGGTAGATGGATGGATGGATAGATAGATAGATAGATAGATAGATAGATAGATAGATAGATAGATGGGTAGATGGATAGATGGATAGATGGGTGGGTAGATATGTGGGTAGATGGATGGATGGATGGATAGATAGATAGATAGATAGATAGATAGATAGATAGATAGATACATAGATGCATAGATAGATACATAGATAGATACATAGATACATAGATAGATACACAGATAGATACATAGATAGATTTATAGATAGACACATAGATACATAGAAGGATGGATAGATAAAGATAGATACATGGATGGATAGATAAAGATAGATAGATAGATAGATAGATAGATAGATAGATAGATAGATAGATGGCAGATAGATGATAGAGGATCCTTACATATGCTTTTAAATCATGTCTTTATTTCTTCACGCAATGACTGAACAGATAAGTCCATTGATTTATGTTTTTACTTTGTAAGTAGTTGGAATTTGAGCAGAGTTGAAGGATTGTGCAAGAAATCTAAGGATACGGTTTAGGGAGTTAGCTACCATAGCTCCTGAAATCAGCATATATTGCACAACTAAAGAGGAAGAGGAATGTTAAATTAAATGCTAGATGATGGTCTCATTTCTCTTAAGGGCTGTGCAATGTCAAAGAACCCCTGCCTTCGCCAGTGAGAAGAATCTTCACTTGAAAATGCAAACCCCTGAATACCTTCCACTGCTTCTTATAACTGCCACGCCATCCTGTCTGTTCCTCCGCTGACCAGAGCTGTTCAGTTTTGGGTCCTGACAAATACATACGTGTTGTCAAAGTCAGTCAAGAAAGCAGTGAAGCAAACATGATCATGTACAGTACCATAGATACAAAATTTTCAAAAGGGGAATAATAAAATGTTGAACTTTTATTTTGCAATAAAATCTTCAAATAAGCTTGATAATTCAACCTGATACTTTGTGATTCGGGAAATAAATGTCATCATCAAAAGCTTTGTGTATCTTACAGACAGTAGGAGTCACCGTAGTCATCTTTTTGTGTGTGCATTTAGTGTTCTAATAAACAGGAATGAGCACATCTTCAGCAACAGAACTGTCAATATGACTCACACGTGCTCACGGGGCACACTTTCCTGTACTCGCTAAGAGTAACACACCACAGATCACCTAGGCATATTCTTGGTCTGCTGAGCCTCTTCTGCGATGCTTGCATCGACTTATATTCAGGGGTTTGACAAGTCTTTCATTACCTTAAAACTCAGCATAATAAGTTAAATATCCCTTGATTCTGTTTCTTTTTCCCTATGTAAGTATGGGCTGTTTTCCTCCTGGCATCCTTAACACTTCATTTGATTTTCAAATATTTTGTTCCCCTTTGAAGTATAAATTGTTTACTTACATACCTAAGCATTTTATTTCTGGGACAGAAAACTTTTTATAAAAAAATTGTAA
Source organism: Arvicanthis niloticus (assembly GCF_011762505.2). Lineage (NCBI taxonomy): Eukaryota > Metazoa > Chordata > Mammalia > Rodentia > Muridae > Arvicanthis > Arvicanthis niloticus. Next base: position 19,542,620 of record NC_047673.1, on the reverse strand, counting down.
AAAGTAATATTTTAGTTGATTTTTCTTATTGAATTTTACTGGTTTCTGGCTCTGGAATTTAAAGAGGTGAACAAATATTGCAGCAGTGCCTTCACTTGAGTATTGTTTGGCTCATCTCTTAATGAGTGGGTTCAGGGATATAGTGACCAGGATGGTAAAGTGGCACGTGAGGCATACTGAGGGAGTCACAGATTTTCACCTTGTGGATAGGACTGAAAACAGAGGTAGGGTTGAGGGAGACATTACTGTCTCAGCAATGCATAAGAAGTTGGTAGAGACGGCCAATAGCTGGGAATGGAAGGCTGAGAAGAAGGAGGCAGGGAATTAAGATTTACAATAAATGTTAAGATGCTTGGACACTAACATTGGAAGGGAACATTAGTTTTTGCTTTCTCAACTGAGGCAGATCAACTCAAGATATGACAAGGACAATATTTCTAAGTGGCATGTAAAAAAATGGAGACAAATTATTGAGTAGGATGAAAAACTGACAACTCATGAAATCCTGAACTCAGGAAAGGTTCCAGAACCTTTAGCAAGTCTAGCTCAGGAAACTCTTTAAGAAAAAAAATCGCCAGTCTGGGCCAGAGCACTGAGCAGATCTTGGGTGGCAGCTCTGCCCCCAACATCCAAGAACCCAGAGGAAGCAGGGATCCCAGGCACTCGAACTCAGGCAGTATCCTAGGTAAGCAGACAGCAGGGCCCGCCCTAAACAGGGAGTAACTGGGAACCAAAAGGACCCAGGAAGTCACTCCCGGCCTGGAACACTGGTTCCTTCCGGTCTGGGCCAGAGCACTGAGCAGATCTTGGGTGGCAGCTCTGCCCCCAACCTCCAAGAACCCAGAGGAGGCAGGGATCCCAGGCGCTCTAACTTGGACAGTGTCTTAGAAACTAGTTCTCAGATCTGAGGCCTAGATCAGACCTCTGCCAGGTCTGCTGTTGTGTGGACCCCGGATTCCACCTGAGACATACTGGAAGGTCCACTCAATCCAGAGCCACAGAGGAACAAATGAACTCAGAGCTTCAGACAACATATCCTGAGATATTCTAGAGGAGACACTGCACCCAGAACAGCAGACACCTAGCTGGACTACTACCTTGGAGGCACCATATCCTGAGGCATCCTAGAGGTACCACTGTAATCAGTGCAGCTGGAAAAGATCACAGAGACATCTGGACCCCTAGGAGATCAGACACAAGCTAGATAACTAGAAAGACAGGCTTCAGTCAGAGACAGCAAGTACAGGCAGCACTAGAGTTAACCAGATGGCAAAAGGCAAGAGCAAGAACTTAAGCAACAGAAACCAAAGTTATATGGCATCATCAGAACCCAGCTCCCCCATCAGAGCAAGCCCTGAACACCCCATCACACCAGAAAAGCAGGAATCAGAATTAAAATCACTTCTCATGATGATGATAGAGGGCTTTAAGAAAGACATAAATAACACTCTCAAAGAACTTAAGGAGAGCACTGGTAAACAGATAGAAACCCTTAAAGAGGAAACCCAAAAGTCCCTTAAGGAATTGCAAGAAAATGCAACCAAACGGGAAAAGGAATTAAACAGAACCACGCAGGATCTAAAAATGGAAGTAGAAACAATAAAGAAATCACAAAGGGACAATACCCTGGAGATAGAAAACTTAAAAAAAAAAAAGATCAGGAGTCATAGACACAAGTATCACCAACAGAATACAAGAGATGGAAGAGAGAATCTCATGTGCAGAAGATACCATGGAAAACATTGACACAACTGTCAAAGAAAGTGCAAAATACAAAAAGCTACTAACCCAAAATATACAAGAAATCCAAGACACAATGAGAAGGCCAAACCTAAGGATAATAGGTATAGATGAGGGGGAAGACACCCAACTTAAAGGACCAGTAAATATCCTCAACAAAATTATAGAGGAAAACTTCCCTAACCTAAAGAAAGAGATGTCCATAAATATACAAGAAGCTTACAGAACTCCAAATAGTTTAGACCAGAAAAGAAATACTTCCCGCCATATAATAGTCAAAATATCAAATGTACAAAACAAAGAAAAAATACTAAAAGCAGTAAGGGAAAAAGGCAAAGTAACATATAAAGGCAGACCTATAAGAATTACACCAGACTTCTCACCAGTGACCATAAAAGCCAGAAGATCCTGGACTGATATCATACAGGCCCTAAGAGAACAAAAATGCCAGCCCAGACTACTATACCCAGCAAAACTGTCAATCATTATTGATGCAGAAACCAAAATATTCCATGACAAATCCAAATTTACACAGTATCTCAACACAAATCCAGCACTTCAAAGAATAATTGGTGGAAAACTCCAACACAAAAAGGGAAACTACAACCTAGAAAAAGCAAGAAAGTAATCTTCCAAAAACCCCAAAAGAAGATAGTTACACAAACATATCTTCACAGATGTTATCCCAAAAGCTTGGATTAGCGAACACTCAACCCACAGACCACATGAAGCTCATGAAGAAGGAAGACCAAGAGGGGATGCCTCAGTTCTACTTAGAACGAGAAACAAAAATGCTCAAGGGAGCAAATAGGGAAACAAAACATGGAACAGAAACTGAAGGAGGGGCCATCAGGAGACCATTCCACCTGGGTATTCACCCCATGTACAGTCACCTAAGCTAAACACTGTTGTGGATGGCTAGAAGTGCATAATGTGAGGAACATGATATAGCTGTCTCCTTAGAGGTCTGCCAAAGACTAACACACTCAGAGGACGATGTTCACAATTAACCACTGATATGATCAGGGGTTTCCCAATGGAGAACTTAGTGAGAGGACTGAAGGAGCAGAAAGGGTTATTGACCCCAGGTGGAAAGCAACAATACCAAACAACCAGAGCCCCCCCCCCCCCCAGGGTCTAAACCACCAGCCTGGGAACACATAGGGAGGGACCCAAGATTCCAGAGGTATATGTATGGGAGGATGGCCTTGTTGGACATAGGTGGGAGAGGAGTTTCTTGGTCCCATAAAAAAAGAATGAACACACAGTTGGGGGGGGGGATGTGAGGGCAGGGAGGGGATAGTGAGGGGGGGGTAGGTGCGGTCACTGCCTCATAGAAGCATGAGGAGGGGGATGGGATAGGAGGTTTCTGGGTGGTGGGAGGAAGTAGGCTAAGGGGATAAAATCTGAAATGTAAATACTACAACCATTTTTAACAAGCGGGGGAAAAAAAAAGTCTTCAGAACCAACATCTTTAAAAAAAAATGTCAGCCCCCTGGGGTGGGAATTTTTTTTTCTTGATACTAAAACTTGTTCTGAGAATTGTATATTGCAGAATACACAGCCTTGGTGTATCTACTCATCAAGCAAGCTAAGGAGACCTGCTCAAACCTCTGATGTCCTGGAATTCCATCTGGATTCAGTGAAGACACAGCATCAGAGGCTTATCAACTTACTCTTCCCCCCACCCCTCTTCTAAAATCTCAACGCCCTTAATCAGCTTGAAGAAGTTAAAGAAGAGTCAGCGCCCCTATTCCCTGAGCTTGGAGAGTAATGTAGTTAATAATGGTCTGTCTTTCTAGGGACAAGTAGTGGTTTTGTTGGAACAGGGGGGATTAGCTAGGACTTATTGCATAGCCATAACCTATTGGAAGAAATCTTTATAATTAATATCAAGATGAAGTTATAATTTCTTAAATGGTACAAAATTTACTTTGATCTCAAATTTAAGGTTTTCATTGGTACGAGCCTCTTATTAATATAAAAATGAGATGAATATTGATACACTCATGGGCATTGTGCCTGTATAACACATTTAGGAATACAAGGCCTAGACCCAGCCCTTTTTTAACTTTCTTAACTGATTTGGGACAGTTAACCTATGAGTTAAGGGACTATAGCAAATTCATATTTTTGAGTTTATTGTTAGGGTGTTTTCCATATTTTATTTAGAAATAGCTGAGAGGAGTGAACAGACAACAGTCCGGGTTACCTTACATGGATAGTTGGTTTTCAAAACATCAGAAGTTCATAGAACTGACGCTACAAATATTTATATATTAATGTTCATATTGATTAGAGACCTGTCTGCTCCTGACAGCTTCCTGTCGTGGATTCTAAAAAGAAATTGAGCATCCTTGGAGTTACTCCAGTTGTGTGGTAACAGCCACTAGGCAAGAATTGCCTCTCTCCATCTACAGACAAATTACTGTCCAGAAAAGGACACACATGCAGAATAGTCGACTGATTACATCTGCCTAGACAGAGTAATCAGTCCTTAATAATCCTGCATCACCAAGGTCTGTCAGATGATTCTGGGCCAGAAGGCTGAAGATTTGATGCTCCAACGTTTGGTAGTATAGGGGCTTTTCAGGTGTTCAGAGGTCTCTATAAATTGGCTAAGTTTTAGAAGCTATGCTTTGTGCTTCCCACAATTATAGTTAACTCAGTCATTCTGGATTTCTGACGGGGTTAAAAACTTATAGCTATTTACCTTAAGAGAAAAGATTTGAGTGGATGGTCGTCAGCTGACATTCATCCTAAAGCCAGGTTCAGAACTAAATGTTTTAGTTAGGATAGATAACAGAGGTGCTGGTTAGTCAACAAAAGGATGGACAGGGTATTAGGACTATCTTGTACCTCACTGGTACAAATTGGCATAATTATGCTCTAATTGTATTTTGAGAGAAATGTTTCATTTTCACAGGAAGGGTGATGTGTAGGAGGAGCTAAGGTAGGAGGAGTACTGAGAGGAAGAAAAGGAGTAAGAAGAGGAGAAGAAGGAGAGGAGAAGCTAGGTGATGAAAGAGAGAAAGAGGGGGGAGACAGGGAGGCAGATATTCATGTATCTCCACCAGTCAAAGATAGTTGTTATATCTAGGTTGGGTAGTGGGTTACACCTCTGATTGAACAATTCCAAACTTATAAAGCTTATGATTAACATTATTTTAAAAAAATGTATAAATGCAAAAAGGAAAAGGGGCATGAGTTAGGGGTTTTCTAAGGCGGGGAATGGAGAAAGGGGATGGCATCTGAAGTGTAAATAAAATATCTAATAAAAATCATTATAAGAGTATAAATATGAACTGAGACCCCCTAAACAACTAGACACTGACACTGTGTAAGCGTGAAACACTGCGTGAGCCACATGAAATGACTAGAGGATGTCTGTTTCCTCTCATTCCTTTTCCTACCTACCTCAGTTGGTGGATTTCATTTACTATTTCTCATGAATGTGTGCTTCTTAAAGGAAAGTTCTCATTAATAAATTATAGGATGGATGGGTTTCAGTTCCCTTGCACTGTATGCAAGTGAAGCTTTAGGGAGAATCCTAAACCAATTCGTGTTAACAAAAATATAATGACAGCCAAATCAGAAGAAAACTCATTCAAAAGTATGCAATTCAGTTTTGCATGGATTTGAATTTGCTGTTGTCAGTAATTGTGCTTGCATGTAATTGAAACTGTTCTATAAAATTAATTCTTAGGGATAAGCAAGACAAACTCCGTTATCACATTGCATTATGTAAATTCCTGTTGAATCCATATATCATGATTGACTAAAGCCCACTGACTTAAGTAGTACATTAATTAGAACACAAATACATAAAGAATACCTATAGACTGTTTCCACAACTGAGTTAAATTTATTCCTTATTTTTACAAGACCAGTTCTTTATAGTTTTATTACTTCTTCTTTGAGACTTTCATGCAACCTGCTCTCATTATACTACTCACCCCAACTTCTCCCAGATCTATCCCTATACACCCAAATTTGTGTCCTTTTATCTAAAAAATCAAGTTTAATTTCTGCTATCCATACATTCTTGGATATGTGATCTTTTCCACAGGAGCACATACTCAGGCTTCACTCTTCACACACACACACACACACACACACACACACACAACTCTTCAGTTATGGATAGGTAAGACTTGCCCACATCCCTTCTGCATGCTGAGATTTGGTCTTCAGTTTTCATGGGTTTCATGAACTTATGTCATAACCACTGTGAATTAATATGCAAAGCTCAAAGGATCACTTGACATTCCTGGTGACAGAGGAATATCTCACCTCAGCCTCCCAATCAGCCAAGTGTACATGCTGCATAGACAGCTGAGAAAAATTATGTATTTTATATTTTGTGTATCCTGATCTTTAATAATTAGAACAACTAATCACTAGGAAATTTATGGATTCCAAAATTGAAATGCAAGTGAGCTGATGCATAGCCACCAAAGCGCATGAGTGGTAACTCACAATGATGAAAACCAATTCTTAACTAATAAATACCTCTCATTTTTATATAATAATGTTAAAATGCTATTTGTATTTGTTACATTTAATCCTTTCACTAAATTAGAGAATTATATTGTAGGGACATTTCAAATATTCATAAGTACTTGCTTAATGGAAATAACTTTTGATAAATTTACCTGCCAATAATGATGTTTCCTGATTCCGTGTTGAGTTTTCAGTTGGTACAAAATCTTGCTTTTCAATGGAAGCCTACATGGGTTTGGAATAAGATGTTTAATGACTCATCTTTATGTCATATATTCAGAAGTTAAGGATACAGAACAAAATGTAAATTATTACCTTTAATTCAGGATATTCAGTGGGAAAGCCTGAAAAAAACAGAGTCATATGTTAATTGCATCTTAACATGACAGGATCTATTAAAATTCCACACAGAATTAGCATGGAAAACAATTGTCATACTTATTATTGGGAATATTTCTTTTAAGACTAGCGTTTGGTTTATCTTCAGTTTGCTCTGTTATGGTCTGATTAAGACATCAACAAAGTAAAAATCAAGTACAAAATGAGGTTTTAACTTTAACTAAAGGAAACTATTTTTAAGGTGAGATGATTTCAGTGAGCCCAGCTAAATGGAAAAGACTCTGAGAGTAATACCTATGTTTCATTCCTAACTGATGCAGGGAAAGGTGACCTCTGTTATGAGACGGCATTATTTAACCCAGACAACAAGCAGTATGACACAGCATATATCACCAGTCAAACATTTCAGAATGAGAAACTGTTCTCTCCAAACTATTAATTTGGGAAGCAGAACACAGTCATAAAATCCAGGGAAACACTCAAGTCTTTCCTGTTGTTGTTAACCAATTTGATTAACCTGTATAGTAACAATAAGAATAATGACACAGAAAACATTCCTCCTTTGTTCATATGTATGGGTTATTATTATTCCTTCTCCACTCTGGATACAATACTCTACATTTTTCAATAAATATTTCTCAGAAGATTTGAGAACCTAAAACATAATACAATCCCATAATAAGTTAATAGTAATAAAATGTTATTATCAAATAAAAATAAACTGATCTTTCACAAAATAATTAGCAGTTACTGATCAGTTATTTTCACAGTCCTTATAACAATCAATATAATGTACAATCCTAGTATGGTTTTTTTTCCCCAAAATTGCATTGGTGTGTTTGTTATATTGTATGATTAACCAATTTGCTTCAAAATTATTTTCTGAGTCACTGGGATTTAAAATGCATAAAAATGTGTCAGGGATGAGTGGGCCTTCAGAAGAAATCCTGATTTGACTCCTAGAGACAGAGTTTAGAAAGACTGAGGAAAGATGCAGGGTACAAAAAGCTAGAGCAAAGAAGTATGAAATAACACAGATGTCAGTCTAAAGACAGCAGTGATTGAGGGGTTCATGACCTGCTGTTTAGTAGAATCACTGAAGCGGTACTCGGCCATGGTCAGAAAAAGCTATAAATATAGTATTAAGCAGGAGTCAGTTGATGATGCCCTACCCATGTGAAGCTTTAAACTTATGAAGTGCAATCCTAAGGTGCATGGACGCCCATGTTTGAAACTGTACTTCACATTAATCTTATCTTCCTACATAGCTAATACCCTTCCATCTCTGAAATAGTGATTTACGTTCACGGTCCCTATGCAGCTTGCCAAAGTCAAGCACTCAGTCTAAAACAGTATAACTTAAATATATAGTAGGCTGATTTGTGGGTGGATAGGAGAATAACTCATTTTCTCTGTCTTAAATAAGCCTTGTCAGATTGATTTTTAAAATTTGTGTGTGTGTGTGTGTGTGTGTGTGTGTGTGTGTGTGTGTGTAGGGGTGTGGATGTGTAGATGTAGAATAAGTAGATGTGTGTTTTCTATTAGCTTCTTAGCTTCCACCTCATTGACACAAGGTTACTCTTTCCCTTTTAGCTGCACAGCACACCAGAGGTTAGTTGGCCTGTAAACTATGGGTTGATTCTCCCGTCTCTCCCTCCAGTTTTGCTGCAGGTGTTCCCCCACCTTTTCACATCGGTTTTGGAGATACACCTCATATTGTCATGCTTGAGTAGCAAATGCTATATTATATGAGAAATATTACTGAGCCTCTCAAATGGATTTTTTAAAAAAAAATATATATATATATATATATATATATATATATATATATATATATATTAAAGTTCTTACCTTTCTCTTGGCCAATTATGACATTTCCTCCTCTTTCATCTTTAGGCATGGGTAACTGTGCAATGCTCCTTGGTTGAGACTCCTTAAACACATTTTTAAACCATTGTCAGTAATTAGTTGCATGAAGATTCCCTAATCTTTAAGTTCTCAAGACTTAATTTCTATTTTAAAATTAATTATTTTAAAAATAAAACTAGCATGAGTGGAAAGATAATTTTAATGAAGGTAGAGGAAGGAAGGAAGAAAAAAGTAGGGAAGGAAGGAGGGAAGGAAAAAGGAAGGAAGAAGAAAGGAGGGAAGGAATGAAAGAGGGAAGACATGCACATCATTAGAAAAATTCATATTTAAAGAAAAAGACTTGAGTTAAGTCCCCACAGCTATTTATTGAATATTTACAAAGATTTTATGTAACCATGACTGCATATCTTATGTTTCAAAACCATTTATATTGATAATATCAATGAGGAAGCAGATGTACAGGTCTCTTAGCCACTTATGATATTTTCTCTTCCTTGCATTTTCCTATGAATAGATATGTCACTTAAATATATATTTTTGAAAGTAGTGTTTAAAATTATTTACATAGAGATCACCAAACCCTTTCCAAAATGGTGTCTCAATTACTAATTTTTAAATTAATTATAATACTGACAATAAAAGGCATGAATAAAAATGAAATATTATCAAATATGTTTTCTTAATAATTTCTAGGTTTGCTCTTCACAGTTTCCATGCATGTACACTAATCGTGGAGATCCAGAGGATTTATATTCAGAGTCTATAAAAAAAGCCAGTATGCATGCTTTAATGAGGGACGAACTTCAGGAGACCAATATATTATTCCCTTGAAAAATGATAAAAGATTTTTACAATTTAGGGGAAATTTTGCTTTATGATATCACTGTTGATGTAAAACATTTCCAAAGACAAGAATGTTTTGTACTATGAAAAGGCTTTGAAGTACATTATGGTGAGTGTAATGGGGCCTTGTAAGTGCTTCCCCATTTAGGTGTTCTGAGCAAAAATTTATGAAGAAGAAAATTAGTGCCACAGAGTAATAAATTGATATGGAATTTTTCCCATAGGTTGTCTAAATAAAGGCAAAAATATTAGCTATCATACATGGTTGTTCCCCAATTAAAAGAGAACTTCAGAAACATGGCAAACCTCACCAAGAATGAACACATACAAACTTGTTACCTCTGTGAAATGTTAGAGGTTCTTACTTGTGCAATTTATTTTCATATAATATGAGAAATGAAATGGTTACAGTGATGGTTCTATTACCCTGTGCTTCCTGGATAATTCAGGATGTTACATCTCAGCCAGTGAATAGACGTGATCTGTGCTCTTCTCCCACAGGATTTCCACACAGACTTCCAGCAGCTCCCTCTCCCTCCTCCCATTCACATTCAGAAAGCCTTTTCTCTGAGTGCAGGTTCTGTCCCCAGCACCATACTCACACTTGAAACGTGCTCCAACCAGACAGTATGTGGATTCTCCACCTGGAACTCAAATGTTATTTTCTCATTACTTGTGTTGCTGTTGAAATACTGCCTATATACTATACGACACATTTTACATTTGGCAGCCTTATACATATTTAATCCTGAAAACCCACAAATTATTCAAGAAGAAAGCAAGTAAAATATATGCAGAGATGCCTCTGGTACTACATGGTCTATCCCATTAGCATATTCTTTTATGGTTTTATACAAACTAGAAACCTGCATGGTAGCATATATTCATGTGTTCCTTATCCATTCTGTACAGTCCTGACATATTCTAACACCAAGCGAAGTTAGGAGTAATATGTGTTATTATGTTTGCTGAGTCTCTTCCTTGAAACAAAGACAAAAAATAAGTTTGAAACTTATTCTTTGGAGGATAACACCAAAAGTCACATTCTGTAATTTATTATTCTCCTTCTAGGTAATATGACTTCTAGAACTATAAGTCCCAGGCTCTCACATAACAAAGACACTGACTACAACTAGAGAAGCAAATGATGAACGGAAACTTTAAGCTGTGTAATACTGATAATATAAATAATATATAATAATAATTATATAAGCAATAAATAATATATATTTTGAGTCACTAAGATAATAACTCTTTAGCATGAATCAAATTCAGGAGAGATTGTTGTTATATTGCTCAAAATTTTAATTTCTTATACATTTATACATTTCAAATGAACTGCCTTTAACATGTGAATACAATAAAGGACTGAAGCACATACACACACACACACACACACACACACACACACACACATACACAGATCCAAGGATAAGGCTTATCTTCTATCACTGTCGATTCTAAAACTAGTGTATTGCCTAACTACATAGTTGAGATTAAACAGTAAATCACAGTCACCCGATTCTCAATAGAAGTCAAAAGCAATTTCGTATGATCTATGGGTTCAATGTTTGCTAGTGAAAATCTTACAAAGAGAATCCATTTAAATACTTAGTTACCTCTGAATGTTCCTCTTCACTATAATCAAGCCACTCTTGCTCTTCCTCTGATGACAAGTTTTCATCTGGTTCTGACAAATATATATAATTAGTGAAAATAAACTATATAGATAGTTTGACAAAATGGTAGGCCTTCTAATAATATAGAGAGAAATGCTAATAATTAGCCACAATCCAAAATGACTCATTCATTCCTAATTTAGAAACTTTTATGTAGGCACACCACTGGGGGAGAAAGATTCTATCAATCATCACACAGCTACAAACCCTGCTACAACAGTGACTGGCCTGTATGATGTACTGGTACAGTAGTGTCACAAATGTAATGAGATTAGCCAGCCACTTTTTTGAATTGGGGTTAAGCCCCACTCCATGAAATGGAACTGTTAATGAGTCCAAGAAACAAGGGTTAGATAAGTCATGAGTCTAAGGGAAAATGCTACTGCTACTGTTCTAGTAAAGGAACGTGCAATAAAATGACTCCTGATAACATAGTGGCATAACCACAGGTCAGTGCCTCGCTCAGCCCTAGTTAGAAAAGCTTCTTCTTTATAGTAGATGACACCAACCCAGAGACCCATACTAGACAATGAGCAGAGTGAGAGGTATTGGAGCACTCAGTCCCAAATGGGATGTCTTAAATCAAACCTCTCCCGCTCAGAGTTCAGGGATCTATGCACAAAAAGATATAGAAAAATTATAATTAGAAGAGCCAGGAGTGGTGAGTGACTCCAAAGAAATATCTTCCAGATATGACAGAACTGATACACAGATGCCCTCACAGAGACTGTGACAATATGCACAAGACCTGCACAGATTCAGACCAGACAAAATCCCAGCACTGAAAGATTAAGTGGACACAAAATTCCACCCCTAACCAAGAAGCTATTTGCAGCTGATACCTTCTGACAAAGGGAAAATCAGTCACTCAAATGGAGTGACAACCATACTCTAGGGCAAATTCCATGCCCAAGAGTAGTTGGTCAGTACAAAATAAACTCCATATTTTTCAACGTGTGCTTTTTTTGTTTGTTTTGTTTTTTTTAATTTGGTGTGGTTTTATTTGGCAACTTTTTTTGTCTTATGGATTTTCCTAATTTGTTTATTTTGATCTCTCTCTCTCTCTCTCTCTCTCTCTCTCTCTCTCTGTGTGTGTGTGTGTGTGTGTGTGTGTGTGTGTGTGTGTGTGTGTGTTGTTTTAATTTTGAGGAAATGAGAACAGAAAGTTGGGTGGGTAGAGAGGTGGGAGAGATCTGAGAAGATGGGGGAGAAGAAATACACTAATCTTCACCTCTTCATTTTAAGGCAATATGTATATTTGAAAATAAGGTACATTTTGCTGTAGACATCAGAAAGATAGATTTTGTTTCTTAATCCATAAGCTAACCTGTGTCTTTTGATTGGAGAATTGAGTCCACGGAAATTTGAAGTTATTTTTGAAAGGTATGTGTTGTTTGCTAACTGTAGTTGTCATCGTTGCTAATGTTGTTGTTTGATGTTTGTGTTCTTAATCCTACACTAACTTAGGAAACGCAAATTATTCTAAGTTTTAAAAATTTCAATGCGCTCATTGATAAGTGGTTATTAGCCCAAAAGCTTGGAATACCCAAGATACAATTCACAGACCACATGAAGCTCAAGAAGAAGAAAGACCAAAGTGTGGATGCTTCAGTCCTTCTTAGAAGGGGGAACAAAATACTCACAGGAGGAAATACGGAGATGAAGTATGGTGCAGAGACTGAAAGAAAAGCCATCCAGAGACTGCCCCATCTGGGGATCCATCCCATATACAGTCACCAAACCCAGACACTACTGCAGATGCCAGGAAGTGCTTGCTGACAGGATCCTGATATCGCTGTCCCCTGAGAGGCTCTGCCAGAGCCTGACATACAGAGGCAGATGCTTGCAGCCAACCATTGGACTGAGCACAGGGTCCCCAATGGAGGAGTTAGAGAAAGGACTGAAGGAGCTGAGGGGATTTGTAACCCCATAAGAACAACAACAATATTAACCAACCAGACTCACACACACACACACACCCAGAGCTCCCAGGGACTAAACCACCAACCAAAGAGTACACATGGAGGGACCCATGGCTCCAGCTGTATATGTAGCAGAGGATGGCCTTGTCAGACATGAATGGGAGGAGGAGCCCTTGGTCCTATGAAAGAAGGCTCGATGCCCCAGTGTAGGAGAATGACAGGGCTGGCAGGCGGGAGTGTGTGGGTGAGTGGGGAAACACTCTCATAGAAGCAGGTAAAGGGGAAGTGGGATTGGAGGTTCCAGAGGGGAAACTGGGAAAAGGGGGTAACATTTGAAATGTAAATAAAGAAAAATATCCAATTAAAAAAATGAATAAACCAACAGTAGCACAACTGAAACATGAGAAAAATAAAATGGTGTCACACTGGATGCTGCTTTCTATGTGCCCTAGTTTGCTGCCTGTTACTGTGACCGAGCAACCTTGGAGGAGGGACATCTTCCAGCTTATACTTTCTAGTCTTTTGCCAAGGCAAGGACTCACGGCAGAACCTGGGAGCAGGAGCTGAAGCAAAGGCCATGGATAAAAGCTCCTTACTGGCTTGCTCAGCTTGTTTTCTCATTACAACACAGGACCATCTGAAAAGGGGTGGCGCCAATTCAGTCATTAATCAAGAAAATGCCCCTGCAGTCTTGCTTACAGGCATATCTGACAGAGGCACTTTCTCAACTGAGGCTTCCTCTTCCTCAGTAAATGTAACTTGCATAAAACTAACAAAATAATTAATCAACCAAGTTCATCAATAAACAGTATGATGGGCTACAGTTTACCTTGCTACTATGGTATGTGAGTAACATACATGTGACTTCAGGGTCATTCTCCAAACCAATCAAAATAAACAAATGAAGAAAATAGGTAATTGTGTCAATGTTGTAAGTATAAGTTCTTGAGATATTTTCTACACTAAAGAATATTAATAATAGAGGTTAATGTAAAAACTAGAAAGTATAGCACATATCATACACAGAGAGGAGGACCTATTACAGACTTGGTATCATATCTGACTAAGGATATGTACTTTAATTAATTTATACTATAAAAATAAATTCACTTATAATAATAATAAATCAATGGGTACACTGCATTTTTAAAATTGTACTATTTGAAGGTCTGATGGTGCCTTGTCTTTAATTTCAGTCCTCTAAAGGCAGGTGCACATAAACTTCTGTGGGTTCAAAGCCAGCCTGGTCTATAAAAGTTAGTTCCAGAATAGCTGTAAACACAGTAAGACCCAGTTTAACAACAACAAAAAAGCTGTATGTTAGTTCCAGCTATAGACTCCTATGATAATAGACTAGAATTCACTGATTAGACCACAAGTTATCAAGACATACTAGTCTGAATAAGGTTGAACTCTACCATATTTCTTACTGCATGTATGGCATCAAATAGACCACAGCAGATAAGTCCTGGAGGACAACACTTGGGTCTCAGAGTCTCAACATCACTATCAAGTACCTACTAATATAAACAATATTTTCATTTAGGTATGTTCAGACTTTGAAAACTCCTCAGACTTTTATACACTGCAGCTATTCCATAAGAAGCATAGTGATTCTAAAAGGGGAGTGTTAAACAACTGAGGTGTACAAGGTGAAATATTTGTGTTATAATTATAAACTTCAAAAGATTATAATAAGTTACTGAATAAACTATTTTGGGAAAAATAATGCAAATAGGAACAGTTTACTTATATCAAATTCTCACACAAAATTGAAGAGCAGAAAAGAAAAACAAAATTAGAAGACCATGCATATTTTATGTTTTGAAGTATAATTCCTAGAAAGATTGCAAAACATACCTGTGACATATGTTTTTACTTCTTTCTTTGCTGGTGCTTCACATGCAATAGTAGCTTCCTCTTTGTCCAAAGGCTATATGGGTTTTAAATCGAGACATTTAATAACTGTGTTGGGGCTGGATAAGTGGCTCAGTGGCATTTGCTGCTCAACTGAGAACCAGAGCTGGGAATCTGACACATGTGTAACAAGCCAAGTAGTCACTAAACACATGTAAATTCGAAGGGATCCAGTGCCCTTTTGTGGCCTCAATACATGTGCATAGGCATATTACGATTATGTACATGTATGCATACACTCAGGTGGGTATACAAACATAAATACATCTTTTTTAAATTGGCAGTTGCTTATTCTGAATAGTATGAATTTAATGATGCAAGTTAAAAATTGAAAACTTATTACCTTCAATTGAACATATCCTTCAGGAAAGTCTAAAAAAGACAGAGACATAATTGGATGTAAACATGATAAAGTCAAACATACTTTCAAACAGAATTACTAGAAAAAGTATTCTTGATGGTTAGCTTTCAAAATATAAATTTTGGTTTGGGCGAGGGGCACATCTTTTGTTTTTCTCTTCTAATTGAATAAAAACCTAATTTTTAAGTGTTGGAAAGCAAAGTGAGACTATAGTTATGGGGTGCTATCATAACTTAAAAAAATAAATTCAGCTCTGAATGTAGAAAGTCACAGAATGACTCTTTAAGAAGATGTTTTAGTATCAGCCATGCCAGTAATGAAAAAGAATTGACCAAGTTCTCCATGTGTGATAGTTTGGAAGCTCAAAGAAGCCCCAGTGTTTAGAGAATAGCAGAGTCATTGCAACAGAGTTTCTGAGTCAATCACTTTGGATACACTCATGAAAACTTGATAATATACAGAACTGTTCATTTTTGCCTGTGCGTGGACTATTTTTTAGCACGGTATTTCTGGGCTTCCTCTAGTTTTCCCATCTTAAAAATTCATACTGAGTACTTTGGAAATGGTGTGTGAACCTAAGCCACATGGTTGGAATAAGACGTTTTAGTGCTGAAGGACTATCAATGTTTAAATCAACCCAAGTTTTACAGGAGACCTGATTAGTAACGGGCTACATACAAAGTATAAGCTGTATTTACACAAGACACACTCTTGCTATTGCAAAATGGAAGCAATGTGTGCTACACTTTTAAAATGTGATTAGTTGTATGTATCTCGTAAGTTACCACTGGGTCATATGAACAACCCCCTTGTCCATAAATAGCTGTCATCACAATGATGTCCACACTTCTTTCACATGTATCCCACTAAAGGCAGAAGGTTGATGTATCCATGGCCTTTGCTACCTCCAAGTTACTGAGTGGAGAACTGAGGGCCTGCCACTCACCACAGTTTTCCCATTCACTTTCCTCTAACAATCTATAGAGGAAAATATTTCAGACTTTAATTTAAAGGAAAGTATATGAATTTCCTGTGAAATAGGTTGAGGTCCCCCAAGCTCCTCATCTGTGACTCTGAATGCACGTGGGCTTTGAATTTCTACTTTGCTCCCTCCACCTGGTTGGCTCTTCTAACAAAACATCTCCACACCATTCACCTTTTTCCTTTCCATTTTGACATTTTAAATGGATAAGTCTGACAACTTCTCTTCCTCTCAATTCAACAATAGAAACCTCAGACTATGGAATCAAACCTCATGAGAAATTAGAGATTATTGTTCAAGACATGGACAAGTTATTTTGTTATTTTCCTCTCTGTTATTTTCCACTGGTCAGAGAACAGAGAGAAAGGATAGTAAAATCTAGGCTCTCCTCTGCCCCTGATGTGCTCTGACTCACACCCCACTGGTTGTTTGTGACATTTCATTACAAAGGTGTCTGTACATTAGTCACTATGATTCAGTTTGGAGCTCTGGCAGCATCTGCACCATCTGACAACTTCAAAAGGAGGACCAGAGCTTCTTATCACAATTCATATCCCTCTCAACGAACCACCTATGAAAGCTGTAGAAATTCATATCACTATGAAGTCATTCCATATTCCAATAATACAACTTAATTTGTTTTAAAACCTAAAACCTAAAGTTATTTCTCCCATAAGGTCTCCCAAATTGAACTGACATAAGACACCATAACCCTTAGAATAGGCTTTTTTTTTTTTTTTTGGTTTTTTTCGAGACAGGGTTTCTCTGTATAGCCCTGGCTGTCCTGGAACTCACTCTGTAGACCAGGCTGGCCTCGAACTCAGAAATCCTCCTGCCTCTGCCTCCCAAGTGCTGGGATTAAAGGCGTGCGCCACCACCGCCCGGCTAGAATAGGCTTTTGCCATTTCTGAACACTGTACATATAAACTCACAGAGACTCTGACAGAATGCATTACACAAAAATTTAGCACTGAGAAGGTAAAGTGAATACAAAGTCCCACCCCTAACTAAGGAGGCATTTGCAATTGTTTTTGCTGAAAGAGGCAAATTAGTTTTCTTCTTGGCAAGGGCCTGGGTGTGTCAAGTTCACTCCAGGAGAACCCTGATGCCCAGAAATAGTTGACCAATGCATAAAGGGTTCCATGGGTTTTCTTTTTCTTTTTGTTGTTTTATATGGTGTGTGTGTGTGTGTGTGTGTGTGTGTGTGTGTGTGTGTCCCCATTTTTGTTATGGTTTGCTGGGTTTTACCTTTGAGGTTTTTGTTTTGCAATTTGTATTTTTGAGAGATGAAAGGAACATGGGTGAGCATGGAGGCTGGGAGAATCTGAGAGGGCTTAGGGGTAAGAAAATATGATAGAATATATTGTATGATAATTTTGAAAATGATTTGTTTAAATGTAATACAAAATAAGGAATTCTGTCATTCTTCAACACAGTAATAAATAACCCATGTTTTCTTGTACCTGATGTTCTTACCTTTCTCTTCTATGGTACCACTAAGAAAGTATCAACACTGTGTGTAATGAAAATTATTCAAATGGATGGCTTACCCCATGCTCAGGCCTCTCTGTTGTAAATGAAATGCAAACATTTATGTCCAGGCTGGCTTTAATCCGTCCAGTTACACAGAATTTATACACTCAAGTTTGCACACTAGTCTTCCCATGTATCTGATACTATTATTCATTTTCAAAAGTTTTCTTGCACATTGTTTTCTATATACTATTGCTTTATTTCTCTTTATTTCTTATACTCTTACTTCTTAACATTTTAATTACACCGATTTACTTTGAATGTGTATGTGTGTGAATATCGTGTGCTGTGGGGTGAGTGTGGAGATCACACTCACCACGGCCAGCATTCGGTCTTCTTCCCACCATGGGAGTTCCTGGGTCTCAGTCAGTTCACCAGTCTTTACAGCCAGTGCCTCAGTTTACTGAGCCATATTTCCTGTCTATCTTAATCTTCACTACTGTTTCTTATCCCCTAAAGTCCTCATATGAAAAAGAAAACTCATAATGTAACTCAGTGTATTCTCACTGATCAATTTAACCTGCTCTGAAAATGTAAGACATAATTTATTGCCACTGAAAAGATCTGATTCCTTAATAATTATTTCAAAAAATTTCCTTTCACTGGGAAGATAGCTCAGCATTCCTTGTAAACAAGCATATTGTCAAGTAATATTTACAGATAGGTAGACTCCTTACCTTCTTCCTCATCTTGGATGCTGCTGTCATACCTTTGATCTTCAGCCAAAAAGAAATTGCCAATGCCCTTTTGTCAAAGTTGTTCAAAGATATAATGTTAAAATTATTATCAGTAATGAGTTGCACAGAGTTAGAAATCACTTTCTCAGAAACTATCTCAATTGTCTATTTTTAAAATAATTCTGTTGAAACTAAAAGAAGCAAAATTGAAAACCTAAATTTTAGTAGATTCTCAAAGATATTTTCTAAGCACTATTAATCTTACTGGGTCTCCGATTACAAAAATTGACAATGGCCGGGCGGTGGTGGCACATGCCTTTAATCCCAGCACTTGGGAGGCAGAGGCAGGCGGATTTCTGAGTTCGAGGCCAGCCTGGTCTACCGAGTGAGTTCCAGGACAGCCAGGGCTACACAGAGAAACCCTGTCTCGAAAAACCAAAAAAAAAAAAAAAAAATTGACAATGGAATTTCAGAGGAGAAGCATGCATATGCAATAAACAAGCCAGTGTTTATAATTAAACAAGGAATTAATCTCAGAATATCAGTTATTTTCATTCCTCACAAAATTACAGTTTGTTAAATCTGTATATTATCAAATTATGATATATGTGCCAACTGTACAATGCCATTACTTACAGTTCAAATGGCATCAATGTTTTTAATATCTAAAGAAGAAATATGAAGTTGGTTCAGAAAAGACTTTGTGGCAGTACCTCCATTTGTGATTGAAGTATTAACCATTTGGGCACATTTTTTTACTGATGAGAAAGCTACTTGCAAAAAAATTACTGATGTTAAATTTTTGTTAGGTTATGATTAAGTAAAAACATATAAACAGACCACCTATAGATTTTTACAAGCAAAACCGAACTACAAAACTACAGCAGTCTTTAATATGATGAAGAGGAACATGGTTTTCACTAAGCATGAATAAGGTGCAAGCTGCTTATTTACACTCGGTGTTGTCTGTGCAACGTGAGAATCAAAATAAGAACTGTGAAGGTAATATTCCATCCTGCTTTGGTGAGAACCACAAAGTTCCAAACTAAGTGACATATAGATATAGACCACTGCTCTCTCAGCTCACATGCCCTCTTGCCTAGAGTTTGTCATGGCTCTTTTTTGTGTTTCCTTAAATAACATAGACATAATCCTCACAGTCTTCAAGATAATTTCCTTGGGGCCCATGGAAGCTCATAGAGACTAAACCAACAACCAAAGAGCATGCAGGGGCTGGACCTTGGCCCCCTACACATTTGTAGCATGTCTTCATGTGGGTCCTCTAACAACTGGAGTGGAACATGTCACTGAACCAGTTGCCTGCCCCTTTGGATCCCCTTCCCCTAACTGAACTGCCTACCTGGGACTCACTGGAAGAGGATGCTAACACCTATGGCAACTAGATGTCCCAGGGTGGGGTGGTACTCAAGGGAGGCTTCTCCTTGACTGAGGAGAGGGAGAGGGATTTGTGGGGGCAGGACTTGGAAGAGAGGAGGGATTGGGGGCCATGATATGGGAAGTAAAGTAAATGAGTGAATTAATTAATGAATGAAAAAATTACTATAAAGATAATTTCTGAGCAACCATTTCGAGTCTCACTCTGACACATGCATCAAATACAACACTCATTAACATTCTGTCGTCTATTCATGTCAACTCGTTTCTTAGTGAGGAATTCCACACATGATGTTCATTAACTATTTTGACAGTTGTGCCCATACACTGTAGGATATAAATTCATCCGCTGTGTTCCGCATTTAACAGCTTAGTGCTGGGACTAGAAGTTATTCACCATAAAATGTCAGCAGGAAACAAAGCACCATTTGCTGCATCTCAATAGCATATTCTGCTAAAATTATAAGTTATATAAGTTATAAATCTATAAGTTATAACATATAAGTTATAAATCTATACGGTGGCATGCATTTGTGGAATTATTCGGGGCTATCTACAGCCACTATATGTTGTAATGACAGGTAAAGTCGGTGCACTGCAGTACTATATATGATGAATTTCTTTACGGCAATTTTTTAAATTTGCTTGAGGAACACCAAAATCTCCACTCTGGAAGGAATCACTGTCTTTATAGGTAACGGTATTAATTATACACGTCTATTCTCAGAGACAAATAAGGACACGTGTGACTAAAATAACTAATTGAAGCTTTTTCCTTGGCAGTCCTAATGGGCAACATCAAACTTTGAATCACGACAAAGTTTAGGTCTCTAGAATGAATCAAATTCTGAGGTTATGACTCTGACATTGTTCATCATTTCTACGACATAATCATGTCTCAAATGTGGTGTGACTTTTTAAATATCAAAAATAACAAAAAATATTTTTAAGAATCTAAAAGTATACTTTAACTTAACTTACACCAGTCTGCTTAGGTACTTAGGAGAGTGTTAAAACTGAAAATTAAATAATAATCCATTGGTTCTCCAAGACAAGGAGAATGGTACTTTCATATGGTTCCTGGTACATTGTTTACCAAAAAAAAAAAAAAAAAAAAAAAAAAAAAAAAAATTCTTTAAAGGTTTTAACTCAAATATGCATGTACCTGTCTTTGCATATTTCTGCTATCACACCATTCTTGTTCTCCTTTTGATACGTTTGTAGTTGGTTCTGCTGTAATATAATTAGTTTAAAAGATATTTAAAAGTTTTATAAAAATGACAATTTTACAACCCATCCCAGTGGACACACCTACAAAAGAGTTCCACTCCTAAGGCTCAGGGAACATTGCAGGAGGGGTGGGAAAATGGTAAGAGCCTCAGGACCAGAAGCTGTGCTGTGAGACTGTGTCTTGTCATCAGATTCCACATCAACATGGCTGCCCAAATATGAATTGAGCAAGGATGACACCACTGAACCTGCCAAGCTGGAGAGAGGAAAGCCATCAACCCTACACAAAGCACTACAGGCAATGAGGAAAGCTCAAGTAGGACAGATGGTTTTCCTGAGGGTAGGGCACACCAGTTAGTGGTCCAGAACTAAGTGGTCAGCCCTGAAAACATACATACAAGTCATAAATATCATTATACAGACCAAACATATTCATATATGTATATGCATGCAATACCAATTAGTGAGAAACGGAACTATAAAACTGAAGGGAAACAGGGATTTTGGAGGAAGCTAAAGGAGAAATGTTATAATTATGATCTCAAAAGTAAAATAAAATTTAAAATTCTAATATATATTTACAAATGAAGAACATATGTGCAAACACCAAAAGTCTCAATACATAGTATAGACAGAGGGTAGAAGTTGTCATCTTCAAGTTGTGCACAAATTTCATGGAACTATGCACATATTCCACTAACCATAAAAGAGCACACTTTTACAAGTAATGAAAAGCCCATGGAATCAAAGAATTCACCCTGGATACTGTTCTCTGCCTTGTCAAAATAACACAGTAAGCACCAGTAGGCATTTTGTGCAGTTGTTAGACTTACCTTTCCATATCATGTTCTATAAAAACCTTACTTTATCACTACCATACAAAACTACTATGTCCAGATTTTGACAAAGTTACTTTCTTCTTCTAAAATACAAAGTATACAAAAATACAAAATATAAAGTCTTCCTTGATATGCTTCTCTCTTTCTAGATGAAAATGTGTTGTTTTCCTTAAGGCTACCTTAGACTTTGTTGATTGCAACATTTCCTTACAATTAATATAAAATGTGGCTTCACATACCAGACCATCTTGCTCCTGAACTTGGTAAAAATTTTTGACTTAAATGTTGTCAACTCTATCTTGACATAATTTTTATTCAATGATTATTTATTGAATGCCTACCCTTGTAATTGATAATATTTAAGCAAATGTTTCAGAGAAAGACTTTTGGAAATAATGGCTGACTGGAATCCTACATAGTGGCTTAAGCACACAAAGGAATCCTGCATAGGACCACCAGCCTGGGAGCACACAGGGAGGGACCCATGGCTCCAGCTGTATATGTACGGGGAGGAAGGCCTTGTCGGGCATAGGTGGGAAGAAAGTGAAGTCCAGTGAAGGCTGGATGCCCGAGAGTGGGAGAATTTGAGGGCAGGGAGGTGGGAGTGGGAGGGTGAATGGGGGCACATCCTCATAGAAGCAGGAGGAGGGGGGATGGGATGGGGTTCCTGGGTGGGGGGTAATGGGAAAAGGGAATAACATCTGAAATGTAAATAAAATATCCAATTAAAACAGGCAAAAAGAAAAAGAAAAATTATATAAAAGATAATTAAATGAATTTGAATTTTGAGTTTGTGTGGCCTATTATTAGACCAGCTATAATACAGGATGTTTCTACGTGTTAGGAAAATACAGCTTATCAAGTTATGCTATATGAATTCTTGCTATGGACCTTCTACCATAACAGACAAACGGCACTGAAATCAATCAGTATGAAAATCGGTAGATGCAGATAATCAAAAGGCTGCATATCTAAGTTCAACAAACGAATGTAGTTGGTACTTCAAATGTGCAGGAATATGTTACGTACACCCTGGGTTGCCCCATACTCCTGGTTTCATAGGAAGTGCATTGTGCAACATCCCAGACAGCTGAGCACATATGTGAAGCACTGCAACCCCACTCCAGCAACACAAATTATTTCATTGACACCAGATCCTTCTATGAAATTATAGGAACAAAGGCATAAAAAAGAGAAGAAAATCGTTTCAAATATTTTGAACTACTTAGTTCATAAATTATGGCAAAATTCACCTGTGAGGAAGGATTTCACTGTCTTTGTTGCTGATACTTTGTTTGGAGAAGAATCTTCTTCGGTTGAAGGCTGTACGGACTTAGATAGAAAATACAGTAGTTCATAAATCTCATGCAATGAAGTTAATAATTCAAGACAAAAATATTAGATGGATTACCTTCCACTGAAGTTGTTCAGAGCAATCTATAATGCCAAAGAGACATATGATCAATTATGCATAAATATGATAGAATCTTCTCTACTTTTGTGTAAGATTAGTATTAAAAAGTAATCTTCGTGTTTATCTTTTGAAATGGTTACTTTAAGTTTTGATCTTGATAGGATTTTAGTTTGCTTGCTCTGTCTTAGTTTAGTTATGAACATTGGTATAAATCCCCTCAAAACCCCATTACTACAGCATAAACTAAGTATTTTCTTATTAAAGAAAGTTTTCTGCATTGATAGGGTTAGACATTCACTTACAGATGATGGTACATGGGAACATTCTGTATCAACATACACATGCACATGTTTTGTTTTGAAGACTGCATTTCTATATTTTTCTTCTCTTGTTTACACATCCTAAGTATTTCAGTTTACTATTCAGGAGGTGTGTGAACCTATGCTCCAAATAATTCACAAGAAGTACTAAAAATAGAGTTGTCCAAAGAAAAACTACAAGTTTCATTTTAATATTTGAATGTGATGAAGTCTCTCATTTCTTAATCACTTGCTGTAAGTTTATGTTTTCCTTCTACGTTATGACAATGTGCATGTATTTTTGTCAAAGTATACTCTGGATAAGTAGCCTTTAAACTTTCCTCTTATGTTCTTTTGAAGGTCAAAGTTCTGTTCCTCTCTGTGACTGCATTTGTACAACTATGAGATAAGCCTTCTTGAAATACTTAGATACAATGAAATTATTAACCCACACACCACACAGAATTAATTAATTAATTGTTGTCTGCCCTCACTGTGTTCCTTTCCCTTTGGCTCAGAAAGAAGAGCAACATTTAGGCTTTCCTTTACTTCTGTTGTAATGTGAACTGTTACACAAGAGACCCTTTTAATTCCTTAGAGAGGAGTTAATGCAATTGAATTTTGAATATGAAATGTTCCTCATAGCCTTGTGTTTTTAAACACTTAAGAGACACTGGTTTTTGGAAGGTTATTGACTGTTTAGCAAGGGGAGCCTTGCTAGAGGAAGGCTTTGAGGTTTGATATCCAGATCTCACATCCCATTCTCTCTTTCTCCTCCTATCAGGATTAGCCAGGTTCCTCTTCCTGCCAATGTGTCTTCTTTTCCTGTTTCCATGTCCCTCTCACTGTGATTTACTCTACTCCTCTGGCATTAGAAGCCCAAAACAAATCCTTTCTCCCTTAAGTTGTTTTCAACTGGATACTTCCTCACGATAACAGAAAAGAAATTAATACAGAAATTGGTACCCAGAGTGAGCTCATTGCTGTGGTAAACCTATGTGATTTGGGGGCTTGGCTTTTGTTTTGTGGGGTAAATGTGGATGATTTTTTTTAACTTAAGGAAGAAAAGTCATTGAATATTGTAAACGGAGCCCAATATGCTACTCTGGTAAAAATTCAGAAGACAGTGATGCTGAGAAGAACTTGGGCAGAGAGACATGGCTCGTGGGGTATTTGAGGTGAAAAAGAACCATATCAGAAACTGGTATAAAAGCCATTTGTGTGATACCTTGACAAAGGGTTTATCAGCCTTCTTCCAGTAACCTGAGAATTGTCAAGAAGCTAAACTAAAAAATAATGAACTAATTTCTTTTGTAGAGGAAACTTTAAGACACATTGCTACTCTTATACATGTCTCTAATGAAAGATGGCAATAAGTGAGGCACAACAAACTTTAACAATATATTATTTTGGAAAGGAAAAGACCACAAAAATGTCTACAGTTGTAGCCCAGTGAGTGAGTGAGGAAGGAAGGAAGGAAGGAAGGAAGAAAGAAAGAAAGAAAGAAAGAAAGAAAGAAAGAAAGAAAGAAGCAGAAGCAGAAGCAGAAGCAGAAGCAGAAGCAGAAGCAGAAGCAGAAGCAGAAGCAGAAGCAGAAGCAGAAGCAGAAGCAGAAGAAGAAGAAGAAGAAGAAGAAGAAGAAGAAGAAGAAGAAGAAGAAGAAGAAGAAGAAGAAGAAGAAGAAGAAAAGGGGTTACAATTGTTAAAGATATTACAGTCCTTTAAAAGAAGCCTTATAAGAAACTAGGCTAATTTCAAATTGACAATGACCCTCCACCTCTGCCCTCTTGAGGGCTGGGATTACAGGCCTGTACCACCACATCAAATTCAAATAATTTTTTTTATAAAATAAAGTGGTTTACCTTCCTCTTGGCTTTCTGCAGAATTTTCTCTACTTTCATCATTATCCATGGATAAATAGCCAATGTCCTTTGGTTGAGGTCCTTTGAACGCAGCCTGCTAAAATTAGCATCAGTAATGAGCTACCTAGACATCTTCCCTTTCCTATCCTTTACTGTTTTAAGGACATTATTTACAATACAACTGGAAACTAGTGAAAATTAAGAAGAGGAATAAATCCCTTACATGTGTCTTCCAAATACAGACTACATTGTATTTTCTTAGGATCTCTGACTGTGTAAACTGGCCAGGGAAGTCCAAGGAAAGATAGTAAGGGACAGAAGGGTATCAAGGTGCATGCTTGAATGAACAATTAGTTTCTGAATACCTAAATATTATTTGCTCCTCAGAAAACTGTGAGGGCCTTTACAATAATCATTTTTAATCTATTAGGGGAATTTGCAATAGCACTGTGATAAATGTTTGAAACCTTTCCAATGGCATAAGTGTCTAAAAAAGAAACCTATGAGGCTTCATAGGGCATGATGTTGAATACAAACAAAATGCTGTCATAGAGGCTCCCTTTGGGATTAAAGACATAAATATTTTATAATAATTTTTTCCTATGAAAATAATCAATTGTATAAAATGGTAAAAATGTGAAAAAAAACTATTTAGGATATATTTGAGTAACATGTAAATACTACTCAAGATAGTATATGCATGCCTTTCACATTAAAAAAATACAAAAAATATAACAAGCATTAATTAAAAGTAGAGGTATAAAATCATTTCTTCTAGGTGCATAAAACATGCCAGTTTCTTATTTACTATTTACAGCCAGACTTCCCTGGCTAGTTTACTTTTGATATATTGTAAGCTGTAAGGGAACCATGACAATGGTACTATTTCTTCAAGCTTCCCAGGCAGTGCAGAATCTTGAGTTCCAGTTGGGTTATAGATGTGACCCACTGTTGTCTTTTTTCTCGTGTTATCTGATGCCATTCCCCATAATCCCTTCTTTGTCCTTTTGTCTGCAACATCAGTTACATCACAAAAATGTTATTGGAATAATTTTTTCCTGTCATTACCACACCAACTTAAATTCAAACCCTTTCAACTTAACATTACACAGTCTCTTCACATAAAACATCCATATCATTTTCCTATTGTTTGTTGTTTGCTCTTAAGACTACTGTCTTCTACCATATTCCTATCCACACCCCGACCCTTATCTAATAGCCTGACACTTACTTAATGCTGAAAAAAAGTATCACAAATTAATTTCAAATTATTTAAAGTCCAAATAATTGAAAGTTATTCAAAGAGTCACCAAACACTTAATAGCTATATTACAGAAGCTTGAGGCTTTCAATAGTTTTGTATAAATTATAAAACCATATGGTAGCACACATATATGCTCTGTGTACTGTGCTGATTCCTGGTAGAGTTTAATGTCAAGAAAGTCAGTGGGTAGCATGTTTATCATACTATATGGTTTTATGTGTTGAAACAGATGTCAGATTTAATACACTGTAGCGAGCACAGGTTTCATTCCTGAAGGTATGGTTTTATAACATGCACTGGTGTTGCTTACTTCTCTTCTACCACAACAGATGCTGAAGATAGAGAACCAAAGGAGGAATTGAAACTTAAAGCTTTGAAATAGACAAGTGTTTCAAACATGAGTTAAAGGGAACTTTTAAATAACTGTGGATGACAATACATAAACATGAAATTAATTCAGGAGCAAGCACAGCAACATTATTCATAATTTTGCCTGTTTAGCCAAAAGTATCACAACTGATCAATTTGTTTAACATGTAAGGAGCTTCTAGGTTTGGAATGCAAAAATATGAAGAAAGTGTGGAATTAAATTCAAAGATAAGGTTTTCTTAAGCTGTGTAACTTGTAAGGTATTATATGTTTGAAAAATTCTGATAGACTAATAAAGTATTAAATTGTAATAAAAGTTTTAAAATAATTTTAAGTTTTTAAATTGTGACCTATTGACTGTCAAAAGAGCAGCCTGAAAGAACTTGGCATGTAGTAGAGTATCATTTACCAAAAATAAATTATGTTAAACAGAAATTTAAATCTAAATACATACCACTCTCTGATTCTTCTCATGGCCATAGGGGCATTTTTGATCGTCCTCTGATGTCACTTTTACAGATGATTCTGCTGACAAAACCATATAGTTTATTAGAACACACAGAAGACTTTTTGAATAATAGACAATGTGCCTATAAAATATTCAAGGTAATACAAACTGAATTTTTAACTTCTTAGTTAAAAACTTCAGTTAAAATTAAGATTCTTTGGATATTTACTGATTTAGGAAGTTCATGTAATTACAAACAGCCTCAGTATTTCACAAACACATAATCAGTAGATGATATGTTAAAGCCAGACCTACATACTAAAGCCCATTTCCAATTATTCTACCAAACATACATAAACAGAAACAAAACTAAAAAGCATGTGGCATCAAACAAAACCGCATTGAAATATATTCTCTACTTTGTAAACATAGTTTGACTGCTTAATTTGCTGTTTTCTTTAACTAATTACTATCCCTTTAAAGCCTCATTCTGTGAACACCCTGTTCATTAAATCTGAATTATTCTTTCATTTGATGCTTATACAAGCTTCTTTTTTCACTTAAGGCTCAGTGTAATATTTTAAAATTTCTTTTTTGTTGTTTTTGTATTAAGATATAATTTGCTTTCTGTAGTATGCTGGTGGCACTTTTCATCATATATCACCACTTACTCCTGGACTAGAGAGAAGGTTTAACTTCATCTTTGTACAGTCAAGTCTTTTGTTTTACTCAATGGCTGTTTATGTAGTTCTTAGTAAGAGCTGGCCCTGAAAGTTAAGTCATGAGCAAAAGTTTAATGGATGAGCTTCAGAAAAATCAAGCCTGATTTGACCCTTTAAAAGTAAGCTTAGGAAGAGTGGGGACAGGAAAGAATAAGCTCTTGAAAATCAGTAGTAAAGGATAATGATAAACAACAAATATAACTGTGTTAAAATAGGAAGAAAATAAATTGGATATTTGCAACTGTTCTGTCACATCGAGGAAGTTAAAACTGAAGGACTAGGGCAAAGGATATCAAAGATTTATGTAAACCTTAAAGATTTTTGCACATTAATATTTTTTAAAAATCCTTCCTGCTCATTATTGTAACTTGAATCATTGTAAATTTGATGGCAGGATCAATGTTAAAAGCTGTAAATGTGGTCAGTTGGTGGTGGTGCACACCTTTAATCCCAAAACTCAGGAGGCAGAGACAAGTGGGACTCAGTGAGTTCAAGGCTAGCCTGGTCTACAAAGTAGGTTCTAGGACAACTATGGCTGTTACACAGAGGAAACCTTGTCTTTAAAAACATTTTTAGAAAGAAACAAACAAAAAACTGTAAATGTTGAAGCAGAATCCATTTTACTGACATGAGTAAAAAATGAGGGATATAGCTTAAAAGGTAGAAAGATACAAAATGGCTTGTTTATTTGAAGATTTGCTGAATAAACTCATGAGTAAATAGTAAAGAAATGGCTTTAAGATATCACAGCTTTTGAAAGGGTACAAGAGTAAACACAGATCCCTGTACAATAGACTCTGCATTATGGTATCAAATGAAAAGTGAAATAAATTAAATAAGATGATTACCATTTTGTCTTATACATCTTGTAATTCTGCTAGAATTCTTTACAAATGCAGGCTCATCTGTAAAGGATATAATAGAGTGTCATTGTGATTACAGATATGGTATAAGAATAGACCATGTGAAACCTTGGTTAGGCTTTGTATAATAAATTCCAAGTCAATTCAATAATGTGGATAACACAAATAGAGTTTCTAATGACTATTCTAGGAGACATTCAGCCATTTTCGCTAACATAGAATATTAATTATATGCATAGGCAAAAACTGGGGAAGATATTTCACCATGTGGTGTATTACATTAGTTCCTACTGCAGTCCTATTGCCACAATTTAAAAACTCTAAGAGAAAACTGGATTAAAACACACACTAAAGAAAACAGTATGTTAAAAATAAAAGCATAATTTGAACTTGGAATAGGCAATAACTTGTAATTTAGTTCATAGCCTAAATGTATGCTTCCCCAAAAAATATTCCTTAGTCTTCTAAGTAGCTGACTTTTCAAGCATATACTATTACAAACAACAGTTGTTTTCAAGCTATGCAAATATCACTGAACTTTTATACCTAGCACAACTATTCTGTAAGAAAGGCAAAATGGCCATATTAGTATACAAAGACACAAAAAGGGAAATATCTGTGTTAGAGTTAAAACTTTGAAAATACTATTTTAAGCAACTAAATAACTTCTTGCGAATAATGAGACTTAACAATATAATTTAGTTCCTTAAGTAAAGTTCTGCCACCAAATTTGGAGAACAGAGAAGTCAAAAACAAGAAGACTGTAGATTTCATGATTTTAAATCACTTTTCCTACATAAATCGGTATTGTAATAGTTACCTGCACAGTGTGATTTTGCTTGCTTAACTGGTGGTGCTTCTCTTGGAAAAGAATCTCTCTCTTTAATGGGAAGCTACATAGGTTTTGAAAGAAAATATTCAGTAACAATTGTGTGTTTCAAACAGTATGATTTTAATAACCCAGGATAATATATAAACTTATTACCTTCAATTGAACACATTCCTTAGAACAATCTAAACAAACCAGAGATACATAGTTAATAATATGAAAACCTGACAAACTTTACCACACTTTCATAAAGAATTACAGTCAAAAATACTCTTTGTGGTTAACTTTATAATGATTGCACTAATTTTAGAATTGTGGCAAATTTTTACATTTTGTTTTGTTCTTGAATAAAATATCTACTGAAAACTAATAAACTACATCATTTTCATTGAATTTGACAATTTTCAAATTAACATTATGACCTCAGTGAATATTTCTTTTAAAAATTTATGTGCTTTCATTAAGGTGGCACTTCTAATGGGTGGAGAATAAATTGTTTCTAATATTTCAGGATGAAATCGGAAAACCAAGATAATATTTCAATGGTCAAAACTGATTATATCATGGAACAGACTGCATCTTCAGCAATGAAATACTTTACAGTCATTCATTCTGGTGTTCTATGAGAGTTCATCATGTCCTTTATATCTAAGTCATAAGCAGTCACCACTTTTCAGAGAGATATAAATATCACTTCTTTTTAAGATTGTTTCTGAATTTATCCCCATGGTGATTCACTTGTAGAGTGATTGCACATAGAAAAATTGTTATTTTATACCAACTCATGTTGACTATATTCTTGTATTGCATGTTGGATTCATAACAGTAATAAAATTACATTTATAAAGTAGCAATGAAAGTAATTTTATGGTCGGGGTCACCACAACATGAAAAACTGTATTAAAGGGTCCCAGCATTAGAAAGGTTGTGAAACACTGTTTTAAGTAAACCATAGATAGGCATGCAGTGTTGAGGAATGTGTCAAGAACTGCTGGCTATCTAATAAGATATATTCTTCCCTCCTTTGATTGTACTGAATTGTACCAAGTCCCTATGCTTCCGTTATGGCTAATCTCAACGAAAGCCCAACCTGTTGCACATGCCTGTAGAGGACTTTCTTAATCAGATTACTAGAGGTGGAAAGATCCATTCTACATCTGGGCCACACCTTCTAATATCAGCCCACATAAACGGATATGGAAGAAGAAAGCTTTTTGGCTTTTTGTCTGTTGGTGCTCACTCTTGCTGGCAAGTTCATCTTTCCTGTTGTTGAGGTATTTCTTCATCTGTATTAGAACCTACTTCTTCATGATTCCAACATAGACCAAAGATTAGTGGTGATCTAGAAATCCTCTCAGACTCTAGCGCCAGACTGTGGGACTTCTGAGAAAGCCAGCTTCGTGGAGTCAACAACCTCAAGATTCTCTGTCCTTTCCTCATGAGACAATCACTGTTGAACTACCTAGACTACAGCCTGTCTAATAAATCTGTTTTTAATATGTAAAAAGTAGACTTTTCTTTAGTTTGCGGGGTTTTTTTTAATTTTTTTGAGAATTTTTTGAGCTGACAACTTGGGACTGGACAATATATCAGGGCGCTTGTTCTTGGAAGAAACTGATTCACTATCTCTCAATAGCTATTGACTGCCTGTAACTCTCCTTCTAGTGATTATAATTCATCATTTACATCAAATCCCTATGTAAAATTTGGAGAAAGCAGGAGTAAAAAAAAAATGGAAAAATTTTAAACATTTCAAACGTTTTACTTACTTGTTTCATAAAAATTAATGTTACTAACTCACTTTCTTGGAACCATTTCCCGTGCTTTATATCAGAGACTTCATTTGGAACGTAATCGTTTTTCTCAACTGTAGACTGTATGGGTTTAGAAATAAGGTACTTAGTAACTCCTGCACACTTCATTCAGGAGTAATTTAACTTTGCAGGAAAAAAATTATGAGTAATTACCTTTGAGAGAAGATAGTCTTTAGGAGTATCTAAAAATGTCAATAAAAGTAATAATCAATTCCATGTAAACCTGGAATTTTGGCCATATACATTCATGTAGAATTAGTATAGAGGATAATCCTCGTGGATGAGAATAGGTGTGTAAATGTTAAAGTTTGATTGATTTCTGAATGTATTTTTGTAATTGGCCAAGGCAAGAAAGAGAAATTCAAAGATATCGACTGGAAAAATAATACAATAGCTGAAATAAACTTAGAGTTTCCCCCAAAATAATAGTACAAGTAGTACAATGCTGGTGTAATAGTGCCACAAACACTGTGGTACTAACCAACAACTATCTGATTAGATTTACGACCCCCTGAATGGGATGGAAACCATGTCCAACACAGCTCAGTTGGTCAAGAATCTGAGACTCAACAGGCCATTGACCTAGGGAAAAACCAAATACCATTTTTCTGCTAAAGAAACATAGCAATAAAATGAAACATGACAGTGTCTTATTCAGCCAATGTCAGAGAAGCTTCCTCCTACAATAGATAAAAAATAACACACAGATCTACAGCTGGACAATGTGTGGAGAGTGAGAGACTTTTGAACACCCAATCCTAAATGGGTGGTCTTCATCAAACCCCTCTCCTTGGGGTTCAGGGGACTACGTCAAAGAAGAGACAAAAAGATTTTAAGATTCAGAGAGGATGGATGACAGAAAAAAAAACAGTGTCTTCTAGACACAATGGGGCTGGCAGATGACCTCACAGAGACTGTGGCAGCATGCACAGTGCCTACACAAGTCTCAGCCAAATAGTGTTCCAGCACTGGGAGAGGAAGTATACACAAGCTCCCATCTCTAACCAAGAAGTTACCCCCACTAACACACACTCACAAAGGATAAGTCAAGTCTTCACCCATCATCAAAGAAACTGCTCTTTGCAACAGACAGAGACCATTACAGAAAACCATAACCAATCAAAAACACAAAGTTGTTTATTTCAATCTGAAAAGATACGCCTATGAAAAATCTCCCTCACCTAAAGGAACATCTCAGAAGAAGAGGTATAAAGACCTTTCATATTGCTTCTCTTCTTCATTGTGATCTTGGCATGTCAACTTCCTTTGTTGCTTGTGTGTCTAATGTGAGATTCTAGCCTACCTCATGCTGGGCTAGTGTAGGAGTTGTTCATCTGGAGGTAGGACTTAGAGGTGTGGTCCTGGAGGGCAATGTTCTGAGAACTCAACAAACAGAGCCAGAAATGAATGTTCAGAGCTAGGTAAGGGTGTGGAGGTGGTTTGAGCAGGTGTGATTCTAGGGCAGTGGTTCTCAACCCATGGGTCACAACCCCTTTGAGGGCTGAATGGCCTTTATCACAGGGGTTGTATATCAGGTATCTCACATGTAAGATATGTGCATTACAATTTATAACAGTAGCAAAATTACAGTTAAGTAGCAACAAAACAGTTTTATGGTTGGGGGTCAGCACAACATGAAGAACTGTATTAAAGCTTCAGAGCATGAGCAAGGTTGAGAACTGCTATTCTAGGGGGACTCACCAGTGAAAGACAGTGCAGGGTCTGTGACAAGACCTATGTCTCAGAGTTGGAGATAAAGTGCACAGGCTTAGGGAAAGCTGACACTAGAGCTGTGTACTTGGACCTAGACCGGGATGTGTGGAGGTGGCACAAGTGGGCCTAGTTCTTGGGGGACTCTCCAGGAGAAGCCATTTCAGGAGCTGCATGTCAAGGGCCCTGCCTGGGGTGGGGCAATATATGGCATCAGCATCTTGGTTCTAAAGGTGACATTAGACTGTGGGAGCTGATGTTTGATTATATCAGCACATATTTGTATTGTTTTGTGGTTTTGTTTAATATTTTACTAACTCTTTGAGAATTTCATCATCATATCTTGATCATATTTACTCCAGCCCCTCCCCTTAATTCCTCACAGACACACTGTTCACTGTCTCCCATTTTCCTTGATTTGACAACCCATCAACTCTAATTTGTGCTGTCTGTATCCTTCTGGATGGGCAGCCATCCACTGAAGTACAGTCAACTGACAAGAAGCTTTGTGTGAGCAGATGGGATTGGATATACCTATGTAGAATGATATTATATAAAGATATTCCTCTGTACACTCACATTTTGGCTATTACTTAATAGCCAATCTTAATGGGACTCCATCAAGTTCTCTTACACTAGACACTTCTTAAAGTTTTTCCTAAACATTTCTGTGGATGTGTAATTCTAAACTACAAGAAAATCTAGGGTATGGGATTAAGAAGGAAAGCATTTGATATGCAATATCTAAGTATGCAAAAAGTTAATTTAAAGCAGTATGAAATACACTATCAAAAAATAAATTCACTTGTCACATTAAAATTAGAAAGAACTAGGCTGCTCAATAGTCTCCTCTGAAATTACTTACTCTAACTTAGATTAAGTTTAGCATGCAGTTGGTATGTTTGTCTTCCAGTGTCGCAATTGGAAGCAGAATAGGAAGTCATGGCAGAATAGGAAGTTCAAGGGTTGTTGATCATATGGTTGCGTTCCTGACCACTTATGATTAAAACACTAGGCCCTTTTGTTCTCACTGATGCTCTCTTTTTGGTTTACAGGGTGTTTTCCTATGATTTAAGAACACCTCACAATAGAAACATTGATGGGATTGCATTGATTGTGAACTAGAAGAACCTCAGAAGTGGGAGAGAACACGAAAAACTGTGCCTAAGTCACTTTAAGGCATGAAAACAAAAATTTCATCTTGGAGTAGTTCTACCAAGAGTGAACCCAAATTTGAATTCTCTGTTTCTCTCCCTGCCTTCCCTTGGGTTACTGGCCTATCTGTAGTCTGTCTGTAACTAATATGTCCCTGTTGCCTGCCTGACCTTTCTGACTGTTGTACTTATCTAGTCGGTTTATCCCTATTGCCTGTTTGCTGTACCTAACAAAGGGCTTTGCTCTGTGTTTATTAAACAGCACAGAATACATAGTTTGGGGGAAAAATGAGAAATACTTTTTTTACAAAAATTTTTAACATGATTTTATAAGAGAAGTTATTTTACTGACTTCAACTGACTGAGAATAGCACGCAAACCATATATAGAGATTATTGACTTATATCCACATTGTTTCCAACATTTCTTGGCACATTAAACTGGCAGAGTACACAGTAGGACAGCAGACCAAAATAAAGTCATAAATGATCTCAAGGCATACTGTTAACATGGCTGCAGAGTCTGGCAAGAACTCAGTTCCTTTGAAGGTGTGAGATATTTTTAGAAAGCTATTTCACTACAGTAACTACACGTAAAAGAAGATACATATGAGTTAAAGTTACCAACTTTAAACAAATTACCTTGAAGTAGGAAATGACTTTGTTGAAGTGTTCATATTACCAGTAAGAACTACAGTATTTACCTCAAATTCTTTGATGAAATTTGGGAAAGGTGGGAAAGGTAATGTGAAGATTGTAATCATTTCAAATATGTTGAGGTGTTTTTTCCAGGGAAAGTGATATTACAAAATTCACCTTCTAAAAATGATTTCACAGGACTCATATCCCAGGCCTCCTTTGAAACAGACTCTTCCTTTACAATGGTGGGCTGTATGAATTTAGGAAAAAATATTTAATGGCTCTTGTACAGGTTATAAAATATGAAATTAGTGATCCAGAGTAAAATTAAAAGTAACTACCTTTGATTGAGGGCATTCCTTAGAAAAATCTGAAATATCAAGGAGACAAATAATCAGTTAAACACAAATATGACAATATTAACTGTATATATTTATAAAGAATTGATATGAAAGATAACCACCATGGGTAACCTTGGTAATGGCTATTTAATTTTGTTTCAGTGTATTATTACTTAGTTGTATTTTAAATGACTGAGGAACATGACAGAAATCCAATGGGAAAAATCAAACCATAGCTGTATTTATAATTAAAATTATCCATTATCATTATCATTAACAATCTCCCCACCAAAAAAAGTCCAGGACCAGACAGTTTTAGTGCAGAATTCTATCAGACCTTCAAGGAAGACCTAATACCAATTCTCTTCAAGCTATTCCATTGAATAGAAACAGAAGGAACACTACTCAATTCGTTCTATGAAGCTACCATTACACTCATACCTAAACCACAGAAAGACCCAACAAAGAAAGAGAACTACAGACCAATCTCTCTTATGAATATTGATGCAAAAATACTCAATAAAATTCTCGCAAACCGAATCCAACAACACATCAAAACAATTATCCATCAAGATCAAGTAGGCTTTATCCCACGAATGCAGGCATGGTTCAATATTTGGAAATCCATCAATGTAATCCACTACATAAATAAACTCAAAGAAAAAACCACATGATCATCTCACTAGATGCTGAGAAAGCATTTGACAAAATTCAACATCCCTTCATGTTAAAAGTCTTGGAAAGATCAGGAATTCAAGGCCCATACCTAAACATAGTAAAAGCAACATACAGCAAGCCAGCAGCCAACATCAAACTAATGGAGAGAAACTTGAAGCAATCCCACTAAGATCAGAAACTAGACAAGGCTGCCCACTCTCACCTTACCTATTCAATATAGTACTGGAAGTCCTAGCTAGAGCAATTAGACAACAAAAGGAAGTCAAAGGGATACAAATAGAAAAGGAAGAAGTCAAAATTTCACTATTTGCAGATGATATGATAGTATACTTAAGTAACCCTAAAACTTCCACCAGAGAACCCCTAAACCTGATAAATGACTTTAGCAAAGTGGCTGGATATAAAATCAACTCAAACAAATCAGTAGCCTTCCTCTACTCAAAGGATAAACAGGCTGAGAAACAAATTAGGAAAATGACACCCTTCACAATAGCCACAGATAATATAAAATATCTTGGAGTGAATCTAACCAAGCAAGTGGAAGATCTGTATGACAAGAACTTCAAGTCTCTGAAGAAAGAAATAGAAGAAGATCTCAGAAGATGGAAAGATCTCCCATGCTCCTGGATTGGCAGGATTAACTAAGTAAAAATGGCCATCTTGCCAAAAGCAATCTACAGATTCAATGCAATCCCCATCAAAATTCCAAATCAATTCTTCATAGAGATAGAAAGAGCAATTTGCAAATTCATTTGGAATAACAAATAACCCAGGATAGCAAAAACTATTCTCAACAATAAAAGAACTCCTGGGGGAATCACCATCCCTGACCTCAAACTGTACTTCAGAGCAGTAGTGATAAAAACTGCATGGTATTGGTACAGAGACAGGCAGGAAGATCAATGGAATAGAATTGAAGATCCAGAAATGAACCCACACACCTATGGTCACTTGATCTTTGACAAAGGAGCTAAAACCATCCAGTGGAAAAGGTCAGCATTTTCAACAAATGGTGCTGGCTCAACTGGAGGTCAGCATGTAGAAGAATGCAAATCAATCTATTCTTATCCCCTTGTACAAAGCTCAAGTCCAAGTGGATAAAGGACCTTCACATAAAACCAGATACACTGAAACTAATAGAAGAGAAGGTGGAGAAGACCCTCGAATACCTAGGCACAGGGGAAATTTTTCTGAACAGAACACCAATGGCGTATGCTCTAAGATCAAGAATTGACAAATGGGACCTCATAAAATTGCAAAGCTTCTGTAAGGCAAAGGACACTGTCAATAAAACAAAACAGCAACTAATAGATTAGGAAAAGATCATTACCAGTCCTACATCCCATAGAGGGCTAATATCATATATATACAAAGAACTCAAGAAATTAGACACCAGACAACCAAAGAACCCCATTAAAAATGGGGTACAGAGCTAAACAAAGAATTCTCAACTGAGGAAACTCGAATGGCTGAGAAGCATCTTAAGAAATGCTCAACATCCTTAGTCATTGGGGAAATGCAAATCAAAACAACCCTGAGATACCACCTCACACCAGTCAGAATGGCTAAGATCAAAAACTCGAGTGATAGTAGATCCTGGTGAGGCTGTGGAGAAAGAGGAACACTTCTCCATTGTTGGTGGGATTGCAAGCTGGTACAACCACTCTGGAAATCAGTCTGGAGGTTCCTCAGAAAACTGGACATAGCACTACCTGAGGACCCAGCTATACCACTCCTGGGCATATACCCAGAAAATGCTCCAACATATAACAAGAACATATGCTCCACTATGTTCATAGCAGCCTTATTTATAATAGCTAGAAGCTAGAAATAACCCAGATGCCCTTCAACAGAGGAATGGATACAAAAAATGTGGTACATTTACACAATGGAGTATTATTCAACTATTAAAAATAATGAATTCAAGAAATTCTTGGGTAAATGGATGGAACTAGAAAATATCATCCTGAGTGAGGTAACCCAATCACAAAAGAACACACATGGTATTTATTCACTGATAAGCAGAGATTAGCCCAAAAGTTTGAAACAACAAAGATTCAACTAACAGACCACATGAAGCTCATGAAGAAGGAAGAACAAGTATGAATGCCTAGATCTTACTTGGAGTAACAAAATACCCAAGGGAGCAAATATGGAGACAAAGTGTGGGTCAGAAACTGAAGGGGAGGCTATCTGGAGACCATTCCACCTTGGTATTCATCCCATGTGCAGTCACCAAAAATAGACGCTGATATGGATGACAGGAAGTGCATGCTGACAGGAGCCTGATAGGGTTGTCTCCTTAGAGGTCCTCTAGAGTCTGACATACCCAGAGGCAGATACTCACAGCTAACCATTGATCTGATCAAGGGTTCCCAATGGAGAAGTTAGAGAGAAGACTGAAGGAGCTGGAAAGGTTGGTGGCCCTATGAGAAGAGCAACAATACCAACCAGCCAGAGCTCCCCAGGGTCTAAACCACCAGCCTAGGAGCACATAGGGAGGGACACATGACTCCAGCTGTATATGTAAGGAAGGATGGCCTTGTTGGGCATAGGTGGGAGAGGAGATCTTTTGTCCCATGAAGGCTGAACACTGAGGGGGGGGGGGGGGGAAATCTGAGGGTGGGGAGGTGGGAGTGGGGGGTGGGGGGCACACCCTCATAGAAGCAGGAGGAGGGGGGATGGGGTAAGGAGCTCCTGGGTGGTGGGGGAAATGGTGTAAGGTGATAAAATTTGAAATGTAAATATAATATCCAATAAAAAAAGAAAAAAAAGAAAAGTTGTTAGAACCAACATCTTTAATGAAATGTCAGCCCTCTTTAAAAAAAAAAGAAAGAAAAAGAAAAAAAAAAGAAATGAAGAATCCCAGAAAAGTTGAACCACAATTATTTTGAACATTGTCTTCAACAGGTTGACCATGAAACTTTGAGAAGCTCTGGTGCCTCTTGCAAAATCCCTTTACCTCTTAACTCTACAAAATCTAGTCTCTGCTTGGTGTGATTTTCCTACCATGTCTCACAATTTGAATCAGCATCACAAGCCATTACTTTTGAATATTCTTTGGACCTATTGGTGGCACTTTAGATCAACTTGTAACCGAGGCCTCATGTTTTTCCTTTCTCTAATACTATTTGAGGCCCAAATGGTATTGTCCTGGGATTTAAGAATACTTTACACTAGCGTTAAATGACGTATACCGCTGAGAATTGATGTTTATTGTACACAACATGTAGCACTGAAGAAGGATCTAAGATCTCAAATCTTTATACCTTGTAAGGAAACAAGACTGTGAAAGCACACTGTTCATTCTCTTACACACAATTCTGTGTTTTCACATGCACAGCCCCCTACCCATGATTTTTATACGAATTTCATGTCCTCCCCCTACATGATGCCAGCATACTTCCTAACTTCCCCTAGGGGCAAAGAGACCTGATATGTAACTCATATCTGCCCCCCCCTTTATCCCCTTCCTTTAGCCTGTCTTAAAACCTGTCTTTGACATGCAAATAACTCCATGTTAATATATCCTGCTACTTAGTAAATATTTAAGGGGTAACTTTTCTGGCTTGGAATAAATGTAATTCCTTGTGTTTCAGACAAATATTCTGTCAAAGGAAGTTTTATTGCAAGACTCCTCACCTTTTTCCTGAGATGACATTTTTTCTCCTCTTTGATATTTAGTTATTGATAAATAACCAATGTCCTGTGCTGGGATTTGCTTATAAATATTCTGTGGAAATAAGCATCAGTATTCAGTTACAAAACATCTTCTAATCATTTTCTAGCAAAATCTCAGTTTTCTATCGTAAAACTAGTTGAATTTAATTTAAAGAGGCAGGGAGGGGAGAAAAACTGGAAGGAAGGAAATGAGGTGTGGATCAAATACAAACACAGTATATGTGTCTACAAATTCTAAATTTTAAATTAAAATAAAGAAATTTCAAATAAATATGTATTGAAAATGTATTACAAACAACAAAAATGACTCAACATGATATGTGTGTGTGTGTGTATACACACATATATATACATGTGCATGTGAGAATATAACAATAATAAAAAGAGGCTAACAGTCTGGGTGGGGAGTCTTAGGAAGGGTTTGAGGGAAGGTAGCTGGGGAAAGTGGCGGGAGGAAAGGGAAGATTGAAAGCAATGAAATTCTATTTCCATTAAAAAGATATTTCCAAAACTTTTATAGAGAGAGCCATCAATCAAATCTTCTAACACTAATAAATACATTTATAAAAGTAGTAGGGTACAAAGGTCACATACAAATCAGTGGCCTTCTGATGAAAAACATACCAAGAAAGAAATCACAGAAATAGTCCCATTCAAAACAGTATTTTAGAACATCTTGGAATTACTCTAATTAATGAAGTGTACAAATGTACAATGAAAATTTTAATACACTGAAGAAGATACTAGAAGTTGAGAATGTCTTTTGCGCTGTTTTTTGTTTTGTTTTGTTTTTCCTTGTTTTGGGGAGTTTTGAGGTTTTTTTGGCTTTTGATTCATTTCCTTCCTTGATTGTTTTTTGGTTTTGTTTTTGTGTTTGTGTTTTGTCAACTTGATCTGAGTGGAGAAAAGGGAACCTCATTTTCATAATATAACTTCCATCTAAATCTCTATTTTGAACCATATTTTTGGTGTTTGTATTATGATGATGGTGTCATTTTGTCACATTCTTACTTCCTCACACCGCATTTGGTATTTTCTCCTCTGCTGTTTCTGTACACTGTGTTCTTGCTATGTATTGTTCTAATACCTACATAAGTCATTCCTTAACTGTGAGATAAGATGTTATATATAAAATAATTTCACCTGGCTTTTAAAATTTATGGTATGATCTAGAGATCTCCTAGGAAGAGATAAGAGATACGATGGGGAAAATGGAAGGTAGAGATTTAACTTGGGATGGAGGAAAAAGGGTATTACAAGGAGAGGGATGCTGGAAGGGTAACTAGTACTAAAGACCTTTGGAAAAGCCACAGGTCAACTTCTTATTTTGTGAGCTTACATATCTATGTATATACATACTGTGTGTGTGTGTGTGTGTGTGTGTGTGTGTGTGTGTGTGTGTGTGTGTAGACAGAAAAAGGCAGAGAGACTCCAGTATTGTCTACTGTTAATTTCTGTTCTCCTTTTCCACATGTCCTTCTACATTCAGAAATTTTTTCTCTGAGTTCTTATTTCTGTTCATATATCATTCTGACCATATATTTAAATAAACTGCATTAATCCTTTCCCAGCTCTGCCTCTTCAGGGTGTCCTGAGAGTGCACCACTATATATGACTACACCAGTTTTCTCTGTCTAGACATCAAATGTGTTCATTATATGAAGAAGTTAGTGTTTGCTGATTCATTATATGAAAAAATTATTTTTGCTTTGCCCTGATTTTGTATGTTGGATGCCTAATAGCCTAGTTCCAATACTCAATAGGTGAAACTATTCAAGACCATACAATTAAAATTGCTGTTGTAAGACCATTTTCTGTATTGTATTGAATGTACCAGTACATTCAAGCAATATATATTTTTCTATCGTTTTCCTCAAACTAGAAATCTAGACACTGACATGAAACTCATAAACGTCTAAGTTCAGTCCTGATGCATTCTAGTATTCAGTAAGGTCATTGGGTAATGTTTTCAACACAGTTTCTGACTCCATTTATTAAAGTAAGATGAGCTTGAAGTTCATCGTGTAGCACATAGCACCATTACCCCTAATGGACGATACACTCTCTTTGTAGGAAGTGGGACTGATTGTGTACAGCTGTGTTTTCTCTCACAGCAGAGCTGCTACTGGTGAATAAAATGAGTAAGTGAAACTTAGACGTAGATCGTACTGACTTATCACAGCAAACCTCAATTTTTGAATTACCCAGAATAATAGGCTTTTCTAATACATTAAATTGTGGGGTGGTCCCTTTGAAATCATTTAAACTTTAAAGTGCCTAGTTTTAAGTCTCAAATTTGATCTAGTCTCTAAATAGGTAAGTATGGTATAAGAATGGAAAATAACAATAAAATTAATTTTTTAAGATAGATCCAGGGACCTGATAATGTTTTTTTTTTTTTCAGATTCTAAAAACATTCTGTACTCCATAACTAAGTAAATGGTGTTAAAGATTAAATGTTAAGTCACAATATGGTGATTCTGAGGGCAGTTTAAAAAGTAACTTTCCCTGAACTATTTTACAGTATTGTACAATGAGAAACATCAAGTTTGTGATTCAAAATTAAACACTTAAATACCGATGGTGGATTCCTTTCGAAGCCATCCTGACTACTTGGCTCTTCCTCTGATGTCACCGATGGTGGATTCCTTTCGAAGCCATCCTGACTACTTGGCTCTTCCTCTGATATCAATTTTACAGCTGTCCCTTCTGACAAGTCCATATATGTAATTAAAATAAACAAGAAAACCATTTAAGTAACGTGATAATTATTTCATATACAGAAAAAATAAACATTACTAGTAACACCAGTTGGACTTTTAATTTTCCTATTAGAATCTTCAAATAAGAATTACTGACTTAACTATCAAAAGCTTCCATAGAATAGTTAGACAGCAGTCAAGTATGTCATATACACAACATACACACATCTCAAAGAGTCTGTAACAATCCCTCCATGAAACACCATTGAACATACTTTTGAAAACAAATTGGAAAAAAAGGAAGCATTTACAGTCACCCATTACACTTTTCTCCACGGAGCCATGAGTCATAATTGATTATGCAGTTTCCTCTGACTATTCACTCTGTGTAATTACAGAACTTAAAATTTACGTTGGTAAAATTGACTGGTTATCAACAATCTTTGGGGGGAGGGTGATTGCTTGTTTGTTGGGCTTTGGGGGGGAGGTGGGTTTTGGTTTGGTTTGGTTGGGTTGGGTTTTGTTTTGGGTTTTTGAGACAGGGCTTCTCTATGTAATAACTCTGGCTGTCCTGGGCTCACATTGTAGACCGGGCTGGCCTTAAACTCAGATTTAAACTCCTCTGCCTCTGATAGGATTAAAGGTGTGTACTGCCATGCCCAGATGACAATCTCATTTGTTGAGTTACTCTAAGATGCAGTTAATGTAACTTACAGCTGAAAAGCCATGTTCACTATCCCTATTCCAATTCCCATTCCAACATGCTGAGTTTTCTTCTCACAGGCTAAGTCCTTCTTCAGTATGGTTCTCTTTGCCTAGATGATAATGCTTGCTTCCATGGCTCTCTCCTTGTTTTTGTTCATTTTTTTCCTGTGTATCTTTATCATTTCCATTGTAAGTTATCTATTTATGTCTCTATTTATTTTGTTCCTGGACTACATTAGCAATTTCATACATTTTCTTTATATAAATACCAATTATTACCATACTGAACAATTACTGATCATGATCCTGGATTTGGGCTTTAAAGAGTTGTAATTTTAAAGGGCAGGTGAATTTTTTATGTATAATGCCTTATATCACAGTTAAGGAATGATTTATGCAGGTACTGGAACAATACACAGCATGAACACAGTGTACAGAAACAACAGAGGAGGAGAAATACCAAATGGATTGTGAGGGAGTAAGAATGTGACAAAATGACATCATCATTACTGTACAAACACCAAAAACATAGCTCAAAATAGAGATTTGAATGGAAGTTATATTGTGAAAATGTACACAACTGAAAGAGGCTTGAACATTGATACTTTTAATTAGTCTGTATTATCATTTGATGTGGACGTGAAGTCCTCTATATATGGCAGAGATGCCAGTGGGAGAAACTCGAGTAAGTGGATGGATATGATTTTGTAGAGAGTAACAGTGCAAATTCATATTGAAGCAACCCCAAGCCAAGAGGAAGCTGCCAGAAATTTTTAAGATATAATCACTGTCCACTAAAGAATAAATTTTATCCAGTGAATTTAGAAGCATTGCTCTCTGGAGAGTTAGATGATTCTCATTACTCGACAAAGGGCATGGAATGAGATATGAGATGGGCGGCCTCCTCTGTGTAGGACGGCTTTGCTACCATTGTCCTTTCCCTACCACACCTGATACTGAAGGAACCCATGAGGGTGTTCAGACATGAAAGTTGAAACAACTAACTCAAGTTGCTCTTTCAAACCAGTGCCTCCGACTTGTAAATGTCTTCTGTAAAATCTATGTCAACAATAACATTTGTTTTA
Organism: Arvicanthis niloticus; assembly: GCF_011762505.2. Taxonomy (NCBI): domain Eukaryota; kingdom Metazoa; phylum Chordata; class Mammalia; order Rodentia; family Muridae; genus Arvicanthis; species Arvicanthis niloticus. Next base: position 19,498,213 of record NC_047673.1, on the reverse strand, counting down.
CTTAGAACAAATCCTGATATCTTATCTCGGAGGAAAAAGAAATACGAGTGAGAAGTCTGTGGTATTCCAAATATTTAGAGTATTTCTTTCCAGAGAAACAAGTAGGACAAGACCTACCAAACTGTACTATCCCTGCTTCCTTCATGGATACCACTTTATCTGGAACAGAATTCTTTATTTCATTGGTAGGCTGTGAAGGGTTTGAAGAAACAATTGAATGATAATTGTATATTTCATTTAATGTGACGTAAAATATTCAAAGCAAAAACATAAAGGTGATTACCATCAAGGGTGGATATTCCTTTGCAGATTCTAAAAAGTCAAAGAGATCATCAATGATATATAAATAAATCAATCAACCTCGAATTCATGCATAGTTAGTGTGACACTCAGTCCCCCTGGCTACCTTTGTAAATGATAACTTTATATTTGGGCTTTTCAGGTTTTGAGTTGGCTTATTATGCTTTTGTGCCTAGTTGGAATCATTAAATAAATAAATAAATAAATAAACATTAAAATTCAGTTTTAATTAAACTTTCCCAGATTTTAAAAATAATATTATGCAATGAATATAGCAGAAATACAAAAGGCACATTTAACCATGTGACTATGCTAATAAACAAAGCAATCTCTTACAAAGGAAGCATGTCAGGACCCCAAGTTCATAACAACTGCCAAAGCTACTATAGAATGGAACAGTATATAATTAAAAAGTCTTTTGAGCCATGCCGGTTGATGTTGTTTTGGTTTGGTTGGGTTGGGTTTGATTTGGTTTGGTTTGGTTTGGTTTGGTTTGGTTTGGTTTGGTTTGGTTTGGTTTAGTTTCTTTTGTTTTGTGTCAACAATACAAACTAGAGTCACCTGGGAAGAGGAAACCTAAATTCCTTAATTGTTTCTATATGATAAGGCCTGGAGCTTTGAGTTTATGTAAACCCTACCTCCCTATTCTGCTGTGCTGGAGTACTCCATCGCAGTGAGACACTAATGCTTTACTTTGTATGCCTGACATGCTTTGTCTTCTCCTTCTCATTCTTCTTTCCTCATCCTTCATCCCCCATCTTTCCCATTCTTCATCCTCCATCTTTCCTATCCTTCATCCCCCATCTTTCTCATTCTTCATTCCCCATCTTTCCTATCCTTCATCACCCATCTTTCTCATCCTTCATCCCCCATCTTTCCCATCCTTCATTCCCCATCTTTCTCATCCTTCATACCCCATCTTTCTCATACTTCATACTCCATCTTTCCCATCCTTCATTCCCCATCTTTCCCATCCTTCATTCCCCATCTTTCCCATCCTTCATCCCCCATCTTTCCCATCCTTCATCCCCCATCTTTCTCATGCTTCATTCCCCATCTTTCTCATCCTTCATCCCCCATCTTTCCCATACTTCATCCCCCATCTTTTCCATCCTTCATCCCCCATCTTTTTCATCCTTCATCCCCCATCTTTCCCATCCTTCATCCCCCATCTTTCTCATCCTTCATCCCCATCTTTCCCATCCTTCATCCCCCATCTTTCCCATCCTTCATCGCCCATCTTTGCCATCCTTCATTCCCCATCTTTCTCATCCTTCATCCCCCATCTTTCTCATCCTTCATCCCCCATCTTTCCCATCCTTCATCCCCCATCTTTTTCATTCTTCATCCCCCATCTTTCTCATCCTTAATTCCCCATCTTTCCCATCCTTCATCCCCCATCTTTCCCATCCTTCATCCCCCATCTTTCTCATCTCTTTATAGCTGATTAGCATATCTTTAGTATTAGGATTGCCATAACTGCAACTCAAAATTCAACTTCCTTAGTGATGCTCTCAATTTGTCACTAAAGCTTGATAACACATCAGCCTCCTTTCATTGACAGACATCACTCCAAATGACTTTTTCATAAGATGCACTTCCTACCTGCTGCTTGTCTGTTTGTCCTTTCTCTTCTTGCATTTGCTGCCACAGATATATTGTGAGACGTATTTGGAAGATCCTCACGAATTCTCTGTTATAATATAAGTAGTGTTCATGACTGTGCAAAGTCCTCCCAATCAATTTTATCAAGGGGCCAAGTTTCATATTTTAAAAATCAGAGTTGTGTATAAAAGAAGCACTATTAAAATCTAAAGTACTTGGAAGCAGAACCTTATAGGTCCTCTTCAAATCCATTCTAACTTATATCTTCACGTGGCCACTGACTATGTAAGCAGCATGGCAGGTCAAAAGAACATGCAAATAGATAATAACAGATTATTTACATATTTTAGCCAGTAATTTTCTTCTGCATACCAAAATTGCATCCCCAGCAAAAATAAGAGAATGGGTATCTTTTTCCAAAATGTATGTATACTTAAGCAACTCATGTTGTATTACATCAAGTCCTCATAAATGTACCTGGTGTAATACAACATTGAAATATCCAGGGTGCTTAAGATGGCAGCAAGTGTATTAGAATGAGACATAATACATGTTACAAAGAACTGCTGGCACAATCAGCACTGGAAATAATTTGAAGATTCTTCAATGAAATAAATGGTAAAGGTCTGTACTTCTTGTTAAATTGCTTACAGATTGGAAAAAATAGTTTAAAAATGGGAAACTGGGGAGCAGAGGTAAGATGGTACATTAGAAGCCACAACTGTGAGACAGAAAGGGAGAAAATAATGAAAAAGCTACTAGGTGAGTGATTTCCTTTGGTCCATGCAACATTTTTGAACAACAAACATTCTTATACCAGAAACTGTAATTTGTATTTACATACCAATGACTGGATATTTCTCCTGTCGTCAAGTCTATTGTGATCCTCCTTTAGTGTCACTTCTAAGTCTGGCTCTACTAATAAATATATTTTGTTAGGCAAATTATTGAGACATTGTGCATAAAACAATATTATTTATAGCAGTAGATGGAAGTAACTTAAACTTTGTGTTCATGAGAAGTGCATTTGAGGTTTCCCGATTAACTTGTATTCTGCTTAACAAACAGCTAAATATTTGGTTCTTAAAGAGTTGCTCCCAGTCACCACCAGCATGTAGCTCAACTCTATATTTTGACAGATCCTAGACGTAAAAAAAAAAAAAAATCCTCACATTCAACCACTCAACATAAATGACCAAGCCCTTAGAAACGAAATTCCAAAATATCACAGAAATGAATAAAGTCATAAGGGTACATTCTTCTTATCTCATACTATTAACCTTAAAATAATCCATTAACTGTGTTCTAAACAAAATTACCATCAGTCTTCATATCCTTGCCCTTGCTACCCTGTTCCTTACATTCCTCCTATAATCTTTATGTCCACTATTCTGACAGTTTTGTTTCATCTTTTAAAACTTGGTTTACCATGTAAAATTTTGAATTCTGATTCTTTTCTTAAATAAACAGGTCGTTCTTTTCTTGCATCTGTCTGGGTGTTTTTATTGATTTTTGAACTTTATTTTTACCACTAGACCTGCAAAGTATTTATTTACATGTTTATTCTTTTTTATCTACTGTGGGGGGAAGAGCCTTTTAAGTCATTCTGGTGTAAGCAGTCTTTGTTTTAATTTGCTCGATACTTGTTTATCGGATTCTTATGAGTTGCTGGCATTGTATATGAAATCATGTAAATGATGGGCATGTGGCTGGCTTTTTATAAACATAATAGCTGCTTGATAGTTTAGTCTGACATCAGGCATGAAGGGGCAAGTCCATGAATGGAAGTCACAAGAGACAAGTAGTGTGTGTAACAGGGATCTGCCTAAAAGCAAATTGTTAGAAAAGATACCACCAGCAGTCTAGTGATTGCACAGGAAAGGGGAGACTGAAGGTATGCTAAGGATACAGTATTATGCTCAAGTCATGAAAGCCTTCTCTGTAGTTTTAAGAAGGTTGGACATTTTCATTTCAGAATGTTAGCATGCTAACACTTTCATTGAAGATAATTCATCAAGCTAGTTGGTGTGTGAATGTGCACAGTATGTGTATAAATGGAGGAATATGTTTTATAAGAAGCTACTGGGGCATGATAAACACTATCCATAACTGGTGGAAACACATATCATAACTGGTGGAAAGTTTATAAAAATGTTTAGGTTATTAATTTATGAGTGTCTGGATCAAACTATATATTATTAAATGAATAAGTGTATAAGTTGGTTTGTTTTCTTGGAGAAATAGACTCATCATTTGGGAAAACTATGAAAGTGAATTATGTTTAAGTTATGTGCATTAGCCATTTTTCTGGTGCACAACTTTCTAGATTAAGGGTACAAGGTTGGTGTTTTATTTCAAATGATCTGACTTTTTTAATCTAGTAAACTCATCAAGCCATGACATTTTGGTAGGGTATTGGCTCTTGGGAAAATTGAGGGACTAGCATCTGTGAAACAATTGTGTAGGTATGTGATGCTGTGTGTAGAGCGTGGTGTCACTACAAAGCAACTGAAGTCTAGAAATCAGAGTCAAGGTTAGGAGGAAAGGGAAGGAACAAGTGATATCTTGTCACATTGCAATAGACCCAATTGCCATAACAGATTAATGGCATGGAAATAAGAAATGTGCAATTTAAAACTAATCCAGACACACATAATAGTAAATTATAATTATAATAAAAATTAACATTATTTATGGATGAAGCATGACTGCATTGCTTACCGGATCCTTGAAATTGTGGATTAAAGAGAGTCTCTTGTTCTTTATCTTGCTAAGTGAGTCAACAGGCTTATGCAATCTACTCAGCTATCCAACTACTTTAGGAAAAACTTTAGACCTTCCCAGTTAATTTCTGTAAGTCCCTAATGATTATAGGTTTCAAGTAAGCAAATCTTATAAGATGACACAAGAAAAAAGAAACACCTGATTTAAAGTGTACATTTCTAATATCTAGCCCTGGAAATGCCTTTATTTCCAGTTATCTATGCCAACAATGACTTTGGAAATATTTAGTTCAAGTCAATGGTTAAGTTTATCTGTACTTTTTCAAAGTAGGAATGAGAAGACTGTGAGGTGATTTTATTGCATACTTTACCTGATTTGAAGGTGGGTGCATTCTTTGTTGTCCATGGTTCTTTGGAAACAGGCTTTATCATTTCAACAGGAGTCTGGATGGGTTTTGAGACAGGACACATAATAAATATTGCATACTTCACCCAGTGGTGATGTTCATCATCCGGGATAAAGTACAATAGTGATTACCATCAGTTGAGCATATTCCTTGTCAGACTCTAAAATGCCAAATGGACATCAGTCAGTCATAAGTATCTGGAAGTCACCCACATTGTCACACAGTTATTACCAAATTGAGTTCTCACAATTTTCTTTAGAAAAATTTAGGTGTTGGGCAACTTTTAGTTTGTTGTCTTGCTTTCTGATTGGAAAAGAAATATTGAAGAAATATCATGAATTAAAATAAGATAGCTTTCAACAAATATTTTCAAAGAAGACTATGAAACCAACGACTGTACCAGAAGTAGAAGAGGCACATGGGCCAATGTGGAGAGCATGCTGACTGATGCAGACAAGGACTCCACACTAAGAATCATGACTCTGAGGACACTTAACTGTCCAAGATGTTGGCAGACTGAGACAGTGTATATCTCACTAAAACACTGTCAGCAAACTCTGCCTCTAAGGGTGACATTTGTTGCCTTCCTCAGTTGGTGACATAAATTAGGAAGGACACACCAGTGGTAACACTCTCAGAGTCCTCTGAACTAATAAACTTTAATGTACTTTTAAAAAACTAAAGTCTGCAACGTCCTCCTTTTCTTACACTCATCTTGTTGACTGCAATGGCTGTATTTTTCCATTCTAGTTCAGATATCCTAATGCTCCTTGATTCAGTAATATAAGAAAGTTATATGAATCCCATGTAGAGCATAGTGTGCAAGACTTTGGTAGTAAACTGTGATTATCCAAAGAAAATGCAACATATCAGAAGCCTATCACACGTGAGATCACTGTATTATTTACTTTTGTTTTTTGTTTTTTGTTTCTTGGTTTTTGGGGGGTTTGGGGGGGTTGGGTTTTTGTTGTTGTTGTTTTTGTTTGTTTGTTTGTTTTCGAGACAGGGTTTCTCTGTGTAGTCCTGGCTGTCCTGGAAGTCACTCTGTAGACCAGGCTGGCTGTACTATTTATTAAACTTTGTAAATTGTATATTAAAGGAATGAACTCTCTAAAGTCAGTGTCTCCAAAAATGCATTATTTTGGCATATCACTTCCATGAAACAACCATATGATATAGAATGCTGTTTCACATATGATAAACAATGCTACTGAGTGCAAGTTAATTTCACTTGTCTACTTAAGATCAATTCAACCTGTTCCTTTGAAGCTTAGAAGTTTTAAGAAGCAATTGGCTGACATCTGCTCTGATACAATTGTATCTCCTTTCACTTCCACCAACCCACACAAAGGCAATAAAACAAAGGTGGCACCTTTGTCTTCAATGTTAAGTGCAAAAGTAGAGTGAGACAAATTACCTGATAAAGCCTGCCTATAGCACACCCTTCATTAGTATCTCTTTTTTCCTTTTATTTATTTTTTAAAGAAATGTATAGATCTGTAGACTTGAGTCTTTCAGTCTTATACTACTTTATCGATTATTAGAACCACTTACTCTCCATTTATCAAAAGTATCTAAATGCAAAATTCGGGAACCATGCAGACTCTGACAGTTAGTATTACACCTTCTACTTCTTTATCTGTTTTCTCCTTTCTCTCTGGCTAGAAAGAAATGCGTTCGGAAATAGAAAAATTCATGGTCTCTTTTTGTCCAGTTTTGTAGCAGGATGGTTTCCTGATGCTGCTACAGTGTTTGCAATGAGCATGGTGACTGGGGAGAAGCTGATGTGGGAAGAGGAGACGGAAGAGAGGAGGAGCCAGAAGAGGAGAGATGTAGGAGCCATGGAGAACCACACATGGGTCCAGAACAGTCCTGGGTAACGATTTATATCTTAAGGTTAGATATCGGGAAACGACTCTAATTGTGCGGGCATCTTGTTAATTGAATATTTCCAAATGTATAAAGCCTTTAGATAATAATTAGGCTTTAGAGTCTCATTTCTACTGGGTACCATGTGGATGGCAGGTATTGTCTGGGGTTCAGCCAAACTTTGTGGAGGCAACGTGGTAGATTGGCAGAGCCATCTCCCACGCTGATATCTTGTGGGTGCCAGGGGTGATGCTTCTGGCCGGCCTGAAATGTGATCAGAGCCAAGCAGCGGTGAGAGCACACTGCCACTCTTGGCCTTGTCCAGTTGGTGGCCCCATGAGAACAAGCCAGATTGGGCGCCACCACTTTAAAAATACCCACAACAGTTTTGTTCCTAAATATCATTCATTTGCTCTGTGTACAGAAAATGTGTCTGTAATTTTTCTCTTTAGAATGCAGACAGAGCCCCAATGCCTGCATCTCCAGAGATTATATCAGAAACACAGGGTCCCAGAGACTCTGGCCACAGTATACATTAGTGACATGGTACCACAGGGTAAGTCTTAAAACTTGAAAATTTCAGGTAAACATGAAGCTCATGAAGAAGGAAGACCAAGAGGGGATGCCTCAGTTCTACTTAGAATTAGTAACAAAAATACTCAAGGGAGCAAATATGGAAACAAAACATGGGACAGAAACTGAAGGAGGGGCCATCAGGAGACCATTCCACCTGGGTATTCATCCCATGTACAACCACCTAAGCTAGACACTGATGTGGATGGCTGGAAGTGCATGCTGTCAAGAACATGACATAGCTGTCTCCTTAGAGGTCTGCCAGAGACTAACACATTCAGAGGACGATGCTCACAGTTAACCACTGATATGATCAAGGGCTTCCCAATAGAGAACTTAGAGAGAAGACTGAAGGAGCAGAAAGGGTTTGTGACCCCAGGAGGAAAGTAACAATACCAAACAACCAGAGCCCCCAGGGTCTAAACCACCAGCCTGGGAGCACATAGGGAGGGACCCATGACTCCAGCGGTATATATAGGGGAGGATAACCTTGTTGGGCATAGGTGGGAGAGGAGTTTCTTGGTCCCATAAAAAACGAACACAGAGTGACGGGGGAATGTAAGCGTGGGGAGGGGGTAGTGGGGGGGGGGTAGGTGGGGGCACTGCCTCATAGAAGCATGAGGAAGGGGGATGGGATAGGAAGTTTCTGGGTGGTGGGAGGAAGTGGGGTAAGGGGATAAAATCTGAAAGGTAAATATAATACCCAATTTTTAAAAAAGAGATGAAAAAAGAAAAAATGAGAAAAAAGAGAAAAAAAGAAAAATAGGAGATTTAATAACACAAATGGAAGGATTTAGAAATTTAGTAGGAAGTTTATGTTAATGAAAACAGCATCATAGAAACTGAAAAATCACACCCTCATAGAAGCACAAGAAGGGGGTATGGGATAAGGGGTTCCTGGGTGGTGGTGGGAATTGGATAAGGGGATAAAATTTGAAATGTAACTATTACAACCAACTTTTAAAATGGAAAAAAAAAAGAAAAGTTGTTAGAACCAACATCTTTAAAAAATGTCAGCCCTCTAGGAAAAAAAAATTTTCTTGATACTAAAACTTGTTCTGAGAATTGTATATTGCAGAATACACAGCTTTGGTGTATCTACTCATCAAGCATACTGAGCAGACCTGCCCAAACCTCCAATGTCCTGGAATTCCATCTGGATGCAGTGAAGACACAGCATCAGAGGCTTATCAATTTACTCTTCCCCCAACCCCTCTTCTAATATCTCAATACCCGTAATCAGCTTGAAGAAGTTAAAGAAGAGTCAGCGCCGCTATTCCCTGGGCTTGGGGACTAAGGTGGTTAATATTGGGCTGTCTTTCTAGGGAAAAGTAGTGGTTTTGTTGGAACAGAGAGGATTAACTAGGACTTATTGCATAGCCATAACCTATTGGTAGAAATCTGTATAATTAATATCAAGATGAAGTTATAATTTCTTAAATGGTACAAAACTTACTTTGATTTCAAATTTAAGGTTTTCATTGGAACGAGCTTCTTATTGATATAAAAGTGAGATGAATATTGATACTCTCATGGGCATTGTGCCTGTATAACACATTTAAGAATACAAGGCTTAGACCCAGTCCTTCTTTAACTTTTTTAACTGATTTGGGACGGTTAGCCTATGAGTTTAGGGACTATAGCAAATTCATATTTTTGAGTTTATTGTTAGGGTGTTTTCCATATTTTATTTAGAAATAGCTGAGAGGACAACAGTCCAGGTTACCTTACATGGATAGTTGGTTTTCAAAACGTCAGAAGTCCATAGAATTGACGTTACAAATATTTCTATATTAATGTTCATTTTGATTAGAGACATGTCTGCTCCTGACAGCTTCCTGTCGTGGATTCTAAGAAGAGATTAAGCATCCTTGGAGTTACTCCAGTTGTGCGGTGACAGCCACTAGGCAAGTATTGCCTCTCTCCATCTACAGACAAATTACTGTCCAGAAAAGGACACACTTGCAGAATAGTCGACTGATTATATCTGCCTAGACAGAGTAATCAGCCCTTAATAATTCTGCATCACCAAGGTCTGTCAGATGATTCTGGGCCAGAAGGCTGAAGATTTGATGCTCCAACGTTCGGTAGTATAGGGGCTTTTCAGGTGTTCGGCGGTCTCTATAAATTGGCTAAGTTTTAGAAGCTATGCTTAGTGCTTCCCATAATTTCAGTTAACTCAGTCATTCTGGATTTCTGACGGGGTTGAAGACCTATAGTCTAATAGCCAATCCTGGCTATTTACTTTGAGAGAAAAGATCTGAGTGGATGGTTTTCAGCTGACATTCATTCTAAAGCCAAGAAAAAAGCCAGGTTCAATACTAAGTGTTTTAGTTAGGAGAGATGACAGAGGTTCTGGTTAGTCAAAAAAATGATGGACTGGGTATTAGGACTATCTTGTACCTCACTGGTACAATTAGGAATAATTATGCTCTAATTGTATTTTGAGAGAAAAGTTTTATTTTAACAGGAAGGATGATATGCAGGAGGAGCTAAGGGGGAAGGAGTACCGAGAGGAAGAGATGGAGTAAGGAGAGGAGAAGATGAAGGAGAGGAGAAGCTAGGTGATGAGAGAGAGAAAGAGAGGGGGACATGGAGGCAGATGTTCACATGTCTCCACAAGTCAAAGATAGTTTATATATCTAGGTTGGGTATTGGGTTGCACTTCTGATTGAGCATTACCAAACTTATAAAGCCTTTGATGAACATTTTTTTAAAAATGTATAAAAGCAAAAGGGAAAAGGGGGCATGGGATAGGGGTTTTCTAGGGAGGGGAAATGGGGAAAGGGGATGGCATCTGAAATGTAAATAAAATATAAAATAAAAATAAAAAACAAATACTTTCTAATTCTAAAGACAATTACAGCTAATATTCAAACTTATAAAATATGCTTCTCTCCAAAAAAAAAAAAAAAGAAAATTTCAGGTAAATATGGAATCTTCTTAATAACTTTACCTAACTCACCTTCTTTCTTCCAGTCCCCAAATCAAAATGGCATGTGCAAGCATGCACCTTTGGGCATTTGTTTTCTTTGTGAGTTTCCTAATTTTCTCATTAGTAATCCAGTGCTTTTCCTTCCAACTTTATTGTCATATACATAACTACCACTATGAAGGCACAGTGCATTACATGACATTAAACTTGTCTATGCGTGCCTGACTGTGCGTGATTTTATTTATCTATGTATATAAAGCATTGCTTTACTTGATGGGCTACTTAATGCCTTCAGTGATGAAAACAAGTATAGGAACATTTCATTTCTCATCTTAAGCATGATTAGTTACTAGAAACTCAGGTCATGCTTTTACAACATTCATGGATACCGTTCCATGCTTTAGATAAAGTAGTCTCAAAACTCCCCCTCCCTCATGTGTATAAAGCCTAATTTCCCATCATTTAATTCCCGTATTCACTGCTTTTGTTGCTCTTCAACTGCCTTCTATCCTTTTCCTTAATATCAGAATTCCTGGGTTATTAGAAGAGCCTGTAGTTCAGATCTTTTAGTGACACTACCAGCTTAGCATGTTACTAAAATGTAAAGTTGTTCAACTTGTTATTTAAGTTTCTAATCTCTTATCAGATACTCAGTGGCATATTAGTATCATGTAACAGTGACCTTGTTTGAGTAAATAAGTGATCACACAAATTTTTAATAAAATGATATTCCTACCTTTCATCTGTCCGTTTACGTTAGTTTTTCCCACGTGGTATCCTACACCAGATAAATGGCCAACTTTTATCTGTGGAAGATGTTCCGATTCACTCTGTTAAAATAAGTGTCAATAAGAAGTTACACAGATATTTCCTAGCTGCCTTCTGAGAAGATATATGATTTTCCAACTTCGAAAGCAATTAAGATAGAAAATAACAGTAAGCTGTACAGACAGTAAAACATTTTATGGAAATGTTTTACATGCTCTTTATATAAATTTAATATTTTTCCACCATCTGGCTACTGACTATGTAAACAGATCGTGGAAGGACAGAAGAAACAAATGCATATACACAGTGGTGGCTAGCCTGCACATTTTAATAAGAATTAACCTCTAAATACCTAGCACTGTTTTATAGTCCCACCAAAAGCATAATTCTCAAAAATATATATATTAGACTAATTTTATTAAAAATAAAGCACTTGCTATAGCAGAACATTTAACATTTAGAGTTCTTCTCCAATTATAGAAATGTGTTAGAGGCAGAAGAAAATATTTCCTGGCTTATTGTGTTGGATATAAACAAAACACTGAAGAAGCTGTTTGGTATGGGTAAACAATTCTTAAACCAAACCCTGTTTTTATATAAAATGTTTACTGGTAGAAAAATGCTTAAGTAAATGATAACTTACAAAATATTTATTTATATTTTATTTAAATTATAGCATAAAATATCAGATGTAGTACACAACTCTTTCATAATGAAGAAATTCCAAAACTGATAGTAAGCCTTAGTAAGAATACATAGTATAAGGCCATGTGTGTGTGTGTTTGTCCATATACATGTATGTGCACATGTATAAAACATAACAATAAAATTAAGGAAGAAACTTAAGAGAGAAAAAAATCAATTACCCAACTGTGAACCCTGAAAGCTACAATAATGGCTGTCCTGGCAATACATGACCACTGATATAATCATGGCACAAATACTGTGAGATTAACCAGCCACCTTCTGCTTGAATTTATGTCCTGCTTCAAAACATTAAACCCATACCTAGAACTATTATCAGGTGGAGAACCCATGGCTATACAAACCACAGGCCCCAGGGAGAGTCTACTAGCATTATGCTGCCAAGTGGATATAGAAATTAAACTTACTTCTAATGACTTGTTGTTAAATTTATAAATTAATGAATCTCTTAACCCTCATCCAAAAAGCTTCTATTTGTGGTAGATGGTGATTAATACAGAAACCACATATAAAAATGTCAGAGGCTGCAAAATACTCATCCTTGAATATACCATATATTCCATACACCTCCTTCCAAGACTCAAGAATCATGATAGAAGTGGGGGGGGGTGACCACAAGGAAAGTGTCTTTGGGACACCATGTGGGCAGCTGCACTTATGAACTAACAGCACCCACACAAGACTGTGCAAGCCCAAGTCAGACCAAATCCCCAGCATGGAGAGAGAAGTTGGCAGAGGGTCCCACCCCTAGCCATAGAGTTATAAGATGCTGGGAGGGGGACTGTTTCTTTGGGTGTAGCTCCCAGAAAGTCTGCCACACTCCAGTGGATGACTACACATTCAATAATATTTGGGTAGCACAGTGTATTTGATGCTTTTTTTTTTAAGAACAACTAAAGAGTACAATAAATGGTTGTGAAAGCTCAGGTAAAGATAATTCCTTGGGGGTCTAGAAAATATACTGAGAAACTGGACTTTGGTGGTTGGGGTAAGAGATGGCTATGGACCTGCCATCAGTAAAGGCTATTATTCAAAATAAAGATGCATTAATTCCTAAGTACTAGAAGAAAGTATTATACTGCACAGCTATCAAGAGGATTTGAGAACAGACAAGTCAAAATAATGAAACTTTTCTTGCTTCTCTATACTTATTGACAACAGAGAAGTAGTCAGCCTTATTTGGTTGGCTTTGCGAGGAGACTCTCTAATCCTTTTCCCTAGCTCTCTACAAATTATCCTCGCATGCAGAAGCTGGGATTACACTTTTCTCAGAATAAAAAAAAAATCTTCAAAAATGATAGCCAATATTAACCTGAACCCATCAAAAATAACTCTTAATGTATGGTTTTCCAATTTAGCATAACTTAAAGCTCTTGTGTGCCTCCAGATAACCTCAGTGCACACAAGGCTTTGAGATGATGTTTCTAATAGAGATTGAAAAGAATTTCTTTTATACCGTGATGTAAATATAAGAGGCCTTATAATGTACACCCTCTGGTTTTGTCTACACAGCTGCTCCAAGCTATTTATGGGCCTCGCTTTCAGTTCTTCTTCCTTTTCTATTGAACATAGTGAATACATGGTTAAAGGGAGGAGAAATACTCAAAGTTGTGTGGGTAGATCAAATATTGTGTGGATAGATCTGAAAGGGGTTGGGTGAGGGGCAATGAATACGATCAAAACACATTGCACATAATTCTCAAATAACAAATAACTTTTTCAAATCTGGCAATAAATACTATGAAGCTTAAGGATATTCTAAAGTTTTGGGTTTTGGTGTTTTGTTTTTGTTCTGCAGGACTGGCTGTCCTGGAACTCACTATGATAAATTTTCTAACAAGGTAAAAATGTTTTAAACATTAAGTATTTAGATATCTATCGGTTAGAATCTATTAATTCTATCAAATAATCTAAAATACACTTCCTGAGCCTTGTGCCAAACTACTAAACAAAAGAAAATAATCTTATGTGGCATTTAAAATTAAATGTTTTCATACCAATGGCTGGTTCTTTTCACTTTCATCAGACACATTTTCTTCTACTGACATCAATTCTAACTCTGTTGCTGTTGGAAAATGCATTTTTTTTAATTTTGTAGAATTCATATAGAGCAATAGTCTGTATAATAATATGAGTGTTTAAGTTAGCTAAAATAACATTATATTGTTACTTTCTGATTAAGAAAGTATGTAACTTTCAACTAGGTATATAAGGAGCTGGACCTTTCTAGCTATTTAAACTGTCATTGTTTACTCAAATATAAGCAAAAGAAGGCACCATGTTCAACACATAAGAACATCCTAATGATTTGCACATAAATTCACCTACTCAATCGATATGAATAAAGCATCCAGAAACAAATTTCCAAGTACCTTAGCAACAAATAAATCCATTATGTGTATTAAGTTTTATCTTATAATGTTACATTTTAAACAATCTAGGAATCATTTTGATCACAAAGTAACAGCTAAGCCATACATGTTCATCTGTGAGTACATAGTTCCTGACACATGAAATTGTTTGCACCTACCATCAGACAACTTTTTCTTCCAAGACTCAAACTAATGCCTGAAGTCTTTCCTGGTCATACTTTTTCTTTGTCTACTTCAATACTCCAGTGACTTTTTACTGTAACTATATATTACTTCTGCCCGTGTCCCTCTCTTTTACTCCTGGGCTAGAGAAATAGATCTTTCACACCATCCCTGCATTGCATAGCCACTTTCCTTGATTTTATGTAATAATTATTTTTGCGCCCTGATAGAAAATGGCACAAAGTTTTACAGAATTAAAATGAAATATTAGTGATGGGTTTTCTAGAGTTGATGGGTGATTTTAAAATTAAGAGGTAAGGTTGGCAGATACAGAACTTTCTAGGGGAAAAAATGATGGAAGAGAAAGTAAGTGAAGCCAGAATACTTTTATAAGTGTCTTTGGCTTTGAAACTTAAAGTCAACTGTGTAACAGTAAAGTTGTAATAACTGATTTGTGGTTACAGAGAGAATATATTACTGATTAACAGTACTGATTCAACTGATAGGAAAACACACATACACACACAGTCCAGATAGCAAGCTGACTGGATGTCCGAGTGGAAACAAAATTGCTTTTCCTGAGCTTTGGGAAACAATCTGCTGCTTTGTGCACACAGTGGTCCAAAACTTCCTAAGCAAAATGAATGTCTAGTCTGGTTCTCTCAGGTGTCTGAGTTTACAGTGTCTAGCACAGTACCCAGTTCTCCAAACAGCATTTTTTTAACTGTAGAAAAAAATCTCATGTGTATCATAATTACCCTCTCTAAATCCTTATGACAGAGATCCCACCATGGAAGTAAGAGACATTGAAACGCAAAAGCGGAAACAACTTGTCCAACTTATCATGTAATACATATTTTACAGATCTTGCACGTACTAATTCTCTTTTTAAAAGCATAGGTGGTACTTATATCATTTACATCAAATCATACCATCAACTTGGGGGATGGGGGACAGGATTATGATGGTGAGGTCCACAAACTTCTCAAACACTGTATTTTGATCTCGAATGATTCACTTCACACGTGTACCTGATACGGATGTCAGCAGCTCTATCCTTTCTACTGCTTCGTTTGTAACAGAGTCTCTGACTTCAGTGGCAGACTAAATAGATTTTAAAAGCAAAATATTTAAATGTTTTATATATCTATATAGTGTAATGCATATTTAATAATTCACGATGAAATAAAAAGCTTATTACCTTTGAAGATGGATCTTTCTCAACCCATGCTAAAAAGCAAAGGGAAACATGATCACTTCTCTGTCAATACAACACCAGTCATATGCTCCTAAAGAATTAGGATGGAATTATTCTCATTCTTAGATTTCCAATTGTTACTCTGTAGTTTGAATGTCTGGAAGATTTTTACAGGTCTGGACAGCAACACAACTGAAAAATACACCCATGACATTGTAGACATGGCTCAGTGTTTAAAAGCACTTCTTAGTCTCCAGAGGACCCATGAGCAGTTCTCATCACCCACATTGGGTGGCTCACAACTGCCTATAACTCCAGCTCTAGGGGATCCAGTGCCATCTTCTGACCCTTGCTGGCATGGCAGACATTCAAACAAATTTTAAAATAAATGAGATATACTCAGGGGAGGAAATCTGTGCAAAATTAATAAAAATACAGGTTTTGTTATGACACAAATGAACCTATAATGTTTATCACTTCCCAGATTAGAATTGTGTGGTGGTGCTTGTTACTGTTTGAAAAATAGCTAATGTCCATTAAATCAGGCAAATGTTGCGTGTGTTATCTCCTGTGTAGCATCTAGACTTATATATGTATAAATTGCATAAAAGGAGAGGTGGTATTGTTCTCAGAGAGGAGCGACAGACAAAGGGTAAGGCAAGACAAGTGAGGAACAAATGTGAACAAAGTAAAAATGCATGGTGAAATGTCATGATTAAATGAAGTATTGTATCTCTCGAAATGAGAATAATTTTAAGGGTTGGAGAGATGGCCCCATGGTTAAGAGCACTGGTTAAGGGGACCTGAGTTCAATTCCCAGCACCTACACAGTATCTCACAACCATCTGAAACTCCAATTCCAGGGTATCAACACCCTCTTCTGGCCTCCACTGGTACTTTCATTCACACAGATAAATACTATACCAAATCTTTAGAAATAAATGAATAAAGCTTCCAGAAGCAAATTTCCAAGTACCCTAGCAACAAATAAGTGCATAATGTGTATTAAGCTTTATAGTGTTACATTTTAAACAGTCTGCTAATCATTTTGATCACAAAGTAACAGCTAAGCCATACATGTTCATCTGTGATCACAGTTCCTGACATATGAGATTGTTTTCACCTACCATCAAACAAATTTCTTCTTCCAAGACTCAAAACTAATGCCTGAAGTCTTTCCTGGTTATACTTTTTTTTTGTCTACTTCAATAATTCAGTGATTTTTCACTGTAACTATAAATTACTTCCTCCCATCTCCCTCCCATTCACCCCCACACTAGAGCACTTACAAAAAATGGAAACTTAGTTATTCCGATATAACGAACCAAACAAGCCAAAGATGGCACTTTGGTTTTTAATCCTGGAGAAGACAAAAGGCTTTTCGGGTAGGACAAAACCAATTCCTCAGAGTATATTATTTTTCCTCTTTTTATTTATTAAAATATTTTCATACAATAAAATAAGTAAAAAATTAATTTTTAAATAACATCCTTCTATATTCAATTATTGTGCATTAATATTGATAACTTATCTAATCAACATACATCTTCAGAGTCTGGTGATTATGGAGAGGTGAATGAATGAGTGCAGTTTACTAAATTTCAGCATTCCTTCAACCCATCACTTTTGCCAGGAGCAGCAATGACCTCATCTTTGGTTTGAATACACATATATTGAAGTCATCTGAACTAAGTTCATTTACATTCCCTAATTAATTCAGATTCTCCCAGAATTATTCTTGTTCTTACAGAAAAAAAAAAAAAACCCTCTTCCTTTTTTCTTTTCCTTTCCTATTTGTTCATTTGCTTGAGAAGGGTTCTCCTGTATCCCAAGCTGGCCTTCCTCACTGTATAGCAGCTAATGACCTTGATCTTCTGATTCTCCTACCTCCACCTATGTGCCTGTGAGGTGCTGGGATCACACAGCTCACTGCGTACCAGGCAAGATCTCTGCTGACTGAGCTGCATCCCCAGTCCTCCCTCTTCTTTACAGTGGTCTCCACAGCTCAGATCTTCATCTTCCCTACTTTTCGTGTCTTTTTTGGTTATGTTATACATTTACATTTCAAATGTTGTCCACCTTCCCAGTCTTCCCTCCTCAAACCCCCATCCCATTCTCCTCCCCTATGCCTCTAAGACAGTGCTCCTTCACCACCCACCCACTCCTGCCTCACCCCTCTAGCATCCCCCTACACTGGGCATCAAGCCTCCACAGGACCAAGGTCCTCCCTCCCATTGATGCGAGATAAGGCCATTCTCTGCTACATGTGTAGCTGGAGCCATGGACCCATCCTGGGAGCTCTGGGTGGGGGTCCAGTTCTTTCGGTGGATCATTCTTATCATGAATTTCCTACTTAACAATCTCATTTGAGGATTATGATTTCTGTCTTTCCTATCTTAGTTTCTCCCGTGTTTTCTATGAACATTATTTGAAACAAAAGCAAGTTCATTTTCTGTCTTCATTCTATTACAACGCTGTTGATTACCCAATAGCATTTTTTGCTAAAATGTGGTGTGATACCTCTACTGAGCAGGTGGCTGATTCATGGTGACTGAGGACTTACCACAAATGCAGAGACCCTGACGCCCTGAACCACCTTGCCTATACTTCATAAACAGGTTTGCTTCTGGTATCAATCAACCTAATTAAAGGTCTATGTTCTTAAACAACACCATATAATACAAATAAAAAATATACTATGTATACATTTATATTTTCTGGAAAATACATTACAAGCTAACAAAAATAGGTGAAAGTCATTTTAGTACGGTTCTTTTTTATTTACTAATATAGCTAATGTGTTATATGAAATTGGTACAAAAATTAATTGGGGGATGTTTTACCCTCTTCATTTTGTTTTTATCACTTAGTCTTCAATTGATGTAATGGAGGTAACTCCATCTATTTGAACCAGTTCATGTTGCACAGATGAGTTACTGACTATTCCAAAAGTATTGTGTATTGCCATTACATCATCTCTTGTAATGTATGGAATTTTTCTAACAGTTAAACCTGCCTATGACACATCCTAGTAGTCAGCAATCTCCAAAATAATGTATTTCCTTTGTGGAAGCAAAATTAATTTCAAGGACCTAGTTTCTAAAGTTTCTGAGTTTTGTGCAGCCAATTTTATTAAAGGACTACCAAAAACTACTTAATTTTATTGTTGTCTCTTATGAAGAGAATATTCTTTGTAAAATTTCTGATAACTTTTGAATGCTAAGAGCATCTTCAGCTATGGTGTTGGTGGTGGAAATACACACCCAAAGATCTGAAACCCCACTCCATCCCCAAAATGTTGCCATAATTTAACTAGATCTCTCCAGGCTTCCGGTCATGTGGGTCGCTGTGGCATTTCCTTTCTCAGCTATTCTAAGTAGGTGGGATAAAGAATGCTTTATTGACTTCAAAACATCTTAAATATCAAAGAGACAGGTGACACGGCTGCGACAAACACTGTATTTTAGAAAGAACTGCTAATTAAATCTTCTTATATACCTTAAGGGTGTGTTTGCCTCAGAATAAAAAAAAAAAAGGTGTTGTATTGGAAAAGAGGTTTTTCTCTTCTTTCAATAAAAAGGAAAAAGCTTCGGATCCATTCAAAGCTAATAAAAACTACATTTGACCAGTGAAGACCTCCTGAATCTTGCTTACAGACTTAAAAAAGAGGCCCAGGAAAAACACCAAAACAGATGTTGTAAGTGCTGAACCCTCCACCTGTGAACAGCTCAGGAAGCTGGCTGAGACATGAATGTCACTGCATAGCCAATAAATCTTTTTGGCCTCCTGGTCCCTATGACTTATTACTATGTGTCATCCTCTCATATGGCACAGATGGAGATTTATATTATAGTTTGGTTATGCAGTCCTAATGGATTTAAAAATTGACAGATACCTTTTTACCTGCTCAAACATAGAGCAGAGAATCATCACTACCTGATTTGTACACACCACAGATTCCATACATGTCCTAATGCAGAAATGTACCTACAATGTTACCTTTAAAAGTTTGTGTATTTTTGGAGCAAAAGGACCAAACACAACACCTGGCTGACAGCTTCAGGACAAGCTTGACCAGGTTATGGCTTTCACCATGGACAGTCTCAAATCCCTCCAGCAACAGATGACCTCCCTAGCGGGGGTTGTTTTACAAAATTTGAAGAGCTCTGGACTTAATGACTGCTCTACAGGAAGAGGCTTGCACTGTTGTTGGGAAAGAAATGTTGCTTCTATGTCAATGAATCTGGACTGGAACAAGACATACAAATCCCCAAAGGTCTCCGGTGAGATCTCCGGTCAAGCCATGTACCCAACACCTCTACCCCATGTTACTCAAAGCCTCTGGTAGTTTGGTTCCTTCTTCTTGGCCCTGTACTGGCCACTGAGGCCCTACTCCTCCTGGAATCCTGCCTCATCCAAATTCTAAAGCACCAGATAAATAGCCTTACAAAAACCACTGCCAATCAGGTTCTGGTTCAATACCAAACTGTTCCCCCAACATAGAGTTTGGTGACTGTGATGACATACCCCCAACCCTTTATAAAACAAAAGCGGAGAGATGTGGGGCCAGAAGGCTATTTGATCCACGGAGTCGGTCTGGAGCAAGAGTGAGGTTGAAACAAGTCCGAACTCCGAAAATCTCATCCCGGTATCAGCAGGAATAATAATACTTTCTCCCTGCTCTTGGCCTGCAAATTCCAGCACACACAACATTGTGACCTCCATATCTGCCACACTTTGGGTAGTCATGTAACCTGGTGGCTAGGTTACAGGTTAAACTTCCGCTTTATGCAAATGAAGCATTTCCCCATCACCTCATCCCCAGGCAATGATGTACAATCTACCCAGAAAACCTCTACTCATTCCCCAAAGTTTATTTACCCTTATTCCCCTCCGATAGAGCGAGATGTTTCTCCTGCATGCACACTGACAGAGACCCTGTCTAACCCATCCACCCCGGCTAAGCCTTACTCCCTCCAGTCCAGCCTAGTGCACAATGGTCTTGGACACGCTCAGTAAAGAAGCAGACCAGGAGGGACATATACCTTCCACAGTTCTTTTTCCTCTGTTTCCAAATATTTTGTCTACAGCTGTTGGAGAATTGTCAGCACAGTTAGGAGGCTTGCTCTCTGAGTTGCTCTGTTAAAATTGAGATTAAAAATTAGTTGCATACGTTTCCCTTAATCACTTTAAGACACGTCAATTGTTTATTTTTAAAGCGGACCAAACCTCTCTGGAGCAAACCTATCCTTGCAGTTTTGTGCGGCAACTTTTACATGGGTACTAATTCTGTGAACCTGCTGTGAAAATTAACAGGAAAATATTCATCTATCTAACTCTTAGATTGCACACCCAAAAGAAAGGGGCATTTTTAAACTCTGCATATGCAAACACAGTCTTATAAATGTGGTTGGTAAACCAAAGCAGTGGACATTTAAACATTTCAGATGCTGAAATTATTTCAGTGCTAAGGTACTCGGCTTGGGGCCTGCGGGATGAGGAGAGCCACTTGGGAGGAAGAACCCATACACACAGGAAAGGGAGCGATGACTGCGGAAAGCTGACCTCTGACCTCCACATGCTCGTTGCAATGCATGCATATCTGTGCACGTGCACATGTGTTCACACACTCACACACACATACATACACACATATACACACACATGCACATACATCTCAGACAGAGTAATAAATAAAATTAGAGGGTATTTGGCTTGAAAAGCTAAAATTTTTGTATAGTAATTTGTATATAAATGAAGTATTTTAGAAACTAGGTCATTTCAGCAGAGGCCTCCTAAACAATTTTGCTAATATAAAGTACCCACAGTGGCTTAGATGTGTTTACTATTTGTTTTTCTATTGTAATACAATAGAAATAGGCCCCTCATCTGCAAGAGGCAATGTCTATATAGCACATAATGGATACTTAGTAACAAAGATGTGTTAAATATGTCAAATATATTCAACATATCAAAGATGTGTTGAATATGTCAAATATAGTGTCAAATATCTAAAAATTCATCAGAAAGATTTGAATATGTCAAATATAGTGTCAAAATATCTAAAATTCATCAGTAAAGGTGCCAAACTGATGTCTTCCTATAGGATATATAAATAAATAGGTTGTAAAAGTTTGGCATAGTCCAAGTTAAAAATATATAAATATATCTGCTTCTTGTAAGCTTTTTAATATATTCTTGATGCTACTATTGAAAGGGTTAAAAATTTTTAAACCTTCCACAGATGGAGTCAAGAGTGCAGATCAGCTTGTTCTGCGTTCTG
This sequence comes from Arvicanthis niloticus, assembly GCF_011762505.2. Lineage (NCBI taxonomy): Eukaryota > Metazoa > Chordata > Mammalia > Rodentia > Muridae > Arvicanthis > Arvicanthis niloticus. The sequence continues at coordinate 19,476,313 of NC_047673.1, read as the reverse complement.
GGTCCTAGGAAACTAGCTATCCACAAGACAAAATAGATGATAGATTGAATAGAGTTCAGAGCTAGGAGTTCAAGATAGCGTGACCAAGTGCTATGGGTACCAGGAACTAAAAACTGACCATAAGACAGATTGAATAGGGTTTGAGCTGAGAGTTCAAGTTAGCGTTCTTGTGCACCCTGGATACCAGGAGAGTTTGAGTTGGGAGTTCTCAGTGTGCCCATGCATCCTGGATACCAGGAACAAAACGAACCACAAGACAAATTGAATAGTGTTTGATATTTCCCCCTCGTTTCCCTGGGTTGCAGTTCTTACTATAAAAACTCTATCTTTTCCCTAAGTGGGGGTCGTACTTCACTGCTTGCCTCTGCGTAGGACGGGCTGGAAGTGCGACCTCAACACGTTGATTGAAATATACCTTTTGCTGTTACATCAAATTCGGTGTCTTTGCAGTTATTGGGGTGGCGGTGAATTCCCAAGAGCAGAGAGGGAGTTCCTCCCTACCTGTCAGGCTTTACACTATCATTTTACTGTCCACGGGTTCAAGAAAGTATCTTCAACACTTAAGTCTCAAAATGAAAACAGGATTGGTTTTCTTGTGTGGTAACATCATCATTTACATTTTATGAAAGGTTTTACTCATTCCCAACATTTATTCATGAGCTACATGGAAATGTTACATATGTCATATCACCTTAAAGTCACAGTAACATTGTTAACACTGACATCTTCCTTTTTAGTTTTGCAAAGATACTGAATGACAGAACTAGTAGGATTCTGATAGGTCCTCTGCCTTTAACTACTGTGCTCACAGCACTGACCTACTGTGTTCACAGTACTGCCCTACTGTGCTCACAGCACTGCCCTACTGTGCTCACAGTGCTGACCCACTGTGCTCACAACACCGCCCTACTGTGCTCACAGCACTGTGCAACTCTCCTTGCATTTAGCACAGGCCCTTTCCGTCTCTTTCCTCGGTGTCATCTTTGTGTTTTCATTATTTATAGTTATTACTGCAAGAATGTATACCATAAATGTACTCAATGCACTTAACTCTTCAGTTAATTTATCCTTAGTGGAGCATCAGAAACCAAACTAAGTTTCTAGTCTCTAATTTTGCATTTATTCTTTCCTTGAAACTTTCCTTCCTGAAAGCCGATACCTGGCCTTCCAGATTGAGGATGATTTCACAAATTATCTTTCTCTTCTTCCTCAGATATTTTACAAATACGCAGCTTTCATTTTATGGTTCAACATACACAAATCAATAAGTGAAATAAACCAGATAAACAGACTTAAAAAAACAAAAACAGGACCCTGCGCCCCACCCCATACCTCTGCATGCCTCTCAGGTGTCAAAAAAAAAAAAAAAAAAAAAAAAAAAAAAACATGAGAAACATGAAAAACTTAAAGACAAACTTAAATTGCTAGATTCCCTACGCTGTTGAATGGAAAGGCACCATGGAAATTGGTTACTATAATAACAAATTAAATCTATTAGATATTTATTTGGATATTATAAAAATCATGTTAATACGACTTTTAAAATCACAGCAAATTACATTTATCCAAATAATCACTGACCAAATTTCAAATTTCTTCTATTATTATTATTCTAATGCAATTTCTCTTGGGCTCTGTAGTTTTATACCATTAGACTGCAAAGTAGTTACCAGTCCTTCTGATTACTTACCAATTTGACAAGTGTTTTCAGCCTGCTCGTAATCCTGTTTCTGCCAACTAACTTTCCATGTACTGGCATGGCAGCCACACCACTAGTGAACACTCACAATAAACCAAAAACAAACTTAGGCCAAGAAAGGTTAACTCCGCAGAGGAGCAATTTACCCTGGTATCACAACTGTTCTCGTCTCCCTTCGTTGCGAGCATGGGAGTCTCGGGGCTAGGACAGCTGGAGATCCTGCAGAGCAAAGTATGAAGTAAGGACAGGTGAGCATAATTCTGTACTAGTTCAGCTGCTTGCATATGAAACGACGCTTCTTGATCAGAGTAAATATGACTTGACCTCAACTGAACAATGGCTCTCAACTCAAAACATCAAGGACAGTCTCCTGAAGCGTTTTTAAATCTGTACAAAAGTCAAACTAAACATTAATTCTATGTGTGGATAAGCAGAATGTTCTTCCCCCAAAAGACTGGATACTTTAAATTTTTAAATTGCAATTATTTTCCAGTCGTCTTGCATTTTTCATGTTTACATAAACAATCAAACACTTAAGAACTTTCAAAAGTGCCCAGACACTCGAGGGGAAAGACTTCTGCAAAACCAGTCTCCTGTTATTGGCGCTCTTCCTCCGGGTCCTCTAGAACTACTTCTTTCCGGTGACTTCCACTTCTACTTCCACAGGACTCAAGGACAATATCCAAAATTAAGATCTCCAGCCCAGGAAAATCCTAAGTAAAGATGTGTTCAAAATATCAAGATAAGCAGAGCTTCAACTATCCACACAGCCATTTTACTGACTGCCCAACAGAGCCTTGGTGACTTCAGTGCCAGGAGATCCTAAAATGGTCCTGCCCACCATCCAGGTTCAGCAAAGCTGGAGGGAGAAACCCGCCTCAGCCACAGGTACACCTTGTTCCTCAATTTCTAAAACCCTGGTGCTTGGTGGGCTTTAAGGCATCTTGTAAGTTGAGGTGATGTAAATAGTTATCTAAGTTTAGCTGCTACAGAGACTGACCCCAATGGCTCAAATGACCCTACGGACATTCAACAGAAATGCTGGTGTCTTTCCGTCCCTGCAAGCAAACAAACAAGCAGCACCTTTATCGAAACTGCCATGGGTGTTTCACGTTTATGTGCAGGCACGTTTTAATGGGCCTGCATATAAACGTTCAGTATCTTGGGTCCTTAATCCCTGTCTTCTTCTTACTAAATTTGTTAAATATGCCTGCCTGCATTCCAGTCTTTTCTCTAAGACCTCTTTTCTATTGAAACCAGTCTCCTTCTTTTTATCCATGCCGTCTGTTTGTTAACAGCCTTCTATCACCATCATCATCATCACCACCATCATCATCATCATCCACTTTACATCCTGATCGCAGCCCCCATCCCCTCCCAGTCCTACCCTCTGTTAACGCCATTCTTGTCTTCCGCTATCTTAATTTTATTCTTATCCTGTGTCAGTGCAATTACTGGGCTCTCTTCCCAGTTACTTTATTAAAATATCCATCTACGGAATCAAGCATAAAAACGACAATTGGCCTGAATACTAAGGCCCATGAGTCTAATGTCATCTGTGCCATTTTTTTGTCCATCCAGAGAATTCACATTAACATCTTTTGAGTTTTCAGTTCTCCATCTGGATGAAGCACAAGGGTATATTTTGATTAGTTCTTTGATTCCTTCAAATTCTAAAAATTCTTAGTGCTTTTTAATCTTTTCTGCAGGAAAACAGAATATTTAGCTGGCAGCAGTTTTACAAACAGGACAAACAAGAGGGGAACCAGAAAAGCTGATTTACAGAGAAAAAAAATTATTATCACCAAAAAAATAAATAAATAAAGCCAAGAGTAGATAAAATAAAGTGTCATTTGCCCAAGTGTGCATAGAAACTTAAAGGAAAAACAAAACGAAAAATTAGTCATCAAAAAAAAATTTCCAAATATCCTCTTCAAAGGTATTAAATACAATAGAGATCATATGCTCCGCACACAAATATGCTTCATTTCCAGAAAAGAAAATCCTCTCTTGAAGTTGTTCCTGTGGCCCTAAGTCCACATACGTAAGGGACACAGACAACTGTTGGTACTCAAGACACGTTTACTGACTAACATTGCAATCATCAAAATTCTCGGATAAATGTGTGTGGTATAGCTGCACTTCCCAAGAAAATCCCAAAGGAGCTCATCTATAAATTCGGCTTCCGAGGTTGATCTGACATAGACCTTATCTAGCTCTCGGGGGCTACACGGGTCCTCATCAACCTGTGGATAATCGAGAGAATAAATGGGGGAGCCAGCAAGATGGCAGTCAAAGTATAAATGGGCGGCTCTCGGTTGCAGCTGCCTAGTTGGTGAGAAAGGAACAGTAATGATAGCAACAGTATTTGAACTGTAAAACGTGGTGCCTCCCACAGAGGAACGCTGACCAGATGCGTCTTTCTCCTCTGTCCACTCAATACTTAGATGACAAACAGATTTTATCAGCATGTAAGACTTACTTGGCTAGTGAATCATTTCCAGCATCTATTTGTTCTGCTAAAGAAAGACATAAAAAAAAATGCATTTTAAACAAATGAAAGAAAAGTATCAAATATTCAAAATCAGGAGCTCTCCTGGAAGGATGTTCATTGGGAAACGCACGTGGGAATCCCCCACAGTAGATATGGCTTATACTGCTGGTGGAGCAATGAATGCATTAAGATTCCTTCTCTTGCTTGTATTAGTGGGACACAAGGAGAAAAAAAAAACTTACGATGTTTATGAAACGTAACTGTTGTGTGTGCGGTGACCATAATCCCAGTGGACTAGTATCAGACTAACTTAAAATGGTGTCATATTCTAAAATAAGGACATCAAGAAAACCACCTGACATATCCGGACTAACAGCATAGGGAATTAAGGGGATATAGTCTACGGCTATGCCACTCTGAACACTCTTCATCAGATCCAATAAGAGAATGAGTGTGCTATAACAGAAGAGCGGTTCTTCAAGTAATCAGTTTTCCAGGTTAGGATGCATATACTATCCCAAAGACACTTACCTGTAGACACTGCACCCTGTAGGGGAAAGGATTCAAAACACAAAAGCAGACCAAGAAGAAGGGCCTTGCAAACACTTCCCAGGAGCTAATCAAGAGCCTCAAGAGTCAGCAGTGAGATGCTTGTACTAGCTGTGACGGTTTGTATATGCTCAGCCCAGGGAGTGGCACATTAGAGGGTGTGGCCCTATTGGAGTAGGTGTGTCACTGTGGGTGTGGACTTAAAGATCCTCATCCTAGCTGCCTGGACGTCAGTATTCTGCCGGCAGCCTTTAGATGTAGAACTAAATTCTGTAAATTTATGTAGAAGATGTAGAACTCTCAGCTCCTCCTGCACCATGCCTGCCTGAATGTTGCTATGTTCCTGCCCTGATGATAATGGACTGAACCTCTGAACCTGTAAGCCAGCCCCAATTTAAATGTTGTATTTTATAAGGCTTGCCTTGTTCATAGTGCCCATTTACAACAGCAAAACCCTAACTAAGACACTAACCAATAGGCTTTCTCAGTAAAGGCTTTCTTGTTCTTCTTATCTGTGGAAAAAAGTTCAAATCCATCTAACATTCTTTCTCCAGTGGAAAAATTATTAGAGCACTTCCTTGAGAATTTATCTATTCTGAACTGCACCTAACACAGAAACACTTAAAGGAGCCGGGGCAGCCGTATGTAACCTGGGAAGACATGCTCTTTTTAAAAGTACAGCTTCGTGAAGTTGTTAAGAGCCTACTAGACATGAATAGAACATGATGGTCCAATCACTGCCACCAGTACAAGCATGACATCATTTCTCTCAAACTCTCTTATTAGGGAGCAGACTGCTATAAGGACAGAGCTTGGGGCATGGGGAGATGGGGGAGATGGCTTTAGTGGTTAAAAGCACTCACAGCTTTTGCAGAGGATCAAGTCCCAACATTCACATGGGTGCTCTCAACTGTCTGTAACTCCATTCCAGGAGATCTGACGCCCTCTTCTGGCCTTCACCAGCACTTCACACATGGTGCATGTACATACAGGCAAAATGCTCATGCACATAAATAAAGTCACTTTTATAAAAGCTTTTGGAGGGCAGTGAGATGGCCCATGAGGCAATGTCACTTAGCATGCAGGCCTGGCCACTCAGGTCAACAGAACCCATGTAAGGGAAGGAGAGAACTAACATCACAAAGTAGTCCTTTAAACTGCATGTGCATGTCCACAACATGTTCTCACAAACACAACAATATATTGGTTTAATTTTTAAAATAAATAAATATATATTTATATATATATATGGCTTTTCACATGTAGAATACTTTTTATAGCTTCTAGTGGTAAGCAAAAACAATAGGAATAAAAAGCTGGAGATAAAGAGAATTATGCAGCACTTACCCAAAATGCAGGAGGTCTTGGGTTCAACTTCTACTTCTATAAAAACAAAAGTTTTGACTGGTTTTGTTTTCTCTCTCCTCTTTCTGTTCTGTGGGTATGTCTCTGTCCCTCTGTGTCTCTGCCTCTGTCTCTCTGTATGCACGTGTTCATGGGGGTAGGGTTATCCATGTGCACATGTGCGCATGCATGTGAAGTCCAGATGTCAATATTAAAGGTCTTCCTCAGTGACTCTCCACATGATTTTTTTTTTTAAAGATCACACATCCTATTGTCAAGTTCATTTAATTTGTGTCTGAGGTCATTCTGACCTGTAGACTATTCAGAAAGAACTCAAGAAAATATGAAGGTAATTTTCAGTCTTTTTGAGTGAAAACTTTCTTAGTTTGACATTTTTGTGTATGTTAGGTCTGCAAAGAGCAGCTCATTATAAGTCTTACCTGGCCCGTTGCCTTTTTTATTAATATACAGATTTTCTTCAAAATCCAGAAGTGTCTGTCTACTGTCATGTGAAAGATAATAAACACAATTACGACTTTAATACTGATTTAAAAAAAAAAATTTTAGTACATTTAGTCCTTAAGATACTACAGGGGCTGGGGGTGGGGGTGTAGCTCCATTAGCAGAGTGTTTGTCTAGCACAAAGCAAGCCTTGGTTCTGTCTCTAACGTCACATATAGCTAGGCACAGCAGTGACACACGCCTGTAATCACAGCGTTTGGGAGGTGGGGCCAGAAAGACCAGCAGGCCCAAGGTCATCCCTATACACACAGTGAACTCAAGGCCACATGGCACATGAGACCCTGTCTCTCAATAAAGACTATCACTGGAAATAGTAGAGGAGCCACTAGAAGTTTTTACCTCATGTTTGAAATTTATGAGCTCTGAGTCTTCTAATGAAGCCTATAATGAGAGATGAAAAAAGACTAAAGCAAAGGGGGTGTGAAATGAGAGAAATAAAGCTTAGGGGATAGACGAGATTTGCTTGACAAGCAGTGATGTTCCCTGACGTCAGAGGATATCCTTCCTCCGAAACTAAGAGCTATTGTGCAAGCTCTTTCCCATAGATATTGTTGTTCATAAATAAATAAATAAGGATTTCACTGCTTGCATTCTGTACGTTTCTTTTAAGATTTTATACGACAGTATTAAGACATGTGCAAGGAGATGCCAAAGCCAACAAGTATTTCCTGGTGCTGAGTTCTTTTTCAACCCCAAATAAAGGCTAATGCGTATTTCTTTGCACTGTCTAAAATTCAAATATTACAGCTGTTTAAAAAATGTTGTTAAGTCCTTGCTTTTTGGTTATGAGCTATTCTGTTTTGTGGCTTATAATTCAGAGAAAACTCATTGTTTAACCGTTTGAAGCTAAGTGCTTTATCAATATATTACCTGCTTCATTAATGACTGTTCACTATTACTAAAATAATCAGTCGCACTGAGGGCAGAGCGAAATTCATCCGACACCTGGCTTTGCTCTCATCTCTGTCCTCCCCTGCCTATTTTAAATCATCATACTTGTCTCCAAATGACTCTATTTTCTTTTCTGTTTTTGTTTTGTTTTGGTTCATTAGTTTTTTGAGACAGAGTTTCTCTGTGAAACAGCCTTGGCTAGCCTAGAACTTTCTTTGTAGACCAGGCTGGCCTCAAACTCACAGAGATCCGACTGCCTCTACCTCCCAAGTGCTGCGACTAAAGGTGTGCACCACCACACCCAGCTACCTGATGTGATTTTGCTCCCTTATGTCCTACAGTTCTTTGAATCCAGAGACGTGCTTAGCATGCTTCTTTGTGGGGAAGAAGTAAAAAGTCTCCATAAACCTGAGACCAGAACTGAAATAACTTGGGAAATTTTTACTACTATAGACAGAGAGACAGAAAGAGACAGAAACAGAGAGAGAGAAAATTTTACTACTACAGACTGAGGGAGAGAGAGAGGGAGAGAGAGAGAGAGAGAGAGAGAGAGAGAGAGAGAGAGAGAGCCTATCCATGGAAAAGTCAACAGCAGCCCTGCACAGGTTAATATGGTACATCCCAGCATCTAGGAAAAGATACACAAAGGGTACGATCAGCCTGTGGCACAGACCTAGTATTAATCAACAGAGGAACTTCGTGGGTTTTCTGTAACACGATTTGCACTTTTATACAGTTTATAGCTGTCAGGAAAAATTGAAAAGAAAGAAAGAAAGAAAAGAAAAAAGAAAAGAAAAGACACACAAATCTCTCAATGTGAATTGACCACAAAAGTCTAAGCTAATATGTGAGTTCTATATAAGATTCTGAATGGCTGGGAGGGACCAGATTGCTAAGTTTGTGGCAGAAGCCAGGAAGTTCAATCGCCAAAAGATAATGTGTTGCTTTAAAATAACAGCTGGATTTTACAAAAAATAAGTCCATGTGAGCTTTAAGATATTGTAACTTTCGGGGCTGAGTGTATATTATAGTAAGGACTTAGAGGTCTAGCTTAGTGTGGACATCATGCTAGCTAACATTAACTGGTACCCAATTTCGGGGCATGTTTTAATAGTGATGGAACCAACAGACATAAAGAATGACGGGCTATCATTCTGCTCCGTCTGACTTTTCTAAAGAGAATTGGCTTCCTGGGATCTAAAAATCCCCTTCAGCTGCTGGAGAATCAAGGAGTAAGATACAGAAGACAGCTCCCACAGGAAAGTGGGACTGTGTGATAAAATGAACATTTCAAAACCTGACTGGGCACTCGCCTTATTGAAAAGATCAGAAATGCAGGTAGATGCTATTTAGACCCCGTTTCTAGGGGTTATACTTAGGGATAACATGGAAAAATGCTGAGGTCACTAAGGTTAAATAGGTCTTTAGATCTCTTAGCTGGAGATTTTAGTAAAATGATGGGAGACTCGCCAGAAACACACCAGGCACCGGGTCCAATGCTCAGTATTCACCAAAACAAGCTGAGCTTAAGTATTCCATTCCCAGTGCGGTCCCTAGCTATGTTTCTAACATTCCTGACTGACTGAGTGGACTAAGTCACTGCCATTCTGAAACTGCCTGCACAGTACAACGTCGCCTCAACGGGATGATGTAATAACTGTGTTTGTTTTTGAACTTCAAGATAATTTTACTTAATATGTTCATGGAAATACTTACAAAGTACAGTGGCCTTCAATAGCATAGCGTAGTGCTGTCCATCCAAAGACATCCTTGTAGGAGAAATCAATACCGTTCTCAAGGAGTAATATAGCCAGATCTTTGGATCCACATCTTATAGCGTATATCAAGGCGTTTCTAAAACAGCAGATACATAGATTCACTCTTATAAAATGACTGAAATTAGGTAACTCTACATAGATGTGTTCAGCCAACTTAATGTCTTGTTTGGCTGTGTAGAATTGACCATTTTCTAACCAGACATAGCATCATGGGACCACAGTTGTTCCTCTTTGTAAGGCTATATCCCAAGATAAAGAAGAACACATACAGAAAATCTTTTTGCCCATTGTTTACTTTGAAGTAGAACCCCTGACTTCATGACCTTTGAAAGAAAATAGCTATGCTTACACCATGCATCTGAAGTAGTTGAAGAAGAATTCACATTACACTAACCTGTTATATACATATTATATATACATATCTTAATACGCTGAAGATTAAATGATTCAATGGATGCTTTGAAATAATTCAGTGAATGATTTGAGCAGTGGTACTATGAAAATAATAATAAAATTGGTAGTGCTTTCAGTTAATAATGTTGATAACTGTGTAGTATATACTTATATAAATGCCATGTAAAGAATCTTATAACCACTTAAAAAGAAATTTATCCTCTTTTTCAAATCAGGGGGTATATTTTGCTGTGGGCATCCTTCTGAAGATGATGTGCCTAGCTACTGGGAAGACTGAGAACTAAATCTACTCTTGAATGAATCTAAAGCCTGCTCTCTTATCATTTGCTTATGACTTATCTTCATTAAAGTTTATCCAATTAACACTATCTTATCTCCAGTCCACTGCCAAGCAAATATAAATGAATTAAAATAAATTGGAGAGGGTGAAGGGAAAAATGAACATTTAGTGATAATAAATAATAGTCACTTAAGGATAAACTGATATCAATATTCTACAAAGAAAAGCAATTTAAAGAGTCATCCCTCATATTATAATTTTCTGATCCTGGAACATAGTGTCTCCAAGTATACAAGAAGGAAATGTGTGGCTACTCTAAAATCCCTGCAATCTCTTTAGAGAGGTTTTCTTTCATAGTGAATGGTGATTAACGCAGAAACTTACAGCACAAACTAGAATGCAGGTGTTGTTCATTTAAAAATAAAAAGAGAGGACACAGATTAAAAAGATGAGGGAAAAACAGACAGGAGTTAAGGGGAACAGCCAGGGTGAGCATGATCAAAATAGATCACATGAAATTCTCAAAGAGTTACTAAAAAAATATTTTAAATAAAATAAATAAGTAAAAAAAAAAAATCTTAAAAATGAAACAAGGGAAATACCGTAAGGGGGTCAAACAGTTTTATTGTGAATCGAACAAACCGTACTAAAAGTTTACACGTTTTAAAAACAAATGAAACCCATTTAGCTCACAAACTCCTCAGTCGGTGCTGAGGCAATGTGACCATACATACATTGTGTGTGCGTGAGCGCGCGAGCGCTGTTATTGTTATTCGCATTGCTCACTTCAAACAGTTACTTGCTTCCCTAACAGACTAAATTAACACTATGTGTATGCTTTCACTGTATCCTTGTAAGTTACTCCTCCTCTACCGCCCAACCAGCCATGTCTGAGTTGAGTGACTGTTGCCAGTCCAGAATCCCACTAAGGTTTCGTTTCTCTTGAGTTCCAATGGCTTTACCTTTGCAGCTCGTCTACAACGTGTATATCTGCTCCCATTTTCACCAAAAACTCGGCCACCTCCACCCTCTTTTCTCTGAGTGCCAGCAGCAGCGGTGTGAAGCCGTCCTGCAAAAACGACAAGACCAACTTAAGGTTTAAAAAGTTAACAGCTGACCCAAAAAGATCTTACAATGGGCGGTACAAATATGAACATTAAGAAAACTGTAAAATCACGGCGGATAAGTGCACTTGGGCCTCAAACAACATGGCCGCCTTCTGCATGGGCACCCAACAGTGCAAGGTTCAAGGGAGGTGGGGCTTAATTCTTTGGGAGCAATGTGAAGTTAAAGTTTGTGCAGAAGCCTCCTGAAGCTTAACAGTAGGTTCAAGTCATGGAGGAAACTGAGCGAGTGGAGCCAGGGCCACCTTGAGTGCACGTCCCCTGTGTTTCCATTGCTGCTGAGGTGTGTTTCCCAGTAGGTACATATAAGTCAAGTGTGTTTTAGGAATGTTATCCTTCCAAAATGTAATTAAAAGACTCATCATACTTAGTTCTCCCTGCCTTTGATAATTTATACTCCCCTTGTGTTCAGGGTTCTCAGCATTCACAAAATGATTAATACCAGTCACACAGAGGCTGAAGTTAAAGATTTCAATTGACTTTGTAGTGTGTGTGTGTGTGTGTGTGTGTTTACAACTGCCAGGCTTTATCAGCTGAACATCTGCACTGAGATTGGTGACCAAACAGATAGCCATTCAAGCTACAAGAAGATGCATGTTTTCTTATGTTCTAACAGAGAAAATTCTGCCTGTATTTGACATTTGAGCATCTGTTAACTTGAAGAACGTACTGACGTGAAACCTTTTTTTAAAAAAAATCTCTACTTATGAAATCTTTGAAGACCTTCTAAGAGTAGAGAACAATTATTGATAGAAGAAAGGTAGTTTAGTCTGTAAGCTAGTAGTCACTATTGATTGTGAGAGTTAGCTTTGATTATCAACTTGACACAGCCTGGAATCACCCAGGAAGAGAGTCTCAATGAGGGAGTGTCTACATTGGGCTGGCCTGTGCGCATGTCTATGGCGGACTGTCTTAATTAACGTGAAAAGAACTGGGCAGTGGTGGCGCACACCTTTGCTCCCAGCACTTGGGAGGCAGAGGCAGGCAGATTTCTGAGTTTGAGGCCAACCTGGTCTACAGAGTGAGTTCCAGGACAACTAGGGCTATACAGAGAAACCCTGTCTTGAAAAACAAAACAAACAAAACAAAATTAATGTGAAAGGGCTCAGCCTGCTGTGGGTGGCACCATTCCCTAGGCAGGCACCTGAACTGTTTAAGAGTAAAAACTGCGATCTTTGCACAATGAAGCAAGTGGTCATAAATGCACCAATTTCTCTCTGCTTTGAGTACAAATGTTATGACACCAACCTATGACCCAAGCGTCATCTGTGGTTACTTTTCCAAAAATGATAAACCTAGAATTGTCAACTAAAGTAAAGCCCTTTCTCCGTGAAGTTGCTTTTTGGTCTGGATTATTTTATCAAAGCCAAAAAAAAAAAAAAAAAAAAAAAAAAATTAAACTTCTCATCACAAAAGTAAAAGGAAAGTTAGGCTAGCATTATTAGAAAGAAAGTAGCACTACCCTAGCAGGAAGTAGTACCTAATCAAATTCTAGCTCCTTTAGAGATGTCAGGATTTTAATCCCAGGAATACCCTTAATTCCAGTTATCTGTTTGGGCTCTCCTTTTTAAAACAGAAGTTGTTTCAGAATCTCAAGGAAATATTTTGAGATGCATGCCTATTACTTATTAGATGTCCTGAATCAAACTGTGCACAACTGCAGCTGAGAGCCAGAACCCACACAAACAGAACTGCACTCTCTTCTATATGGGCATGGAAGAGAGTCTCTTCATCCCTCGGCTATTTGACTGATAAAGAGGTACCCAGTGGCTAAAAACAGGGACCATGCAACTCGGAATGTAACATAATTTCAATATATTAAAAAAGCGACATATAAACAAATATTTGACAGCCCCACCCCACCCCCACCCCACTCATCCCGGTAACAAGCAATTGTAGATTTGACAGCAGAGCGTGTTTTCATTGTTGTTTGTTACGTTTTGGTTTGTTTTGTTTTACCTAAATGGATATCTCTTCCAGAAAAATATACCAGTGAACAGCTCCATCTTCCCTCTATTTTCCCACATAATTAGCACGTAGTCACTACCAGTCTTACAGGTCCAGAGTCCTCCTGCAACTGATCCCTAGATACGCTGACAGTCAGGTAGCTTTCTCGTTCAAACAACCGCAAATTATCACCTTCGACATGAAGAGCCGCTGCATCAGCCCACGTTTACTGATTTTTTTTACATTCCTCTTGCTTTATTGTCTCGAGTCCCTAATTTTTTTTCATTTTACATAAGCACCCTTGTTGTCTTTGAGTTTTAACCTAAAGCCGTCTTCAGTCCACACCTCCTCTTCTTCAGCTGTGGGTCACTTGGCAGTAACTTGCCAAAGACATCGCGATTTTCATTTTACGTAAATATTTTTGTTATCTTTGAGTTTTAACCTAAAGCCATTTCCAAAGTAAATTTTGCTGTGGACTGAGGTTGCTTCACAAGAGTCAAGGGACATGGGGAGGGAGGGAGGGAGGGAGGGAGGGAGAGAGAGAGAGAGAGAGAGAGAGAGAGAGAGATATTATATGAGGAAATTGTACCATTATCAAATCCAGTGATTTCTCGACTTTTTTACATTAACTGTGTCAAAGAAAGTTGCGCATTAAATATTTCTCTCAAAGTATGGATGTCGAATTCACAGTTTCTATGGTTAAGCCCTTTCTAAATACTTCCACTTAGGAAACGCTTGGGTTTCTAAACATGAAACGTTGCTTCCCACGCCTGCCACTGTGAAAACATCTATTCCAGAGACTTTTGAGATGAAAATGCCGTGAACTCTACCTTGGTTTTTTGTTCGATATCAGCGTTGTGTTGAAGCAGTAGGGCCGCCATCTCCTCATGGCCGTTGTACACAGCGTAGTGCAAGGCACTGTTGCCACTGGTATCGATAATGTTCGGATCAGCTCCGTGCTCCAGCAGCACGGTCGCGCATTTCTGCTTCCAGCATTGGACAGCCTGCAATTTATAACAAGAAACAGACGGTCGTCTCAAAGAATTCAAAATAAACGTCCCGAGGGGTTCGCCAGCAAGCAAGAGATAAAGGAGGTAGAGTTCTTTCGATTGTAAGCGCTTCAACCACATCTAGCCCACGCTGAAATGAATGGGGCCACCTACCTTCATCAGAGGTGTGATGTGGTTCTTGTCTAAGGCGTCGATCTCACACTTATTGTTCAATAGAACAGTCACTACTGGTAGCCGGCCATAGACACAGGCAAAATGCAAAGCCGTCCTGTGGGGATGAGAGGAATTCTTGTGACACTGTAGAGCGTTGTCTCGAAACCCACAATTATTTGTGTAAATATAACATTAAATACCATGTCATTCTTCTGTCTTCTAAGCAAATCTTCAATATTCTTCTTGTTAAGGGGGACAAGATTTACTCTTATAAAGAAAAGGGATCCTATTTGAATCACTATCTCCATGTGAGCTATGCATAGGTCATGTGATCTCCTTTCTGCTAGGGATGGGCTGTGCCACTGAGCTGTTCATTTGAATCAGCCAGGAGCAGCTTGTGTGAATAGGAAAAAGTATGGCCCAAAACAAAAGAAACCTCAATGGTATTTTTGTACACTTTATCTCATGTTGCTTTGTTTGGCCAGTGTGTGTGTGTGTGTGTGTGTGTGTGTGTGTGTGTGTGTTATTGGTCTTTTGCTTTTCCATTCCACGTTTGTGTTTTTATGAGACTTTTTGTGTGAATTTCTTGGGGGTTTTATTTGGGGGGAGGGATGATATTGTTTAGTTGTTTCTTAACCACAGAAAGGGTATAGAGTCAGGTGGGTGGGGATGGGGAGGATCTGAGAGGAGTGTTGGGAAGGGAAAGCTTGATCAGAAAACATATGAACCTTTTTTCTTTCAATAAAAAAAGAAAAAGCATTGCCTTTGAATTAAACTTCCCTTAGGTTTAATTCTCCTCTGAGCTAAGTCACTCACTAGGTTTCTCTCAGCCTTCCTGTGCTTCAGTTTCCTGGTCCATAAAATTCGAAACAAAAAGGATAGATAGGTAACTGTCTTGAGAAGCCTGCACACAGTCCTTGGTTGGCCTTCTCTATCTTGGGTGTGCCGTGTCTTTTACTAAGTGCCTCTATTAGATCCTGTGTTTACGTCTGTTGAACTTTCTCCCTAAAAAACTCCAAGTGTGCGTCAAAAACATAGTGTTATGAGAAACCCGAGGAGAGGTAGAAGGAAGGAGGAAAGAGAGGGGGGGTGGAGGAGGAAGAGGGAAAGGAGGGGAAGGGGGGGACACCAAGGGAGAAAGGGGACAGAAGAAGAAGGGGGAGATAAAGGAAAAAGGAGAAGGAAAAGGGAGGAGGAGGAAGAGCAGGGAAGAAAAGGGGGAAAGAGCAGGAAAAGACAAGGGGGGAGAGGAGGAAGGGGGAAGGAAGAGCTGTTCAAAAGCATGTGCTTTTTTTCTCAACACCAGTACGGAAGATCCCATTTGGATAGCCACTAGATCACGGGGCCTTTTTCTGAACACAGCTCCAAAGATCGGTGTGCCTGCGCTGTGAATAGAACTCATGGTTCACTTTACCCCACAAACCCCAATCAATATTAGGTTTCAGTGGAAAGCACAGCTCTCAGCCACAGGGACCTCAGCACTTTGACAACAACAGACACTTGACAGACCTGTGATTGCCAGCTCTGTTGAGCTAAACAGAGACCAGGAAGCAGTTAAAAGTTCCTGTTTGGCAGTTCAGGACCCCTCCCAGGTGAGCAGGTCTGGGGGGGGGGGCGTGGAGCCCCAGAAGCACAGGCAGACTCCTCCCCTTGCTGGATGAGGACGCAGGCTCTCAAAGGGAAGTCAGGAAGACAACCATTCTCCCACAGTAGCCTGCCCAGGAAGTAAACAGTTGTCCTCCCCCCTCTATTACCTGTCCTTGCGGTCTCTGTCATACACGCTGCACTGTCCAAGCATGATGAGAATCTCTATCTGGGCTGCATCGCCCTCAGCTGCAACCCGGTGGATGTGCCCCAAAGGTCTGTATGTTGTGTGGTATTTCGGATAGTTTGGATTTTCACCGAAGAAAAACTCAGAAACAGTCATTTGTGGGGCGTCGCAGAAACCCAAGGGTGTCTTTTCCTTGGCCCCAAAGATCTTCTTCATGGCAAAGGACATTTGGCCTCAGGTCCCTTCCAAACCTCTCATCTTTTCTAGTCCTCGGGCCCAATATTAGGTCTTAGTAAAAACTGAGCCTCGCTGACCACATTTGCACAGAGGACCTCAGGGCTTAAACGTCTGCCAACCAGGGCCCTATACGGTTGGTAGAGGCACAGTTGCCAAGCAACTCCTCTAAGCGCAGTGTGCACGCGCCAGTTTGCACAAGTGAGAAAGGGCATGCTACTGAAACCGGTAGCATCTCTGAGGCTATGGCTAAAGGTGCTGAGTAGGCATGCGCAAAGCCCTGCCTAGCCAATCTGAGCTGGGAAGCCGGCCTGCAATCCAAAGCTCAGTGGGGGTTGGACGAATATTCATATCACTTCCGACTTGTAACCGTGGGAAAGACACTGCGCATGTTTAGTCGAAAGCGGAGGGCAAAGTGAGGGCAAAGACCTAGTCACCAAAAAAATAAAATAAAATAAAAATAAGTTGCTCTGAATACGAACTGCACCTCTGTATTCCTTTATCATTTAACTGAGCTCTGCCAACCTTCACGATCGACCATTTGCCAACTCTGAGCTTGCATCTCTGTTGTTGTGCTAAAACATTAGCTAAAGCAACACGGGACAGACAAGATTTATTTGGCTAACAGATTATACGTCATCATCAAGTAACCATGGCTACCCAAAGAGTCTGGGTCAAGGGTCAGGGATACAGTCAGTGTTTAAATGTATGCTACTGAAGTGCAAAGCCCTGACCCACAGTGAGGCAACAAAGGGAGACAAAGGCATAGAGTCGTATATATTATTGGAGCTAATAAATTAGAACATTGGAATATGAAGACTTCACAGAAGAAAATTTGTAAAATTTCTTGGTTTTTCTTTAATAGATAAACAGTAATCTCAATGGGGATGTTATCCTGGACTGCAAAGTAACATTTGTTAACATGAAACTTTTATTATAAAGAGTTATTTTAAGATTTTTATTTTTGTGCTTGCAAGACGCATTACCTCAACCTGTGCTCAAAATAAAGAAGTACTTTGACATGGTTATATAAGATGGGACGTGTGTTCCTTTGAAGTTTGAGGGGATTTTTTTTTTTGACACAGAAAATGCATGAATGACCATTCTGCAGACTTCAAGCCAACTGTCAATTCGATTTAAATTCAGAACAAGACAACAATCTGTCTATTAAAAAATGTACATGAAAAGAGCCTTTAAATATGTATAACTTGTGAGTCCCCTACAGGGTACCACAATAAATAATACATCACATGCTTTGCAAATACATACGTAGGTTGAACTTCACTGTTTCTCCGTAATAGTTCACCTCAACCATTCTTAAAAGTTCTGCTGCATGTAAGAAAAGAAATCAACACATCAAGTGATGAAAAGGGTAATGATTTGCAGCCACAGAAGAAACATTAAATTGCTAATTTTCGATCATAGAACCATCTCAGGTTGTTCCTGCATGCACATATTTTATCCACTAATAAGACAAAGGGAGAGCCTGAGGCACAGCAGTGGGTTAAAGCAAAGAGCCATCACCATGGTGAGAACAGTAAGCACTGGTGACAATCCTCAGCACCCCTGTCTGCCAGCCACTACATTAGTCCTCTTAATTCTCTCTGTTAATTCCCCAGCCATGACTCATTGTGAGGCAAGACTTCATTTTTGGAAGTCAGGACAGTGACAATCCCAGAGGATAAGTGACTTTCCTGAAGCCCACCAGAGCTGGTAAGTGGCCTAGCTAGAATTCCAACCTGGATCCACCTACAACAAAGCAAACACTTTGAATCCTCTCGAAAGGCTTTTAAAGCATAAATACTTTATAGAGTGAGTGTGATTCAGAGTCCTTTCTGAACTGGGTCAATGTTGGCACCACCTCCCTTTTCCTTCCCCTTGGATCCTCTCCTGTGCACAGAGTTGTGGAAGGCAGGGCTGATGAGAAGATGGAGCTGGACCCTGCACATAATGCCAGGGAAGAAACCTCAGCCAGAGGTGTCTAGTCCCAGACAGGCAGACTCTGAACTCAAGGAGAACAGTGGGTACAGGCTCAGTTAAGTGTGGTTTTCTCTTTGCATTGCTAGGGATGGAAGCCAAGGCACATTCTCCACCTGAGCCACACACCCAGCTATCAGTGATTTGTTATCCCTGCCATGGGCACCACTCAGCAACTTCCAGTGCAGGACATACTCTAGTGGAGATGATTTCCAAGACAAGACTCTGGGAATTCTGGAACTCCATTCCAGCCTCTTCTCTCTTTGCAGAGAAAATTTCTGGGGTCTTCAACATACAAATAAATGTACATGAGCTGTAAGTCTCCTGATGTTGAAACAATTTTATTACCATTGTACCAGGAACCAGGAACTCAGTGAAATAAAATTTAACTCCACTGCAGGAGTTCTTGCTTTGTGATTGGAAATGAGAAAACTATACCAAGTCCTGTTGATTTCCTAGGCCCTGTAATAAATCACCACAAATTTGGTGGGCAAATACCACAAAGTGCTGTGATTTCAGAGCTCATGTAAGTGAAGGACAGAATAAAGAAAAATGGTGGAATGTCTTTAAAGGACAAAGCAGAAAGAGAGCCTACCCACCTAGTGTTTTATTCCCAGCAAAACTGTTTTACAAGCAAAGACAGAGTAATCATTTAGAGGAAAGCAGAAAATCCATCGTCTACAGCAAACTTGTGCTATAACCAATGGTGAACAGAGTCATCCAGCCTAGCCAATAGACAAGCAACAGGCCAGTGAAACCCTCACTCAAAAACACGGTGGATGGAACCTGAAGAATGAAAGATAACAGAAATTGTCCCCTGGTGTTCGCATGCACATACATATGCATACACACACAGTATCTCTCTCTCTCTCTCTCTCTCTCTCTCTCTCTCTCTCTCTCTCTCTCTCTCTCTCACACACACACACACACACACACACACACCTTGACTGCCTAGTTTTAAATATGGGCTTATGGAACAAATCTTATTTTCTCTGAGAAGGTAATATTTGGAAATGTTCACAGAATATCCCATGAATAATACTCTGTCATGGGTGATTCTTTGTCAACTTGACAAAAGTTAGAGTTATGTGAAAAAAGAAATCCTGACTGAGAAAATGCCTGAACAAATGTGCATATAAAATAAGGTGATTTTAGGAAATTTTCTTAATTAATGATTGATGAGGTAAGGAGAACTGTACTGGTCTCTGTAAGAAAGCAGTATAAGCAAGCCATGGGCAGGAAGCCAGTAAGCAGCATTCCTCCATGACATCTGCTCTACTTCCTGCCTTGAGCTCCTGCCCTGACTTCCCTGGATGCTGGACTATATGCTTTAAGATGATATGAACAGGTAAAGTCATATTTGTCTTTCTTGCTTTTGGTCTTCTCTATGTCTTTGCCCTGTCTGTGTCCCTGGGTCTCCATTGCTGTGCTGTTTTGTGTTGAGTGGGCTTTTCTGCTCTGACATTTTAGTGCCCTTGCCACGTGGCCTTTTGAGGATGCTCCAGATTCCAAGCACACCTCCACCTTAAAGGCACATAGCTCCATCCTGGGCATAGCAAACAACCTGTTACCTCCCGGAGTGCCAGTCCTATCTCAGGCACAACTTCTGCAGGAAGTCACCTTGACTTTCATGCAGCTCACATTGGAGATGCTTACTCTGCTGCAATTTTAGAAAAGGTTCTGGGCTTTTAGAGAGTTAGATGTCCTTGGGAAATGGTTAACTCCGAATCTACTCAGACCCAAGGAATGAGACAAATTATTATTCTTAATAATGATGACTTAGGAGATAACACTGTAGACTTCATAGTGTGCAGTTTACAGTGTCTATATAAAGAAAGCCACAGTGTGTTACTCCCAATTTGAAACAGTAGAAGTCATGGAAAGCTCAGAAGACAGAAACCTGAAAACATGATTAAAATACAACATTCCTCTGACAAAATAAAAAACCTTCTGCATTGCTGTTCCTGGCAAAGGGGTAAATTAAATCATGGCAAACACACACCCTGAACTAGAAGGCAAGCAGGCAAGGAATATAGCATTGCCCCAAAGGCACGTGCAGATCCCTGACCCCAGTGAGATGAGACAAATCATGAGGATTTGTCCCCTCACATATAGACAGGACAGAATGTGGGGTCACTGGGAACCCCCACTGAGGAAAGAACTGTGGCCCTCAATCTCTCTGTCTTTCTGTTTGGCAATGTGGCTTCTTACTGACATGCAAGAATACATTCATGTGACACCATGCCTTTGAAGGCCTTTGACAGAGCTTAGACAATGTCAGTCATTACCTTTGAGTCCTCCCCATGATTAAATAAATAAATCTGCTTTTTTATATAGTAAGATATTCCATTAATAGTCATCCCAACTAACTAAAGAGATTAGCTTCAGAATTCGAAATTAGAGCTTGGAAATTCTATTCCTTAATCTGATTCAAATAAAAAGAAACCATCATAGAGACAGTGGTCGTCATTTGGTAATTTATTTCTCTAGCATGTATATGTGTATGAGAGATTAATTTATTACCCAAAATCAAGGAAACAACAATGGATTGTGTGACGATGAGGCTGTAAAGGCAAAGAAAAAAACAGAGTTTGAAAAATTTAGACAAGAGCTAGCATCCTAAGGGAAGAAATTCACCAAGCCAAACCAGTGTTTACACTGCCTGACATTCCTGGGCTAGTCTATCATGACTCTTTCTTTGTGTGAAGAGGCATTTTAAATGCCTGGGAGCTAGGAAACAGGATTAGAGTAGCTCTGAAACTAAACATTAAGTCAAATCATTTCAGGGCCTTGAAGCTTAAGGTCATATTTATATAACAATGGCCAAACTGCAAGGATGGAAAGGTCAGGCTGTTTTATTTACTGGAGCCTGGAGCTACATCCCAAGAACACTTATAGAAACCCAATTCGGATTCTGCAAGGCACTGAGAGAACTTGTAGTAACTTTAATCAAATAATAATTGTGTCTGAAATTAAAATTTTGTACATAACCATAACGCTTGGATTTAATATGAGTATTTGGAGAAAGTAAACTTATCAGACTAAAGTTAAGACAGCATTAGATACCTATTAGATGCCTACGAGCTAACCAAGGAAAACACAGACAAGGGCTTATTTTCTCCCCATTCTGAAGGTCAGCTTCAAAAAAACATTGTGTTTAAGAAGTCTTGAGATTAATCATGACCTTTTTCCCTCTATTGTAATATGTGAAGAACAATAATTACAGGATTTCTTTAAAGTTTGATCCTATAATTTTCTTTTTGTGAAGCTTTAAAAACTTGACCTGTAATAATTGTACATACATATATGGAGTATTTAAATATGGTGAGGGTTTTTTTTAATCATATATACAGTATATATCAATGCAACCACAGTACGTAGCTGTGATGGCATTGTCACCTTGATAAGGTCTAAAATCCCCTTCAAGAAAAATCTCCAGGGAAACCTGATCTGTTGGCCTCTGGGAATAATCATGACTATGTTCACTGAGATGAGAATACCTACGCTAAAAGGGGACAGCACCACTCCCTGGGACAGGGCCCTGGGCAACATAAAAGGAAGAAGCTACCTGAGTAATCACATTAATAATGGCCTCTACTTCCTGACTGTGGGTGTGAAATATAGCATTTGAAGCTACATCATGATGGGTTATATCTTGTGAGCCAAGATGAATCCTTGCTTCCTTGGTTGCTTTTTGAAGAGTATTTTATCCCAGCAACACAAAATGCCTTAAGACACTAGAATCTTTTTCAGTTGTGATTCTCACTATTGCTCTGTTCTGGGAACATTAGTTGAGCTTTAAAGCACAAGTTTTGGCACATATCTAGCACAGAGCTGAAGAGGTATTGTGTATTTGAGACTAGTATTTACCCAGAATTCTTAGGTAAACTTGACACTTATGCTAAAATACAAAAAGTACCTGAGTTGTCTGAAAATGAATATAAGAACTGTGGGCTCACTTAAAGGAAAAGAAAACAATAACTGACTTTGAAATCTCACAAAAATAAATAGTCCATACTATATATACTGTGCTTCTAAAAACCTCCTGTGTCCATATAGGGCACACTGCATAGTGCTTCTTCTGCAAATGTCCTATGTGTCCGTTTACTGCACTCTGTACACTGAGGCCCAGGAAGAACAGAAGGAACGCAGGTAGTCGTGCTTTTGGAGAAAAATCACAGGTGATACCTTTCCAGGTCACAATCAACAATGACAGACACTGATGCCACCCAAGCAGGTTCTGAGGATACTACCATCCTGACATTTACAGAACAAAGAGACACTTGAATGTTAATAGATGTAAGAAAGAACACAGGAATGCCTTCCTCACTTCCTAAAGAACTGTTAAAGCAAGTGCCTGTCCCACACCTCAGATGAGTGTGTGTGTGTGTGTGTGTGTGTGTGTGTGTGTGTGTGTGTGTAACTTTGAACATCCTGGCCTGTGAGGCAGGCTTCTCTGCTGAATTGTAAACTCATAACTCTGTTATCAAAGGAGCTGAAATAACAAAAAGAACCTTTGTTGCGCAAAGAGCTTTACTGCATTGAGTTCTCTGGTTTCTTGCTTGAGTCCCCTTGTTTCCAGCATTAATCAAGAGAGGTAACTTGGTCAGGCTCTACCACCTACTATCGTTATGTTTGCTAAATGAACCTAATAACAAGATACCTTCCAAATACCTTTCTTCACCCTCAAATCCATGCAGCTCCCAGTCCCCATCAGTTAAGTTTCTCTGTGCAACTGACAGCAGCTGGGACAGAGACTCACAACTGATGGAAGAGCCAAGAATAAGTATCTGTGGAGTGGGTCAGCCGCATGAAGAACAACTCTGCCATCCTGTCTTTCCCAGAGACTCAGGGACAATTGCAGAAGAGGATGAAAAAAAAAAAGATCAAAAGATCATCAAAGACAGAAATCAGGGAAGAAGGAGTATCTTAAGGACACAGACTGTGAAATTCAAGGATTCCTGGAAGCCATGGTTGCCTGTACAAGGCCTGAGCAAGACTGAGCCAATCGGTATTGAAGCATGAGTGGGAGCATGAATCCCACCTTTAGCTGAGGTTCTAAGAACAGTTGCTGAACAACTACTGGAAAGGGAAAGTCAGCTTTTTCTAGAGCTATGGCCCCAAGTAGATTAATCTTGCTCCATTGGATAGCTCTATACCCATATGGACAGTATTAATTTAATTTACTGGGTTATTGAAAGGGGGAGAGGATATGCTGGACAAGATTATATTAATTTGGTACCAGGAGTGGGGCATTGCTGTGACAGACCTGACCATGTTGTTCTGGGGAGAACTGTAGAAGGACTTTGGAACCTTGTGCAAGAATAGCCATTGAGTATTCAGTGTTTGGTGAGCTGTTCTGCAGGACCTTGGAAGATAAGAAGGTTGACAACAATGTAGAAGATGAAGGCTTGGCTTGTGGTGGTTCAGAGGAGAGTTTAAAGACTACCAGAGACTTTTGTCACTTTGAATAAGGGTCTGTGGTTCTGATTAGGCGGGACTGAAGAAGCATCTGTGATTAAGAAGACACCAGAACTACTCAAATGAAACCTTTGGTTTGCTGAGATGCTCAACTCTGGTTAGCTGGAGCTGAGAAACTATCAGTAATTAAGATACCAGCATCACTGAAGTGAAATCTTCTGGGAAGTGTTTCCTAGGAGTCAACACACAGAAACTGTGTTGCAGCAGCAGCCAAGGTTGTACCTCATGCTGGCAGCCAAACTTGGTAGTATAAGAGTCCCTCAGGTGGTACTAGTTTTGAAGATATTAAGAATTCATGGAAACCAGGCAGTGGTGGCACACAACTTAATCCCAGCACTTGGGAGGCAGAGGCAGGTGGATTTCTGAGTTTGAGGCCAGCCTGGTCTACAGAGTGAGTTCCAGGACAGCCAGGACTACACAGAGAAACCCTGTCTCAAAAAACAAAACAAACAAAACAAAACAAAGAATTCATGGAAAACAGCCGAGGTATGTCACTGTGAAAAGCCAGGAGAGACCAATGGTGATGGTGTATCCTCAGTGACAACTGAAGACCCAGGATTGAAAGGATCATGCAGAAAAGTGGAGGCTTGCCACAATAGAGAGCCCGGGAGCGCCTATTGGTGAAAGTGCAGCCCAGTTGCAGCAGAAGACCACAACAATTTGGAGATGCCAGTACGAAGAATGGTACAAGAACTGGACTAGAGCTAACCAACACATATAAGACAAGCTGTGTGTGCTGCAGAGGGCAGAACTGGAGACATGACCCAAGCCCCTGGGAGGAGCACAGACGATTATGGGTGAATCCATATGATTGGACATTGGTTTATTGACACTGTTGGAATTTGGTTTTCGCTTCGTTCAGATTGTGACTGGTTCTTTTCTTTTGAAGAAAAAACTTGATTTCTATTTGAGCTCATGGCTGAATGAGTTTAATCTTTTAAGATATTTTGGATTTTTAAAGAGATCGGATATTTTAAAAGAGATAGAACTTTTAATATGTCTGAATGTGTAAGGACTGTGTGACTTTTAAAGACATTCATGTCTTTAAATGTGAGATCTTGGGGATGAAGGAGAAAGAAAAGGCTGGGACTTAGTAGTGATGTGTTTTATTGTCAGGTTTACAAGGGATCAATTGTGCTGGACAGTTTTGTTTCAACTCGATACAGGTTAAAGCCATCTGAAAGAAGGGGACCTCGATTGAGAAAATGCTTCCATAAGATGGGGCTGTAGGCAAGCATATAGGGTATTTTCTTAATTAGTGACTGATGGGGGAAGGCTCACCCCACTGTGGGTGGTGCCATCCCTGGTCTGGTGGTCCTGTGGGCTCTATAAGAAAAACGGGCTGAGCAGGCCAGTACTCTGCACTCCTGTATGGCCCCTGCATCAGCTCCTCCTGACTCCCTCCTGACTCCCTCCTGACTCCCTCCTGACTCCCTCCTGACTCCCTCCTGACTCCCTCCTGACTCCCTCCTGACTCCCTCCTGACTCCTCCTGCCTCCTCCTGCCTCCTGCCTCCTGCCTCCTGCTTTATTTAAGTTCCTGCCCTAGCTTCCTTTGATGATGAACAGCAGTGTGGAAACATACACTGAAAAAAACCCTTTTCTCTCCAACTTGCTTTTTGGTCATGGTGTTTCATCACAGAAATAGAAACCCTAAGCAGGGATAAAGAAATTAAGTTAAAGGGTGGGTGTGGCGGTTTCAATGACACCCTCATCTGTTTGACTGCTTGGTAACCAGTTAGTGGAACTGTTTTGAAAGGATTAGAAGGTGTGGTCTGTTGAAGACTGTTTGTAACTGGGATCTCTCTCTCTCTCTCTCTCTCTCTCTCTCTCTCTCTCTCTCTCTCTCTCTCTCTCTCTCTCTCTCTCTCTCTCTCTCTCTCTCTCATCTCTCTCCCTCCCTCCTTCCCTCCCTCCCCTTTCCACCTGTGGATCAGGATGTAAAACTCTCAGCTCGAGCTCCAGCACCATGCCTGTCTGATTTCCACCATGATTACCATGGACCAATCCTCTCTACAAATGTAAGCAAGCGCATAACTAAATGCTTTCTTTTTTTTTAAATGCTTTCTTTCATTTATGAGTTGCCTTGAATAGCTTCTCTTCACTCCAATAGAATGGTAACTAAGATGGAAGAAAATCCAGACGTTAGGGGGATGAGGGGGTGAATTTGATCAAACCCGCGTGTAAAATCATCAAAGAAAAAATAAAAGTATTTTTAAGATTGCAACATAATGGAAATAAATGTAGTTTTAGTCTTTTTAACCACTTCTAATTAAATGTAATTGCAAGTAGACGCCACTAGGTGGCAGGAAAAGCCTGGTTTGGGGCTTTAAAAAAATTCGGTTCCCTAATCATATGCGATGCCTACTTAATACAAACTTTATAACCAAGCTTCACTTCCTGCTGCGTGAGCAACAAAACTATTTTCCTTGCTCGTTCACACTTGTGCTGTAGACTCCAGTACTCACAAGGGCACTGCCTTCTTTCTTTCTGCACAATTATTAGGAAAACTGACTTTAATGCCACTACTGGAATGCTTCCAGCAAGAACTGTTCATGGCATTAGAATGTGGCTCCACCGTAGACCATGCTCACTGTTTGTGCGAGACCCTGGATACAAGCCCAGCAGTGGCACTCCCAAACCCAAACTGAATTCTCTCTGAAGACTCATCTACCCAGAGTTCATTGCAATGTGTTTTATTGCCTGTAGGTCTGATCCCTGGCGCACAGCAGCCTTCGGTCTCCCTGTAGCTCCTTAAACTCTCTCCTTCGGGGAGCATGGCGTTCACACTTGCCACCAAGACCTCGCTCCTATCACCGTTTATTTATTGTTATACAAACTAAGCCATACAGAGGTGCTAGGCGAAAAGGAAAGTCTAAAGTTTACGACTGCGTTCCAAGACCAAGGAATACCTTTATCAAACAGACTGAGGCTCGTAGCATAAACGTGGCCAGCGGGGTTATTTGGTGGGGATACAAATACTTGAAATACTGGTTTTTTTAACTGTTCAAAATTAAAAGTCAGGAGAAATCACATAATATCAAAGTTCTGTCCCAGCAATATCTTTCCTCGTATCGCAAAAGGGTTGTCCCGAGCAGGACAGCTGCTTTTTATGGAGGGGATTCTTCCCCACCCCCATCATCTCTCTGTCTCTCTCTGTCTCTCTCTGTCTCTCTCTGTCTCTCTCTGTCTCTCTCTGTCTCTCTCTCTCTCTCTCTCTCTCTCTCTCTCTCTCTCTCTCTCTCTCTGTGTGTGTGTGTGTGTGTGTCTGTCTGTCTGTCTGTCTGTCTTTCTCTCCCTCTGTCTTTCTCTCTGTCTCTCCCTCTCACTCTCTCCCCCTCCTCTCTCTCTGTCTCTCTCTGTGTGTCTCTGTCTTCCCATACCTCCCCCTCCACAAACACATTCCCTCTGCGGGCATGTCAAGGCTTCATCCTGGGAGATCTTTAGCCTTAGACAAGAGTCTCTTAGTAGCCACACAGTAACGAGGTTCCCAGAGACCCTCTCCTCTCACCTAGACCCCGACCTTGGCGTGCAATGACGTGTGTTAAGATCCTACTTCTAGCTCTTAAACTCACATGGTCACATCTCTAAAAAGACACAAATCCCCTTAGTAGCCTTAAAAATGCCTGCCAGAGAAAGCCCAAGATTATCCAAAGATTTACTGTTTGTCCCAGCCTCTCTGCCTCCCAGCTTCTGTTAGGAGACAGAACCCTGCCCTCGCAAGTGTCATGGGGTCAGGGAATAATCCCAGGTGACTTACATGGGTCAAATCCCAAAGATACACTTTGCAGTTTTTCACTCTTCCAACTCAGCTCACGCCCACTGACTTTAATTCCTCCCGATTCTTTCTATAAAATTTCTAACTACCTCTGTACAATCCATGGCACCAGCAGTTCATGCTGGACTCTTTTCCTATACGTGCCTGGCAGCCGTGAAGTCCTTTCACACTGCTAATTAAAATCTGTCCGTGCCACCTATACAGTGTCTAGTTGTGTCTATAGATTCAGCCCTTACTTTATCTAAGGTGGGCTGCCAGTGCAGTTGCTTTTGAAAATAGCCCAGGTTTATGAGTATGAATATAAGTATTTACATGTCATATTTGCATGATCATTTAGGAAATTAACAATAATAGTAAGTTCTAATAGCAGTCCTATGACATTTCCAGCCATGGGGTTTTAACCAGGAATAAAATACAAAGCAGCCAATTAAGGAAGCGTTAATTTCAATCAGGATACAGTTGGTTGCCCCATGACATTTGTACCACTTGGGCATACGCCACAATGGACACATCTTGCCTAGCAGGTCATTGTTGTCACATGCAGGATCCATCACTGTCCCCAAAGTGTAGATAACGTTTCTCTTCCCCCTACAGTCTACACAGGACCTGTGGAACTCTGAAAACCAGCCAGAAGAAAGGGTTTGAGATTGACGTCTCTTATGTCTTACAGCCAAAGTGTGTGGTATCTTTGGCAATAGTTGGTATTGTTTTGGAGATCTCTGGGGCCTCCCTGACCAATAACACATGAAAAGGTATCCCTTACCTAGAGGAACAATTTTCATTTAATATCCTGTGTCTCCTATGAGTGGTGTTGTACACTTGTGTGGATAATTCTGTTGGAGCTCTTTTATTGTGTTTTAAAATTAGCTTACTAAGTAATGATTTTCATGGGAATTTTCCATACATCCTTAGTCCTGACTAACTCACACTCTATTCCTGTTTCTCCCCCATACCCCACACCCATCCCAGCTTAATCCTGTAACCAGTGGTCCACCTCTTTCTTCTTTCAGCCTCCACATATTCTACTATCCCTCTGGTTATGTTGTTTGATTGAGTTGTAAGACAGTAGGCTTAACCTGGGCTTTGCACCACCTTTTTTGAGTTAGCCCTGACCCCCTGGCTTTGCCCACACTCCAGTGCTCTCTCTATAGCGTAAGACTGCATCCTCAGAATTTCATCTTGATTGATTATTCCATCTTCTCTCTAGTTTGCTCTTACATACAATCTGTTAGCCCCTTCCCTTACCCAAACGCCCTTTCCTGGCTTCCGGTTATAAGAGTCCATTCAGCATAAAAGAAAAGATTTGAAGCTGTAATGCACAAATGAGAAACACACACACACACACACACACACACGAAATTTGTCTTTCTGTCCCTGAGTTACATCACTCACTACAAGCCTTTCTAGTCCATGCATTTACTTGAAATTTTCAATATTTCATCTTCTCTACAGCCGAGTAAAAATCTTTCATTGTATATCTGTACCACATTTTACTATGTTTTAACTGAGATATAATTTTATATCACTTTATTCCTCTCCAAACCTCCCCGTGTTCCCACCTCACGACTGCTCTATGGATAGCCTCTTTTTCTTTGATTATTGTTTTTTTATATATATATATGCATAAATACAACCTGCTGAGTCCATTCAGTGTGGCTTCTGCGTAGATGATTTCAGGGCTGACCACTTTGTATTAGATGACCACTCAGAAGGCTCATCTCTAGGACAGGGTAATTTTCCTTTTCTTAGCTGTCACTGGTTGCCCGTAGTTCTTTTTTGAGGGGTGAGACCCCTGTGATTTCTTTCCCTTCTCACATTAGACTGTCTGCTGATATTACTACTGTTCAGGTCTTGTTTAGGCAGCCATACTGTTGAGCTGTCATGAGCGTAGCTCCCCTGTCATTTCCAGGAAACACAGTCTCACAGCAGACATCCCAGTCCTCTGGCTCCTACAATCTTTCCACACATACCCCTCCTTTCTGATGTCCCCTAATTCTTTTTTTTATTGGATATTTTATTTACATTTTAGATGTTATCCTCTTGCCCCATCCCTCCCTGCCCAGGAACTCCCTATCCCATCCCCCCTCCTTTTGCTTCTATGAAGATGTGCCCCCACTCACCCACTCCCACCTCCCCACCCTCAAATTCCCCCACATTGGGGCATCCAGCCTTCACAAGGATCTCCTCTCCCACCTATGCCTGACAAGGCCATCCTCCCCTACATATACAGCTGAAGCCATGGGTCCCTCCCTATGTGCTCCCAGGCTGGTGGTTTAGACCCTGGAAGCTCTGGTTGGTTGATATCGTTGTTCTCCTCGTGGAGTCACAAACCCTTTCAGCTCCTTCAGTCTTCTCTCTCACTCCTCCATTGGGAACCCCATGATCAGTTCAATGGTTGGCTGTGAGCAGCTGCCTCTGACTATGTCAGACTCTGGCAGACCTCTAAGGAGACAGCTATATCAGGCTCCTGTCAGCATGCACTTCCTGAATGATGTCCCCTAATTCTTAAGTTCAGGAGCTGTATCACAGACATATCCACTGGGGATGGGTGCCCATACTCTATTGTGTGTTGTGGTTTTCTGTGGTGGTCTCCACTGGCTGTAAAGTGAACCTTCTTTAATGAGAGTTGAGAGCTACACACTTATCTGTCGGCATAAGGATAAGTTTATGATGCAGTTAGGAATCATTCCAGTCTAGTAAAGTGATAACAGCAAGCTCTCTTCTAAGATCTATGACCTCATTAACTTCAGGTTGTTGGCTAGGTTTCAGGCATGGTCCTTTCCTATGGAGTGACCCTTAAGTTCAACTAGACTGCTATTGGTTACTGCCAAGATATGAAGACAAATAGCACACCTTTGGGACTATCTTGCCACGCTGGTTATTTTTATAGTTCATTGGCATCACAGCTGGATGGGACTATTGATTATTCTCCTGCTTGGCAGCTTGCATAGTACTTTCTGGTACTATGAAAACTAGACTACAAGACAGGAGCTTTCAGGTCAGATCTAGCTTGAATCTTCTGAGTCCTGTGTCCAAAGCATGTGGTGTCTTCAACAATAAGAACTTACGTTTAACCTCGGAGATGCAGCTAGAGGCAACAGCAGTGGACTATGCTATTCCGGGAGTCACTTGGATCACCTTCTCTGCCACCAGGGTTTGTGTTGGATTGATCATGGCTCGTGTGAGAAGCATCATTAGCCCAAGTGACATCACTTCATTTAATATGTAATCGTATTGTTATGATTTAGATAAAGATAAAATAAGATGGTCCCATTAGGCCTTGTTGAACATCCTTAGTGTTATCTGCACTCCTCAAGCCTTCAACTTCTGTGATTTCCTTCCTCCTCCCTCTCCCCTCCTCTCCCTCCCCCTCCCACTTCCCCTCCTTCTCCCCCATCCCCCATTACAGACACTCCCATTTTCCCTGCTTTCCCATCACATCATCTGTATTCTTCTATTTGGCTCTTTAATGCGTCCATGGTCTCTATTCTCCTGGTTTTAAGGGTTTCTCCAGGTTTGGGGGTTGTTTTTTTTAATTGGATATTTTATTTATTTACATTTCAGATGTCATCCCCTTTCCCCATTTCCCCTCCCTAGAACCCCCTATCCCATCCCTCCTCCTCCTTTATGCTTTTATACCATTTTAATTATTAAGGTCAGTTCTAGGTTGACGGTCTAGCAATGCAATAGACATAAGAGCATAGAAGAATCTGCAAATATCTCCCTTGCCTTGTTCATGAGCCAGCTTTGACCCTTAGGATCTTTCAGCACAATGCAAATAAATGCCTGTGCTGCTCCCAGATACCTCCTGGTGTTCTCATCTAATGCTTAATCTCTACTTCAGTCATGAGGTTAATTAAAATATTATTTACTAAGCTTTTGTGTATACGTGTGTGCCTTGCTGTATGGATGTGTACCACATGTGTGCAGGAGCCTGAGAAGGTCAGAGAGAAGAAGGTCAGATCCCTTGGAATTGAAGCTATAGATGGTTGTGAATTGTCACGTGGGTGCTGCAAACTGAGCCTGAGTCTGCTTCGAGGACAGTGGATTCTCTCCAAGCATCTCTCCAGCACTGAGGATGATTTTCCTGTTTTAGGCTTTAGAGTAGTCTTTTTCTTTCCATAGTATTTAACCCTTGGCTCGTCCTTGGCTTAAGATTATGATTCTTATAAGGACAAAATTTAATTGGGGCTGGCTTACAGGTTCAGAAGTTCAGTTCATTATCATCTGGGTGGGAACATGGCAGCATCCAGGCAGGCATGGTGCAGGAGGAGCTGAGAGTTCTACATCTTCATCTGAAGGCTGTTAGCAGAATACTGGCTTCCAGGCAGCTAGGATGAGAGTCGAATAGCCCACACCCACAGTGACACACCTACTCCAACGAGGCCACACCTCCTAATAGTGCCACTCCCTGGGCCAAGCATATACAAACCATCACAGTAACCAATTCCCAAATATAACCCCGATACATTCCAAGCACAACAATTTGTTCCTAAAACAAAGAAATACTGGATGTTCTGCCTGATGAATTACCAATGTCTTAGGTACTTTGTGTTGCTGTGATTAAATGCCTTCTAAAAGCAACCTAAGAAGACAAGGATTTATCCACAACCTGCTCAGTCTGTATAAAGTTACTTGTATGTAAATGTTTTCAGGACTGACTGCTGGGTATTGGATAACCACTAACTGGGATTCCTTAGGGAAGACTCCTACTTGCCACATATTTTCATTGTCTGTAGTTCTTTGTCTACAGGTGAGACCTCCTGACCCTTCCATATTAAGATATCTAGTGATATCATCCTTGTTCATATCACAGTTAGGCAGCCATGTTGTTGAGACTTCACCTGTGTAGCTTCTGTCATCCCTACAAGACACGATATTACAACAAAGTCCCTGGCCCTCTGACTCTTACCATCTTTTTGCCTTCTCTTCCACAATGATGCCAGAGTCTTAGGTGCAGGAGTTACATTATAAATGTATGAGCTCGGACTAAGCTCCACAACTCTGCATTTTGGTTGGCAGTCAATTTCTGTAATGGTTTCTGTCTGATGCAAAAAGAAGTTTCCTTGATGAAGGGAAGGGGAGAAACTACACTTATGTGTGGGTAAAAGACAAATACTTAGAATTAGTTAGGAATCATGCTGGTTTATTAAAGTTGCAGTTATTGGTTCAGGTCAGATTTAGCTCTGGGCCTCTGGGACCAGTGTCCAACATCTGGAATGTCTTCAGAAGTATGGACCACCTTTTCACCTCTAGGTTCAGGGACCAACCAAGTGCAATACAATAACCTTTAAAGTTTTGGGGATATCCTGGACAACGCTGCCCAACAACTCAAGAGAGTACTGGGATTTTTGTTAGATGGTCTATAGCTCTTTGGGGGGGGGGGGCATTTTTCCTTAAACAAGATGTGTTGATTTATAAGCTGACTTTATGTGTATTACAGGCATTTTGGTAAAAAGTTAATAATATGATTCCTCGTGACTTTTTCTAACATCCTTACTGTTATTTTAGCCTCCATCTTGCATAATGGTCTACTCCACCGTCCTAGCCTCCCATCTTCCCCTTCAGTCTTTACCGTGCGATCCCTCTCTACTGTTCTTCCTGTCACCTCGGCCATGGTCCCTTTTACTTTCCTGGTTTCAGCACTTGCTCCAGATTATGTACTGACATCTGAAGATTTGGAGCCAGGAGTTTCCAATGAGAAATAACATTCAATGTTTGTCTTTCTGAGTTCAATAATTCTTAAACAAGACATTTTTGCAGCCAACAAACTGTAAGAAAATATGGCCCTTCCACATGTTTTTCATGATTAACTTTTATGAATCTATTATAACCTTACATATTCTCTATTAGATTTCCTTTCTTCACTCTTGTCTTCCTTCTTTCTTCCTTCTTCTTGAGCTTCATATGGTTTGTGAGCTGTATTGTGGGTATTCCAAACTTTTGGGCTAGTATCCACTTATCACTGAGTGCATGTGTGTTCTTTTGTTATTGGGTTACCTCACTCAGAATGATATTTTCTAGTTCCATCCATTTGCCTAACAATTTCATAAATTCATTGTTTTTAATAGCTGAGTAGTACTCCATTGTGTAAATGAATCACATTTTTTATATCCATTCCTCTGTTGAAGGACATCTGGGGTCTTTCCAGCTTCTGGCTATTATAAATAAGGCTGCTATGAACAGAGTGGAGCATGTGTTCTTGTTATATGTTGGAGCATCTTCTGGGTATATGCCCAGGAATGGTATAGCTGGATCCTCAGGTAGTACTATGTCCAATTTTCTGAGGACTGATTTTCAGAGTGGTTGAACCAGCTTGCAATTCCACCAGCAATAGAGGAGTGTTCCTCTTTCTCCATATCCTTGCCAGAATCTGCTGTCACCTGAATTTTTGATCTTAGCCATTCTGACTGGTGGAATCTCAGGGTCATTTTGATTTGCAATCCCCTGATGCTTTAGTCCTACTTAGAAGGAGGAACAAAATAATCACAGGAGATAGAGGGAGGAAGGGAACTGGGAGGGAGAGAGGACAGAGAGGAAAGGGGGGCAGGATCAGGTTTAGGAGGAGACTGGGGTGGGGAGAAGCACAGGGGGTCAGAAAATTGAATGGAGGTGTGTAGCAGTAGGGGATGAGAGAACTGGGGGTAGCCAACAGAAAGTCCCAGATGCCAGGAAAGCAAGAGGCTTCCAGGATCCAATGGGGATGACATTAGCTGGAATACCCAACAAAGGGGAGAAAGAACCTGTAGAGACCATACCCAGAGGTTAGGCATGGCCCCTGGTTGAGGGATGGGACCACCCACCCATCTCAAAAATATTAACCCAGAATTGCTTCTGTCTAAAGAAAATGCAGAGACAAAAATGGAGTAGAGACTAAAGGAATGGCCATCCAGAGACTTCCCCACTTGGGGGATCCATCCCATATGCAGTCACCAAACACAGACACTATTGTGAA
Source organism: Arvicanthis niloticus (assembly GCF_011762505.2). Lineage (NCBI taxonomy): Eukaryota > Metazoa > Chordata > Mammalia > Rodentia > Muridae > Arvicanthis > Arvicanthis niloticus. Next base: position 19,441,913 of record NC_047673.1, on the reverse strand, counting down.
TGCCAAGAAGTGTATGCTGACAGGCCCTGATATAGCTGTCTCCTGAGAGGCTCTGCCAGAGCCTGACAAATATAGATGGAGATGCACATAGCTAACCATCGGACTGAGCGTGGGGACCCTAGTGGAAGAGCTAGGAGAAGGACTGAAGGAGCTGAAGGGGAGGATTGCAACTCCATAGGAAGAACAACAATATCAACCAACTAGACCCCCAAAGTTCCCAGGGACAAAACCACCAACCAAAGAGTACACAGGGGATACCCATGGCTCCAGCTGCATATGTAACAGAGGACTGCCTTATCGGGCGTCAATGGGAGGGGAGGCCCTTGGTGCTGTGGGGGCTCAATGCCCCAGCATGGGGGAATGCTAGAGCAATGAGGCAGGAGTGGATGGGTGGGTGGGTGAGGGAGCACCCTCATAGAAGCAAGAGGAGGGGGATGGGATAGGTGGATTATGGAGGTGAAACCTGGAAGGGAAATAACATTTGAAATGTAATTAAATAAAATAACCAATAAAAAATACATTTCCTTTCTTCTATACACCTCATACTAAGTCAAAACTTGCAGCCAATTTTAATTTCAGATCCAAATCCTTTGGTTAAATTTGCTATAAGCTCTCTCAATGCCTTATAGAACACAATTGGGGTTTCCAAATTAGTTTTAGAGATGTGACTATAAAGCTCCAGTAAATAAAACAGCCTGACCTTTCCATCTTTGCAATCTGGCCACTGTTATGTAAGCATGACCTTAAGCCTCAAGGCCTTGAAATGATTTGATTTAATTTTTAGTTTGAAAGCTCCCATAATCCTGTCTTCTAGCTCCCTGGCATTTAAAATGCCTCTTCACAGAAAGAATAGTCAGGATAGGCTAGCCCAGCAAGGTCAGGCAGTGAAAATATGGCCTTGCCTTGGTGGATTTCCTCCTCAGGAAGCCAGGTCTTGTCTAAGTTGTTCAAACTTTGTTTTCTCTTTGCTTTTCCAGCCTGTCTGAGAATCCATAACTTGTTCCTAGATAATAATCAATCTCAAACATCTGCACCATTGCTAGAAAAAAACAATTACAAAATGATGATCACTGAATCTAAACTGCTCTCTTTTTATTTGAGCCACATTGGGCAATGAGATTTCCAAGCCCTAGTTTAGAAGTATAAAGATGACTGCATTGGTCAGTTGTGTGCTTTAGGAGACATGAAGTCTTTGTGTTCCTAAATAAACACTAAGGGGACTTGAAATATTAAGCACACAGGATTACTCCTTCAAAGAAGGAATATATAATTTTTGTCAGCCCAGAAAGTTGGGAGAGGTCTTGTTTCCTAGTCTGGTTACTTTTGCTCTATCTGTGTGACCAGAGGACATTCTAGCATCAAGACTTCCCCCAAGAAACTTATTGTAAATTTATTTTTCTCAGTCAATCTATAGAACCTGTCCTGATGGGCTTGGCTAAGAGTTTCCATGTAGTTGACTATCATCTGTATTTGTCTTATTTGATCCTCAAAGAGAATTATCTATGCTTTGCTGTGAGAACAGGATTGAGTCGGTTATTCCAGAACAACTTCTCACCAACACTGTGCTATGCTTAAATACACCTAAAATAACTGCTCAGGAGAAGACTCCCATAGTTTGAACCAACACCAGCTACTAAGTTGTGGTGAACTGAACAGAACTACTTGATTTGGGATAATAGGTTAATCTCTCAAACACAGGCACCATTGCTAGAGAAATAAATTACAGAATAATGACACCTGCCTCTAAGATGTTTTCCTTTTATTTGAATCAGGTTAGGGAATGTAATGTCCAAGTCTTAATTTCAAATTCTGAAGGTGGCCTTGTTAGTTAGTTGGGATGACTATTGATGTATCTCAGACATCCTTACTATATATATATATTTTTAAGCAGATTTATTTAGATAATTGTGGGGAGAACTCAGAGGTAATTAGTGACATTGTCTAAGCTCTGGCAAAGGTCCTCAAAGGCATGGTGTCACATAAATGTACTCATGCATGTCAATAAGAAATCACATTGCCAGACTGAAAACTAGAGAGAATTGGGGACACAGTCCCTTCTGCAGAGGGGTCCCCACTGACCTGACTCACTGTCCCACCTATATGTGAGGGGGAAGATCCTCATGATTTGTGTCATCTCACTGGGGTCAGGGATCTGCAGGTGCCTTCGGGGCAATGCTACATGTCTTGCCTGCTTACCTTCTCATTCAGGGAGTGTGTTTGCCATGTCGTAATTAACAATTTTTGCTAGACATCAATAAACATTTAAGAAATATGAAGCCGGGTACCAGTAATACACAATGGTCATAAGCATGTATGTATCAAATGCCAGGGTACCAACTGCATGAGGAAAAACTGGCCAAAGCAAACACAGAAAATATAGTGGAAACAACAGAATCAGCTTGAGAGGCCAAGGATTCCCTTCCAGCAGCATCTGGTATAACAAGGTAGAAAGCCAAGACTCCACCTGAACACCACAATAAATCAACCAAACTCTTCAGGTGTCCATGGGACAGGAAAACACACTTCTTTCAAGAGTGCATAGAATACTCCAGGTTAGACCATGTCATAGACCATAAAAGGAATGGATACATTTGATGAGGTAAAAACTGTGCAATACCTACTCTCTGATCACAACAAAACAAATTCAAAATGAGTAACAGAAGATGGAGACTTCACAAACATACAGAAGTAACCATACATTCTTCCACAACTGATAGGACAAACTAAAATTTAACATGGAAAGAAGAAGAAGAAGAAGAAGAAGAAGAAGAAGAAGAAGAAGAAGAAGAAGAAGAAGAAGAAGAAGAAGAAGAAGAAGAAGAAGAAGAAGAAGAAGAAGGAGGAGGAGGAGGAAGAGGAGGAGGAGGAGGAGGAGGAGGAGGAGAAAGAAGGAGAAGGAGAAGGAGAAGGAGGAGAAGGAAAAAGAAAAGAATAACCACAACTTCAAACACAACTTATGAATCTTACAGATGCTGTGAAAGCCGCACAGAGAAGAATGTGTAGTTGGAAGCACACAGATTAAAAAGCAGTTCTCAAACTAAGAACTTAATCCTGTACTTCAGAATATAGGAAACTCCAAACAAGGAAACTAAATCAAACAGGAGTGCAGTAGAGACAGCTGCAAAACAGTTAAAATCCAAAGAGAAGCCATGTTGACAAAGCTGGTGTTCTGAAAACATCAAATCAAAACTGGCAGCCATTTAACTAGATTGACAAGAAAGAAGGGGGAGAAAGTAGAAAAACAGAGAAAACAGAGAAAAGGATGAAACTCTATAAACCAGGAGTGGAAGAGGGTGGAGTTAGTTCTGCGCTTACACAAATGAGAGAGATTGTGAAGGCATACTTGAACACCTGTGTTGTCAAAGCAGATGAATTAAATGAAATGAGCATTTCCTAGGTAGATTAAATCAACCCTGAGGTGGAATCAGTAGCTAGTCAGGTGTGGCATTTAGTTCTAGCTACTCAGGAGACTGAGACGGGGATGCTTGAGCCCAAGTCAGGCTGAATATTATGAAAGACCTCCATCTCTACAAAAGAATACATAACAGGGGTTAAGAGAGAGAAAAAAAGAATGCCGGCAGAGAGGTTGTTTGGAATTTAAATTTTCTAGTAAATGAAAGAATGGGTTCAATAACTTAGCAATCATTTAAAATTAAAGACCAATATTTAATAAATTCTTCCTAGAGAGAAAATGTCTCCCAATCCTACTCTGATACTAATTTGTCCATAATACTAAGGTCAGAAAAACAGATCACAGAAAAAGAGAACTAAAGACCAAATCACACATGAAAGCCCTCAATAAAACAGTAGTAGTAAAAGTCATAAAGTTTCATGTTTGTGTTTCAGAGAATCTCAGTATGCTGCTAGTTTTATCGAAAGTTGAGAGTAACCTGCCTGAGCCCCTGAACACCAGGATTAGTGCTGTCTGAGGTTTCTATTGCTGTGATAAAACACGGTAACCAAAATGCAAATTAGAGAGGAAAGGGTTCATTTCTTCATACAGCACAGTGTACACTCCATCATCCAGGAAAGTCGGGGCAGGAACTCAAGGCAGGAACCAGAGCAGATGTCATGAAGAAACACTGCTTACTGGCTTGCTACCCATGGCTTTCTCATATGGCTTTCTTATAGAAAATCCAGGAACAGCCACACACAGTGGGCTGGGCTGTCCTTACCACATCAATCATTAAGTAGGCAAATGTTCAAAATTATCTTCAGTTGTATGCACATTTATTCAGGCATTTTTTTTAACCAGGATTCCTTTTCCTACATAACTCTAATTTCTGTCAGGTTGACAAAGAATCAACCATGGAAATAAGGACAGGACACACCACCATGCATGGAATATTCTGAGAGCATTTCCAAGTCATTGCCTTCTACAAGGAAATAAAATCTGTCTCCAAACCCAAATTTAAAATTAGGCAATAAAGGAGAGAAGAGAGAGAGAGAGAGAGAGAGAGAGAGAGAGAGAGAGAGAGAGAGAGAGAGAGAGAGGAGAGAGAGAGACAGGTAGTATGTGTGTGCACACGCATGCACATGCATGCATGTGCATATGTATGTACTTATTGGTACATGGGAACACCAGAGGACATTTCTAGTATTCATTCTTCAGGTTCCATCCACCATGTTTTTGAGTGAGGGTCTCACTGGCCTGTTGCTTATCTATTGGCTAGGTTGGATGACTCTGTTCAACACTGGTTGTAGCACAAGTTTGCTGTAGATTATGGATTTTCTGCTCTCCCCTAATTGAAAATGATTCCTCTGCCTTTGCCTATGAAACAGTTTTGCTAGGAATAAAAAATTTAGGTGGGCGAACTCTCTTTCTGCTTTGTCTTTTAAAGGCACTGCAACACTTTCTTCATTCTGTCCCGACCTACATCAATGTCTGCTCCCCATACCTAGACACCTTCAGTTGCCTCAGGTTGAAGGATGGCTTTGGTATTGGGAAGGTAACCATGCTCACAAATGCAACAGAGAACCCTGAGGTACTGATAGACTTGTAGGAACATGGAATCTTTGGGAAAAGGCTGCATACATCGTTTTGGCTTAGACTTGGTGCAGTTAGGACCCTATGATTAACATTATCTTCAGTTGTATTCACACTCCAGTGAGGCCTAAACATTGAATTCCTGGGCATTATTAGGTTTGTTTCCCTTCCTCTCAGAAATAGAGGACTAATGCACCACTTTGATATCTTCAAAGAAGACAAGTTTGGAAAGTTCAGAACTGAGCTCTGATTTGTTTTTGTTTTTGTTCTTTGGTTTTTGGGGTTTTTTTGTTTTTGTTTTTGTTTTTGTTTTGTTTTGTTTTGTTTTTTTGTTTTGTTTTGACAGTGGATTCATTATGTGATACAGAGTCTTTATTGCTTTTTGAAACTTTTTTAAAATTATAACCAAAGCTCAATTTTTGTGAATGTCCAATGGGAGCTTGAGAAATGAATGTGTGCCCTCTCTGACCACATTTCCACATTTGTCAGAACACCAAGAACACTGCAGTATTCACCCCGGTGCTCACTGGGCTGTTTCACGTGGAACATGGCACCCACATCACAACCTCAGCGTTTCTCTCACAGTTCTGTTTTAGGATACACAAATTGGCAGAGACAGGTATGTCCCAGAAATGTCAAAATCTATAATATCACAGAGACCCGCTGTGAATGAGCTACATGCAAACCTTCTCCAGCTCTCTGGAAGAAGTTTCTCCCCAGATAGACAGAGCTGACCATGGGTACCAGGATTAGCCACTAAGCTTTAAAGATTCAGTAGCCTGAACCAGACCCCGGAGCTGCAGAAACAGCATTTCTGAGTCCACAGCTCTAAATCCAACCCCTACCTTCCTTGGAAGGAACAGAGAAAAATGAGGTGGTGTACAGACTAAGCCCTGTAGTTACAGATGCAGAGGTTTGAATTAGGAAACTGTAAGACAAGGCACACCTGACGTCATCAAGAGCTAGAAAAGACAAGAAGGATTTTCTGTTAGAGCTTTCTAGAAAGTCTGGCTTTGCTAACACCTGCATTTTGAACTTTTAGCCTCAGAGCTCTGAAATCACAGCACTTTGTGGTATTTGCCCACCAAATTTGTGGTGATTTATTACAGGGCCTAGGAAATCAACAGGACTTGGTATAGTTTTCTCATTTCCAATCACAAAGCAAGAACTCCTGCAGTGGAGTTAAATTTTATTTCACTGAGTTCCTGGTTCCTGGTACAATGGTAATAAAATTGTTTCAACATCAGGAGACTTACAGCTCATGTACATTTATTTGTATGTTGAAGACCCCAGAAATTTTCTCTGCAAAGAGAGAAGAGGCTGGAATGGAGTTCCAGAATTCCCAGAGTCTTGTCTTGGAAATCATCTCCACTAGAGTATGTCCTGCACTGGAAGTTGCTGAGTGGTGCCCATGGCAGGGATAACAAATCACTGATAGCTGTGTGTGGCTCAGATGGAGAATGTACCTTGGCTTCCATCCCTAGCAACGCAAAGAGAAAACCACACTTAGTTGTGCCTGTACCCACTGTTCTCCTTGAGTTCAGAGTCTGCCTGTCTGGGACTAGACACCCCTGGCTGAGGTTTCTTCCCTGGCATTATGTGCAGGGTCCAGCTCCATCTTCTCATCAGCCCTGCCTTCCACAGCTCTGTGCACAGGAGAGGATCCAAGGGGAAGGAAAAGGGAGGTGGTGCCAACATTGACCCAGTTCAGAAAGGACTCTGAAGCACACTCACTCTATAAAGTATTTATGCTTTAAAAGCCTTTCAAGAGGATTCAAAGTGTTTGTTAGTTGTAGGTGGATCCAGGTTGGAATTCTAGCTCGGCCACTTCCCAGCTCTGATGGGCTTCAGGAAAGTCACTTATCCTCTGGGATTGTCACTGTCCTGACTTCCAAAAATGAAGTCTTGCCTCACAATGAGTCATGACTGGGGAATTAACAGAGAGAATTAAGAGGACTAATGTAGTGGCTGGCAGACAGGGGTGCTGAGGATTGTCACCAGTGCTTACTGTTCTCACCATGGTGATGGCTCTTTGCTTTAACCCGCTGCTGTGCCTCAGGCTCTCCCTTTGTCTTAAGATATAGTAGATAAAAGATGGGCCTAATAGAGACCTTTTGACCTCCTTCTGTGATTACCAGTTAGCAATTTAGAGTTTCTTCTGCTCCCCTAAATTAATTATGTTTGAATATTCAAATTGTTAATGCTTGTTTTCCATGCATGTGGTAGACATGTTCAGAGTGGTGGAGGTGAATTGCTACTGAAGACATGGAACACATGAAGCTCAACATGGGAGGGTACTTTACACAGCACAAGAGTCCATTATATTATTGATAATGTTATATCAACATGGGGTGAGTCATAGCTAATACATGTATGTCATGCTTTTATGTGCTCTTCTTGACAGATAGCTATTATTCTTATTTTGGGGTTAAAGAGAACTGACAGTTGAACAGATGTTCTCTGAAGGTTCACTCATGAAATTTAAATCTGTGTTTAAAAAAAAAAAAAGAAGCATGCATCTATTTTTTATAGCATGCCAAAATCTTTTTTATTTTTAGGGGGAAGTTATGATGTGCGTTTTACAAGCAGGAAAAGTCTTATAACACTTTTATAACAATATTTTCCTGCTAACAAATGTTACTTTTCAACCCAGGAAATGCTTCCAATTAAACTTAGCTTTTATGATAAAAACAAGAAGCATACAAAACAATTATTCTCTAGAACACTTACTTTCCAATTTTCTAATACATTAGCTCTGAGACTGCATTCAATTTTGTTTCTCTCTCTCTCTCTCTCTCTCTCTCTCTCTCTCTCTCTCTCTCTCTCTCTCTCTCCATTGGGGATGGAAACCGGATTCTTCCACTCTCCAGCATCTTACCTTGGACTGTATCCCCAGACTCTGAGTAACCTTTGCTATCTTCAAATACAAGACGTTCCTTCTCTCTGCCTCCAGAGTGCATCACAATTCCCAGATCAGAATGTTTTATTCATTTGTTTTATTTGCTTTTTGTTTAGTGAGGCACAGCTTCATTTACACTCATCCAAGGCTAGACTGAAGTTCATTGTATAGCTAAGGATGACCTTGAACTTCTGACATTCCTGCTTCCACCACAAGATTTCTGGGATTACAGATGAGTACCTCCCCACCCAGTTTATACAGTGCTACAGATTGTGTCCGGGGCCTGTTGCATGCTGGGCAAGTGCTCTCCCAACTCAACAGCATCCTTGGCCTTCAGATTACTTTTAGTTTTTAAATAAAAAAGGGATGATTTGATGTGTCTAAGGACAATGAAACCAATTGTGCCTGCCCTGCTCCAAGGTTTGCCATTTCATATTTCTGTGACTCCCAGGGAATTATACACCAATTCTGTTTCCTTTTCACCTGAGTAAGAAGAAGAGCTTTAACCACAAACCCAAGTTCCTTGCTCCCCACTTGAAAGATCTATCAGTGACTCAAGAACAGGTTGCTGGAGTAAAGAGAAGCATTCAGTCAGCCAGGAAACCACACATGGTTTTGAAGCACTGTTCTCTTGAGACTACAATGCGTGCCCATTAGAAACTCAGAAGCTAAAATGTGCACCTTGGGAAAGAGCCCACCTGATTCAGGGTATGAGATCCATCATAGCAAAATGTCCTCATGACTTATTTTGTATTACCTCAGGTTCTCTGGAAACCCTGTGGCACTTCAGGAAGAGACAAAAGCCTACCTGCTAAGGGTGAACTGGAATGGCATGTAAGGTGACCTCTTGAAAGGAGCCTGCCTGCTGCTCTGTCTGAGTTTGTGCCAAACATGTATGAGTTCCTCTTCTGTTGCTAAGAGCCTAAGAGGTTGTCTTAGTCAGAGTTTGTATTCCTGCACAAAACATCGTGACCAGGAAGCAAGTTAGGGAGGAAAGGGTTTATTCAGCTTACACTTCCACATTGCTGTTCATCACCAAAGGAAGTCAGGACAGGAACTCACACAGGGCAGGAACTTGGAGGCACAAGCTGCTGCAGAGGCCATGGAGGGGTGCTGCTTACTGGCTTGCTTCCCCTGGCTTGTTCAACTCATTTTCTTATAGAACACAGGACCACCAGCCCAGGGGTGGCACCACCCACAATGGACTGGGCCCTCCCCCTTTGATCACTAATTGAGAAAATGCTGAATCTCAGGAGGGATTTCCTCAAAGGAGGCTCCTTTCCCTTTGATAACTGCAGCTTGTGTCAAGTTGACACATAAGACCAGCCAGTATGGAAGACTTGGAGGGAGATTGACCCTCTAACCCTGCCAGTGTGCAAACTGTATGGCATTTGAAGTGACCTCCTAAACTCTTGGACTGAGAATACCTTAAGATACTCCATCCTGCTTCCTCTTTAAATGGTGCTTAAATCTAACCCAAATACCCGGCAAACCAGAACCCTATTAGTGCCACAGCTACAAAGAAAAAAGGGGGAAATGGCAAAGACCCAGTCAACCCCAGATAATCAAATAGGAAATTATTCAATGATGGCTGTCTCCCTCAGTCTTTGACATTTGACCTCTCTCTCGATCAGGGTCACAGCACTCAGAAGAGTGAGATACATGGAGAAATGGCTTTAGAACACTGAAGCAGACGCAAAAGCGCCCTGTAAACAATCCCTATGAAGAGAGAAACTAGAAATATTTCAGACAGATTCCTAACCGCTAAGCCTCAGTGAAACAGCAAACTGAGTGGGTATGCTTTAATGGGTAAGTGTGAAGTTTACCTGTAACAGGAGTCAAGTAAATATGATGTGCTTAGTCCACTAAAGCAGGGGTTCTCAACCTCTGGGTCTCCATCCCTTGAGGTCAAATGACCCTTTCACAGGAGTCACCTAAGACCATCAGAAAACACAGATGTTTACATTATGATTCACAACCGTAGAAAATTACAGCTGTGAAGTAGCAACGAACTAATTTTATGCTTTGGGGGGTCACCACAACATGAAGAACCGTATTAAAGAGATGCAGGATTAGGAAGGTTGAAAACCGCTACCCTAAAGACTAGTGGGCAAGGCGCCAGGTCTCTAAGGGGCCTGTCTGCCTAGTGTCTCTGCCTGCCTTTCTTCATCTTCCCTGCACAGAGGTCTAGGGTAACGGGACATGTGACAGCCAGCTGAGGCAGCAAGGAAAGCAGTGTTGGCTCTCCTTGCCCTTCACATCTGTTTCAGCCTGGGATGCAGGAAGCAGCTGTGTGATGTCCTGCATTTTCACTTCACAGAAGAAGATCTGTGTGAACTTCCAGAAGCTTCCTGACGCTTTCATGATCTGATTCTTGCAGCTGACCGGCAGCTGCGTTTTTCACAGCCCTCTATGTAGAAATTGGAATTCGGGTGCTTTTATCATGCTGAACGGCTGGGACCAGGGATGCCTTCACTGGGGTTTGTGTCTGTGGATATCTGGATTCTTGGCTTTCTTTAAAGGTGAGTTGCTGCAGCTTATGTCCTGGAACATAATTAGTTATGTGCATCTCCTCTCCTTTCTCATCTTGTCTGGATCCAAATAATTAGAGGACTTTCATTAGTTAGGTTTAACCTAAGAGATAAGATTTGGAAAGTAAGGTAGGAAAAACATTGAAATATACTATATAAGTCATATTTCATCTTTCTAACTAAAATATGTTTTCCAATTAACATACAAAATCATCTGCTTTTGTAGCCATTTATGCTGTCAGTGTGCTCCATTTACTTATTGATAATAAATGTAATACATTTTTTAAATGGTAATTTGTTAGCGGGTACTTATTATTCAGCCTGTGAACGCTACCAATATATGCAATGGTCCTCATTTGGGGAACCTGTCTCATTGTCTATACTAAGAGTGAGCTGCTGGTTTTAAAAGTTGACTCAGACCCAGCTGCTGCACTGATCAGACACACACACACACACACACACACACACACACGAGAACAGGCACACATGTACACACATCCCACTATAAGGTTTCAGGGGGGTCTGATAATGAAGTCCGCCAGAGCCTCAGAGGAAGGAAATAGTAACAGCAGCCAGAAGAGTTTCTCACTATCGTCTGAAGCAATGTTTTCTTCCTGGTTAATTACACTGAAGAGAATGACAGGGGACATGTCAAAGTTTTCTTTCCTGATGGCATCCTAGCATTTAGCATTTCCAAATGGATGCACGAAGCACCTTCACTGAGGGACACAGCAGTTACTCTGTCCATTTTGCCTGTTTGTCTTTCAAGCCCATTCATTCCTCTCTCTCTCTCTCTCTCTCTCTCTCTCTCTCTCTCTCTCTCTCTCTCTCTTTTTTCTTTCTCTCTCTCATTCATTCTTTTTCTCACCCTTTCTCTTCTTGCTCTCTCACTCTCTCGCTCTCTCTCTCTCTCTGGGGAAATTCAGAGAATAATATTCATGGAGTCAAATTTGAATTATACAAAACAAACTTTAGAAAAGTATTTCCGTGGAGGTGTTGAGAAGTGAGTCGTGCATATTGTAGGCAAGAAACTAATGCTTTCTTTAAGAATTGGAGACACAGAATTGAATGGCTAAAGTGGTACAGAGAACCAATTTCCAATTGCTTTTAAAGGATAAGTGAATTTACTTTAAGAACTTTCCCTTCTCACAAATCTAAAAGTGCATGATTCCAACATTTGTTTTTCTAAAGGGTGTAACCTTTGAAGATTGAGGCAATGGTTAGATGTTGTGTTTGCTTGGTGAGGGTTCCAGCAGAAGGGCTTGCCAGTTATAGACATACCTCCAGAATCCCAGCTGGATTTGTGTTTAGTGACATAAAAATATTCTTCCTCGTGGCGTTTGTTTGTTTGTTTGTTTGCTGTTAGCTGTCTGGAACACTTTTTTATCGGTTATTTTATTTATTTACATTCCAAATGTTATTCGCCTTCCCAGTTTCCCCTCCACAAGTCCCCACCCCCTCCTTCCTCCCCCTGCCTCTATGAGGGTGCTCCCTCACCTGCCCATCCACTCCTGCCTCAGCAGCCTAGTGTTCCCCTGTACTGGCTCATCAAACCTCCACAGGACCAAGGGCCTCCCCTCCCAGTGATGCCAGATAAGGCAATCCTCTGCTACATATGCAGCTGGAGCCATGGGTACCCCCTGTGTACGCTTTGGTTGGTGGTTTAGTCCCTGGGAATTTGGGAGGTCTGATTGGTTGGTATTATTGTTCTTCCTATAGGATTGCAAACCCCTTCAGCTCCTTCAGTCCTTTTTCTAACCATTGGGGACCCTGCAATCAGTTCAATGGTTGGTTGCGCGAGTATCCATATCTGTATTGGTCAGGATCTGGCAAAGCCTCTCAGGAGACAGCTATATCAGGCTCCTCTTGTCAAGCACTTCTTGGCATCTGCGGTAGTGTCTGGGTTTGGTGTCTGTATATGGGATGGATCCCCAGGTAAGGCAGTCTCTGGATGGCCTTTGCTTCAGTCTCTGCTCCTCCTCATGGCTTTCTATCCCATGATATTTACAGTACCTTTGACTTCAACAGGCAGTCTCCTTGGGATCTCTTTGTGGCCGTTATTCTAGTTCTGAGAGGCCTGTGTAGTTATCTGTGAGACAGAGCAAACAAAGCTATAAGGGGTGGGGTCAAGCTGCCCTAGTACAGGTAGGAGTAGGCCTAGCTGGTACAGTGATGAGATTCTCTCACTAAGACACTAGGCTTGGGACCAGGAGAGGAGCCAGATTACAGCATCCCACAGCACCTCCCTCATGCTTTCTTGTGGTCTGGCTTCGCAGGCAGTACAGGCTGTGCGTCTGAAGAACAGCTCTTCCACACACTGTTTGCTCACTACAACCGCTTCATCCGGCCAGTGGAGAATGTTTCCGATCCCGTCACGGTGCATTTCGAATTGGCAATCACGCAGCTGGCCAATGTGGTGAGTGCCTCAGATTCCTGCCGTGTTCCCAGAGGGCTGAGTTCCCAACATTCTTGCACTCTGGGCACCTGATAAGCACAGAACTCTATCGTACAACTTAATGTGAGGGCAGGATTACATGTGAAGGGTCTTTCCTGGCCCTGCATCATGTCATCTTTGTTCAGGCTTTGCATGATTAGACATCCTTTCAGAGTCAGATTATGAATCGAAGACATGAAGGCAAGTGGAAGAGAGGCTCAAAGTGAGGTAAATTATGTACAATACCCTTTCTAAGCCATGTGTCTTAGTTAGCGTTTTACTGCTGTGAACAGATACCATGACCAAGACAACTCTTACAAGGACAACATTTAATTGGGGCTGGCTTACAGGTTCAGAGGTTCAGTCCATCATCATCAAGAATGGAACATGGCAGCATCCAGGCAGGCATGGTGCAGGAGGAACTGAGAGTTCTACATCTTCGTCTGAAGGCTGCTAACAGAATACTGGCTTCCAGGCAGCTAGGATGAGGGTCTTAAAGCCCACACCCACAGTGACACACCTACTCCAACAAGGTCACACCTACTCTAACAGGGCCACAGCTTATAATAGTGTCACTCCCTAGGCTGGGCATATACAAGCCATCACACCATATCTCCCAGTTTATTGCAGCTTTTCCAGAAACTCATGCATTTGAAATCATGATTCAAAATTATTCACCTGGGTGTCTACTAATATTTTCCCAATAAAGAGGTCTAGGCTAATGGTTCCAAGGCTGTGGTGTGGAAGTGTGTCTCTGGCTCCTCCTGCTCCTCTTCCTCCATCAGGGCTCAGTGAGCTCAATGTCTACTGAAATGGTCTGGAGTTGCATGAAGACTATGACTTTCCAGACTAGATCCTGATCCACGACATTTTCTAACACCTCCAAGGGCATGTGTTCCTCATGAATATACACCACACAGAGCTTATCCAACCCACGGAAAGGGTCTCAAGGGAGGCAGACCTGTTAAGCACGGTATTGATAATGAGTGTCAACTCCCTGAACATAGTGAACTAGCCCAAAGAGAAATCAGGTTTTGAATAATGTGTGGGGCTTAGGCCGGTTACGTCTAAGACCTCACGGAACTGAGGCAGCAGAGCCTACCCAGTTTTAACTAACAGCAAGTAAATATGCTTACTCAGCTTCTGTTAGACCCTGCAGATCCAAGGTGACTCAGTACCAGAGGGTCTTGATCAAGAGGGGATCACTATGAAGCTGTGCATGTCCCATCTCTCTAAGTCTTTTTGTTGACTTTACAAATCCCAGGGTCTATGTTGGCTCCACATGACCCACTGGCAGGGTGAAGCTTGGCATTGTCTCTGGACCTCTCCAGGGTGGGTAGCAGTAACCACTGGGAGAAAGAGTGGAGCCCAAGGAGCAGCTCAGTGGACTGGGGAGAGCTGCTGTCGGAGCTCTGCATAGAAACCTCAACAACACTGGGTTCCTTCCTCCTACAGGGGCCTCAGTTATCTTGGGAAGTAAGATTTTGGAATCTCCTGCTGACTGCTAAGAACCTACCATTAATACTCAAGCTATTGTGCTGTGACCTATCTGTCACCTAGGTGTGTCTCTGGTAGCTTTCCTGCTGAGGATCAGTGGTCACTTAAGTATCATTTGTACTGAAGATGGTGACAGGGAATGCCTATGTACCACCATGTCACTTCAGGGGCTGCTTGGACAGTACCTCCTCAGAGACTCCTTCTTTGACTCATATATAAAACAGATGTGTGCATGCACACATGAACCACTCCACCCCTCTTGTTATATCATGATGTGTGTGATGTGTGTATGTGCATTTATTATTAGCTCTGTGTCTTCCCGGCCAACAGCTAAGACCACATGAAGGCAGGAGCTTTCTTCACTTTGTAACTGAGTGTAACTCTGGAACACAGTAGTCACTGGGTAAGTAGGAGTGTCCTGTGTGACTAAAGGTCCCTTGGGTTGAGAGAGGAAACACAGAGGGAATGAATAGCTGGTTTCAAATGGCAAACTTACATGTTAGCTAAACTGCTGTTTCAGTTTGGATCCCAGGGCAAATGCACACGGGACATCCTAGGCTTCTTTGAGGAAAGGTCATGGGGCGTATGTAAAAATAGTGAGTACCTGTCACCACCTACAGGACTCTCCTCTCCATCATCCCTGAACCTCTGCCCTCTTCCCTGTTCCTTTCATGCATCCAAAGGGCTTTATGGGTCAGGGTGATGAGAAAAGGTTCACAGAGGAGGTAAAATCCGAATGCTCTTTGAGCAGTATTTTAAGGGCATATGTCATTTCTAAGTCAACAGAGCAGGGACAAGTGTGCACATCCCAGATTTCTGTTACAGTCAAATAGCTTTCATTCAGTCCTCCTGATCTTCATGCCTGCCTTCATTAGCACAGAGAACTGAGATTTGTCTATTTTTAGCTGTCATTCTTGAGTCAAGCACATGGAAGACTAAAAATATTATTTCTCCCTCCCAGGATGAAGTCAACCAGATTATGGAGACCAATCTGTGGCTGCGTCACGTATGTGTCTTCTCCTTTGGATGGCGGCAGAATGTGCCCACTCGGTGATAAAGCCACCAGCGTTACCCTTTCCACTCCCCAACCTATGATAGATGAAGAATAACCTTTGCCTTGCTGTCTCCTAATCCTTGGGCTCAGCTCTGGTTGCAGCTAGCTTAAATACAGGCAGCACATGGGCAGAGTCTGGTGTCTGACACGGAGCCCTCTGGCCTTTCTACTTAATGCTCTCAGTTCTCTGCCTATCACTTACTGAAGTCTGGTGCTATCTTTCCTCTTTGATAGCTTCAGCAGGTCAGTGGGTTGAGGTCTGGAGAATGAGAACATATGTTACATCACCACCAACTGGCTTTTACAAATTATACCGTCTCTGCTCTTAAAAGTCCAAATGGTGTACATGGTATTTGCAATAGATTCATCCTCATGCATACAAATTATGATTTTTGTCAGTAAAAATGAGTTACTACTCCAATTTAAACATAGTCCATGAAACACGTTGTGAAAGTTTAGCCAGTTAGCATGATACAGATGTGCCAAAATCAGCCTAGCTATTTAGCCCCCTGTGCCCATGGATAAAATTCCCTACTTTTGATAGAAATGGATATATTCGTTAAAAATATCTTACTTTTTAATCAAGAAAATTATAGAACCAATATAAACATTTGAGGAAAGTTATGAATCCTTTTTCCAAAGGGATTTGTGTCTATTTTTTAAAGTGAAATGGATTTGTAGGGGGGAAGGGGGAAAGAGGGGTTAAGATGGGGTTCAGAGAGGGCAGCTGGAGACTAATCAGGATACCCAAATTATATGTATGAAATTGCTAAAGAACCAATTTAACACATGCTAAAACAAGGTAAAACCACCTCCACCAAAACAAAAGCTCCATTTCTTTTAGATCTGGAAGGACTACAGATTGCGCTGGGATCCAACAGAGTATGACGGCATCGAGACGCTTCGCGTCCCAGCAGACAACATCTGGAAGCCAGACATTGTTCTGTATAACAAGTATGTGCGTCTAGACAGATCCATGGTTGGTTTTTAAAATCCTTGGCCCTGGTGACCCACGCCAAAGGGACACACAGTGCTGCTAACAGTGTGTGGTTTTGCTTCCAGTGCTGTTGGCGACTTCCAGGTCGAAGGCAAGACCAAAGCTCTTCTCAAGTACGATGGTGAGATAACCTGGACCCCGCCAGCCATCTTTAAGAGTTCTTGTCCGATGGACATCACCTTCTTCCCGTTTGATCATCAAAACTGCTCCCTGAAGTTTGGCTCCTGGACTTACGACAAGGCTGAAATCGACCTTCTCATCATTGGCTCTAAAGTGGACATGAACGATTTTTGGGAAAACAGTGAATGGGAAATTGTCGACGCCTCTGGCTACAAGCACGACATTAAGTACAACTGCTGCGAAGAGATTTACACAGATATAACCTACTCCTTCTACATCAGGAGGTTGCCCATGTTTTACACCATCAACCTCATCATCCCATGCCTCTTCATCTCCTTTCTCACCGTGCTGGTCTTTTACCTTCCTTCTGACTGTGGCGAGAAAGTGACTCTTTGCATCTCGGTTCTGCTTTCTCTGACTGTCTTTTTGCTGGTGATTACAGAGACCATCCCATCCACGTCTCTCGTGATCCCACTGGTGGGTGAGTATCTACTGTTCACCATGATCTTTGTCACACTGTCCATTGTGGTGACTGTGTTTGTGCTGAACATACACTACAGGACCCCAGCAACGCATACCATGCCCAAGTGGGTGAAGACCGTCTTCCTTCAGGTCTTCCCTTCGATTCTGATGATGAGGAGACCTCTGGACAAAACGAAGGAGGCAGGTGGTGTTAAAGACCCCAAAAGCCATACCAAGAGGCCTGCCAAGGTCAAGTTTACTCATCGAGGAGAACCCAAACTTCTAAAGGAATGCCGCCACTGCCAAAAATCAAGTGACATAGTGCCTGGCAAGAGAAGGTTAAGCCAGCAGCCTTCACAGTGGGTGGCAGAGAATTCAGAGCACCTGCCCGATGTTGAAGATGTGATCGATAGTGTTCAATTCATAGCAGAAAACATGAAGAGCCAGAATGAAACAAAGGAGGTAAAAAATGGACCCCTTTTCTCCAGCCAGCTGCACCCCTAGCAGGCCTACAGGCACTTTGGAGACTAGTCAAAGCAGCAGTGGGAGTTACATCTGTGGAACAGTCAGGCAACATCAGCTAAGACCAGCTCTACTGTCCTGCAGCCTTGAGGGACCTGGGTTAGACTTCAGGGAGCTATAGTGAGACGATGTATGTAGCCCTACAACAAACCTTCAGCCTGCATTTACTTACAGAGAGATCTAGCTACAACACACATGCAGGACAAGCTTGCCTCATGGAACAAGCCTCCAACACATTGAACAAAGTGAGGGTGGAAAGAGAGACTAGAAATAATTATTAATAAAAATCCCAGCAGTGGGTTACTACCCGCCCCCAATGGTTTATGTTCCCAATTGAAAGACACACACATGGCCATTATATTTTAATATGCTTTATACAGCACAATAGCTGGGCTACTGCCTAACCTTCACACTGTGAATAAACCTCCCACCAATAATGCCAAGTTATTACTTACTAATTCTATGTTCTATCTTGGCTGCGCTAGACCCAACATCTGTAACCACAAGGAAAGAATATCAGGACCCCCAACATCACCCTTGTAGATACACTAGGAGACACTAAGAATGCCTGTCATAACACATGTCACAGGACACCAATGACCAGTGAGCTCACATCCAGGCTGGCATCTTTTAGAATGTAGGAAATACAGTCACTGTTGATTTATCAGGCCAGGCAGGTCCTCTAATACCCAACCCACAGAGACCACAGCAGAAGTCCAGAAGTTTGGAACTGGAACGATTCCAGATTTGCAATAAACTCTCCATGTTAGCATCCCTTGGAGGCCTAGAGGCTGCAAATTCCTGTGCAGGGGATCCCCAGCCGTACCCCACATTCCCTGGCCTGTCCTCTCACTGTTTCATAGTCAGATTTCCTAAAGAGCCAGGCTCTCCTGGTGCACATGGGACAAGACTCTCAAGCAGATACTTTGTGGGGAGTGTCCCAGAAGACAAGAAAGGACCCTTATCACAGGAAAAGGGTCACAAAAGTCTTTAGCACAGTCCATAGCCATCTCTATGAGGCACCAATGATGTACACCTACCACCCTTAGAAAATGGGACCCACATAGGACACACAGACGGGCAGGCAAACCTAATAGCAATAACTGATTTTTTGAAAGGATTGGAGATAATTACTTTGAAAAAATATTCATAAAACAAAGCATGTCTTCCTATGGTCTTGATATTTAAAGCTAGCCTTGATCTTTTGTTTGCATTTCAGGTAGAAGATGACTGGCAATACATGGCCATGGTGGTGGACAGAGTCTTCCTGTGGGTGTTTATAATCGTCTGTGTCTTTGGAACTGTGGGGTTATTTCTACAACCACTGCTTGGGAACACAGGAAAGTCATAGTTGGTATTTTCCTTTTGCCTTCTGAATCTTGTAGATGTATTTTTTTTTCTAGTTACAACAGGGAAAAGCCAAGTTTGCAGTCTCCTAAATCAAGACAAGAAGGGGGTGGGCATTGCTGCAGCCTTAGGAGCCTGAATATGTGTCTTCATTGCACTGGGTGTTTGCAACCTTGGAGCCCAAAGCTGCCAGTGGTCCTAGGCTAGGAGGACTGAGTCAACTTCTCTATGTTTTGCATGCTTTGTTTCGAGAAAAATAGACAGCCCTTCACAGAGCTAAGTCCCACAGTCAGCGTCAGTCCACTCAGAAAGGTGATTGGCTTGTATCTGAAGCTCCTGCTGCTTATTGCAATGATGTGTATGGCTACTGAGAAACTCGGGAACACTGCTGATACTTGCAACACACTTGTCTGCTACTGGACCCTACTTTCTTGTGCATGTCTCTGTGATGTAGCTCACACTATTACCTGACACGGGCAATGGCCAAAGAAGAAAGCAGATAGCATCTCTCTTAGAAGACTATTCAATTCGTGATACGCTTGGTTTTCTGTCAGTGTGAAAATCACTGAGATGATAGACATCAAAGAATGACATTCATATGAGCTCATGGTGTTGAAGCCTATGACCATTAGGCCCCATTGCCTCCGATCCTTTGATGAGGCAAAGCATCATGCCTAGTAGAGAACAGCTGTCCACTTAATGATAGCTACAAAGAAAGCAAAAAGAGAGGAAGACTCTGGAGTGTCCATATTCCTCTCACAAGCACACTCCAATGGCTTCACATCTTCCTACAAGGCCTACCATCCTAGAAGCTCCACTACCTCCCAAAAGTGTGGAGGAATCAGACTCTAGCACATGTCCTCGGGGTTATCCAAACCACTGCAGTATCGTCCTGGCAGGATATTTGGCTGGCTCCAGTACTACACTAGGTGCTACAAGGGGTAACATAGAGTCGTTCCCTTGTAAAGTTCCAGCCTTTTAGAAAAGCCATAGATGTGATGATCTGCAGGATCAGGTAGTGGAGAATAGAGCTAGAGCAACCCAAATGAGAGAAACTAACTGGGCAAACCTGAAGGAAGCCACTCCTGTGTTTCAAATAGGTATCTGTAGAGTCTTTTCCCATGTGCACTTCGATAGCTCACTGCATGGAGATGAAATAAAGTTGATATGAATTTTTAGTCTTGTGCCATTTGGAGCAATTCCTTTTCTGAGTGGGAGAACAGTGGGAATTGTGTTGCGTTCCACTCCGTTTGTGTGGCTGTGACAACCTACAGAGATATTTAAAGAGCTGCTCGTGAAAAAAGGGGTGGGGGAGGGGTGCTGTTTTCAGTTCCAGTTTTTCTCTCCTAGCAAGTCCTTGTTCATGAACATAGTTAATTTCACGGTTCAGTTTTATCTTCTAATCCTGTTGTCTCAATACAATATCAGCAACATTTGCCAAGGCCTGGATGATGGAATATCATCCTTGAGAAATAGATACCTGGTCCCCTTTCAGGATGAGGCTGCAGAGGCAGCAATGCCTCTGACTGGGTAGCTTTATGATGAGTGACCTGATATGATCTGGCTTATACTGGGCAATATTAAAAAAAAAAAAAAAGGATCTATGAGATCCTCAGGGATGCTAAGTACACAAGTCTTCTCACATCCTTGGCAGGTTGGGAGCCACCTTAGCCTGTGCTATAATAGTGGTCTAGCTATACCAGGTATATGCCTTAGGTGGTACCTCCATCCTCTTGTAGATTGGGGTGGCCAACCATGTGGCCTGTGGGGTTAGTCTTTTTTTTTTTTTCTTTTTTAGTGAGGACATTTGTGTTGTTGAGTTATACAAGTTCCTCATATGCTGTGCAAACAAATTCTCCATCAAATGTTAGCATACACATTTTGTGAATTGCATTGTAAGAAAGAAAGTTAAAATTGACCTTAAGCAGGGACCAGAGGAAACACATCTGAATGCCTCGTGCTTGGGTGTTCTTTAATGCTTGATAATACTTCATATTTTCTGGCTCAGCTTCATAGAAATTACCTAGCAATTACCATGTTTGGGGGTGGAAATGAAGTCACAACATTTATTCAGAATGATGGAAGAAAGTATAGACTGAAAATCTATAAAGGAACATTAAATACATTGTGAAATACACATTCAAGGCTTTTAATTTTTAGAACATTCCTTGGTCACTAGTCACCTCATTCATTGAGGCCTCTCAGTCAAAACAAAGTTCACTATCATGGCTGGCTAGTCTACTACCAGCTTGTTCCAAGGTTGACCCATGTCTGCTTCCTAAGGCTGGAGTTACAGGCAAGCTGTCATACCAACCTGACATCTACCTGTGCTCCAGGCATCCAAACTCCAGTCTTCTTCCTTGTATAGTAAGTGCTTTGACTGCTGAATCCTCAGGTATGTCTGAATCCCCCTTGCAGACCAAGGCAGAGGCCACCTTCAAGTGCTCTGGTTATGTCTGACTCTGCGGTGGACTGAGCTGATTTCCTGCAGAGCCTTGAGGATCCGCATTAGCTGCTCTTTGATGATTGTTCAAAGACTATAGCCATGAGACAAAGATCTAATTCCACTTTTATTTTCACTGTTATTTTATTGGCATACTGAACAGAAAGTATAGTGAAGAAGAAACTACATGTCAGGTTAAAGAGAAATAGCTGTCATCATAATTAAGTGAACTCATTTTAATACACAATACCACTTACTTCAGAGATAGAACTTTGAGGCAATCAAAAGGTCTATCTCAACATTGTACTCTGGAATTTACAGTGGTCTATGTGTTTAATTAGTTACTATCTTTACCAGGTCCAAGACCATGGGTAGTATAAGCTGACTGTGTACCTTGGCCACAAGCTGTGCTACCCAGCTTACTATTAGACACAGTGATGACATCAAACTGACACCATCTACACTCTGTAATTAATCATAACAAGAATGACATGGCAGCTAGAGAGCATGAGTGCTTGTAGGCGCAAAGTGGGTTTACATTCCTGTGACGTATTCCAGCCAATGACATGAACGCAGAGGTACAGTCAGGATCACTGTTGTCACATTAGACTAGAGGAAATTCAAAGGACAAAGGAACAAGCAAAATGACATCTGAAGCAAGCAAACTCAGAAATGAAAAGGTGGGGACATTCTTGGTGGTAGCAGAGTTAGTTCTCCCTTGAAAACCATTGCCAAGGAAGAGACTGAAATGAACTTAGGAGGCATTACAATACAACCCTGCCCCAGGTCCTGTTCTAGACAGCTAACTGCAAAGCTAAAGTCTGAAGCAGAAAAACTTCAATTAATTGTTTTGTTAAACGTGACAATTCTACTTTGGAAATGTTCTCGTGTAAGAATTCTTTCAAGGTGCCCACTGAAAATGATGCACAGAGCTGGAGATGTTGGGACAGGCCACACAACAGAAAGCCATGTGGATAATCCAACTAAACACTTCTGGTATCCAGAAGTTGCCATGGAAGCCTCCAAAGATGAGGACAACCAACACTCCTACCTAGCTATGACATCTATGAACCACATCAATGATGAGCAAGCCATGAAAACCCTAAAGGTTCAGTAGTGGCATGCACACCGTGGTGGTAACCAACAACTCTCAAGTTGGACTTAAAGCCCATTCAACAAGAGGAAAATAATGCCTGGTGCTGAAAACCTAGCTAACTACACAGTGCTAGTGAAGTCATGGTTACTGGAGAAGAATCACAACACTAATTTTCCAAGTCAGCATAATCTCTAAAACATTCTGTAAACATTTGTCCTTCCGCCCACAGATAAGTGTAAGCTTCACCCCTCATCAAGAAAACGTCTCTTTACAACAGACCGAAAACCACAACCAATCAAAATGCAGAGTGATGAAGCCCAGTCCCAATTGACACACCTACAAAACACTCTCATGCTGAAAACTCTGGGTCTTTACCAAAGAGGGAGGAAGTCAGAAAGTCAGGGAGTTTGCAGTGAGATTGTGTCTCCTAGAATATCAGAAGGCACATCCGTAGTCTCACCAGTGTGTTCTCAACAAGGATGACACCAATGAGCAGGTCCAACTGGACGGAGGGGATGGGAGGGGTGAGCCTCAACCACACATAAAACTATAGGTAACTGAGGTCCCCCAGGGAGGAGTGTGCCCCATTGGTTGTACAGTGCCAAATGATCAGGTCTGAAATCATACATGCAGGTAAGATTACACAGACTGAGCAGGTTACATTTAGGAATATACATATATTTATGCAATACACATATTTATGCAGTAATAATTAGTGGAAAAAGAAGGTTGTAAGTTTGAAAGAGTGAGGAGTATACATAAGGGTTTGGAGGGAAGAAAGAAATGTACTTAAATTGTGTGTGTGTGTGTGTGTGTGTGTGTGTGTGTGTGTGTGTATACCTTTTTTTAATTTTTTACATTCCTGTCATTGTCCCCCTCCTGGTCCACCCTCCCATAGTCCCACAGTTCATTATCCCATTCTTCCTCCCCTCTGTCTCCAACAGGACGATCACCCTACCCCTTGCCAGGCCTCCCCATTCCCTGGGGCCTCAAGTCTATTGAGGGTTAGTTGCATCTTCTCCCACTGAGGCTAAACCTGGCAGTCTTCTGCTGTATATGTGTCAGGGGCCTCAGACCAGCTCATGTATGCTACCTGGTTGGTGACTCCTTTCCCTAATTCAACTACAGGGGTCCAGAACTTCAGTCCAATGGTTGGGTATAAGTATCTGTGTCCATCTCAATCAACTGCTTGTTAAATTATATATTTTTTAAATCCTCTTAGTGTCTGGTCTAATGAAAATACATTAAATAAGCCTTGTCTACACACAAAACCCTATTAGACATGTTGGGGGATGTGATGGAGATGATGCTGACACAGGTAAGGAACTAACCCTCACTGAACAGAACAATCTAGAACACTCATGCTTAGAATCACATAGTGCAAAGAGAAACGCCAGAGACAGGAAGGTCTGTGGAGTTGTGTTCAGTGAAGACCACCTCAGGGGGTGAAAGGTGAGAACTGAGAGCCAAACAATAAGGTCAACTCAAGAATCTGTCCATCTGTACATGTTTCCCAACACCCACTAATTAGAATCAACTAGCAAATTTTGCCAACAGATTTTTCTTTCTATCCATGTGAAGTTAAAATGTCTTCACTTTCCTTTGTACTTGTGTGTGTGTGTGTGTGTGTGTGTGTGTGTGTGTGTGTGTGTGTGTTGAAAGAGAGACAGACAGACAGACAGGGACAGACAGAGAGAGAGAGAGACTCTGTTATGTGCACACACATATGCTAAGGCATTTGGAGGGGGGAGTGGTGCTGAGAGATAACTAAATGGAATTCAATTCTCTCCTACCAGGTGGGTTATGGGTATTAAACTCAGATCCTCGGGCTTGGGAGGTACTGCCTTTACATGCTTAGACATCTCTCCACTCTTAAGAGTTCCTTGCCTTAACATTATCCTTTGGAATACTCTCCCAGTATCATTGCAATATGTAAATATTTATCCTTTTCTATATTTGAAATTATTAATGTCATCTTCCACTTTAGCTGATAGTAAAAATAAGCCACATATACACACTGGGGCTTAATCTTTTCTGTATTTGATTTGGTCAGAAAATATTTGTTGTGGGAAATGGTTCACGCTGGTATTTTCCAAATGTAAAGCTAAGCTCAGATCCAAACACTTTTTCTAACATTGATACTGCACTTTTCCTAGCATAATTACATGTCAAATGTGATGAGTTAAAAATCAACCTGAAGGAGAGGAATAATAACTCTTTGTCCTTTTCATTCACAGTCTCATTCAGGAAGTCATAGCTAAGCCTTGGTTTTTATCACAATGTGTTCCTGCAAAGTCTAATCTGAGGTAGCCACAGAGTAGTCTACACCCCCGCCCCGTCACCACTACCTGCCCTGCAAGGAACAAAGCTACCATTAGGACCATGTGGTTGAACACTGGAGAAGCTCCACAGCAAACCAACAAAAGATAGAGTAAAGGACTGAGGAGAACATCAAAGATCATGAATCCTCACCTCATTCTACTGATCCACAAGACTTTTGTCTTCTAGGAGACAGTAAGTTTAAGGCCCACTGGTTAGCCACAAAGCTGGGACCAGCAATCCCTGTGACCTAGCTCTTATTCCACTGTGTTTATTGGTTTCTTTAAAAATCCATCTTGTGATCCAAATGGGTCAAGAGCTGGGCACACTATTAGTGAGGTGGGGGAGCTGTGTAGTCTGTGCAAGAAAGTCTAAAGAGTCTGAAGCAGAGATTCTCATTCAGCTGGCTGTGGCCAGGCTCAGTGGGAACTCCAGACCAGGGTTTGCACCATTCCCTCCACACAGGCACTTAAACACCATTTGAAGAGTCCACGAAAGACCAGCTAGAAAAGTGTAAGCAAGGGCTGAATCTACCATAGGCAGTGAGGGGTTGATGCAGGCTGTGTGCCAGGGTTGGAATCATGATCCTGGCAGTCTGAGTGCAGGGTCTCCCACTGTGCTATCCACAAAGACTCCCATACTCCCTTACACAGACGATATAGCCAGAGAGGAACCAGCTGCAGAGGTAGGACCAAAGGCTGGGACCACACCACATTTGTATACATGTAGCACAAAATGGACTTGAGGGGCAAGGGTATTAAGAAATAAATAAATCAATTAGGTCCTGATGTTGGGGGATAGAGTGAGGGAGCAGGTCTAGGAGAAGTTACAGGGGAGGAATTTGGGGGTAAATAGGATCAAAATATGTTGTATGGAATTGTCAAAAAAATATTCAGTGACTATTCAAAGAATATGCAATACTTTTAATTTCCTAAGAGAAAAAAATCACACATGTATTAATAATGAATGCAGTTCTAGTAGCTAATAGCTATTTTTCTGGTGTAAGTTACTTTGATGTAACCTCACAACAAGCTGGAAATCACCAGAGTTCCTTACCTACATTAGAAATGTTTGCAATGCAGTGAATGGACTTCCAATAACACCTGCCTTAGAGAACGGTCGTAGCCATTCAAGGTCATCGTGGATGACCCTGTTTGTGGTCCATTCATTGACAAGTGGCATCTCTGACCTGTGTGTCAAGAGTTGTGTCTGTGTAATTCCTGAAATTGTTGCCAAAACGTGTTCACCCACACTGCTAAAGAAGTAACACATCACCCCAGTGTGTGCACAAGTCACCAAGGGGTTGGCAGACACTAGGAGTTAAGTGCATAGGCAAAATCAGAAGTTCGGGGATGGGCAGATGGGGGAGTTCAAGGTCTCACACACAACAACATAACATGGAGACTTCTCCGAATTGCCCAAATACATCTCCAATGGCAGCCACCATCACACTAGCTCAAACCCACATTTTCTCAGGGTCCTCCAATCACAGAAGGCTCAGAGGACAAGACAAGGGCACCATGACTGTTGCACACATCTGCGTTCTGTGAACATGTCAGCAGCCGTCAGTCCTAAGGTGGGATTCTCTCTATGTATGTCTTCTAAATGGATCCAGAGAGTGGTTCCTAATGAAAACGATGTATCCACATCTTCAAGGCTGGAATAAAAATCAGAATGGAGCCCAGAACGGAAGCTATCAGAAAGAGCCACAGGAAGATGCGGTCAAGAACCTGAGCCACAAATTTCCAGTCTTGTACTACCTGCAAAAGAGCAGAGGGCATCTTTCATTTAAGAGGCTCAACAGCTTTACTGAACTCATTAAGGGTTGTAAATAGAGTAATATTGGATTTAGGACACTTTGAAGTTCTCAAAATGTATCTACACATCCCTTGATGGTGTGGGCTTGGATTCTATCCAGTGATTTTTTTTTCATTTTTATTTATTTATTTATTTATTTTTGGTGGTCTAGCCGTTGCCTGCCTCTGGACAAATGAATGTCTTTAAAGCATTTGTAATTAAGTGTCATGGGATTTTCCTCCTTCTCCACAAGTGAGTGTGGCTCCTATTGATCCAGAAGATGGCACTGAGAAAGAGAAGAAATGACAGAGACATTTCGGGAGAATGGGTAACCAGCCTGGAGGAGCAGGTCCAGGAAATAACAAGCCATGGGCTGGTGAAGCTGACAGCAGTTTCACAGAGAGTTTCAAAGTATAATCATAAGAAAGAAAATACACTCAATGGAAACCACTTAGATCTTGAAAGAAGAGTGGGGAGAGGGATGCTGATGGAGAGAGGAGGGTTCCTTCTGTATTCTAGTAACACATAGTACCTTCTTCCCAGGAATCTCACAGCTGTACTGAGCAGCACATCCGGCCTGAGCCTCATGATAGTTTGTCAGGGGAAACCAAAACACCGTATAGGGAATTGCTAATCAGTCAGGTACTGTGATCAGTATTTCCAACTGCAGTGTAAACAAAGACTTAGTAGAGATGGAACAGAACAAGAGGCCTGCCCACTCACAGGAGGGAGGTGGCATGCTGTTCTAAAGTTTTCAAGTCTAGAAACAAAACTGTAGCATAAATCACACAAGCAAGATACAGCAAAATGTTAAACGAATATTTTCATGTAATAATTCATAATCCCTTAGGTGATGGGATTATTAATGGTCATGATCCTCTTGTCTTTGAGTTTTCCAAATTCTATGTCTTGGTCATATTAGAAACCCCACTTGATTATTTTTACTAATATTCACAAAAGATGTAAAGAAATAAAACAGTAATTCCTTCCCTAATAGCTGAGGTATAACTGTGCAAGCTGGTATTTTTCTAGTCTCTTTTTAATCAAACTCTGTAACAGTATGAAAAATATGATGAACAGTTAAGAGAGAAAGATAAACCAGGCTGTACCTCTGAAGACACAGTAAAATGTGAGGCATGCTTCCAGAAACATTTTCATTAGCCTGTGTGAGAGCCTTGACCTAATTTTCAAGAATTTTGCAAGTAAAATGACTTAGCCCTGCCTGCAGTCCATATGAAGACAAAGGCCGCTTTTGTCATGTCTTCCTCATCATGTTCTTCAAGGTAGGCTCGAGAAAAACAAAGTTCTGGCAAAGTAACATGTCCCTCGGAATAGGGATATGTCTGTGCTAAGAACGGTGGTGCCTCTAAACCTTAGGCATTTCTGGTTTTGAGACAGGCTCTTGACCCATGAACCATGTTGATCTCAAACTGCTGGCATCCCCAGCTTCCTGTGAAGGTGGGATCGACTCACCCAGCTTCCTTCTGGTTTTCTGTAATGTGTACACTAAGTAACCAGATTCTTCTCCCTCAGTGAGGTAACTGTTACAATTTTGATTCTTTCTATTCACTAAACACATTCCTAAACACTGGGTTTAAAAATATCATAACATAAAGGAGTGAAAATTACCATAGCCCAGGGTAATCCACTTAAAGGAGTAACTGAGTTCTGGAAAACGGAATTGAGGGATTACGGACGGTGCTGAATCTGTAACTGATTGTTTTTTAGTCCTTATACTTCTGTGAAATTTTTTTCTTAAAAATGTAATGCTAAAATTCCTCCGATTTGCTGGGCATGTTCTATGCGGTTTGTGTGCAGAGAGTAGCTGGCAGTGCCGTTGTTAACAGGGACCACGTTCTGCTGTAACACACACCACCGTGGCTTTCCTGTGCACACCTCAGTTACAGCCCTATCACCTCACAGCACACTCACCTGACTGATGAAGTGTTCCTTCTTCACATGCCTCGAAATGTATCTGATGGACTCAGAGGCCTTCTCCAGGAAAGCGGCCAGAACTCTTTCTCCATCACTAGTAGGAGTCTGTTTCTTCTTCCCTGGGACTTTCCCCCTCATGGCTGCCTTACTCTCCTTCCCGTCAGGGAAAGAGAAGCGGTCCATGGGGTCCTTCATGCAAAGCCATCTCGGGAGTCTTTGCAGAAACAGCCTCCTCACCCAGGGGGCCATGGGATGGTACGTTGAGGAAGATCTGTGGTGGACATTAATTACAAAAACCGTGACGATAATTGACAGCGTGACAAAAATCATAATGAAGAGCAGGTACTCGCCGATGAGAGGGATGACTTTTGAAGAAGACGGGATTATTTCTTCAATCACTAAAAGAAACACTGTCAAAGATACCAAAACCGAGGTGGATAATGAGAGTTTTTCCCCTTCGTCGGAGGGTAGGTAGAACACCAGGATGGTGAGAAAGGACAGCCCCAAGCAGGGGATTATCAAAAAAAGGGTGTAAAAAAGCGGCAGGCGTCTCAGAACAAATGAGTAGGTAACAAACGGATAGGAGTAAAAGCCTTCCCTTCTGTTGCCCTTCATCCCCTTTGCATTCAGTATCTCCCACTCTCCGTTATCAAAAAAGTCTTTCCGGTCAACGTTTTCATTGATCAGAATGAGGTCAACCATGGTACCATCGTAAGTCCAGGACCCAAACTTCATTGAGCAGTTCTGCCTGTCGAACGGGAAAAATGTGACATCCATGGTGCAGGAACTTTTGTAGCTGGCGGGAGGAGTCCAGCTGACGGTTCCACTGGATTTCACAATGGCCTTGGTCATGAGGGAGCCCTCAAAACGTCCATCAGCACTGCCAGGAAAGTAGTTACCCATTAGTGGATGGCTGGACAATCTACTTTGCCTTCCTTTCCTACCATAATGTCAAGTCATGCTTTACAAAGAAACCACTTGGATATATATATAGTTAATTATTCTGCCCAAGTCAGACTTTCTGTATCTGGTGTTAATCTGACCAATGCGGTCTTCTTCTAAGATACTTACTTTTCAAAGAGAACTATGTCAGGAAGCCAGAGCGATTCCGATGGAACCTTTATCGAATTAATTCCACCATATTCTTCTGGATTCCATTGTAATTTTTGGTCTGTCCATTCCTGCATGAAATGGATATGCAGCAACTTTATTCTGAAAATTCAGTACCAATTTCTTCAATTTATCAGCTCATCATTTTGTTACAAAAGGGATTTTCACCCAAGTTAGAACATGGCATCCTATCTAGAATTCAGTGCAGCTTCAGGTTCAGGCTGGCCTCTGAACCTCCACATGCCCATGTATGAGCCAGTGAAGAATCAAATCTCAAAGGGCATTGATTCGTGCTTTGTGTCTTTTCTCTTTTCCCTTAAGAAACTTAACACAAATCTTGGGTCTCTGTGGAAAAACACTGAAACAGATGGCTATAAGCTATTGTAAACAGGCAGCTTTTGTAGAAATTTACCAGCCTGAGTAGTCATAATCCTTGTAAATAGGCAGCCTTGGTGGATAGTACCAACTTAGATAAGGACAAGTGAATCATAAGCAGAGTCACAATGACCTGTCCCCTGAACTTTCACCCAGCCAATACCCTGTTCTGAAAGATATCTGTACTCCCCCTGAATACCTACGCTCCTGTGTCATCCTCTTCCCCACATCCTGCCTCTTTGTGTTTATAACCCCTGTGTGAAAAAGTAAAAATTACAATTTGATTTTAAATAAATAAATAAATAAATAAATAAATAAGAAACAAACAAGGAAAGTCACAGCTGTGTGGGAATGTGCTTGTCTCTAGTTGCAGTACTTGGGAGAGTAAACCAAGAGGATCGATCATGAGCTCAAAGTCAACCTGATTTACTCAGTGAGACCCTTTCTAAAAACTAATAACCATCTCATTCAGTTTATTCCAGGAGGATTGTCTATTGATCTTTCAGTCCCTTGACAACGGGAATGTATGATCTTGGCCTGTTGCTGTGAAATGTTCAGCTCTGCTGACAATTCCTGATGGCACTGTCACCTTTATACAGTGCAAATGGACAGAGACTTAACTTTTATACTCTATCTAAATTGATTTTGTAAACTCCTAATTAGCATTTTAAATCATGTCCCTAATATTCTGGGCCTCCATATGTTTAATTTTTTTTCTTCAAGCACTAGAAGGGTTTACCCAGTGTGAGGCTCCCTGGAGAACAGTGATGCCATCTAGGTCATTAAAAAACAGGAATTGGCAGATGGGATGACTTAATTGGATGGTAAAATACTGAAATATGTATGGTGTCTTAAAAAGTGCAAATTGCTTTCTAAATGTTTATGTTTATACCCATATCTTTGTGAGGCTCTCAACTTTGGTCAAAGAAGCTTTGTTTCCAGTAGACAGTGGTCAATCTGTGAACCCATAACTATTCAACATGTTCAGAATAAGTGGCTAGTACTGATCCGTGATAGATAGAATATCTATATCAACCTCTCCCAAACTCTGCCACCCCACCCATGGCTCAGGGAACATCAAAGAAGAGAGGACAGGAAAAGTATAAGAGCCAGAGGTCAGGGATGAAACAATGTCTCCTGGTCATGACAGGGTGATGCTCTCCTGAACTCACTGTAGCTGTGGTTGTCTGCACAAAATGTACACAAGATGAAGCCAGTCGGTGTTCCTGTATAGAAGGGGAAGGGACAGCCAAGCTCCCACTCGATCTGAGTAGCTATTGACAATGATGGCTGCTAAGGGACAGAGGATCTTTTTTCTTTAGAGGCACAGTACCTGGTAGGTCAGCCATGCTCCAGTGGATAGCCCCACACCCATGCCTATGATATAGGTATAGGTACCACTAATCAGACTTGGGGTTATAGAAAACAAGATGGATATATATATATATATATATATATATATATATATATATGTGTGTGTGTGTGTGTGTGTGTGTGTGTGTACACACATATATGTGTATATATATACACACATACATACATACATACATACATACATACATACATACATACACATACAAAATGAGTGGGGGGAGAATCCTGGAAAAAGTATAGAAGTGGGAAATGAATAATATAAATAAAATACACTGTCCACAAGTATGAATTTCTCAGAGAATAAATCTGTAATATTTTGCTTTGGATTTAATGTAGTCAGAGAGAGATGAAGGCTTGGTTTGTTGTAGAAAACTGTTACATCAAACTGTCTTCTGTATTATTTCCTGTTATTTTTGGCAAAGCAGCTTACATGGATTTGTTTGGGGCACAAGGGACACACATCTAGTTATAGCTGGCATTTTCATCTGTGTGTTGCTTAAATAAATACTGATTTATTATCTCTAAACAAAGTTCTAGGATGGGTGGTGGAGGAGCTACTGAGGCACCTCTCCTGGGTTGCAGGGGTCAGGGGGTGGGGGTTGGAGGAGTCATTGCAGTTGATGGCTGCTGGAAGAAGAAAAAGAACTTTTCTTTGCTGTACAGCCATGGTGCATTGATTATGCCCCCGTGGATGGCCTGATACTAGTGCACATATGGGCAACAGTAATTGGATTCAGTGATGATATACATATAGAAATAGATATATAGAGATATAGATGATATAGATATTGATATAGATAGATATAAATGATATAGATATGGATGTGGAAATAGATACAGATACAGCTATAAAGAGGACATGAAGTGTGCTGGGGAGGCCAGAGTTCAAGTGGGAAGTGAACAGTGGATATTACCAAGACATACGGCTCCTATATGAAGTCTTCAAAGAATAAATTAAAATATTATTTTTTAAAAAGAAAATAAACTCAAAGTTCCTGATAAATAGTGGGACTCAGCAAATGTGACATCTCTCTACTTTAAACAAGAAGACATGGCCCTTGAGAATTTAGAATCTAAAATAGAATACTGTTTAACTCTGAGAAAGCCTGCTTAGAAGACTGTCTACTTAGAAGCCAGACTAATTAGAACATATATGAGATTTCTCTCAACATTCTCAGGCTTCTCTGTCTCCGTAATCCCATTTGTAAGAGCACACACAACTCCCTCCTCGTGACTGCCTTGCGTTCCTTCTGAGAGACTCTCAGAATCGTCAGAGGGTCCAAGTCTCACACACAGTAACATGTTTTGTTTGTTTTGCTCTACTTTCTCCTCATTTGCCATCGAGAAGTCTGTTCACGATAAAATTCCACACCTGCCTGGCTCTGCATGCAGATGGTCACATGGTCAGTGCAGCACGGCCTACACTGACGTTTCTGTTCCTTACGTGCCACTATGTCTTCTGAAGTTTTAAAATAGTTACTCAAGTTCTCTTTATGAGGTAGGCTTCACTCAAATGTAGGCATCTAAGAGTTAAAGCTAGAACTAGGGATGGGGGTGGGGGAATCTCTGTTTTCTAAAGCCCAAAGTTGCTTCTGTGCGATTAAGGCTTGATGATGCTCTTAATGTTTAGCCATGTGGGCAAGTGACCTTAATCTGTTACATCCCGTCAAAAAATAATTTATATTTAACTCTTTTGCAATATATTTGGGACTGCTCACAAATGTGCTCTCATAAGTTACCAGCAGAAAGAGCAAGAATGGAAGATTGCTTTATCCATGCGTCTTCATGAGGAGTCACTTTCTTACAAACTTATCTGCTGATCATGCTCAGTCTCATATGCAGAAAAGGGATTTGGCAGCAAAAGAATTTAAGCTGTGTTTTAAATCATAAAGCTATGAAGTATTTAATCTAAAAAATAAAACAATTTTTGTCTAGGTTTAAATAATATTGAAAGGGATTTGAATGTAAATTTACCTAAAAGATTTTCTGCGGCCAAATTTTAATATCCTGATATTATTAGAAACCAGTTCGTGCCTAAAGCAACACACTTCCTTTTTTTTTAAAGATTTATATGTTTACTTATGTGTGTGTCTAAATAGTGTATGCCACATATATGCAGATGCCCACAGAGGCCAGAAGAGACCTAGCTGACTTGTGAGAGTAGCAAGCACATTTAATCACTGAGCCATCTCTCCAGCCCAGTGAGTAAGGCTTTCTTAAAAAATACTTCTTTGTTGGCCCAGCCAGTGGTGGTGCACGCCTTTAATCCCAGCACTCAGGAGGCAGAAGCAGGCAGAGCTCTGTGAGTTTGAGGCCAACCTGGTCTACAGAGCTAGTTCCAGGACAGCCAGGGATACACAAAGAAACACTGTCTTGGAAAACAAAACCAAAACAAACAACAAAAATACTGCTCCACTCTGCTTTTAGTTACATTAACTAAACTTGTGCTGAATTTGCAATACCTTTGACTACTTCAGACACTTCAGACACTAAAGTCTTTCAAAGCAACAATATTTTAGACTACTTTATTGACTCAAAAGTAAAGAGGGATGTGGGTGTCTCTACGATGAAAAATAGCTATGCATACAACTTGAGTTGAGGAATGGGAAAGACTGTATCATGTGAAATTTAAAAAAAAAAAAAAAAAAAAAAAAAAAAAAAAAAAACCTTTATGCAGAGGCTTACCAAATTAAAGACTTGTACGTTTAAAGCACCCCAAGTGACTGGTTGAGCCCTCCTTTTATATACCATGAGTTGCATGGCTAGCAAAATTTGATAATTCGACTATTTCTCAGCTGTATGATTCAGGTAGAACCCAGCCATTTCAACAGTCTGTTGATTTAAGTGTGTTCTACCTTTATTTGCCCCAACTCAGTAAGCATTTTTATCATATACAAAATGCACTTGTTCTTCAGAAAAAGGTTTTATTGGCACTTATCACCTCTCTCTTCTCTCTCTCTCTCTCTCTCTCTCTCTCTCTCACACACACACACAGAGAGAGAGAGAGAGAGAGAGAGAGAGAGAGAGAGAGAGAGAGAATCACTCACAGAGTCATGGGGACAGAATTTTGTCCCAACGACGAGGAGCAAACCAGACCAAACCAAACCACAAGATGGGTGGCAAACAATATCTTCGGAGAAAATTATTTAGAGACAAAGGGGAAATTTTATCAGACTCAAGATGAAATCACAGCAGGTATGGTGGTCCAAGCCTGTCATCCCCAACACTCAGGGAGCAGAAGGGTCATGAGTTTGAACCCACTGAGCTACCTTATCTTAAAGCCCAGCAAAGCCTGATGGTGTTGCTTGTGTCCTGGATGAAGTAGTATGTAAAGCCTTGACAGATCTCGAATACCAACAGATTCTTGGCTTGCTAATGTGAGTTTTTCTAAGAACCTCCTAAATTCTCTTGAACAAAAGGAGTAAAAGGTGAAACCATTTCAGAAACACTGCTCAAAGGGAACTGAGGCAAGCCCCAGAGGAGTATTACTAAGTCAGAATAATTGCTCTTACTTTCTTACTTACCAAGATCAATAGTGGAGATAGGGTTATAAAAGGAAGCAGCTGCCAGACTAACTTTGCTTGGGGATTTCAGTGTGTCATAGAATATGCCACATTAAGTGGTACTGAGCACAGTGGGGGTCCCCAACACTATGAACTCCCCGCCTGAGACTAACTCACACAAGCTGCAGATGGTGCTGGGAAAGAGGTGGTGTGGGCATTCTGAGAAGATGCTCACAGCTGAAGTGGGATGGATGGGGAGTCAGGGCATGGCTGGTGGGGCAGGTTAGGGAGAGGGTGGTGGAGCGGGGTGCGGGAAGGTACTGGGAAGCAATAAGGATGGATGAATGGATGGAAATGTATTTGGACCTTGAACATGACGGTGCAGAATGTGAGGGGTCATGACTTTGTCCTTCCTCATGTGGTTTTCAGCAAGTCTGTTGATAAGATATTTATGGTCCCCCAGGATTTGATTACTCTCTGAAAGTTCAAAGAAGAAAGACAAACGAGTCTGTGGAATAAAATCAATAGAGTAAAAATAGGTCCAGCTAGAGGGAGTCCTGTTTGTGTGACAGTGTGCTTTGTAAAAGTCAGTGGTTGGGAGGGGACCTCGTTGCCTAGTATGGGAAGCAAAGGAGGAAAGGGAGAGAACTGAGTGCTTTAGTCTTCATTTTTATTAAGGTATGCTGGAATGTTTGGGAAGGGTTTCTGTCGGTTTGCTTAGGTGTGAGAGCTTTGTCAAGTCATGGGAATTATTGGGAAAACTGTTTGTGTGATTCACAAAACCCACTCCTACTGCTATTCACAAAACCCACAAAACCCACTGCTACCTAGTTTGTGGGACTTGTGTTTAACCTTGACACCCATGTTAGACATCTGCTCTTCTTGCAAGCATTCCCTGACTTTCCCCTACCCCCCCCCAATCTCGGTGGCACCTTCATGTAATCATTGGCCTGATACAAACCTATTAATGTTCAGCACCTTACACTTACAGCCTTCTGTTGTCTCCTTGAAGACAAGGGCTGGGTTTTATTTTCCCTAGTCTCCTAAGATCTTACATAATATCTATCACTTAGCAGACTCTCATAGTGTTGAATCTTTAACAGATATTGCCTGCCCAGTGTCATCCCTGCCCCATGCTGTCCCACCCCTGAGAAACAGTGCCATGGGAAGATGCATACCCACACAGTCACAGGGCTACTCTCCTGTGCTCAGAGCTGAAGTTAAAACAGACCCTTCCCTTACATTCCTAAATCTTCCCCTAAGGGGATCCAGCATACTTTCTAGAGTACTTCCAGATGGCAGTGTGTGCAAATAGAAAGCAAATGTCAGTGCCTGGGCTGGCTGGCAGACACAGCCTTAGACTGGTCCTCACCTGTTTCAGCCACACGTTTGTTGTCATCAGCTGATTCTTTTCATCCTAAGAAAGGGACAGTAAGAAAGGCGAAAGAACGTTAAACAGAGTCTCCTGGATGTGACAGGGAAGCTGCACAAAAAGCAGTTGCAACAGTGTGCATAGAACCTGTGCAAGCCCAAGGCAGACCAAACCCCAGTGTCCAGGTAGGCACGGGCAGGAAATTCCATTGCTAGCTATGGAGCTATCGGCCATTGTTAGCTTGTGGGAGATGAAGAGACGGTTTCCTCCAAGAGGGTGAATCTCGTTAAACCACCCATACATAGCACACACATCAAAGAATATTTAAGCACCATAAATTGGTGTTGGGGGTGGAGGGGGTGTTTCAAGAGTTTGGTGTTGGATGAACAGGGTTGAGAGGTGAATCTAAGGACAGATGGGGGCCGTATCAAAGCAACTTGTTTGAAGCCCTCAAAGAATTCATAAAGAATTTTAATAGCTGGCCATTAAAATGGATGAAAGTGAAGGGTTTCAATTTTTTTTTTTTTTTTGCATTTTTTTTTTATTAGGAAGAATCCTGAGTCTTACTTTTGGAGGCGTTCAAAACCCAAAAGATTTCAAAGATTCCAAGCTTAACAAGTCAATGGTATGTGATTTTAAAGCATTCTGCATATTTTGCTCAACTGAAACCACCTATTAAATCAATCTGTAATTCATTATGGGGATACTTTCAGCCACTGAACAACTCAGAAGACTTTGGGAGGGGCGGGGGTACAAAGAAGGAAATTATAGCTGGCTTTAAGACAAACTACATATAATTTCTCAGAAGGAAGCCTGGTTTATTTAGCCAGCCTAGGGAGTAAAGGGGCAGAGGCTTGAGCCACATGGGAGAAGTACTCCACGGCTTTGGGGACCAGAATAGAATGAGTTCCTGCATTCGGGCAATTTAAGCCTACAGGTTTCTCCAAACATAAACACAGCAGAAATACAAGCCTAAGGGGAAAGTGAGCAGAGATGGCAAAGGTGTGGGTGAGGTCAAGAAAAGTGAGGAGTCCCCTGGCGAGCACATGGCCCTAACAGGGTACTGCCATCACCTCAGCTTCCTCTAAGTCTGTGGTTCTCAACCTGTGGGTCACGACCCCTCCGGGGGCAAACCACTATTTCACAGAGATCGCCTAAGGCCATCAGAAAACACAGATATTTGCATTACTATTCCTAACAGTAACAAATTTACAGTTACAAAGTAGCAATGAAAATAATTTTATTGTTAGGGGTCACTACCACATGAGATACTATACACCACATAGAGGGTCGCAGCATTAGGAAGTTGAGAAACACTGATCTAGGTGCAGGAACTGTGACAGCCAAGTGCATAGGCAGCAAGGATCTGGGATCTCACCTGTCACCCTGGACTTCACTCTCCCTTCTCCCCTGCTTCCTAGCAGGAGCCAGTCTGTTCTAACTCCCCTCTTCACCCTCTGCCCAAGAGTCCTACAATGCCGGCATGGGATGACCTCCCGTTCCTTCCTCTGGACATTTCGTTGGCTCCTTGGGGCAGATTTCCATTCATCACAGCCTATTTATAAAATGTCAGTGTCAGTGACAGGGAGAGACAAATGTCTGGAGTCACACCCGTTGAGGTTTATGTGTGGTTTTGAACAAAGGACCTAGGATCACTCACCACATCCACAAGCTGAGATATCTTTAATCCAAAATATACTTTTATGATGTCACTGGAATTCAACACAGGGCGAACCCATTTCTGATAACCTTGGAACAAATGTCTGAGGAGTGCGTCTTCGTGTTCAGCTATTGAGCTGAGGCCCGCAGTGGCCGTAAGAGTCACCCAGGAACCTAAATTAAGAGAGCAACAGAAAAGGTGGTTCAGCATCCTGCACCTGAAGCCTTCATCAGTTTCCCATGGGCCGACTCAGCAGAGACTCTGAAGCAAGGTGCTCTGAACCCCACTCTCTACCTGCACCCTACTTCCCTGTACCATACTGGCAAAACCAGATTCTATGATTTCCCAGAAACTTCTCATCACTATGCGAGACATAGGTCTCTGAAGTGTCACCTGTAGCTTCCCACCTTACCCTCCACTTCAGATCTTAACACAAATGCCACCTTCTTATAGAAATGTGCACTGCCCACATGATGGCTCCTTCACGGCACCATGAATTTGTCCTTTAGCTTCTCAGTTACATATATGAATGACACATTACTATAATATATATTATGTAATGATGTATATTATTACATTATATTAATTATATTAATGTAATATTATGTATATTATGTAATAATGTATATTAAAATATTACATTATTGTCTGTGTGTATTGTATGTATAAGCTATCATTGTGTGTATATTGTATTTGCACATTGTCCTTGTATATATGTTGTACAAACACACATATGTAGGCGCAACCATCTTAATGTGTATATATTATTGTATACATGTATGTATCACCTTCATATGTGGTGTGTTGTACATGTATAGTTTTATCATGTGTGTATTTTATGAATATTTACATGTTATCATTATTTCCCCTCAGACTTCAAGTTGGCACACACAGACAGCATGTATTACATATAACAATACTCCACACAGACAGCATGCATTACATGTAATGATACTCCACACAGACAGCATGCATTACATGTAATGATACTCCACACAGACAGCATGCATTACATGTAATGATACTCCACACAGACAGCATGCATTACATGTAACAATACTCCACACAGACAGCATGCATTACATGTAACAGTACTCCACACAGACAGCATGCATTACATGTAATGATACTCCACACAGACAGCATGCATTACGTGTAACAATACTCCACACAGACAGCATGCATTACATGTAACAATACTCCACACAGACAGCATGCATTACATGTAACAATACTCCACACAGACAGCATGCATTACATGTAATGATACTCCACACAGACAGCATGCATTACATGTAACAATACTCCACACAGACAGCATGCATTACATGCAATGATACTCCACACAGACAGCATGCATTACATGTAATGATACTCCACACAGACAGCATGCATTACATGTAACAATCCTCCACACAGACAGCATGCATTACATGTAACAGTACGCCACACAGACAGCATGTATTACGTGTAACAGTACTCCACACAGACAGCATGCATTACATGTAATGATACTCCACACAGACAGCACGCATTACATGTAACAATCCTCCACACAGACAGCATGCATTACATGCAATGATACTCCACACAGACAGCATGCATTACATGTAACAATCCTCCACACAGACAGCATGCATTACATGCAATGATACTCCACACAGACAGCATGCATTACATGTAATGATACTCCACACAGACAGCATGCATTACATGTAATGATACTCCACACAGACAGCATGTATTACATGTAACAGTACTCCACACAGACAGCATGCATTACATGCAATGATATTCCACACAGACAGCATGCATTACATGCAATGATACTCCACACAGACAGCATGCATTACATGCAATGATACTCCACACAGACAGCATGCATTACATGTAATGATACTCCACACAGACAACATGCATTACATGTAATGATACTCCACACAGTCAGCATGTATTACATATAACGATACTCCACACAGACAGCATGCATTACATGCAATGATACTCCACACAGACAGCATGCATTACATGTAACAATACTCCACACAGACAGCATGCATTACATGTAATGATACTCCACATTCAGAACAGGGCCTGATCCATACCAGGCACTCATTTTTCATACATGGAGTAAATGAAGCATAGCAAGGGTTATATCTTTACTGAGCACCCACTATACTCCTGTCCATTTTCTTGTCTTTTTCCCAATGACGGCTTCTGTTAGAAATCCTTCCCTGGTCAGCTCTTAGGAAGAGCTCTTATGAGCTCCTCAATATGTAAGCCCCCGAAATGATCCTGACTTAAAACTAGAGACTCAGTTGGAATACCGACAGAAATCTGGACTAATATAAAGAAGACTTCTTTATATTCAAGCATGTGCTGGCAAAATAATGACCCTAATTACCATTTTTAGCTTCTCTGTGAATGTTCAATACTCTGTGATAGCCTATAAGAACTAAATCTGTAGAATTGTCTTTACCCAAGAAGACCTCTGATTCCACAGAGACACACACAACAGCCAACTATCACAGGCAAAATGCTCACTCCAAGTTAGATTTGGCTCTAACCAAATCTAGAGGTTGTCAGTTGGATGTAGGAAAGAAGATAACATCTTTTTGGATACATAAGGTCTCCACAGGCAATTCCCTAACAGAGGAGTAATTCAAGGTGTACATATAACTGCTCTCAGGGTGGGCTGAGGCTCAGAAAGATGGGTTGACCGTGCAAATCAGGATAGAAGTTTCTCAAAAGACTAAAAATAGAATGACTCTATGCTCCACCTCCATGCACCGTGGACCTTCACCCAAAGAACTCTGTCCTACTAAAGAGATATCCTGTTCATTGCTGCTTTATTCACAATAGTAAGAAAGTGCAATCTGCCTAGATGTCCATCGACTGATGATCCAAATGAAAATGCCGTCTACGCTGGAATGTTTCTCAGCTGTAAATAAAAATAGGAAATTCAAAGGAAAATGGATGAAACTGGAAACTGTATTGAGGTGTCTAGAAAGTCAAATACAACATGTTCTTTCCCTCTTATATGGATTCTAACTTCGAATGTTTAAATCTGGGTATTGACTTTGGACTTCCTGCAAAGGTGAGGAAACTAGAAAGAACCAATGAGACAAGGGAGAAGGTGTCTTAAGGTAGAGGTGGTGGAAGGGCTTAGGTAGAAATGGGGTGGGACAATGGGAAAGAGGAGAGGGTAAAGGAGAATGTATGAAAGGCCTTGTGGCTTTGTAAGCAAATTAAAAAATATAGTTCTTTTTTTTTAAGGAATCTGAATAAAATTTCCTCACATGGATAGATAACACTGCTTCCAAAATCCTGGGTTATGAAATAAAAATCTTACTGTGTGACAACCTCACTATGAGTTATTGGTCAAGGAAGCCCCAGAAAGCCTATGGGTGGTTAGTTTCTGGTCAACTTGATATAAACTCATGTCATCTGAGAAAAGGAAACTTCAACTGAGAAAATGCCTCCAACAGAAAGGCCTAGAGGCAATGTCGTCAGGGCATGTTTTTATATTAATGATTGACATGGGAAGATTCAGCCCACTGTGGGTGGTACCATCTCTGGGCAGGTGGTCCTGGATTGTATTCAAAGCAGGATGAGCAAGCCACGGAAAACAAGCCAGTACGCAGCATTTTCCCCGTGGTCTGTGCTATAGGGCCTAGGTCCAGGTTCCTGCCTTGCATAGGTCCTGTCCTGACTTCCCTTAGTGTTGGATTACGGCCTTGTGAGATGAAATGAATCTTTTCCTCCACAAGCTACTTTCTGTCATGGTATAGTAAGCAAACTTGGACAGCCCGAGACATCAGAGGCTATTAACATTGGAATTTGTTGCCTCCTACAATTACATGATTATGGTGGTTTGATTGAGATGTTCCCTATAGTTTCTGGTGTCTGAATACTTGGCTCCCAGTTGGTGGCCTGGTTTGAGAAGATTAGGAGATGTGGTCCAGAGAGGAACTTTGTCATACTGGTGGTGAACTCCTGCCATTTCCTGTTTGCTCTCTGCTTCCTGATTGCCATTTCCTGTATGCTGTCAACCCACTGCTCTCACCATAGCTGTCGCCAGGCTTCCCTGCTGTGATGATGGTAGGCTCTTACCCCTCTGAAACTGTAAATCCAGCAAAACCCTTTCTTCTGCTTTTAAGTTTCCTTTTTCACAGTGTTTTATCATAGCATTAGGAAAACAACTAATTTAAGTTCACACCAGGGGGTAGGCTATTGCAGCAACAGGCCTGACCCTGTTTTTGTTGTGGTTGGTTGGCGGGTTGATTTTTGTGTTGTTTTGTTTTTGAGGAATGGGGTAGACTTTGGGACTTTGAACCAGAAAGGCAGTTAAATGATGTAAGTGGAATTTAATTAGTTCTCCACAGATCTTAGCACACACAGAACCTACTACTGAGTTTTGCTAAATAGGCGTGTTAGCAGACTGCCTTCTGTTGTAGAAATTATTTAATCCCAACCCCAGGTTTCTACTCCACCCTTGACCATTTAGTTCCCAGATAAAAGATACACACAATCTTTATATTTACAATAAGCCTTAAACAGCACAAGAGCTGGGCGGATATCTACCCACTATGCTATTAGAATCTACTTTCCTATCAATAACCCGGAGTTATTACTTACTACGTTTCATCTGGGCCACTCTTAGCTCCAATTAGCCAGCTCTCAGAGCCAAGTTTTCATGACTCACCTAACCCGTGGTGGCTTCTTTCTTTCCTCCTCATCCTCTCTCAAGCCTGGGAATCTTAAACCACACCTACATCTCTTCTGCCTAGCTATTGGCTGTTGGCATCTTTATTTACCAATCAGAAATAACTTGGGGTCAGGATCACATGGCTTGACCCTTGGATAAACGTGCAGACTCCAGGTCTTGGAGTCTGCTCTTAGCATTACAATAGACAATAAGACCAAATCTCAACAGCCTTCTACATAATTATGTCTAAGTTCACGTTTTCCTGCTACTCCTTGCCTTGATAAGCACAAGTGCTCAGCTCTAAATGAGACATCTATATTATCCCTCATCAAGCTCTAGGGACATCAGGGAAGATCAGAAAAAAATGGAAGAGGCAAAATATGGGGAGAGGCACCATGAACATTCTGAACATCTACCCCACCTACATGATGCCTTTGTACTCATGAAATCGAAGGAGCTGTGATTACCCACACAAAATCCACCTTCCTTTCGTGTGTGTGTGTGTGTGTGTGTGTGTGTGTGTGTGTGTGTAACAACATGGCAGCCATAGGAGGAAGAGGAAGAAAGAAGAATAATGTCAGCATGTTTTAAATAATTTTTTAATTTTTAAACAAAAAGGCTGAAGAAAAAAGATACCTCACATTTTTCTCTTGGGAAAATATTCCCAGTTTCAAACCTTTAAAGTGTTCTTAGATGTTGTCCTAATTAATAATTTATAAGTTAATATTAATGGGTAAAATACAAGGATTGTGTCTTCTATCAACACATATATATTTTAAGACCAAGAGGAGGCTGTGTGGCAATAATTTGACATTTTTTTCAAAATCTGTCATACCTGGAGAAAAAGAGATATATGATATAAAATTTTACTTATAAAATATATGATATTAAATTTTACTTATCTTTTTTAAATGCTTTCCAGTGTGCATGGGGAAGGACCTCATAAGGCCCTGTCTCTAGCTGAGTCAATGTCACCTGAGGAATAGAAAGTCATTTTTCTTCAAGAGTGTCACCACTGAGAAGTTGTCCATGATCCAACACCATCTAATATAATAACCCAACATCCACGCAATGCAAACAACCCTAATTAAACTCAGAGGGTTATTAAGAAAAAAAAAAAAAAAGACATGAAGGAGAGTGTGGGTCCTGCTGGCAAGACAGAGCTGCAGACAGAGTGGGAAGGGAACAAAGGACGTCGTGTGTGGGAGTAGATGATCAAAATACATTATATGTTGTATGAATCTGTCAACAATAAATAAAAAGTATTCTTAAGACAATAACAGGAGGAGATGGTCTATAGCAGAAGCTGTACCTCAGCCTTTCTCTCCCACTCAAGAGTGCCTCCGTAGAAATACAAAATGCATTAAAGAAAGAGCTTTAATGTGAGCAACAGTGAGAAGTATGGCCTTACAGTTGGGTTTATTAATTTAAAACTCACCTTTCTGGAACTTTAGTACTTTGGCTGTTATTAATTCACAGAGAGAGCCGGAAAGCAGGGAAGCTGCCAGGGCAGCAGTGGGAGCTAAAAAGCTTCCTGGAAACATCAGGGGAGGGAAGATGGAGACACCCTGGAACCTCTTGTTGGAAAAGGTGTTTGCTTGGTTCCTCCTTCTTTCACACCAGAGTTCAAAACAGACCTCACCCTGATGGCTTCCCAGCATCTCCATAACCCACTCCAACCCCTTGCCACCATGGCACAGACTCTGGATCCCTGAGTTCTGCTGTTGCTCCGTCGCTCTAGACTGTTGACCTACCTACTACCCTAAAGTAAGCATTGAAAACTGGATGAGGGGCAGATCTTTGCCTCTCCCACCTCCCCCAGTCTCATGCCAGCTCTGTAGCAGACACCTACTGTGGCCTTCCCTTCTTCTCTGCCCCCATCTCCAGCAGACCACACAGATCTTCTCCTCCAATCTTCCTCCTGACTCATTCCATTGTTCCAGCACCCAACTCCAGCAGGCATTCCCTGAGAACCCCAGGTCATACCAGCCAGAGAAACAAGTAAGCCAGGGAAGTAGGTAGG
Source organism: Arvicanthis niloticus (assembly GCF_011762505.2). Classification (NCBI taxonomy): domain Eukaryota; kingdom Metazoa; phylum Chordata; class Mammalia; order Rodentia; family Muridae; genus Arvicanthis; species Arvicanthis niloticus. Next base: position 19,397,348 of record NC_047673.1, on the reverse strand, counting down.
CAAGTGTCAGATCTTCGTTCTCCCTCCCTTCTTCCATATCCCATCCCCCAGTCTAATCCCCAGCTTGGTAGCAAGCAGACTTCCTGGTGTGGCTTCTCATTCTCTACCCCCATTCCCAGGGACTAAGTAGTCACTGGTAAAATACCCTGTTTTCTGCCCTCTTGTGGATCCCCTCAGTACCCCTCTTCTAGCCCATCCCCTTTTTAAATGCAGCTCTGAATACCTAGAAACACATTCTACCTGTAACCTCCAGTGGCTATACCTAGCAGGATCCCAGAAGAATTTCTTGGTACTGGAAAGTACTCTGCATGCTACCAAAGGAGAAACATAAATACCAGCCCAGCTTACAAATTCCTCAATCTGCAATGGTGACCTGCCTGCAAGATAAGCTAGTTCAATGGTAGCACAAACCAATATCAGATCTGAATTCAGACCTGCTGCGTAAGATGGAATCCATACCCAACACTGCATGGTTGAACAAGAACACGAGCTAGCCCGGGGGCCTAGGATAAAACCAAATATTATTATTCTGCTAAAGAAAAGTAGCAATAAAATGACTACTAATGACATTCTGCTCTACTCGTAGATGGGTGCCTTGCTCAACCATCATCAGAGAAACTTTCTCCTACAGCAGATGGCAACAAATACAAAGTCCTAAACTCAACCCTAAATGGGATGGCTCCATCAAATCCTTCCCCTCAGGGCTCAGGAAACCCTGTGGAAGACAAAGAAGAAAAAGTGTAGGATCCAATGTGACGATGGGAGGGCAGAAGACACACAGAGGCCCAGGCAACAGTGTGATGAGCAAGTGTGTGGTAGAGAAATGAGAGAGAAAGAACAGCAGAATGGTTTGTGCATTAGGAAGAGAGGCAGAACTGGAAATGCAGGGGGTGGGGTGTAAAACAGCCTGACGTAAGAAGCTTAGGCTGCCACCTGAGACCCTGCTGATGCCCCAGCTTGTGTTGCTGCCAAAGGTCATGTGTGGCTGCCAAAGGTCATGTCTTGGTCCTGCAGCATCCTTGGCCCATGTTACCACCAAAGGCTATGTGGATGTACCTGGTCTAGGTTGCCGCCTGGGGCCATGTTGATGTCCAAGGGCTGCACAGAGTTGGCCCTGACTCTTACTAAAGCAGTGCAGGAGACCTGATCCTGTTGGGTGAAAACAGGAGAGCTGGCCCTGTCCCTTGCTAGCTGCGGCACTCCAGCACTCCGGTGAGCTTGCCCTGGCCCTCACCGGCTGCAGCACCTGGAAGAGTGGGACTACACCTCACTTAGGCAGCACAGTAGAGCTGGTCCTACTGGCATAGGTGCAAGTGAGCCAGCCCTAGAAGCATGAGAATGGAAGAGCTGGCACCAACCCTTGCTGGGGCAGCGCTGAAGATCTGGCCCTGGTGGCATGGGTGTGGAAGAGCTGGCTCCTGATGACATGAACACAGAAAAGCTAGTCCTGCCCCGTGCCAGCTGCTGCAGGCAGGAAAGTTGGCCCAGCCCCTCTCCTGGTCAAAGTGGGAGAGCTGGTCCTGGCATCATGAGAACAGGAGAGCTGTCAGGCTGACCAGCTCAGCTATCAACCAGGCCCAGATCTAAGCCTTTGAATTGACTCTCCCCAACATCTACCCCATCTGCTGAAGCATGTGAAGGGGCTGGTCCTGCAGAACCAAAGCTGCAGAATCTCCATGACACAGGACGAAAACAGGATAACAGAGAAGTGTTGGGAGCCAACTTTTAGCAGAAAGCGGCTATCAGCTTTGCAGTCATCTTGAGCCATATACCCTGACGTGAGACTTGTTTTTCAACAGCCTACAACAGCTGAAGCACACTCTGATATCCAACATATTTTGTTTTGCTGTTTACTGCCCCCAGCTGCAAGGTGCACGTGGTATCCACGCCTGTTAGGCTTACGTCATATCAACACCTGCAAGGCACATGGTATCCACGAGCCTACAAGGCACGTGGCAAAAGCATATAAATACCCCAGATTTCCCTTCAATAAACGAGACTTGAGACTTGATCAGAACCTCTGTCTTGTCTCCATTCTTCGCATCTCTTCCCCTTTATTCCCACTCTCTTTTGCTAGACCCTGACCCACAGACCGGAGCGGAGCAGCAGCTTGGGCCTTGGGCCGGGAAACAGTGGCCGCCAAGCGTGGAGTGGAGAGGGCCGCAACAGAGAAGTCCTGGTGAAGATCCAGTATTGATAGCATAGCAGAAGCCAGAGGCCTTGAACCAGACCAATGACTTGTTACAATGAATATTCATTTGCAAGTAAATTGTTTGGGGCAAAAGAGAACACTGTGTGGGTGACATAGAGCAGCTTCCACAGCAAGGTGGTTTTCTGGTTGGTTGGTTGGTTGGTTGGTTGGTTGGTTGGTTGGGTTGGTTGGTTTAATTTGGTATATATATGATTGGGATTACAATGTGAAATTCACAAAGAATCATTAGAAGGTTTTTTTTTTTTTTTTAAATATACGAGCCAGAGGGGAAACAAGGCCTTTGAAACACAAAAGGACAGATGTACATATGAACTCATAGAGACTGAGGCAACCCACACAGGACCTTCACTGGTTGACACCAGATGTGTCCCAGAGCAGAATGGAGAAGTGGTCACATGCCCCTTCCCTAACCAAGACGTTCTCTTTAATTAATAAGAACTCGAAAATGAAAATGTAGTCTTTTCCAAGGCAGTGTCACTTAGGAAACAAACTGTTCTTAAGAGTAGGCTACATGACCAACACCTGATGGCCAATGAAAAACAAAATTAATGGCATCCTTGGTTGCTTCTTGACTCATAATCTCATGCCAGGCTTTTTCTTGTTTCTTCACATTTTTATTCTCTCCTCTCCTCTCCTCTCCTCTCCTCTCCTCTCCTCTCCTCTCCTCTCCTCTATTCCTCTCTCTCTCCCTTCTAATGTTCTTATTATATATATCTGGTTGTGTGTGTGTGTGTGTGTGTGTGTGTGTGTGTGTGTGTGTGTGTTTCTTGGGCTCCTTTGTGTCTGTTTGTTTGGTTTGTCCTATTCTGATGTATATCCCTTAGAAGCCTGTTTGTTTTCTAATGAGAGATAGAAAGGGGTGGATCCGGATGGGAGGGGGGGAAGGTGGAACTGGGAGGAGTAGGTAGAGGGTGGCACAACCACAACCAGGGTGTATTATATGAGAAAAAATCAATTTTCAATAAAATGAAACCAAATGAGGACTGTGTCTTTCTTGCTCAAGTCTCCAGATGGTTTACCTCAAATGTGGGGGAAACACCAGTAATTACCAAGCCTCCCTGCTCTCTACCTCCCTCCTAAGGACCAACTGCTCCTTCCTAGCCCTCATCCCTAATTCACTTCTGTCTCTTAGGCCAACATGCTTCTTCCAGCACATACCAGGACTCTTCAGCTCTAGAAGGCTCTTCCCCTAGCTAAACTCATGATCCATCCTTCCTTCCTTCCTTCCTTCCTTCCTTCCTTCCTTCCTCCCTTTCTTCCTTCCTTCCTTTCTTTCTTTCTTTCTTTCTTTCTTTCTTTCTTTCTTTCTTCCTTCCTTCCACCTAGTAGTTGCTCAGGTGCCATCTCTTTAAAGAAGTTACTGTAGGGAACACTCTCTAAGGATCTTTTCCTCTCTGCCCCAAACCCACCTTCCCATCCATTGGAGCACCTAATCATGCTCCGTGCCCACTTGTAATTGAATCTGCTCTCATAGATAATACCAGCATGACTTCCAGTTTGACTGACAGCACCTTGGTTCAAGATGCCTGGGGCAGCAAGGGAAATTCCTGCAGCTACCAATTAAAGAGGCAAACTGCCCTGTCTTCCGGCATCTTTTTTATTTTTTTACTTTTTTAGATTAATCTTTTCTTGTGTGTGTGTGTGTGTGTGTGTGTGTGTGTGTGTGTGTGTGTGTGTGTGTATCTGTGTTGCCCATGCACGCAAATATGAAATATGCAGTACTTGAAAGCCTGGTACCCACAAAAGTCAGAAGACAACTCCTGATCCCCTGGAACTGCAGTTAGAGATGCTTATGAGCCATTATGTGGATGCTGGAATTCAACAGGGGTCCGCTGCAGAGGAGTAAGTACTCTTAACCATGGAACCATCTCTCTAGTCCAATCCTTCAGTATCTTTGCCTACTTAGAAGAATGACATCAGAAGTATTGTTTACTCTAATCAGATGAAGAGCATATAATCAATACTGTTAGTGATTTAACTAGTCTTGTAACTATGAAAACCACCTGCCCAGTGTGCCAGGGAGAGGTTGGTCTCCCTCATCTGTCTCACTGGCACCGCCTGACTAAGCTGCCTGCTGAACTCCCTGGGAAGCCACCTCTATTCTAGTTTACTCCAATTAGCACACATTACTTACAATGTTGTCTCAAATGGTCGATTGAGACACTCGAGGAATGCCAATAACTACAGAGTAATGTCCTGTATGTGTCTGTGTGTGTGCATGTACACACACACACACACACACACATGTGCACGCGCACACACATATAAACACACACACACTCCACAGGTTTCTCAGCCCAAACAACCCTGTGCCCTGAGAATATTTATGTGGATGAGATACGTCTTGCTGAGGGCAAACAAGGCTTTGAATGTTCAACCCCATCCAAAAAACTGTACAAAAAAAAATATTGTACAGTTCTTTCGAAGGGAAATAAAGCAGCATGTGACGCAGGAAAGTCTAAGATGGTGACATCCAGGTCTTGCTTTTCACCTGGTTCCAAGAGTAACGTGACTCTGTTCTCCCAGGAAAGAAAACGCATTTCACGCTGTATTACCAATATAAAAGGTGGGGGCTCCCGTAGCATGCAAACTTATACTGCTTAGAGTAGACTAAACATCTGTGTGGCTCAAATTCATGCATGGAAGCCCCCAGCTCCAAAGTCGGTATATCTGAAGGTACAACCTCTAAGGAGGGGGAACAGAGGAAGGGGCAGTGTGAGAATCCAGAAGAAACATCTGCCATCTAAGAAGGGAGATCTCACCAGGAATTCTCAACCCTCAGAATGAACTTCAGCCTCAAGACCGGCAGAAGTGGTTGCCTACTGCTTAAATCACCAACTTGTAGTATTCACTGTATCATGGCAGCTGGAACTGACTGGGACAAGTCTGTTTTGACCAAGGCAAAATTCACCAAAGCAAACACATTTTTAAAAAATGCCTTAGTAACTACATTATAAACAGAAGATGGGCATGGATGAGTTAATGATTTGTCCTTTTAAAATAAAATATTAATGACAATGAACATATTGATTCTTTGAAACTGTAGCCTTGATAAATATTTGATGACATTTGATGAGTGAACAAATGAATTAGCAGTGGTCACGTTCTACGACAGAAGAGGTGGAGGCCCTGGCTCACTGTTCCTGGATACGTAAAACTACAGGTGATCAAGATTACAGAAATGAATGGATTCTGTCTTGCAAACTGATTCATCCGTTAAATTGGTAGTAAAAGATCAACATTCTAAGAGACACCCCATTGCCTGCTGGCAAGGCAAGAAGCTGTTCTGGGATGATAGCAGAGCCTGGCTTAGATTCTCTAGGAAGCCTGAATCCCCTACTGCAGTGTCAGTGAAGAACGGTGGAAAGGGAAATGATAGAGAAGCCAGAACGTGCAGAAAAGACTCTCCGTGCTAATCCAAGCCCTGTGTTGGAGGCTGAAGATGCTGTAATACTGAGAGAGGAGCGACTTGCTTAGCTCTAGGCTGGAAATAAACAACAGCTGCTGATCTTCAGACTGCAAAGTCGGATCATTTTACCTGCCCGTGATTATCTGAGGGCTGCAAAGGGATGTGTGATTTATCTTCACTATGATATATATGTATATATGTATACACATATGTATGTATATATATATATACATATACACATACACATACACATACACATACACATACACATACACATACACATACACATACATATACATATATATATACATATATGTCTCAACATCTTGATTCTAGGAACACATGTTCATTAGTATTGCTGTTTTTATGTTGGTGACATCATGCAGTTTCCAGTGTGCTTCGCTGTTTGCTATGGTCTAGATGTTCAACGGCCCCAAGACTCATGTGTTGGGTGGTGGCTATTGAGATGTACTGGAACCTTTAAGAAGTAGGGAGGGGAAGATCTTTATGGTATTGAAGGGTACGTTTGAGGGGATTTTAAGCTACTGAGTGAATCCTCTTCTTTTTGTACTCTGGCTCATGATGTAAGCAGTTTTCCTCCCAAATCTCCCCTCCTGCCACAATCTGCTACCTCACCCAATCCCTTAAGACGATCATGGACTAGAAAATCCAACTGCAAGATGAAATAAATGTTTTATGCTCACAAATTGCCTACGACATGTGTTTTACTACAGGCTCAAAAAGCTAAACAACATCCTGTTGTCTAGTGCAGCCTAGCACTTGGAAGAGTCTGAAATTCTAAAACTAAGGCACAAATAATATCTGTATGATCTCAGGAGAGCACTTCGTTCTGGTGTTTCATAGTCTGCTCAGAAGTTCCCTTCTGTAGCTGATGTCTGACCACTGGGCTTCATCACATTGCCCAGAGATTCTCTAGTGGAGGTATCAACCTGCAATCATTCTCCTTGGAGGTAGACATAGAAGGTTTTACAGGAAGGGACTGCAAATGAAATCCTTATCTCCTCCCATCTGGTTACTTTGAAACCATCCCATGAGCATCTGTTGGATGTGTGTGATGCAGCAGATCTGCCAACTGACGGGGTTTTCTCCATTCCTAGCCTCTCCCATCTTCTCCTGTTCCTCGTCTCTCTACTTACACTCTCTGGTTTTGCCTGGGAAAATATTTTCTTTGCATCCAGACAGGTAAATTCTCAGGTAGAGGACCAGAAGAGGAAGGAACAAACAGCCAGAGAACACATGGTGAGAGGCAGAGATGGGGCTTCTATGCTTCCTGCTGCTTTTTTTCTACACAAGGAATTTGGAGCCTGGAATGTACTTCAGAAATGATGCTTCTCTTGGCTCAGAATGCCAAGACCCTTGCCGAATTCCTCCCTCGTTAGAACAAGAATCCGGCAGATCTGTGCTGAGCAACAATGGATACCAGACCCAGAGTTAGAGGCTTGATAGCTGGTCCTGATCCCATCTTCATCTAAAGCAAAGCATGTGCAGGGTAAGGGTGGGGTAGATACTTGGCTCCTCCTGTGCTTACAGGAATCTTAGCATCCTTGCAAGCCCCAAAGTATGGCCCACTAATTGAGACCTTTTGGGTTTAGTTTAGGAATTAGGAAAGTTAATGCTTAGTGCGTCACTCCTTGGGCACAGCCCTTCACTGGTACCCAATGCCAGCTTCAGGCAGTTTCTTTCTCTGAAACTAAGGCTTTTCATTCTAAGATCTTTATTCCCGATGAATTTTCCTGGTGTCAGACCACCAGGGCCCCTATCTCTTCACATTCCCATACCAATGTTCCTTTTCTTAGAGTTTGACAAACTCACTCATTCCGAGGAATAACTGACAAGAAAACCAATGAAGCTTCCCCAGATTCATTATGATTTTGCTAAAGATACCATCTTTAGTGACCTTCAACTATGAGAGAAAAACAATGATTGAAAAAAAATTTAATAGTTGAATAATTTCAACAACTATGATTGAGAGATACAATGTTTTTGACGTCTTTTGCTGTATTTTGGTTTTTCTTTCTATTATTACACCACAGGGGTGGTCGTCACGTCTGCTAGCGTGGGAATCTGGTACTCAGGGTGAAACCGAATAGTAAATATTTAGTGGATTCTTCCAAGCTCAGAGCTTATTAGAATGACTTTTCTCTATTCTCTCATGCATCCACACATCCTGGAAGTATTCCCAGGGTACAGCGGATGCTTAATAAATATTCATTAAATGAATAAACAGACATCATCCCATAGGAAGAGGGCTGGGAAGGCAAACAAGCCAGAGTTTCTTTTCTTGGGGAACATACACAAGCACACAGATGTGAGAAATGGACATGAGAGATGTCTCACAGCAATGTGCAACCATTCTTATCCACCAAACCCAACAGTACAAAAGAAAGAAAGAAAGAAAGAAAGAAAGAAAGAAAGAAAGAAAGAAAGAAAGAAAGGAAGGAAGGAAGAAAGGGTATCCAGTGTTGTCTGAAAAAATAAATTTGTGTAATTAAATATTGTTACAGTGAGTAGTAAGGTGAAGTAAGATAAGGAAGGGGAGGATCCATCCAAAAATCTAAGTAGATTGCACTGGCTCTGGGAGTTTCAGAGTAAGGTTGGTTCTGTGTTATTAGATTATGTTTATGATCTATGAGAAACATGCACTGAGAATACAGGTCCACACTCTCAAAACAAAAAGGAATATCCTAATAAATTAAGGCCAAACAAAGCCAGATGCATGAACATTTTCGGCCAAACAGCTGAAATCTGGTTATCATTACGATTGCAGGACTATACTTAAGACTTTTCAGAGAACAGAACTGGTGCTGTTTGGGAGTGAGCCTGGTGTTCTCTGCCCTTAAGAGGTCACTCTGCCCGCTTTGGAGTAGGCACAGTGGGAGGTGATTTCTGAAGGTGTGTAAAGCAGTGTTCATATGGATCTCATACGTTGAAGTGTAGGCATCAGTTCTTCAAGTTCATCTCTCAGCCTAAAAGTTGTAATAATCAAAGGTGGCAAAAATACTACTAAAAAGTAAAGACAAATTAATAATGGAACACTTCGCAAGATCTTGCTCTTAGCTTCATGGCAAAACTTTTTTGTTTCTAAGTTTTCTAACAATTAAATTATCCCAAATCCCAGAAAACCGGCGTGGTAAATGACCATTGTCCCCTAAAACACTCAGGAGGAGATGTATGGTAAACATCCAAAAGTTGATTCTCATTTTTATGATTTGCAAGACATCGAACGGACATTTCTATTATAATATTGAAATAAACAAAACTTCCTAGCTTACCAAAATGTATTAAATTATTAACAGATCCATGGGATATATTGTAGAAAATTAAATAGCCACACAGAGACTCGGCAATTGTTGGCAGACATGTTACAAAAACCTTCCTCATTGCCTGACCTCCTCCCTTTGTGCTTTTATCCTCACCTCCTGTCAATTCTCTTTTCTTATCAACAATCCCTTTGTCCATTGGTCACATAGCAAGCAGACATTTAGTTTTATATTTTCGAACCACTGAGGTTATCCTTGGGAAGTGCATTGTAAGAACAAATTCTTTCACAGTAAAAGAAACATCCTAATAAATTAGGGCAAAAAAAAAAAAGTCAGATGTATACTAAACATCCAAAAGTTGATTATCACTTTTATGATTTGCAAGACATCGCACAGACATTTTTATCATAAGATTGAAATAAATAAAACTTCCCAGGTTACAAAAATGTATTAAATTATTATCAGGTCCATGGGATATATTGTAGAGAATTAAATATCTACACAGAGACTCAGCAATTGTTAGTGGACATGATGTAAAAATATCCGCCTAGTAAAGTTCAGCTGAGCACTTTAACAATCTCGGAAGCAACATTCAAGGCACTCGGTAACATTTCCCTCTTTTGTGTCCATCCAGATCATGATGCACAGACTCGGAAGAGCAGCATGCAGTAAATGACCCAGCCTTAAACCGTACTCACAGCCCTGGCTTCTTTAGCAATCTGTTTATCGAGATCTCCTGGAATTCTCCATCTGAGGTACATTTTAAAGGTCATCTCAAAGGGATCACTGTCTGACTTTTACAATAAGACCATGACCCACGGGGATGTTTTCCCTCCTGTGAAGAACCTGACACCTGCAGTTCACCTTTACTTTAAAGTCATCTTACCTGAGAGAGTGGCACTGAGAACCAAGAAGACCCATAGGCAGCCCGTCATGACGCCTGCTTTAGAGAGACGATTTCCTTTCAAGCACAGAGTGCTTACACTGGAAAAAAAAAAAAAGCAGGGTTTCAAAACAAAATACAAGTGGTTCAAAGCCTCGATGAAACCCGAGGGGATCATGACCAGCTGCCTGATGAAAATAGTCACAAGTCACCTCCCGTCGGTGTGGGTTTCTTAAAGTGCACTTCACTGATGCCCAGTGAGCTGTCAGGTCTTATGAAGCTAACAACATCTCCCTGGGTCCTAACTCCTGACTTATCTTATTAACTCACTGTCTTACAGAGAGAGACGGGATGAGAGAGAAGGGTGAGGCTATATGATTTTAAACCATCACTGGTGTGATTTCTTGTGTTTGCAGACCTATGTAACAAGAATGCCTGTGTTTCAGTGTCTGTCACAGAGGTAAGTGAAACGCTGCCCACTAGTAGCTTCTCCGTTTAGGCCAGGCAGTGTACTTGCAATGATGATGTCCAGCCAGCCATCCTCTGTGTCTGGTGGAACTCATACATGCTGATATTAGACTATCTCTCTGTTCCTTTGAACCTGCTGGTCCCCCTCGTCCTGGCTGCAGCAGACATGGTGGAAGTAGCATCTCTCTGTATTCACTCAAGAGGCTGAAACATTATTCTTCCTATTCCATCTTCTTCATGGTTGATGGAACAGCTTTCTTTTCTTCTGTATGCACATGGGGCAGGGCGGGGGGTGGGGGGGGTGGGGAGGAGGAAGATGCTCTAGCAGGTACAGATCTAATCCATGAGCAAGTATAAAGTTAAAACCACATAGATAAGGTAGCCAGCCAGAAATAAAAACAAGTTACCTAAACGTGACAGATTATGGGGCAGCATCCACACACCAGATAACTTTGATTTTACAGGGATGGGTTTTGTGCAGTTTTAGGATTCTTCAATGATATCTCATTAATCTTCTATTAGCATGTATCAATCAGCTTCACCAAGTCAAAGATCTAAGATCAATCGCTAATAACAAAAGCTCGATTGAGACTCTGTACACAGATATCAGTCCTGTGATCAATGGGCCCCTTACTTGGGCTTGTGTCTAAGTCATGCACAGGCTAGTGGGGATGTCCTACTAGCAGCTTCCAGATGCCCAGATGGTGCTCTGGGGTGAAATGTCACAAGATGAAAGGAGCCCTGCCCTAGGAGGCAGGATACCCAAGCTCTGGCCTTCTGTCTGTCCAACTCTGGCTCCATTTGGCATTCTGGACCACATCCCTCTGTTCCACCTGCCTGACTCTGATGTACACCCCAAGCTCCTGTGGGAGGCTTGATGTGTCTCCATGGCCTGTCACACACTAATATTTAAGATTAGTCCTTGAAGGAAGAAGCCATGCTTTCTCAGGAATAAATCAGCCGTCACTCATCCCGGAGTACAGCAAGAATCCCTTTTCTTCCCGGGAAATCATATGTAAGAATACTTGTTATCCCATCATGGGGCAGGAAATTCAATCTCAACATTAAAAGATTCCCAACTTTTTCTCCAGGGCAGCAAGAATCTGGGAGGTTCACAAGCCCCTGTAGCCTCCAGTCTGTCTTGACCCCAGTGAATAGGTCAGTGGTCTCTCAAAATTAGCAGCAGCAGTTCCTGGTGCCATGTCTGATGCCCAGGACATGGGCAGAAAGCTCAGAAATAAGATGGCAGCCTCAGAGGATGGGATGCTTGCCGCATGCTAACTCGAGGCATTAGCTTCATCATTGTTCAAATTTGTGTGAATTGGATACTAAATATGTTTTTCTGCCGTAAGGTTTTCTTTAAACCACTCATTAAAATTACTACACCGTATCTGTTAGTGAATGTGCACTCTTGTGCACCTGTGAGATACAGCACACTATAGAGGTTAAGGAAAGCTTGTAGGCGTCAGTTCTCTCCAGCCACCACGTGAGTTCCAAGGTATCGAACTCAGGTCTCAGGGTTAGCAGCAAGTGCCTTTACCCACTGAGCCAGCTCACTGGCCCTCTTTCAACAACCTTTGCAAAGCTGTACAAATTAAACCTCCTCGGGCACTCCATTGACTGAATGTCTCCGATGGCAGAATTATACGATACTGAGAATCCCCAAGACTGGCCTTGGGCAGCTTGGCCTCAGTAGACTCATCCAGCACGTGCACGGTTTTTTTTGTGTGTGTGGTAAAATGTGGTATAAGAAAACATTTACCCAGGGAAGTCAAAAGACTGAGGGAAGTATTTGGAACGATCAAGAGCCATCAGGAGCTAAAAGTTGGGAAAGCTATCTCTGAAGGGGCTATCTCTTTGCTACATAAAGCTTGCATGTGACAGCAAAGCCCCTCACCACCAACATTCTACAAAAACAAAAACAAAGCCCAGGATGGCAGGATAGTAGAGTGATTACAGAGAATCACAGAGTGAGCTGGCTGCAAAGTCAGGGTCAGAACTGACTCTCCAGGGAAGTGGCACTATTAGGAGGTTTGACCTTGTTGGAGTAGGTGTGTCACTGTGGGCATGTACTTAAGACCCTCACCCTAGCTGCCTGGAAGCCAGTATTCTGTTAGCAGCCTTCAGATGAAGATGGAGAACTCTCAGCTCCTCCTGCACCATGCCTGCCTGGATGCCACCATATTTCTGCTTTCCAATTTCACCATATTGGTGATAATGGACTCAACCTCTAAACCTGTAAGCCAGCTTCAATTAAATGTTGTTCTTTATAAGGGTTGCCTTGGTCATGGTGTCTGTTCACAGCGGTAAAACCCTAACTAAGACACTCCTATAGTCCAGCACTTCATATCTTTGTGCTGTTTACAGAGCTCTGAGCCACACGAACCAGCCCTGGATCTGAGCACTCACTAGTAATGGGGGATACAGAGCCTGAACTGACCATCTCCTGTAACGAAGCAAGACTTTCAGTGGAGGGACTGGGACACCAACCCAGCCACAAAACCTTTGACCTATAAATTGTCCTGCATACAAGATGTGCTGGGGTAAAGGTGGCTCAGAAATTGTGGGAGTGACCAACCAATGACTGGTCCAACTTGAGACCCATTTCCTGAGAGGGAGCCCACCACTGACACTGCCAGGAGGACCAGGAACCAGAGGCTGAATAGCCCAGAGACCTAGGACAGAACCACACGCAAATGGCAAAAGAAAAAAAGTCAATAAAGTTATTTCTAATGATACTCTGCCATACTCATAGATTGATGCCTAACCTTGACATCAGAGAGGCTTCACCCCGCAACTGATAAAAAACAGATGCAGAAACCCACAGCCAAACATGAGCTGGAGCTTGGGGAATCCTGTGAAAGAGGGTTTTGTAGGAGCCAGAAGAGACAATGACCCCACAAGAAAAGAGCTGTCTCTGAGTGTGTTGCCTGTCTTTGGGACCCTTTTCTCCTACCCGGCTGTCTTGTCTAGCCTCAATAGGAGAGGATGTGCCTAGTCCTACTGCACTTTGATATGCTGGAGCTGGTTGATATCCACGGAAGGTCTGCCATTTTTTGAAAAGAAATGGAGGAGGGGTGGATGAGAGGAGGTGAGTAAGTGGGCGGGGAAACTGTGGTAGGGGTGCAATATGCATATATATTGTACAATATATATCGACAAAATACAGTTACAGTTTGGGCCCAAACTGGGGAGAGAGAGAGAGAGACAGAGAGACAGAGAGACAGAGAGACAGAGAGACAGAGAGACAGAGAGAGACAGAGACAGAGACACAGAGAGACAGAGAGAGACAGAGACAGAGACAGAGAGACAGAGAGACAGAGAGACAGAGACAGAGACAGAGAGACAGAGAGACAGAGAGACAGAGAGAGACAGAGACAGAGACAGAGACAGAGAGACAGAGAGAGAGCGCGTGCCATTTTTGAGTTCTCAGGCTGCCTCTGCTTTCTGTACATCTGAGTTAAAGGGATGGAGCAGGGGCTGGGAATATGACAGCGCTCTCTCCTGAATGGACCCGGGTTACTACAGGGATGGAGAACAGATCACTCCCTCCCAACAGTGTTTCCTGTGAGGAGCAAGAACTGAAAAAAGGTGTACTTTTTGTTTTGTTTTGTTTTGTTTTGGTCAGTCTCAACTATATAGCTAGCCCTGGCTGGCGTGAAACTTTCTGTATAGATCAGGGTGGCCTCATACTCACAGACATTTGCCTGCCCTGCCTCCTGAATGCAATGGTTAAAAGTATGTACCATTACACAACATAAAAAAGACAATCTTTAGAAGTACAGCTTGCTCCCTAGGCATGGCCAGAACGCTGAGCACTTAATGAGTCATTCCGTTAGACATGCCTACAGTGTTAAGAACAATATAGATTGGGTGTGGGACTTGGGCGCCCTCTAGTGGATAATAGATTACACTGCAGGTCCGCACAGAAAATGATTCTTGTAAAGGAGAGTGAACTTTAGATATTGATTTTCCTCACACTTAAAATAAAATTGTAAATTCTACAAATATTCCAAACTCTGCATCAGCTGGAGGTGGGTACCATCCAGCATCTCCGCCCTTCTACAAACAGTTCCCGAGGATGAGATTTAGAGCAGCTACAGCCCACACACAGGCTGGAGACCCTCCAGGTAGATATGTTGATACTCGGTGCAGAGCTAGTAGCATCCAGCCAGGGTCCAGGGATTGTCTTGAGCACCGAGCACCATTGAGAGACTTACATGGATGCCCTTCACATTAATCACATAGGGCAGGGTTTCCTGGACCCACCCTCAACTTCCCAGTCAGCTCAATGCTTGTGAGAAACACAAATCCCTGGGTCCTTTCCTCTGGAGACTAAAGAGGACCCTAGACCATGAGCTTCTGAAGAGAGGACGTGTTGCAGGCCAGGCCACCATCCACTGACTGACATCTGCTTCTGAGTTAAACTACCACAGGGTCCAGGTACAACCACCTAATGACAGTGAAACCAAACCACAGGCGCCTCTTACAAAGAGAGAGGGGCCAGGAGAGGCCTTGTGCTTGTGTGGGCTGCAAAAGCCCGGAAGTGAAGATCATTGGAAAAGAAAGTGAGCGTAACCTTGCAAGAGGTCCAGGAGTGTAGCTGCCTGGACAAGTAGATGTATCTCCTGCTCTCATATTTCACCTGCATGCCCTGCCCACCATCTTTATTCCCACCCACCACCCACCCCCCACTCGTCCCTAAGGCATAGGTTCTCAACCTGTGGGTCGAGACCCCCGTGGGCGTCAAACACCCTTTTCATGAGGATTGTGCATCAGACATCATGCATATCCGATATTTACATTATGATTCATAACAACAGCAAAATGACAGTTATGATGTAGCAACCAAAATAATTTTATGGTTGGGGGTCACCACATCATGAGGAGCTGTATTAAGGGGTCACAGCATTAGGAAGGTAGAGGACCACTGTCCTGAGGTTTCGTTCCTCTTGTGTGAAGCCACCTATTCGTCGTCTACACTACCATTCTGTCAATCCAGTACCAGTCAGAACACTACTAGTCAGCTTAGTAAGGTCTGAAATTTGAGTTTTCAACGAAGTAAGTTAAGGAAGCCTTATGTGTGGCCGACAGATTAGACACCTTCTGCTAAGGCCCCTGGCAGGCACAGGTGGTTACAGGCAATGGTGTAATTATGACCCAGTGGTTACAGGTAATACTTTACGTGGTGGGTTGGCCTGCAGTTATGACTGACAGGGGTGGTTACAGGTTACATTTAAAATGGCACTGGAACAAGAGTCAGGAAACTTGGCTTTGGTTCTTTAATAACTGTGTGATTTTGTACAAGGAACTGTGGTGGCTTCAGATTCCCTCCTCTTCAGCAAGATGGATTATGAAGTGTCAATCCCGGCTGCTTGGGAGGGTCCTTCAAGAGCTTTAAACAATACAGCTCACAACCATCCAGAACTCCAGTTCCAGCACCTCCAATGTCCTCTCCAGACCTCTCCAAGCACCGTGTGGTACACATTCATACAGTTCAGTTTGGCAAGAACATAGTTCATAAGCACTTGAAACACCAGTTCCCGAGTATCTGATGCCCTCTTCTGGCCTCTACAGGCACTGCATGTATGTGGTACATATGGGTGGGGGTCTCAAATATTCATGCACAAAAAAAAATTTAAAAAAATAATAAATCTTAAGTAAAAGCCATAATGTATTATTTTCTTTTTAGCTTAAATGGCACCACGAAAAATACTTCTAGAAATGTCAGAATAATGGAGCTTGAAACTGTTTAATATTGCTCAATTAATTAACTTCCTAATGAAACATTGGATAGGTGAGTGAATTTCCTATAAATTATTTATCATTAGTCAAAATGTCGTTCTAATTAATTATATTATGCAGTATCTCAGGTGTTAATAAGAGTGGATAATTGATTTTCTTATCTAGGGATCATGAGAACTAGGTATAAGTGGTCATTTGTGAGTGGTTAATAAATTTCCATGACTTCCTAACTCATATACTTCTTGAATACAGTTAACTCAGACTCTCTTACCATATATAAATGGATTTGCTAGTTAAAAATCTAAAAAACTGTAACACTTACTGGAAGAATTGGAGATTTTAAGGGTAGACTGATATTTTTTTTTATTGGACAAATGTATTCTGTTTTCCTAGATGTTACCTAAAATCATTCATAGATACTCACCTGGCTTGCATGTGACTTCATACAAAACAGTCAAATGTCACTGCCTATTGTTGCTGTTCTGTTTCGAGAGATATTTAATGTGGCAGCACCCAATCTGACTTGTTCTTAGTCAGCCTCCATCTTCCCCACTAGCCTAGGCCTGAAGCTACTAGCGTATTCTCGCCGCTCTGCTCAGGCCACTGGCTCAGGTGGCCAGAGACACCGGCCATGAAACGCCAGCATAGGAGATGGCTCTGCCAATCTTCCACGCTGTCTCCAAAA
This sequence comes from Arvicanthis niloticus, assembly GCF_011762505.2. NCBI lineage: Eukaryota > Metazoa > Chordata > Mammalia > Rodentia > Muridae > Arvicanthis > Arvicanthis niloticus. The sequence goes on along the minus strand of NC_047673.1, from coordinate 19,380,665 downwards.
GACTGGGCTGAGCCCAGACCATCCCACCATCCACGAGGTACCTGGTAGAAATGAGACTCAAATGCTTAGATTATCCAAAGGCTTTATACGTTTGGTAATGCTCAATAACAAGATGCCCACACAATTAGAGGTGTAACCCAATACCTAACCTAGAAAATTCAACTACCTTCGACTGCTAGAGACACTGGAACATCGCTGCCATGTTCCCCTCTCTCCAGTCTTCCCCTTACTCCTCCTCTTCCTCTTTTTACTCCTCCCACCTTAGCTCCTCCCAACTTGTAGGGAAATTTTCCTGGTACACTGTTCAGTGTTTCTAAATGCTTTGTATCCTTTGAAAATTCTGCCATGTAATAATTAATATTTGTCTGATGTATACTTTGAACTGTTTAGAAATGTACATCTGTATCACTACTGAACATATAATGCACCAACATAAAAAAAAGTTACCATTTGAAAACAAAGCAAACGGCGCATAACATTGGGATCATGCTCCAAGATATTTATTGACTTAATTGGTTGAGAGTGAGGCTGAGAGATTGGATGTTTAAAATGTTTGTGGTCCTGGTTAAGCTAATCTGCAGCCACATCCACAATGGGAGCAGGCTCTAAGCTCCCTTTGGGGATGTGAATTCACCACATCTTTGTTACAACTGGGTGACTCACTGCCCTGCTGTGCCCAGGACTGTTCCTCATTCTCAGCCATGCTATACATCAGTTCCACCGACTTTAGTACCAAAAGAAAAGATGGGCTCAGACTATGAAATGTGAACTCACTCTGGGTTTTGAGTGAGATTCCACAAGGCTGCTCAGTAAGCAGCTGGTGTCTCCGACACTGACCTCGGTGTATTTGTCTGTCCTTTACATGCATGAGTAATACCTCTCTCACACCGGAGTCCTGAAGGCTATAGACCATCACCATCTTTTCTGTTTCTCAGCCTGACACCCTGAAAATATATGTCTGCTGACTCGGGGATCGAGTGAAAGTGTGGTGAACACATTTTTTAAAAATCATCTTTAATTTAATGAAAATGAAGACACATCTTACCAAAACCTATGGGACACAATGAAAGCAGTGCTAAGAGGAAAACTCGTAGCTCTAAGTGCCTCCAAAAAGAAACTGAAGAGAGCGTACACTAGCAGCTCGACAACACACCTGAAAGCTCTAGAACAAAAAGAAGCAAATACACCCAAGAGGAGTAGACAACAGGAAATAGTCAAACTCAGGGCTGTAATCAACCAAATAGAAACAAAAAGAACTATACAAAGAATCAATAAAACCAGAAGCTGGTTCTTTGAGAAACTCAACAAGATAGATAAACCTTTAGCCAGACTAATCAGAGGGCAGAGAGACAGTATCCAAATTAATAAAATCAGAACTGAAAAGGGTGAAATAACAACAGGAACCAAGGAAATTCAAAAAATCATCAGCTCCTACTACAAAAGCCTATACTCAACAAAATTGGAAAATCTGGATGAAATGGACAATTTTCTAGACAAATAGCAGTTACCAAAGTTAAACCAGGAGCAAATAAACCATCTAAACAGTCCCATAACCCCTAAAGAAATAAAAGAAGTAATTAACAGTCTCCCCACCAAAAAAAAAAAAGGCTGGGACTAGACAGGTTTAGTGCAGAATTCTATCAGACCTTCAAGGAAGACCTAATACCAATTCTCTTCAAACTATTCCACAAAATAGAAACAGAAGGAACACTACCCAATTCATTCTATGAAGCCACAATTATGTTCATACCTAAACCACACAAAGACCAAAAAAAAAGAGAACTTCAGATCAATCTCCCTAATGAATATCAATGCAAAAATACTCAAAAAAAATTCTCACGAACCAAATCCAAGAACACATCAAAACATCATGATCAAGTAGGTTTTATCCCAGGAATGCGGGGTTGATTCAATATATGGAAATCCATCAATGTAATCCACTATATAAACAAACTCAAAGAAAAAGAAAAAAACCACATGATCATATCACTAGATGCTGAGAAAGCATTTGACAAAATTCAACACCCCTTCATGATAAAAGTCTTGGAAAGATCAGGAATTCAAGGCCCATACCTAAACATAAAAAAAAAAGTAAAAGCAATATACAGCAAACCAGTAGCAAACATCAAACTAAATGGAGAGAAACTTGAAGCAATCTCACTAAAATCAGGGACTAGACAAGGCTACCCACTCTCCACCTACCTATTCAACATAGTCAATAGGACAAAGCGGCAACCAACAGATTGGGAAAAGATCTTTACCAATCCTACATCTGACAGAGGGCTAATATTCAAGGTATACAAAGAACTGAAGAAATTAGACTCTAGACAATCAAATAACCCTATTTTAAAATGGGGTACAGAGCTGAACAAAAAATTCTCAACACTCCTCCATTGTTGGTGGGATTGTAAGCTGGTACAACCACTATGGAAAGCAGTCTGGAGGTACCTCAGAAAATTGAACATAGTATTACCTGAGGACCCAGCTATACCACTCCTGGGCATATACCCAAAAGATGTTCCAACATTCAACAGGGACACATGCTCCACTATGTTCATAGCAGCCTTATTTATAATAGCCAGAAGTTGGAAAGAACCCAGATGTCCTTCAACAGAGGAATGAATACAGAAAATGTGGTACATTTACACAATGGAGTACTACTCAGCTATTAAAAACAATGACTTCATGAAATTCTTAGGCAAATGGATGGAGCTGGAAAATATCATCCTGAGTGAGGTAACCCAATCACAAAAGAACTTATATGGTATGCATTCACTGATAAGTGGATATTAGCCCAAAAGCTCACAATACCTAAGACACAACACATAAACCACATGAAACTCGAGAAGAAGGAAGAACAAAGTGTGGGCACTTTGGTCCTTTTTAGAAGGAGTATCAAAATACTCAACCAGAGCTCCCGGGGTCTAAACCTCCAGCCTGAGAACACAAAGGGAGGGACTCATGGCTCCACCTGTATAGGTAGTTGAGGGTGGCCTTGTTAGGCATCAGTGGAAGTGGAGGGCCTTGGTCCCCGAAAGTTTGGATTCCCTAGTGTTGGGGAATTCAAGAGCAGGGAGGCGGGACTGAGAAGATGGTGGGAGCACACCCCCATAAAAATAGGAGGAGGGGGTATGGGATAAGGGGTTTTGAGGGGAAATGGGAGAGGAGATAACATTAAAAGGTAAATAAGTAAAATATCCAATAAAAAAACAGATAATGGGTCTGACAAAAAAAGATAATTTATTTATTTTAAATTATTTTCAAAAGTTTCTAGAGATGCTAATTGGCTAAGATCTTATTTTAAGCTCCCACAAAATAAGTCTCTGTTTAATATTCTCAAGAGAGATGCAAATCCTAATTTCTCTCAACAATTAATTGACAATAGAGGAGTAATTTTACAAAAAGTAGATGCTATTACTAATCAATATATTATATAGACTGATTAGTTGTTGGCTGTTTTATAACAGTCCTTTGATAAAAGATTATTAATATAGATTTATATTTTTTAAATAATGTATTCATGACTCTCTGGGTGTGGAAGGAGCGGTTGCTGGCACTTCTGCCTTGATTTTACAAGAACTCTGAAAAAAAAATAGCTTTAAAAACAAAAGAGGGGGAACTGTACCCCCAGAAGGAGTCTCCCAGAAATACTCTTCATCATGCCTTGTTCACTTTTAATTTTCTAAATCTGAACACTCACAGCAAATCTGCTGCTGCCTGCCTCTGGCATCACTGAGATCAATAAAAACTATGCCACAGCTATGTGGAAGGACCCTCTTACCCTTAAATGGAATGGCCTGGGCCCAGTTCTCATATGGAGCTGAGGATTGATATGCCTGTTTGATACCACAGAAGGCACAGCTAAATGGCTGCCAAAAAGACTAATGAAATAAATAGATACCCCCACAAAGACAGGCCCAATTATAAATAAGATGAATAACAATTGATATCCAGGGAAGAGAAATCTCCCTCAGAATTCCCTTCCTTTTCCTTTCCAGGTAAAAATGAATCACCCATGGTGTCTGCTGTTAGAAGTTCTAATCCTGATGCTGGCCTCCGAACTTATACTACTCATACCTTCGATGGCCCATTGACTAGGAGGACATCAAATGGCTAGAGATTGACATCACTAATCTGAAGAAATCCCTCGTTTCACTGTCTGAAGTGATCTCTGAAAATTGCAAAGGACTTTATTGGATTTGATTTACTCTTTTACAATAGAAAAGACTGTGTACAGCTCTAGACTGTGTACAGCCCTTAAAGAAGAATGTTGCTTTTACATAGACAAAACAGGGATGGTTAAAGATAGCATGAAAAAGGTCAGAGAAGGCCTTGAGAAAAGACAGAGAAAGATAAAAATGAGAGCTGGTGCAAGAATTGTTTTTCAACCTCTCCATGGTTATCAACCCTACTTCCTTCCATCTTGGGACTATTAATTGGGTCATTTTCCTTGTTTCTTTTAGTCCCTGGGCCTTAAATAATAGGCTGACTAATTTGTGAAACAATAGATAGATAATTTGGTAGCAAAACCTGTTCAGATACATTATCATAAGTTAGCTGTAGAGGACCATGAGACTCAAAATGAGGTTGTTTCTCCATCAGTGGAAAGCCTGCTCAGTAGTGCTTCAAGCCAATTCTGTTCTCTTGTGCTTGATTAGTGGCAGGTTATTACCAGTTTCATCCTGAGTGGTCATTACAGAGACAAGTCTTCAACAATCCTCTAGGGCTTTCTCTCAGTGTCCTGGGTGAAATCCAACAACACCTCAGACAGGGTAGTGGCTAATGACTGTGGTATACAACGTAAAGTGACTTAAGGGTGTTGAGAATGTGAGGGAGAAGGGACAGCAACAGTGACTCCTGGCTCCAACTTTCTTCTGCTCCCGTGCTTCTCAGGGAAGGAATGGCAAAGTTACACTGGGAAAACTTTGAAAGTTTACTACCACTAAAGGCTAAGTGTCACACAAAGCCCACTATTGCCCTGTTTCAAACTATCTGACCGTGAATTTTGGGGTTGGTATGGCATTTAACAATGTGAAGAAAGTGGTTTAAGAATGGCTGGTCTTGCCGGGTGGTGGCGCACGCCTGTAATCCCAGCACTTGGGAGGCAGAGGCAGGCGGATTTCTGAGTTCGAGGCCAGCCTGGTCTACAGAGTGAGTTCCAGGACAGCCAGTGCTACACAGAGAAACCCTGTCTCAAAAAACAAAACAAAACAAAACACCACAAAAGAATGGCTGGTCTTTAGAGTTCACCACTAAGAATCAGTTAACACGAATCCAAGAGTAGCTTTGAGGTTACCTATGACAAAATGGAAGGATACACAAAAGCAAAGACAGGTGTGTGGCCCTGATGACATTCACAGACCACCATAGCCAGCACTTTCTGGGGGAAGCACTTAATTGGGGCGGGGGGAAGAGTGGTCTTGGAGTCCAGTGAAGAGCTAAGTACTCAGAGAGGCTACAAGACCATCACTAAACACTCAAGCTACTAGCACTTCCTCTACCCAGATGTTGCTGTAGTTTTCCCACAGACAACGTGGCATCTTGTAGCCCAGCCTCACCCACAACTTCCAATGGATCCCTGGATCGGAGACAAAAGAATATGTTTCTCTTGCAACTTGGAAAATGTGAACAAGGGATCCGGTTACTTTTCACTGGAGCCCTGTTGCAGCTTTCTTGTTAAGATAAACCCACCCTGAAACCCAGGCCCATCTCTAACTGGAGAACTAAGCAGGGTCTTTTATTAATTGGCAGGTTGTTACATTTTCGGTCATTCAGACTCACAGTGACTGACATGGGTCTAAGATGGTCAATGTTCCTGGCTGCAGTGAAAAACACGCCTTCTGGAGACAGCTGTTCTCTGTACACTTTTCTGCCTATCTACCGTGTCTGTGTTTACAGTGACCTGTTGGGCTAACAGGTCATTTGGTTTGATAGATATCTACTGTGTGGGCTATTTTGATACTCATTTGAGATCCATCTTTCTGTGTACTGAAAAGGCATTTCCATTAAGTTATGGGAATAGTGTCAACACCCTGAAAAAGCCTAGCACGGTATCTATAAGACAGGAAATTAAAAGATAATCAAATGAGGCTAGACTTAACACATGGACATACAAGTTTGAGAGCATTGATGACAAACTCAGTCACCAGTAATGTGTCTGTGTCACATTAAGGGGGAAAAAATGAAATGTTCTACCCCTTCATATAATCTAGCCATGAGTGAGCCCAGACTTAAATAATTCTCTCCCCCTGTGTCTCCTGTCACTTTCTGTCTGTCGTCTGAGTTTGAATCTATGCCTGCCTGGTCTCTTATGAGCCTGTTTGTCCCTGTGTCTTTCTGTCTCTCTCTCGCCATCCCATGTGTGTGTGCGTGCACTGGGCTGGCCAATACAAAGTCAGAGAGTCCTCTGAGGGGGAGTAAGGTTGATTATAGGAGGGATAGAAAAAGGATTCGAGAGAAAGATAGAAGGAGAGCTGTACATCAGCCTCTAGTGTTATTTCTCATGGCCTTTTTATACTACAGTACCGAGGGAAACAAAGCCACAAGCTAACAGAAACAATTTGCTGAAATATACACATAAGACATTTGTAAAAAAAAAAAAAAAAAAAAAAAAAAAAAAAACCTCCCTATTCCCTCCAACAGGATCAATAGAATCTTCAGCCCTTCATCTTGAGCCTCGAGTGCATCCCCTCTTGTCGTCCTGTGCTTCAGCAGGCCAGGAAGTCTGCCAGCAGACCCTGACCTGCCTTGACTCTGCCTAACAGGCAGACTGTTTTTTCTCTCTTTTTTACTCTGCTTCAGAGAATCGGCAAACAGCTCCCGGTGTGTGTGTGTGTGTGTGTGTGTGTGTGTGTGTGCGCGCGCGCACGTGAGTCCCTAACTAGGGGCTTTGCTCTTGCTTGTATTTAACAGCACAGAAAGCAACATATTGGGGAAGGAATGAGAGAAACTGTACTGAAATCAACAGTTTTGCAGAAGATGAAGCCACTGACTCCAAGTGACTCCACTAACCCAGACAACAGTACTGCAAACATCATTATTTAACAAGCAATATCCATAAATTGTCTTCAACACTTATGATGGGTATTCATTTGATAAGGCTGCTTTCAACTTATATTTGCGAGCATAGCGCTCGTACATGCGTGCGTTACTCCAGATCAATAGCTGAGTGCGTGACTTAAAATTACAGCTATGCATTAGCTGGGGTCGTAAAAGCTGAGCACATGGGAAACCTGAGCCAAGTAAAGTTGGTTGGTACATTGTTCGTGTGTGTGTGTGTGTGTGTGTGTGTGTGTGTGTGTGTGTGTGTGTGTGTTGAGAAAGGGTTTCTCTGGGCAGCTTTGGCTGACCTGAAACTAACTCTGTAGACCAGGTTGGCCTCAAACTCACAGAGATCTGCCTGCCTCTGCCTCTAGAGTGCTGGGATTAAAGCCATGTACCATGCCACCCAACTGTTACATTATTCTCTTAAAGGCAAATTAAACAAAGCCTGAGTATATTATAAGACAGAGGTTTAAGTATAACAGGACCTCAAAGTATATCATTAACTCTGTAAGGTCCAGCAAAAGTTTCAGTCTCTTAGAATGTAAAATATATTTTCATAATATTGAATCAGCAGAGGGATACACTTAAAATGTCTACATTTGAGTGCAGATTTTAAACAATTTTATTTAAGATATTACATTTTCTATATATGATTCAAAGCTTACAGAATGCAGTATTATTTCTTTTCCCTGTACACATGGTCAGTATTCAAAGACTGGGAGTGTCCTGGAAATTACTGTAGGAGCTGAACTGCCCAGAACTTGGTGGATTGAGGTCCACCAAAGTCTTCCTCTGGAAGAATACTATATCTCTAATTAGATTAACTTAAATACCCCGTACCATAGTGGGCTGTAAAGCACCACCACAGGAGAGCTCCCCCAAGAGGGAAGCTCAGGGCCCCAGGCATTCTGCCTCGTATATCACCAACACCCGAGGATAGCCTGCTCCCCCCAGCTGCTGCTGCTGCTAATTACATTCTTGCTCCACTGCAATCAGATTTCCACACAATCAACTGATAATCCCATCACACTTGGCAAGAGTCTTCTCTTGTCCTCATCAGTGATGTTTCCCTGAAGTAGTCGTATCAACTCTTGCTATCACAGGGAATACACAGGATTTCAGAGAACTCTCGGAACTTTGTCTGATTCTCATCTGGACCTGTGGATGCCTCAGTCACCTGGCCTGCTGGACTCAGTGTCATCCATGAGCAAGAGGGCTCTGTCATTGGTGAAAGTGATCTGGTCCCCATTCCTGTATTGTGCTCTGCAACAGAAGCATCAGGGGTACCATTAACATCAGTGTCAAGAGAGACTTGAATCTGAGACATGCCACAGAGTGCAGGAGGTACACCTACCTGTGGGTTCCATCTTCCCCAACAGGTTTCTACCCTTGGCCACACCTCTTTCCCCTTCATATACCTGAATGTGCACATGCAACTGGTTGTCAGAGACGGTGATGGAGGCCTGCATCTGCTGTAAATGGCAGAGATAGACTTCATGAAGACAGTCCTGACTCCATTGGAAGGTTCATGCTTCATGAAGACAGTCCTGACTCCACTGGAAGGTTTGATACCAAATGAAAGAGTGATGGTTTGATACCAAATGAAAGTGTTCCAAGACCAAGAAACATCAAACATTTTCTGGCCTGTCTGAAACAACCAAAAAGGAACAAAATATCAGTCAGACTAGGGTACAAAGGGAGATGCCAATGAAATTCAGAGGGCCACAAGCACACACTTCAACAATCTCTATTCCACCAAACTGGAAAACCTAAAAGAACTGCATAGATTCCTAAATACATATAACCAAACAAGATTAAACTAAGAAGATATTTTAAAATTTTTAAACAGATAAGCAATGAGATTGAAGCAGTAATCTTAAAACTTCCTAACCCAAAAAAAAAAAAAAAGGCCCAGGCAGGTCCCAATGGACTCATAAAATTTTACCAGATTTTACTAAAAGAGCTACAGACAATGTTTTTCAGACTATTCTATAAAGTATTTGTTAAAACCAGCATTACACACACACACAAACACAAAGTTAATTATAGATAAATCTCCCTGGTGAATATAGATGCAAAATTTCAACAAAACACTTGTAAACTGAATTCAGGAACACACCAAAAAGACCATTTGACTATAGTTTAAAATCAAGTCAGTTCTATGACGGAGATGCAGAGGTTGTTGAACATATACAAATCAGTAATTATACATGTACTTAAAGACAGAAAGCATATTGATTTAAATAGTTGCAAAACCACTTTTTTCAAAATCCAACCTTTCCTCCTCATGATAAAAGCCTAAGAAAGTCTAAGGATATAGTGAACATATATTAAACTAAAGTGATGTACACCAAGCCTATAGCTAACATCATGCCAAATTGGAAAAAATAAAAACCAAAACTATGATGCAGTTGCACTAAAATCAGGTGCAAAATAAAAATATCCACCTCTCTCTAGTCCTTTTCAAGGTTATGCTTAAAGTCTTACCTAAATAATACAAGAGGGAAAACTAAAAAAGCCACACATAGAAAAATAAATTCAAGTATTCTTATTTGCAAATGATATGATTCTATACATTAAAGACCTTGACTTCACTAGAGAATTCATCCAGTTGAAAAATATTTTCAACATAGCAACAAGACACATTATTAACGGAACAATCAGTAGCCTTCCTATAGACCAGGGCAAGCATACTACAAATGAAATGACAGGAACAATCCTATTTATAGTCGCTTTAAAAAAACATAACATGAGCCGGGCAGTGGTGGTGCACGCCTTTAATCCCAGCACTTGGGAGGCAGAGGCAGGCGGATTTCTGAGCTCGAGGCCAGTCTGGTCTACAGAGTGAGTTCCAGGATAGCCAAGGCTAACAGAAAAACCCTGTCTCGAAAAACCAAAAAAAAAAAAAAAAAAACCATAACATGAAATAAACCCAACAAAGGTAATAAAAGGTCTGTACAATGAAAACTTTAAAACACTGAAGAAGGAAATAGAGAAAAATAATAGAACATAGAAAGTCCTCCCATGTTCATGGATGGACAAAATACTGTAAATAATGGCCATCCTACCAAATAAAATACAGATTCAATGTAATCTCAAAACTGCAATGCTATTCTTCACAGAAGCATAGAAATCTGAAAATCCATGTGTAGACACAAAATATCCTACATACCAAATAAATCCTGAGCAAAAAGAACAGTGCTGGAGTCATTATCATACCTGCAGTATACTACACAGCCATAGTGATCAAAACAGCCTGGTACTGGTACAGAAACAGGCAGCAGCTGAATAGAATAGAATAGAATAGAATAGAATAGAATAGAATAGAATAGAATAGAATAGAATAGAATAGAATAGAGGATTCAGATATAAACCTATGAAACTAAAGTCATATTGTAAAAAACAAAAAGAGGACCCAGATATAAGCCCATATTCCTATAGCCACCAGATTTTTCACAACAAAGCCAACAGTGCATATTGAAGAGACAGCATCTTTCGACACGTGATGTCCAAATTGAATAGCTACTCACAGAAGGATGAACCTTGATCTTTACCTCACAGCATACATCCTGGTAACATGGATCAGGTCTCCTTCACTGTTAAGTGCAAACCGACATTAAAATATAATAAGGGTCTATCTCAGTATGCCTTTAACTCTCAGCTTGAACATTTTTTATGAAATAAATACTTTTTCTTGAACACGTCCATTGCTATTGGAAGCGGAAAAAGAGCGAGCTACCCACGTGTTAGAAAATTGAAGGGGCTTGTGTGGGAGGAGGTGTAGCAGACGTGGAATGCAAGGCCTGGGGGAAGAAGATCACAAAGGGTGATGACAAATGAGCTTCTTCAAAAAGCTGAAACACTAGCGTGTGTTTTGAAGAAGTCTGGATAGTGGAGGAAATATGCTATGGGTGTTATCAAGCTACAGGAAACCCACTCAGATCTACCTCTCATGGACCAAATAGGCTCCATGCAGATAAGTACATCTGCCTAAAGTTCCCACTTACTACCTATTCCAAAGAGTGAGATTCCTCTGGGTTTCAAATGTACATCTTAATTTTTTTTTTCTTTCTTCCAAATGTACTTAATCTTATTCCCTACATCATGTCAAGTCCAGGCACATCCCGAACAGCTCCAGAGAAGCAACCTCCAGATGCTCCATCTCCTGTCACACACACAGCTGCTTCTACTGGACCTGTTCCTTCTGACCTGTCTTCGGATGGCTCCATAGACCCTGGACAGCAGGAAACAGCCAACTCTCTAAATAGGTATGGGGAATGTTTGTCTCTAAAACCAGACAAACATCCCCCATACCCATTCTTCTAGGTTCCCCCTAGAGACACATCGCCCCCAATGCCAGCAGGAAGTAGCCAGATATCACGACGACCCTATTCCTGCTTCGCCGTCACCTTTTTCTAATTTTTCTTTTTTAATTAAACCAAAAGAGGGGAATGTTAGTATTCTGTCTAAACTCCACCTCCACAGTTACCTGGCAACAGCCAGGTATGCTCCTCCCCACAGTTACCTGGCAACAGCCAGGTAGGCCTGGCCCACTATAAAAGGGGTTGCTTCCCCCCTTCTCTCCCTCTTGATCTCTTGATCTCTTAATTTGATCTCTTGCTTCTCTCTGTCCCCTTGCCCCTTCCCCTTACCTCTCCCCTCTCTCTACGTGCTCATGGCCAGCCTCTACCTCTCTCTCTCTCTCTCTCTCTCTCTCTCTCTCTCTCTCTCTCTCTCTCTCTCTCCCTCCCTCCCTCCCTCTCTTTGCCTCTACTACTCTCTTAACTCCCCTCCCCATGCCCTGAATAAACTTTATTCTATACTATACCATCATGTGGCTGGTCCCTCAGGGGGAAGAGATGCCTCAGCATGAGCCCACTGAGACATCCCTTTTCCCCATACCTCTCCACACACCCACAGAACATACTCTTTATCTCTTTATCTTTTATATAAACACATCAATGCCCCCCCCAGCAAAGCAGAGGTGGGAATGAAAGCTGACTTAGGACCCCCTGCATGGGTACAAGATGTGGTAATTAACCCATGTTAGTAGTACTTCCGGGTTACAGATACATGAAAAAATGAAAGAAACACTCATCTACCTCAGTTTTCACTCAGTCTTGTGATGGAACAGAGATGCTCACGGGGCAGGATGCAGAGAGAGTGACTGCTCTCTCGGTTCCTCCTTTGTTCACTTAAGTACATAGCCTGTCTCTGGAATGAAATATTTCAGTCCAAACTCTAGGCTCCATTGACTCTTAGCCTGTAGAGAGAAAAGCAAAGCCTTTATAAACTCTTTGGCAGGGAGTGGGGGATGGGGTAGAGGTTGTGCGCCATTCCTTCCCAGAAGATGGATGGTCTCTATGATGTCGTCACATTTAGAAGAAATGAGTACCTTCAATATGCGGATGCCTTCAGCTTCTTGTAGCATCCTAAAGCTTGGTGTCCATGGGCAGATGGTTTAGTTCTGAGATGCCTGGCAACCACCTGCTGTGCCTTCTGTCCTCCCAAGCCCACCTTGCCCTCAAGGGCTGGCCTGGCCTTTAGCTCCGCCTTCTCACCTCATAAGCATTCACATCTACTCATACATAAGACATCATAAGTTGCAAAGCACTTATGACTCAACAATATTTGTTTTCCTGATGGATAACCTCAGCCTGGACTTTGGGGTACTGTCTTTTGATCCCTGTGGAGGATAAATATGGTCCCGAACTGCAAGAACAACTGGGGTTCCCTGGACCGTGTGGTCCCAGCCTTCCTCCCTTGGCCACCTCTTAGGCCTTATGATGTTTCTTTCCAAAGCACGCTGTTTGACGTCCTGAAAAAAGAATTGTACTTCCTCTCTGCTGTTTTCTAGGCAGAGTTCTCTATCACAATGAGGTTTGGCTAACATCTCCATGGCCTGCATCTTCTTCCTCTTGAGGAGCCCAGGCTTAGCTTCTTCCAGGACATTATGGCCCATAACCTTTTCTTTTCCCTGCCAGGAAGTATTTTCCAAGAATTGGGTCTGTGTTTTCTTTCCTTTGGAGTCTTTCTTAGCTTTCAGTTTGTGTGAGCCTGAAAGCACTGACTTCAGCTCCTCTCTAGACTCCTGCTCTCCAACTAAAAGGCTCGCTATCTGGGCAGAATGTCTAGAATAGGGCTCGATCTTCTTGCCCTGCACAAAGGTGTTTTTTTCTAGAGCAAGACATTTGGGGTACCTGAAAGGTCCTTGTGACTGTATGAGTCCTTTCCTGTCTCCTCCTCCCAGATGGCCCCTTCTCAGATCCTCCAGAATCTTTTGTTGCTGTTGCTGGTGTTTCTTGCTTGGGTGTTCGGTGTTCATAACCACCTCTCGCTTCTGGACCCATCTGGTGTCAACTGGGTTCAAAGCTTTTTCTGTTTGCTTTCTAGCCTTGCTAAGTAACGCCATTGTTCTCGTTTTCCCCTGGGCCTCCCCTGCTGTTGCTTCAGGGCTGTTCTTCAGCAAGTCAGTGCGTCCAACAAATGTCTGCCTGGGCTCTGGGTCTTCGACCACAGAATTGCCCTGAAAGATCCTTTTGGAAACTACCAACAAGCTTAATTTAGGGTCAGGAGAATGGCCCTTGCTAGCACAGCTCTTAAGGTGTGGAAGACGATCTGGTTTCTTCTTGCCATGAGAAATGCTAGGCAGCTCTGCCTGTCTATTCTCCTGATCATCCAGGCTCTGTCTACTTCCTGGGGCAACCCTGAGGTTGTTAATGCACAGGGTTACTGCCTTAGGCCCAACGGTCAACCTAGAGGTATGTTCCAGTGATCTTTCATTGTCCCCAATATATTGTAGTCTGTTACTTTTCAAAAAGAGAGAGTCCAGCCTTTGGGAACACATGTCCTCTTGCATCAGGGCTTTACCCTCCTAAGTTCTTCAGGGGGTTGAGGACTGAAGTGCCTTCTGTATCCAGTTCAGAATGTTGGGATGGATTCTTCTAGCATTCTATCTCTTTATGATGCAGTGGGAGTGGCTAGAGAGAAGATGGCTCTAACTCAGGCTGGGCCCTACGTATTCTGTTCTGTAGCCTCTTTCATTCCAGATGTTAAGAGTGGCAGCATCTAGGGAAGCCATCCACAGATGGAAGGACACAAGCATATTAGGATTGGGTGTGAGGAAGCCTGTGAAAAACAGTCAAGGACCAGGAGGAGAGGTCTCTAGAGACTTAGAGGGTCTATGGGCTGACTTCCTGAGACTTGACATCCAGCTTCCATCCCATATCATCCAGCTTCAGAGCTCCATATCAAGAAATAAAACAATATTCACAGCAGAGAATCAAAAGGCCTAGCTTATTCTAGAATCAAATACAAAGGACCATGGTACAGAAACATCAATTTTGGTTTCCCCAAATATCATATTCCAATGGAGTAGCCATTTCATAATGATTTTATGGAAACAGAACAAAAATGATCAGAAATCAAGACATTCTTCAAACACATTCATAGAAAGAGCAGGTAGGCAGACTATAGCAAAGCAGAAGAATCTCTGTCCTAAGCCTCCGGATGCTGCATGATATTAGTTTCAGGGTTAGAGGAAGCTAGTTACCTGTTAAGTTAATCACTATGAAAACACACTTGATAGTCACAATAATGTTTGTTCAGACACATATCTGGGCAAAAAAAAAAATGGTTAATGAGAGTCTAAAGATAGCCCCCGAAATAAATTGTAATTAGGCTCTGGACCTGCTGTAGGGGTGGTTCCTATGCTAAGGTCCTGTTCCCCAGTTAGTTCTTGATCTATCAGTAAATATGCTATGGACCAATTACTGGGCAGAAGGAAAAAGGCAGGACTTCTGGGTCCCTTCAGGCGAGCTAGCAGACACAGGGAGAGAGAAAAGAAGGTTTCACCATGCTTCAGAGGGAGAAAAGCTAACCAACCATGTGAGATCTCAGATGGAAGGGCCACAGGCCACTTCTCCGGGAGGGAGGTTTGGGTGTCGAGCTGGGACTAAAGGTAACTGAAGCTAGGGCAGGTTGAAAAGTGATGAGTTAAGAGTATCGGAAAGGGCATGCTAGCAGTACGAGATTGGAGGTGCCCAACAATTGAGCCGATAAGGCAAGTTGAAATGGATCAACATGTGTGTGTTTTTTTCATCCATGGATCCAGTCTTCTCTGGGTGGGGGCTGGTAGCATGGCCCCTGTTTTCGGAGCATTAAAGCAGGGTAGCAAAAGCTACACGCTGCAATCTTTAACACTCCAACCTCCCCACTGCTAAAGAGTTAATCAGCCTTGTAGAAGGTTCTATGTAAGCTAGCATTGTTCCAGAGCTTTCGATCACACCTCAGTCCCTACACTGGGACAGTGAAGACTGTGCTATGTGCATTGCCTCAGGACACACCCAGTATACCTGACCATGTGAGAACAAAATTTGAAAGCAGCATTGAAACAGTAATAAAAACTCATGGTCAGCAAAGACCACCTACAACATGATAAAAATAGTCATAATAAAAATGTCGAGACCCACCAGGGACAGGATGACCGAAAATAACATGCCCAGACAAGTACAAACAAGCCCGAATGAGTAATGGGCCATCTGGTGTTTGTTTCCCTCTTCCTCCCTTGTTGAAGCAGTCTGTTAATGTGGGGGCGTATGCTCTCTCTTGCCTCTTTACTCATGGGGTATTGTCGAATCCCTATGGGAGTGGCACCCGATTTAAGTTCAATCACTATTGGGGGAACTCTCTTAGCCATTCCCATTCCTCCAGTCTCTGCCCAGGCTTGGGGGAACTGATCTAGCCAATTTTGGATGTCCACAGGTGGTTTCTTTTTGCTCTGGTATAGTCTATATTCTTCTCTCATTTGCAGGGATATTATTAGGGTGGGATGGTCCTCAGTTCCCCAAGACAATTGTGGCCCTGCAGGGGCAAAAGTAATCTGAGCTTTGAGTTTTGTTAGCAAGTCTCTTCCCAGCAGGGGGTGGGGCATTCCGGTATTACCAAAAAGTAGTGGGTTACTTGCCTTTTTCCAAGGTCCACTGTCCAGGAGGTAGTCCATGGATACTATTTTTGTCCCGTAGCTCCAATAACTAACGTCTTTTTATCTTTTAGTTTTCCCAAAGGTTGTCGTAATACTGAATGTTCAGCCCCTGTATCTATCAGAAAATCCATGCAGGTCCCCTCCACTCTCAGGGTTACCCTGGGCTCAGGGAGGGGGGCCGAGCCCCGTCTCCCCTAATCTTCATCACTATCTCCCAGAGTCAAAACTTTTGCTCCTTTTCTTTTAGGGCATTCACGGGCCCAATGACCCTTCTCCTTGCAATATGCGCACTGATCTTTTTCAAGTGGTGGCCGATCTATCTTTATCTTCTTGGGTCTCCTTGGGTCCTGCTTCCATCTGTCGCCCAGGTCCCCTAACTGTCTAACCCTAGTCCCTCTTTCTCCACCTACCACTGCGGCCAGTATACGTGTCAGATTCTTTTCTTGTCTCCTATCTCTCCTGTCTTCATCCTCTCTCCTCTCTTTCTTTTCTCTTTCCTGTTTCTCATCCTCTGTCTCTCTCTTATGATACACTTTCTCTGCCTCTTTCACAACATCTCTAATGGTATAGTCCTGCAGCCCTTTGATGCGCTGAAGTTTCTTTTTGATATCAGGGGCAGCCTGCCCGATGAAGGCCATAATCACAGATGCCTGTTGCCCCTCTGACATAGGGTCAAAAGGGGTATATCTCCTATAGGCTTCCATAAGCCTTTCTAAGAACACAGAAGGGGGTTCGTTTGTTCCCTGCATGACCTCTCTTACCTTAGCCAAATTGGTGGGCCTTCTTGCAGCCCCCTGAGACCTGCCACTAGAGCCTGGCGGTAAGTGGACAGCCGTTCCCTACCTTCAGCCATGTGATAGTCCCACTGGGGACGAGCCAGTGGAAATCTCTGGCTTATGGTAGCCTCATCCTGGACTGGGTGTCCAGCATTATCCTGGATGTTTTTTCGAGCCTCAGAGAGTATCCTCTCTCTCTCCTCAGTAGTAAACAGGGTCTGCTGTTGGCAGTCATCCCATGTAGGTTGATGGGAAAACATCAGAGACTCTATCAAACCTGTGAGTCCTGCTGGATTCTCTGAAAAAAGGGGGTGGTGAGTTTTCCAATTTAAGAGATCAGAGGAGGAAAAAGGCCAATATCGTAATAGCTGTAAGTGAGTTGGGTCGGTCAAGGCAGGCCCAACGGCCCTAAGAGGCAGGGCCACTGTAGAATCTGGCCCCTCTGTGATCGAGGCAGCTCCCCTCCTTCTCCTGGTCTCTGTTGAGGGGCCTCCACCTGTTGTCTCAATGGAGGGGGTTGGGGGTGCAGACGGCTGGGGCACAGGTTGGGGTTGAGGAGGATAGGGTGGGGGAGCAGGAGCGGGAACCAGCCAATCTGCGGGAGGAGGAGGCCACTCAGGGGGCTCCTCAATTTCAGGGTATATCTTAGGTAAAAGCTTTGGCGGAGTGCTGGTTTCTTCACTTTTCTGAGGTTTCGACTTCTTCCCCTCTACCTCTTCCCAAATAGCCAGGATTCGGGAGTTAGGTGGTCAACAGGTGACCCAAGGCTTTACCCAGGGGGGGTGGGTAGCGGGCCAAGTCTTCCCACACAAGGATATAGGGTTGCTGATCCAGGTGTGATCCCGGTTCTTCCTGAAACACAACAGACTTAACAGCTCTGATGGTTAGCAAGTCAAATGTCCCCTCAGAGGGTCATCCTACGTTAAAGGTGGGCCATTCTGAGGCACAAAAAGTCTGCCAGGGTTCTTTTCTCACAGTCACTGACAAATCATGTCCTCCAGCCCTAATGTCGCCACAATGATCCAAAGTCAAAGATAGTGGAGTTGCTACAGTTTGCCCCATTTCAAGGCTTAGCAATCCAACAACCAAAGCACAAACACACAGAACTGACACAGTTAAACACACTTGCGCACTCATAGGAATAATGGGCTCACTACAACAGATTCGAGAAAACTTTTCAAGTAATTCATACGCATTCAAAGCAGAAGCTAATGAGTATGGAACTTCAAGGTATGTGGTCATCAGGGCTGCCTCATTTCTATCCCAAGCCTTCTTATACTTTCATCAGCAATTTACTTGCCATTTTATTGTTCACATGACATGTCGAAGGAGATGATTAAAGTCTATGTCCTGCCATCGGGATAGACTCCCCGCCCAGCGCTCATATTTTCATTGCTATGGTTACAAGCCAAGAGCAGGATCTAGTGAATTGGAAGTGATCTCTAAATCTGTCACATGACTAATTCCCACAGTTTCTTCTTCCATCGACCCTCACACAAATTTCCACCTCTTTTGCTTCAGGCTGCATGAACACTTCCTTTTCCAGGCTTTTGCTGTAGTTCTATTTTTAATCTTTTCTGGCGAACTGCAGCTCAGCTTAGCACCTTTCCAGGAATTTGGAGACCTGCAGAGATGAGTAGAGCACCCACTCGAGATGGTTCTTGAGGACCACTAAGGGGCTCTCTGCGAGTGGTAATCAAGGGGTAGAC
Source organism: Arvicanthis niloticus (assembly GCF_011762505.2). Lineage (NCBI taxonomy): Eukaryota > Metazoa > Chordata > Mammalia > Rodentia > Muridae > Arvicanthis > Arvicanthis niloticus. The sequence goes on along the minus strand of NC_047673.1, from coordinate 19,362,153 downwards.
AGCTACAAATGACTGTCTCCAGGTGTGATTGACACTGTAAGATGGCAGCTCCACATCCCGCCAGGTGAGAATAGGAGGCCAGAAAGTGAGCCACACAACTCGTTTTCCAAGTAAGGGTTCCTGCTTCCTGTCATGTGTGTGGCCACTCTAACTTCCCAGGACTGATAGTTTACAAAGTTAGTATGGTAAATACAGAGTTGAAGTTTCCATCCTTAAAGTACAGTGCAGTACATAGCATTCAGGGAGACTGCTCTACAGTCTGGCCTAAGCTAACTAAAAAGTAGCAAACACTAGAGACGAACACTGTTAATATCCTGCTGTGCTGTTTGCTCTTTCTATTTCCTAAAGCAAGTAAGTGTCAGAAAGCTGTTGGTGGCTATGATCACAGAGAGTGACATGAGTGACATGCACAGACACAGCCTAGATGTCATGAAGAAATCCATTATTTTGTAAGAAAGATAGACAGACAGACAGACAGACAGACAGACAGACAGACAGAGAGACAGAGAGACAGAGAGATAGAGAGATAGAGAGATAGAGAGATAGATAGATAGACAGACAGATAGATACTTTTTTTTGATACAGGGGTTCTCTGTGTAGCCCCGTCTTTTCTCAAATTTGCTCTGTAGACCAGGCTGACCTCGAACTCACAAAGACCCATCTGCCTCTACATCCTGTGAGTACTATGGTTAATTAAAGACATGTGCCACCAGGCCTGGCTCAATATATTTTAATACAAGGAAATGTTCTGTATTCCTCAAGCCATCATTGTGTTTGTTAAATACATAAGTCTACCATCTGTTAAGCCAACTGCATATCTGTCTGTTTCTGTCAGGTCTATAAAGTTGGATACTTACTTGTCATTTAAACTATAAATGTCATCCATGTGGAAAATGTAGTATATCAGCTACAGGACCAAGACTGTGAACCCAGGGATACTGTATTGCTGAAACTTATCAGTGGAATATCCTCCTATGAGTGCTGTGTCAAGATTTTACCTTTTAGTGTAGCTTTTTGGAAAACGTGTTTGACAGGAAAGGCATGTGATTTCCTCTGTTGCTTTAGGGTCCAAGGGTGCTGCCCTCTGTGGTGAGTTCAGGATCAGTTCAATAGATCTGTATTGTTGGGATCCGTTCTTGAGATCCAGCTAGAAACAGCATGAAGTCATCACAGAGATTATCACATGTCAGCATCTTTTTTCTTTAGAGGAAATGCTACTGTTTCATCTTGATGACATTATTGAAATGGAAATTCTTGTATCATTCTTATATTTAAAGAGTTTTGCTTGTTGGATTTGGGGGGTGGGGTCTGAGTGTTGAAAATATTTATCCTAGCCTGGCCTTGTGGTAGAAATCTTCCTTCCCTCAGGCTCCTGAGAGCCAACCCCTTTTAGTTTTTTCTTACACTTTTGTAGTCATCTGTCTTCAATCATTCCACTTTCAAAAAGGATTGGGCCAGTTTATTATAAAAAGGAACAGGTAGAATTAACTCTTCAAAACCATTGAAAGGAGAATAAAAGGTAAAAAACTGAGTACTGAGAGAGGCAGAGTAGGAAAATGGCTCCATCAGGAAGAAACACCACCATGATAAATGTTCCAATGGTCAAGACAGGAAGTTTTGATGGCTTCTTTTTTTCTCAGATTCTAACTCATAGACAGTGTAGGTTATTTCCTGGTGTTGACTACAACCAACTTAGCAACTGCACTAAAGCAATATGGGAGAAGTTATCATTGAAGTAGCATACCCCCTCTCTGAAAACAGTACACTTTTAGAATATTAATTCTCAGTGTTTGTCCCAAGTAAGCATTTTAACAAACAGTCATGGTATGATTTGCATTTTTTTTTCTATAATAGATCATGACTTTCAAGTTTCACCAATGACTGTATGTTGTTTAAGGCAAAGACAAAGAAAAAAAAAAAACTGCCCATTCATAGAGCCATGCTTTTTCTTAACCATTTCTGTTGGGCTGGTTTTGTATCTTATTGGTTTGTTGTTGTTGTTGGGTTGTTTTTTTTTTTTTTTTTTTTTTTTTTTTTTTGGTTTTTCGAGACAGGGTTTCTCTGTGTAGCCCTGGCTGTCCTGGAACTCACTCTGTAGACCAGGCTGGCCTCAAACTCAGAAATCTGCCTGCCTCTGCCTCCCAAGTGCTGGGATTAAAGGCTTGCGCCACCGCCTGGTTTATCTTATTGTTTTTATCATTATTATTTTTAACTGACTTTTTTTTAGGATTTCATGAGTAAGGATTGTATTTACCTCATCCCCCCTTCTCCTTCTAATTTTCCCACCCTTCAAATTCACAGCATCTTTCTCTTTAATTATAATTGTCACATATGCATATATGGCTGACCTCTTGGGATTGGCTAACTTGTCAGCAGTCTTGTCCCTGGTGAAGAATTACTTCTCCCTCCTTCAGAAACCATGAATTGCTGATAGCTCTTCTTCCAAGGGTAGAGCCTTGTGAGATTTGTGCCCATCCACTTTGGCATGTCAAATGATGTCATTTGTTAGGTCTTACTCGGGCAACCACATTGCTGAGACTTACTGCATCTGCTTCCCTGTTGTGTGTATAAGACACAGTCTCAAAGCAGCTCCTCTGTGCTGTCCTGATCCTCCGCCTCTTACAATTTTCCAGCCCCTACTTCTACGATGTTTCTCTGAGCCTCGGATGTAGGTGTGGTGTTGTAAATGTACAGATTGGAGCTGGGCACTTCACATCCCATTGCCCTCTGCATTTTGACCAGTTGTGTTTTTCTGTAATGAACTCTGCTGCAAGAGAAGCTTCTTAGATGGTGGTGTGTTGTTGTTGTTGTTGTTGTTGTTGTTGTTGTTGTTGTTGTTGTGTCTTGTACATTCTTCTTGGGATATATGGAGTACACCATGGTACATGTGTTGTCTGAGAATAACTTGTGCTTGGGCCATCAGCCTTGGCAGCAGATGCCCATGCCAGCTGAACCGGCTCTCCAACCATTCTTTGTCTTTGTGTATTCTTGAAACTAACTTTCTGTTAGAGGAACAATTAGAAGCTTTTTTTCCTCTCCTATTCTTTTAACTGTCTCATTTTCTGTGCAGAAGTTTCTCAATTTGTTATAGCCTAATTTGTCTTTTCTTTTTACCCAAAGAGGGTATGTGTGTGTGTGTGTGTGTGTGTGTGTGTGTGTGTGTGTGTGTATATATATATATATATATATATATATATCCACGAGCAGCCACAAATCCTGTGACATTCCTGTGTCCCCTTGAATGTGTGAGCTGAACTAGCAAACAGTAGAACACGGGCAAACAAAGGTCTGGGTGTGGGACACAATCCTAGGGTCTTACATTCTGTACTAAAGAACCACATCCCTTCCCCCACTGAAAGTGACATTTGTTAATTGCTGAGTTTTATTTTTGATAATTTCCATAACATATCCATTGTGTTCTAAATATGCCCCCAATTATTGTCTCTTATCCTCATCTCCTATTTACATGGTGTGTGTGTGTGTCTGTCTGTCTGTGAGTAGCTGTGTGTCTGTGTGTGTCTGTGAGTATCTGTGTGTCTGTGTGTGTCTGTGAGTATCTGTGTGTCTGTATGTGTCTGTGAGTATCTGTGTGTCTGTGTGTGTCTGTGAGTATCTGTGTGTCTGTATGTGTCTGTGAGTATCTGTGTGTCTGTGTGTGTATGTGTCTGTGTGTCTGTGTGTGTGAGTAGGTGTCTGTGGGTGTGTATTTGTGTGTCTGTGTATATATCTGTGTGTGTCTGTGAGTGTGTGGGTGTTTTTGACTGTGTGTATCTGTAAGTGTGTGTCTGTGCCTGTGAGGGTATGTTTGTGTGTCTGTGTCTGTTTGTGTGTCCTTGAGTATGTGTGTCTGTATGTGTCTGTGTATCCATGAGTGTGTGTGTCTGTGTGTGTATGTCTGTTTGTATGTCCATGTGTGTGTGTGTGTGTGTGTGTATGTGTCTGTTTATGTATCCATGTGTGTGTCTATGTGTGTATCTGTAAGTGTGTCTGTGTCTGTGAGTGTGTGTGTGTGTTGTGACTGTGTATGTGTATTTGTATGTCTGTGAGTGTATCTGTAAGTTTGTGTCTATGTCTGTGAGTGTTTATGTGTGTGTGTGCACAAGATGAGTATTATATGAATAGGCATTTGTCTATTTCATTCAGTGTGTTATCCCAGACTTCTAGAATAGTGCTTGGTTGTAAATATTTGCTGAGTAAATGATATTACATTTCTCATATTGGATACAGTGGCATACACCTTTAATCTCAGCATTCAGGAGTCATGGAGGGGTAGAAGGTTTGCCACAAGTAGGAGGCCAGCTGAGTCTACACAGTGAGTTTCAGGCCAGCCAGTGATGATTACTGTTGTGAATTCCTATCTCAAACAGCTAAAACCAAACCTAAAGGCTAAAGATGTAAACCCCCTGACTGAGGAAAGTAGTCCAGAAGGAACCTTCTGCTGAGTCACAGGAAACAACTTACTTTTGTCTACCCAAATCTACAAAGGCACTGGAAAAAAAAAAAAAAAAAAAAAAAAAAAAAAAAAAAAAAAAAAAAGGCTTGTAGGCTTTCTAGCCTGGAAGAGCTGGCATCCTGAAGTTATGTGCTTTTGGCAGTTCTGAGACCCCGCCCAGATCCACTGAATCAGAAACCTCCGGTGTTTATTCCATCAATGCATTTTAACAAGCTTTCCAACTCATCCTGATACACACTACAGCTTACGTAAGAACCATTTATACAATAGGAGAGATAACTGGAAAATGAGCAAGACAGAAGGTAAGCGGACGACATCTCATGGTCCTCAACAAGTGCCAGTGGGGTCTGAAGAGCAAGAAGATGCATCCTATTCCCTCTCGGTTCTTTAGGAAGCTAGTGAAGACTGTTTGGAGTGCATAGGTTAAGCCACCTGAGGTACATTAGAGACTCTGAAGAACATTAGACACCAGGAAGGGGTCAAAGTGAGACTAACTCCCTTTGATCCCTGGTTTCCGACTGGATGTTGCAGGTGGATCTGTGAAAACTGCAGAGCATGAGTGGATGCCATTGTTTGGATCTGGAATTCTCCATCCTCCCAAAGCCCATGTGCTATAGACTTGGTCATCTGCACATGGCAATGTTAGATGGTTTTGGAAACTGTACGTGATGCTGCTTCTTAGGACACATGTCTTTCCCCACCCCTTCATCTTCCTTTCTTGGTCCTCTTTATTACTCTGTGACAGCATTCCTGACAAAGCAAACAATGGAAGGGTTTGTTCTCCTTTATAATCTGAAGACATACAGTCATCCCAGTGAGCGTCAGCTGTCAGCTTGACACAGCCTAGTTATCTGTAGGCATCTCATTTGAGGATTGCCTCAACTAGATTGGTCTAAGGGACATGTCTATAAAAAATTTCTTAATTGTTACTTGATGTAGGAGAACCCAGCCCTTATGAATTATGCCATACCTATGTTGATAGGCCTGAGCTGTAGAAGAAACCTAGCTACTCAGCCAGAAAGCCCCTTTTCTCCACGGTTCCTGCCCCCTGCTCCTGATTGAGTTCCTGTCCTGACTTTTCCTCAATGATGGACTCTGTCAGGAAGAATAAGCTGAATAAACCTGTTCCTCCTCATTAGTGTTAATTGCAGCAACAGAGAGCAAACTAGAACAGTCTGTCATGATAGGGGAGGTATATGGGAGCAGAAGTGTGCTGTGCTGGTCACACTGTGTGCACTCGGGAAACAAAGGTGAACAGTGGTTCTCAACTGGCTTCCTTCTCCTGTTTCTATTCAGCCCAGGACCCCAGCTCATTGGGGGGCATGATGATGCTGTCCCCTAACATGGTGCTGCTCACATGCAGGGTGGATCCTCCCTCTTCAATGAAAGCTCTCTAGAAACCCCTCAAAGACACATACTCAGAGGTGTCTCCTAGACGACTCTCAATCCAGTCAAGTTTATAATGAACATTTACTATCCTAACTTCTCACGCACTAAGTAAGAGATTTGCTTAGTCACATGCTGCCACCACCTTTCACCAGAGGATCAAAACAGCATGGCCGCGCGGCCTCTCAAACTGATAGGCAAGTTAAGCCTTTACTCTTCGTAAGTTAACTAACCAGAGTTATTTGTTACAGTGACACTATAATGTGGCTTACAGTTAACTGGAGCCGTGCAGTACAAGAAGCAAACAAAAATCCTGGAACAAGCCACACGGAGTTAGCAGAGACCGGAAGTAAGGAAACGTCCAACATGAGTTAGCAGAGACCGGAAGTAAGGAAACGCCCAACACGAGTTAGCAGAGACCGGAAGTAAGTAAACGTCCAAGCACTTGCTTCGCTGAGATGTTGAGGGACTGTTCAGAAAAGACGGTATCACAGTCTCTCCTTCAAAACGAAGGTTCTTCTTACAGCATAAACTGTAATGGTTACTGGCCACAGTTTAAGCTTTTGTGATTCAGGCCCAAGACCAAGAACCCTCTCAATCCTGCCCCACAGTGGACCCAGAAATCTAAGTAGACTGTAGAGGTGACCAGTTAATTACGTGCCAATCTGAGTTCAGCTGGTGGCCAGCTGACAAGCCAAGATCCCAACTCCTCTGGGCAGCGGATAGTGTCTTGCTCAGGGTGGCTCACCCTCAGCGCCAGAGAGAAACAGAGGAAGCTGCCAAGTCCAAGGTGAGTAACAGGGAAAGAAACAGGATCCTCAAAAGCAACGAGACAGCAAATGTAAGTTCTGGTTCCAAGTTGTCTTCGTTAGTTGGGTTGGTTTGGTTTGTTTGTTGTTAGGGTTTTGTTTTTTTGGGGTTTTTTTGTTTTTGTTTTTTTGTTTTTTGTTTGTTTGTTTGTTTGTTTGTTTGGGTTTTTTGGTGTTTTGTTTTGTTTTTGTCAACTTGACCCAAGATAAAGTCAGCTAAGAGATGAGCAAGCCCGTGGGTCATTTTCTTGAGTGATAATTGATTTGGAAGGCCCAGCTTTCTGTAGGCAGTGCCAGCCTGGGCAGGTGATGCTAAGCTGTATAAGAAAGCAGGTTGAGCAAGCCATGGGGAGCAAGGAGGTAAGCAACATTCCTCTGTGGTTGCGGTTTTAGTTCCTGCTTCCAAGTTCCTTCCTGAGTCCCTGCTCTGACTTCCCTTACTAAGGGACTGTGACTGAAATAAACCCGTTCCACCCAAGTTTCTTTTGGTCACAGTGTTTTATCCCAACCATAGGAACCTTAACTAAGAAAGACATAAGTGGTCTCAGGGCCATCCTGTGAACAAATGGACCTGTGTATGACCAAATGGAATTTCTAAATATTTCCAGTTCTTCTAGAGAAGAGAAATGTTAACACTGTCTTGTTCTTTGGGCTTTAAAATCTTCCAAACCAAGGGCTGGAGAGGAGGAGAGATGAGGGATCAGATGATATGCCAGACAAACTTAGGGACCCCACACTAAAGTCGGTCCAGAACATCTGACAGCAGGATTGCAAAAGGCAAGTGTGATTTAATTCTATCTAGTGAAGCATAAAGTCATTTTACTGTTACTCCAGTCAGACTTGTACCACTTACACAATGTAGTATAAACTAAGAATGAGACAGAGTTAATCAAACTTAGAGTATTTGAATGCTAGGGTTGGGCTTAGGCTGGCTGAGAGCTTCCCTGTAAGCACAAGTTCCCGGACTGTGTCCTGTCCTCCTGCCCTGCTGCCGGGGTGCCTGGAGCACAGCCTGCCCACTGCTCAGGGGAGGCAGAACAAAATCGGTAATGGTGGTCCAGTCTGTGTTTTCCTTCATCAGACCAGAATGAGAAACAGGAATCTGGGACAAACGTTGTAGTTCCTAGTCTCCTGTGTACCCAGGGGTCAGCACCAGAGCACAATTGGGAGTCGGGAACGGGAGGGGGGTGGGGTGGGGGGTTCTCAGTCCACACTTCCCCTCAGGGAGTCCACACGCTGGGCAAGAAAGGGGAGAGTGAAGTAAAGGAAGGACTGAACCAATCTGATTCTGAATGTACTCCAAAAGTACAGAGAGGCTGGTGAAGGCCTTCCCGGGGAGACTGAAGCATGGCCTTTCCAGTGGTGACCCTTGCTTGCTCATACTGGCTTATTTGATGATGGATGTAAATGCATACGCTTTATTCAGGGTGAACCAGGGATCAAATACCTTTTTGCAGGAATGAATGCCCAGGACGGGAAGCTCACTGGTTGACTGCTTGGGACCTATCTAGATATCTCATTAGCATGGAAAACTCCAGGTGTTTATGCTTTGTGACTGATTGCCATGGTCCTCTCAGTGGCGTGCCATGGTTATATGTTCCAGAGCAGGTAGAGAGGCAGGTAGGGAATGGCTCCACTCCTGTCCTTCTCAATTCTGAGATTCCCAGGTTTGAGTTCAACCAACCTTACCGTTCTTATGCTCGTGTCATAACAAGATCCCACGTTCCCTACACCTCATATGTTCTCCTGACCCAAAAAAAAGATAATTTTAATTATTGCACATTGTATATAAAACTCAAAACACCACATCACATTGTACCTGTGCTGGCTTGTTTTTATATCAACTTGACAAGCTAAAGTCATTTTGGCAGAAGGAAACCTCAACTGAGAAAATGCCACCATCAGATTGGACTGTGGGACAAGCCTGTGATGTATTATCTTGACTGATGATTGATTTGGGACGTGGGGGGGGGGGGGGAGAGAGGGTGCTAACTCACTGCAATCCTGAACTGATGGTCCTGGATTCCATAAATAAGCAGGCTGAGCAAGCTATGGGGACCAAGCCAGTAAGCAGCACCAGTCCCTGACCTCTGCTCTAGTTCCTGGTTCCAGGTTCCTGCCCTGACTTCCCTCCACGATGGATTTAAAAGCTGTAAGATGAAGCGAACTCTTTCCTCCCCAAATTGCTTTTGGTCATGGTGTTTCAGCACAGCAGTAGAAACGCTAAGACAGAACTCCACACGTGCACACCATATGTTGCCTTAAAACTTTTTTAAATGTTTGGGTGTTGGTGCTGGTAGGACAGCTGAGCTTTCTAGTGTGCAGGAAATGTGTCAGGGAATAAGATGTTCAGCTGGGAAGTCAGAAAACAGACCTGGATGGGGATCTGGGTTTGCTCTTTAAAGGCTCAGAAAGCAGAACTAAGCTAGACAATCCCAGAAATTGGGAAATAGAGGCGGCAAAATCATGAGTTCAAGGATACCCTGAGCTATATGAGACCCTGTTGAAAGAAAGGAGAGAGAGAGAGAGAGAGAGAGAGAGAGAGAGAGAGAGAGAGAGAGAATGAATGAATGAATATTCGCGATTCCAGTGCAAATCTGAACCATCCCATTGGGACCCTGATTTGCTCTAGAACGCTGTCTTTTCTGGCTTGAGCATGAAATGTCAAGGAAAACGTTTAAAGACTTAAAGACTCGGGTTGGGAAGAGCCACACGTAAACGTTGTTCCTAGTCGTCGCTGTGGAAGGAATCACTTAGCTACTGCAGGCCTGAGTGGTGGGCCAATCAGAAAGCAGTTTGGCCACAGCTTGGTCCAATGAGTAAACAAGATCTTGACAAGCTTATCCCAAGCCAAGGTGGGGATTAGGGGGTAGCACGGCCACATTCTGAAGCCCCTTCCCTTCTGGCGGGAAGTGAGGGTCCAGTGGCATATTAACAGAGAGACTGCAGAATCCTTGGGTCTTGAATACATACAGCACTTTCATTTTCTCCTGAATGGCCTCTAAATGAAAAAAACCTTATCTGAGAGACCCGTGTATTCCTTACTTTGGTAGCTTCCTCCAGCAGGGGGCAGCACTTACCCAAGTACCAAGGTGACGGTAAAAATCTGCTCTGGAGTTTGAGGAACAGAGAATATCTACAACAGAGGTCGCTACTGCCTTCACTGAGGTGCTGGCTCTTCCTAGGTTTAACTGTCCTACCACAAAAGGGTGTGCGTCCTGAGGGAGTGGGGAAACTTGGCCTCTAGGAGGCCAGGTTTGACTTCCCAATGAGAGTTCACAAAGGGAACTAGATCTTAAACCCCTAATGGTACACAATAGGTAGTCACTGCTCAGCAACCTTCCGTCCCTGCTATCCCCAGTTCAAACCCAAACCTAAGAGACCTTAACACCTGGATGACTCTCGGTCCCTCAACACCAGCCTCAACTTTGCTGTGATAACGCTGCTAACCAACAGCTGTCTGCTAAGAGTTCCGAGCCTTCACTGCCCAGGTTTCATTTCTGTTCAGCGCTGCACCTATATGGACCTGAGCTTTTGAGGCTGAGCCAACAGGAACTGGAATCCTAATTCTGATACTCATTAGCCACAGCCATATATAAAACAAGAATAAAATTGCTACCTGCCAAGTGCTTGAAGTTTCAGGTGTGTACAAATCATTCTGTTATAGCTTTTCTGTCGTTCGAGCAACTGAACTCCGTTGTCATCTAAATTTACACGATACCCAACACACCACCTAGCACACTTTAAATCCACAGGCGCACTAGCTTCCTTCCAGGTACATCTTTGCCGGTTGTGATGATTTGGATGTGAATGGCCCCTGTAGGCTCATATATTTGAGTGCTGGTCACCAGGGAATGGCACTACTCCGAAAGGATTGGGAGGTGTGGCTTCATGAGAGTGGGTGTGGCTTTGTTGGTGGGCGTGGCTTTGTTGGTGGGAATGTATCACTGAGGCCACTGAGGGTGGACTTTGAGGTTTCAAAAGCCCATGATGGTCCTAAGTGTGTGATCTCTCACCCTCCCTCCCTCTCTTCTCCCCTCCTGACAGTCTCTTCCTGTAGCTCTTCTCTACTGCTGAAGCACCAAGCCTCCCAGGCTGGCTACCATAACAGACCAAGCTTCTGAAACTATAAGCAAGCTCCAACTAAATGCTTTCCTTTATAAAGAGTTGTCATGCTCATGGTGTCTCCTCACAGCACTAGGACAGTGACTAAGAAACTAGCACACTCTTCTCCAGTCTCTACATCCTTCCCACTGTTTACCTTGTCCCGTTTCTGTTTGTACATTTAGTCATGCCTCCTTGGGTTAACTTCTAGGGTGCTTGCTTAGGTTCTCAAGGATGTCCATTTACTGAATCTCAGCCTGCCTGAGACACTGTTCAAGAAGCAAAACAGACATCTTTGTTGGTCTTGTCTCAGTTGGTCTTATCTTTGTTGGCCTTTCCAGTTGCCTAAACATCACACTAAACAGTACCAGGAGGGAGGAGATACCAGACGGGATGTCTGGCAACCTGGGAGCCATAGCTCTCCAGTCGGACAGTTATGAGTTCAGATCCCTGCACTGCACTCATGCTAGCCAGGTGCATGCCCCAGGATTATTTTTGCCCTCCTTGCTGAGCAATTCCTAACAGTGTCCCCGCTCTGTGCATTGGCATGTGCAAGCCAGAAATGATAGCACCACTCACAGGAAATCCTTCTCCACTTCCTGTATTTTTAAGACAGGATCATCCACTGAACCTGGAGCATGCCAACTGAGGTAAACTGGACAGGCAGCAAGCTCTCCTCTGCCACCCGGGTACTGAGATGAGTGTACCATGGATCGGTGCCTCATCCTTGCACAGCTAAAGCTATCACCAGCCTCAAAACCTCCACGACATTTCGCCTCTGGAATCTACATCCACACAGCCCTCTTTTTTTTTTTTTTTTTTTTTTTTTTTTTTTTTTTTTTTTTTTTTTTTTTCCTTAACTGACCACCAGGTTGGTCCTCTTCACTAAAGCAGGAAAAGTTTGTCACCTCTGATATTTACTCCAGCAAACTTGTTCTCGGGGACCTCAAAGCACAGGCTACTCAGGGTCTAGGAAGGACCTGGAATCAAACCACTGCAAGGGTCAGCTACTCAGTAAGACCTTAAACCTGCTTCCATTCCTTCACAGAACAGGTCCAGCCTCCAGGGCAGTGGATAATCACCGCTTGTTGACACTTCCTCTCCGTTAGGCTTTATGACTTAGGAACATACACCATACCTTAAAGCTGCTTTGCATTTCTGGTTCTTGGCACCTGCCTACAGTGGCCCAGTTAGCTCTTCAAGGGCAAACAAACACTGGTTTTGGTCACAGCGGAACAGGCATGCCAAACCGATGTGGTTTTGGTCACAGCAGAGCAAGCATGCCAACCGGATGGGTTAAGATTCCAGCACACGGGGATGTCAAGACAAACAAAACAGGCTCATCTCTCCAAAACTTCTCTTCCTGGAGAACAAGGACTAGGTTGAAGTCCTGCCACCACACAGCACCCAGCAATAATTATTGGTGTAGAGACTGAGCCTTCCTCTGAAGGATACATTTCTCTGTGAGGAAAGCTGCTGACTTCTGAAACTAACTCCTGGTCTACTACAGGAGTGCACGCTGACCCTGAGAAAACGGGAACTGCCCTCAGACTATATACACTAGTGACCAAGACCTCTAGTGAGATGCCAGAGCAATGAGATGCTTTCATTGAGAAGCTGACAGATAAGAAATGCTGACTTAATCTGTCACTTAACTTAGATGAAATTTCCCTGTGGTGGTAGCCCCTCAGTGGCCTCCTAATCCCACACTCAGGAGGAGGCTATGCTACATGCATGCAGCCAACACAGCAAAGCACTGTATCCTGTCCTGTATGACCACATGAATTCCAGATTCCTTTGGAAGGGAAGGGCCTGCAAACTGGCTGTAGAGAAGGCAGCGTTAGATCTGGCCTCTGAGGCCTGCCATTTCCCACAACGGCAAGCTAATGAAACACTATGACCAAACCCTACAAAGGGCACAGCTTGATCAGCCACTGCCTCTTGATCCGGGGTACCCACCCCTCAGCAGGTCCTGTCTCGAGACACATGCCACTCCAGTCTCAGTCTAACAGTCGTGACTCATAAAAGTGGCTCTTTCTTTAGCAGTTGGTAAGTCACATTCACACACAAAAGTACCCGCTGTGTCCATAAAGGGATCCAGGACACCCCACCCTTACTCATCTCGGCTCCCCAAGACCATCTGATCTTTGTAACACTGGGTGTCTGCCTCCTCTCCTTCCCAACTACACCATTTCCTCAAAGCTCCACCCCCCTCACCCCCCAACTCACTCCACACGGGCTCTGGGAACAAGTCCTATACAATCGACTTCATGCTACCTTTTTAATTGGTACATGGCACACCTCAGTAAAATCCTTACTGTTATCTCCTCTGCATCCCCCATGGCAGCACACACACAGAGATGACTGACAAAGACTGCCTGCATGTGGACCAAAGGCTCTACCCTGGCCCAGGCTCAGGGGAAAGGAGACCACCTCACCAGACAAAGGTAACCCTTGCTACTAAAAATAATAACAGAACAGCAGAGTTCTAGCCCAGGCCCGTGGAGGACTAGCTTATCTTCTCAGCTGTAAAATGACAGTAAGGCATGCTGCTGTGCTGCCCCAGAGGGCTTGGTATAACAATCACATAAGATAATGTAAAGGAAACACACACCATAAGCTCTGAACAGAGAGTGACTGTATCGTCATCTCAAGTGGAAAACAGTTCAGACAGGGCCCAGCGGTGGGCCTAGGGTAAATGTGGCTTTTATTTCCTCTCAGGGAAAGAAGAAGTAAAGGGGTGGCTTTCCCAGGTACTCCAACCTAAGGAGAATTGGGTGTGCTCCAGAGGCTGGGGCTAGAATTGCCAGATAATTCTGACAGACTCCTCTGCATCCACTCGCTGGCACTTGATGCAGGGAGGGTGTGAGTGGGTGAGAGTCATCCCCCTGGAGTAGCAGCTCGGTATCAACAGAGGCACAAGGAGGTATGTGCTGGTGTTCACAAATGGAAGGCAGAGTAGGTGCCCTGAGTGATGAGCAGGACTGGGTGGCAGGTCCACACCCAGTGTCTGCCTGGTACAAGGCCTGACTGCTTGCTGTCGCTCTCCTCCCAAGGGCCCCAGGGGCCCAGAAGCATCACGGTGTCCTATGGCTGGTCCCTTAAATGTCCATCTCAAACTGTGACTCTTCACCTGTGGAGAGAGGAGACAGACAGCCAATAAACAAGCGGCAAACGGAAGGGCTTAGAGGCCAGAGAGAAGACGTCTTTGTTATTCTCACAGGTCAAGTGGAAACAAGCATGCAGACAAGGAGAAAGGAGAAGTTGACTAGGCTGGGAGAGCAGCTTCCTCATGAGGATGGAGACAGTGCTGAGTTTTCTGTAAATCCGATTTGTAATACGTGGCCCAAGGGGTGGAGCTTTGTGTCCTGTGTCCAGTTAAGGAAATTTAAAAGTACATTTACACCAACACCACCACCACCTAACTCTATACAGGGTCGTCGAGCTACTGTTTAGGGTTAACAGCTAGAGAACCATCAGAAACTAGGAAGTGTGCCAGCAAGGGGAAATGACAGCCTTCAGTTAACGGTGACAATTTCATGGGTCGTCTAACTTCATCCTCTGTCATCTTTGGTTTGAGGTGAGAAGGTAAAGGTGAGAGTTCTGTGCAATGACTGAGGAAATCCCTCCACCCTTGAACACGTGACAGGGACCCACACGTGTAGCTTGGTAACCACTTGTCACATCGCCCTCTGCAGGCAGATTTACCCCTTTCTATTGCTACTCACCTCCCCCATGGCCATCTCAGTCTAATAAGGTAAATGTCTATCTTGGGCTGCTGAGCTCCTGGGGTAATTAGAAATCCCATCCTACAGGGCCACGGGTGTCAACAGTTCCCCATCTGAGCCTGGAGCTCTGCCTTCAGGGTGGAGAGTCAGAGGCTCTCCCGTGACCGAGGGAACGTGGACATGCTTGCGCAACTCAGTCACACAGCAGAGCGCTCAGGAGCTCTGCCACAAGAACACGTTCACACTGGCTGCCAGGGTGGCTGCTTTGATTGTTTTGGGAGGAGGGGGGACCAGGAAGGACCTAGATATAAATGTCAAAGCTTCCGTGACAATAGGAGGCATTGTCTGCCTGTCTTCATCAATAATCCATTTAATGACCAGTAACCTGCCAGGAGGTACCTGGGTTTGTTTTTTTATCTTGCAGACGTGTAATTTCCTAGAGGGGAAGTACACCGTGTCTTTGATAAGTTGTCTCCTTGCAGCAGGAATATCGCTGCTGTGTTCCAAGAGTGGTACTTTGTGAGCAACGATACGGAGAGGTGGGCTGGTGAAAGATGCTGGGTAAAGCCGCTGACATTTTAGATCAGCTCCTAATTACCTGATGCCTGAGATCCTTGAGGTCCTTGGAGCTTTGTAGGGGACAAGCTGACACCAATAAGAGTCCCGCTTCCCACCCGTCCCCAACCCTCTGGGCTCTCCATAGCTGCTCCTCAAAAAGTAGACAGTCACCATTACCCTCTCCCTGAAACGTGGAATTCCTGAGAAAAGACAATCTTCCTCCCAGTCCAGGGCCTGGATAGGACTCACCGCCTGCCCGCTTATCTTCCGGGCTGCTGTGCAGGTGGCTCTGGCTGGCTTGCATGGAAGGCTCATCACTAGTAGGGCTAGTGACCCCAGGAATGGTTGGCAGATCCTTTGGGGGTGTTTTGGCCACAGGTGAGTTCCGACACTCCATCAGGAATTTCCGGTCATAGATGATCCTAGTTCCTGGTGGGGAACACAGCACACAGAAAAGGTGGTCACCCAGTCACCACACCCATCCTATCCTACAGAACTCCAGTAGGTCGATCATCTAAAACAGAAAGACAGTGGGTCCCTCCCTGCAGAGGAGACTTGCCTGCCAGGGTCTTTGCAGAAACAGGAAACGCTCTATCCAATCCAAAAAGGACTTAGGTTGTGCCCTTCTCCAAACCTCACTACATCGATCTGCCTGCATCACCCTTAAGGGCTGGCCTGAACGCCAGTCTCATTCCACCCAACCTCCTACAACAAGTTAGTCTTATTCCCCAGGGTGACAGTCAGTCTCAGTGAACTCTTCTCTAACAGTAAACCATACTCAGGACCCTCCACCCAGACAGCCGCCTGAACACCACCATATAAAGGAATGTTTCCCAAGGTAAGGGAGCAAGATCATTGTGGGGAGACCCATAAGGTGACAGTGAGCAGATGAACTTATCCACTGCCTCCCTCCCGGGGCCTCTAACTCAGCAGCTCAGCATTGATGATCTGTTTTTAACCCCTCAACAGCACTTACTGAATGCCTTCTTCCCAACAAATCTCAAACCTTAGAGGTTCCAAGGCTCCAGCAGACAATGGCATCCAGCTGGAATGTAAAAACTGTCTTTGCGTTTCTATTTATAGCTACCCTAGGGCAGATGACAAATAAGTCTGGTTTCTCGAAATGGCAGTAGCCAGTTTCTTTTTTATAGAGACTATACACTATCAATTACACATTATATAATGTTGTATATCATGCGTAATGAAAATAAATTAAGGACTGGCTAGATGGCTCAGGTGACAAAGGCACCTACCTGCCACCAAGCCTGGTGCCCTGAGTTCACAACCAGAAACCTGCATGGTAGGAGAGAATCAATTCTCACAAGATATCTTCTGGCCTCCATATGCAAGGTGTGGTATGCATGCCCCCACACCTATACCAATTCTTATTCATATTCTCATATTCTCATACTCTCTCTCTCTCTCTCTCTCTCTCTCTCTCTCTCTCTCTCTCTCTCGCTCTCGCTCTTCCTCCTCCTCCTCTTCCTCTCTCTTGCTCTCTTCTCCCTCCCTCTCAATTAAGTACATAAATGTGTTTGAAAAAAAATCAATGAGCCTTGGCTTAGGATTAGTGCAGAATTGCTGACAGCTTCTGAGATGTCCTTACGCACACTGCTGCTGTCTTCTCCTATTTATTTAAATGAATGACTTTCCTGGCATTGGTGATGGATGGTTTTGTACTACCTGGAGGATGATCTACGAAAACACTCAGTTTTAAATGAGTAAGTACACAGTAAGCCTAATTAAAAGAATAGCTAGCAAGCGAGAACTGGGTAGACAAACAGTATGAAACCAGACAAACATTCAGAAGGCGACTCTAAGGCAGCCAGCTGGAGTCGCAGCCAAAGCAGATGGTCCCCTCAGGGCAAGGCTTCAAACAGGTGAGTCTAGCAAACAGAGGACACGTCATCAAACTGTATGTCCACAACATCCAGCAGAATCTGAGTAGGGGAAGTCGAGGCAGGCAGCTGGAGCCCCCGATTGAGCCTGCTCTCCACAGATGAGCTTCCAAACCATAGGATGGTGCTGCCCACATTGATTGAGGGTCTATCCTCAGCTAATCCACCCTGCAAATGACCTCAGGCACACCCACAGCTGCACCTCCCCAGGGTCCTATGCATTTATTGGAGGACAGGTCTTTCTACACAGCCCTGGCTGTCCTGGAGCTTGCCGTGTAGATCAAGCTTCCCCCTGCGGCACTTCTACAGGTTGGTACAAACAGTAGTGCCCCTGGTTGGCAGTGGTTCCCCCTCTGGCTGTTCGCAAGAGCATTTTCACCCTCAGGCTGCTATGCCTGCTCACTCTTCTTCCCTCGGGTCACATAGGGGCCAGACACTGAGATAAACACGCTTGGGTCTGAAGTGGGAGGCAGTAACCTTGCGCCTACAGCCAGTTTATCAGTCGTCCCAAACAGCACAGAACAATTTACCAACACAATGCACATCACAGATTATTATAAAAACAAAACACCAACCAACTGAAAAACGAATATGCGCTGTGTCCTACAGTGCAAAACATTCAGCCAGGATATTATTCTTTGTAAACAAGAAGGTCATCTCAATATGCAAACTTCCTTTTGTCTTTAATAGACAGTCAAGTTATATCTATACATATATGCCCCCCCAAAAATTGTCTTTAAATAAATTTATGATTTTATCAGTGAATATGCATACCTATTTCATATACCTACACATTTTGGATTATATAAAAACTCATGCTAGACAGAAGAGGTCAAACAAAAAAGGTTTAAGAGGTCCTGATGGCCGGGTGTAGGAGGTACAGCTGTGGGAGTGCCTGAGGTCATTTGTAGGGTGGATTAGCTGAGGATAGACCCTGGTTCAATGCGGGCAGCACCATCTCATGGTTTAGAAGTCAGCCAGGCATCAGCATCTCCCTTCTCTTTGCTTCCTGCCCACCCTAAAGTAAAGACCCACCTCTACCACAGGCTCTTGTTGCCATGATGTTCTGCCCAAGGGCAATGAGTCAACTTTGGACTGAACTGAGAAGTCAGGAACCAAAATAAATATTCCGGCTTTAAGTTTTCCTGTCAGGGATCTTGTCGAAGTGATGAGAAAAGTAAGAAGGTACACAAAATAAAACACACACACACATACACACACACAAACACACACACACACACACATATATATGTTGAGGTAGGCAGAACGCACACAGTGAGTCACAGGTCAGTTGTGGAGCTGGAATCCAGAGCCTACTGGGTGCAGGGGTGAAAGTTCAAAGTTCAGTTTTGAACTGCCTGTGAACTAATGTTCTTTCTCGCTGAGTCTTGATACACAACTGTCTCATTTGCTAGCTCCACTCTGTGGACAAGGTACTACTTTCTCTACCTGTGCCTCAATGATCTCGCCAAGACCTCAAAATTGGCCTGCTGATAATTAAGGTAACTTCATCAACTCCTGGTGTGCATTAGAACGGTGGCCCTCCCAAGGGACCCGTGCACAAACACAATTATTCTGTCCAGTAAAGATTTCAGTTGACAAGCTGCCACCAATTACTCAGTCCCACCCACAGCAGCAGCCAAGGCCAAAATGGAGCCCCTTCAGGAAGAAGGTAAGCAACCAAGAAAGAGACTTGGGGGTAGTATGGGGCAGAAACCGTCATCCTCCATCTCTCTCAGACACACAGAATATGGGAACCATCATGAATTTAGGTATGGCCTTTGGGACTTTTAATTCCTGGAATGCACAAAGTATAGATCCGTGTTTACTTCCAAGGCATGGTTTAACACTGATGCCAATTTTCCTGGACACACAAGTGAAGGCACATTCCCCAAGGATCTAGTTTTCTCACCTGTCAACCAGGAGTGTTACCCTGAGCTCGGGGACACTATATTTAAAGCACTAGTCATCACTATCTATATTTAGGATCTCGTAATGTGCAAACCACATGGGCCTTGGAGGCACAAGTCCCAGACTAAAACTGGGAATCACCTACCTAAAAACCTCAATTTCAGGGTCCCAGTTCTTTCTATGCCACATGAAGAAGATAAGAAAAAAAAAACTCACACCCCAAAGGAGTATCACCAAGACTAAATAACACATACCAATATTCCTGAGAGCTAGAGTCATCATTCCATGAAAGAACATCTGCCTGACTTACACAAGGCCTTGGGGGATCAAAAAATAAATAAAAAAATAAGCCAGCCATGCATGGTAGTATATGCCTCTCTAATACAAGCGCTCGGGAGACAGGAGCAATTGGGTCTCTGTAAGTTGGAGGCCAGCCTACAGAGTGAGTTCTAAGATAGCCAGGACCATGTAGAGACCCTGTTTCATAAGCAGACAGACAGACAGACAGACATAGAGATGATAGACATATGGATAGATGGATGGATGGATGGACAGATGGATGGGTGGATGGCCAGTCTCAAGCAAGCAAAGTAAACTTATCAGAAAGAAGAGTTCTGAAGGAACAGGAAGTGAGGTATGGCGATGCACACCTACACTCCCAGCACTTGGGAGGTGGAAGCAGGAAGAGCAACAACGCAATGTCAGGGCCAACGAGCCACCGTTCTTCCTGAGAGGCTCTGACAAGGACAAGGCTTTTACAGAGACTCTTACAACAAAATGGCTGAAATTATTCTAAGGCTGGCCAAGCACCTCCCCCTTTGCTGACCTCTCCCCCCATGCTTCAAAAGGCACCAGTGGAGAATGTGGGTGCCACAAGTCAATACCAAGGAGTGTCCTGGTCTCCAGGCATCTCCCAAAACATAGCACGTGCTACTCCAGTAGGAGTGGGTGGGAGCTGCTATGAACTATACTGTGTTCCTCCAAACTCATGTGTTGAAGCCTAAACCCCAGCACCTCCTCCAACTATGGCATTTGGAGAAGTCTTTATAGGGTAGGTCGATATGAACCCTTTAGAGTGGACTCTGATGTCACCAGAGTATCCTCAGAAGAGGAAATGTATGAACAGACCCACAGATGGAAGACCATAAGCTGACAAGAGAGAAGGTAGCCATCTGCAAGCTAGAAAGAGAGGCCTCAGAAGGAACCAACCTCACTCTGGTCTTAGACCTCCAGTTACCAACAGTAAGAAACTAAGATCCAGCATCTTAAGCTAGCTCGATGGCAGTACTTTCATATGGCAGCTGCAGCAAGCTGGGAGAAACTGTCCGGGATTTCCCTTTTCCGGTGCTTGGGATTAAACCCGGGTTCCAAACACACTTGTTCTTCCACTGAGCGACAACTCCAGTCCAAACACACATTTTCTTCAAGTAAGACGATTGCTCTCAACCATTTCTTTGAGTGTTTTGTGACAGGGTCTCGTGTAGCCTGGTTCACCCTCTACTGCAATATGTAGCTGAGGCTATCTTAATTACATCTCTATTTCTGTGATAAGACACCACCACTAAGACAACTTCCAAAATAAAGCATTTAACATGGGGACTACATCCATGACCATCGTGGCAAGAAGCATGGCAGCAGGCAGGCATAGAGCAGTAGCTGAGAGCTTTCATACTTATCTACATGTATAAGACAGGGAGCTAATGGGGAGTGGACATTTTATTTTTTGAAACCACCCCCAGTGACACACATACCTCTTCCAAAAAGGCCACGCCTCCTAATCCTTGCAAACAGTTCCACCAATGGGGACCAAGCATTCAAATATATGCATTTATGGGAGCCATTCTTCTTCAAAGCACCCGCAGGGGCCTTGAACCTGTCTTCTGTGTGCCACTGCAGCTGGCTGAGAAACCTGCTTTTTAACCTTCACACCGTATGCTGCCAGCCAAGCTCTAAACGAACGGCACCTCCTGTATATCATCCTCATTCTGGACGGCCGGGCACACCTGACTCAAGCCAATTGCTAGTGCCCAGAAAACCCAGGCCTTTCGAGTTAAAATGAGAGGGGTGTGTTGGACTGTAAGCATAAGCCCTGCAAAGCAATGGGCCTAAAGCCTGCCATTCAGAAGAAGCAGGGGGAAAAAGCAAACAAAACAAAAAACATACGACAAACAAACAACAAAAAACCAGTGGTTCATACACCGGAGAAGTATCGGTAGAATGATCGGGATTTTAAGGTCATCCTCAAATGTGAGGCCATCCTGACTGGGCAACAGACTTAGCTTGGTCCTGTCTCAAAACAAAGAAGGTCATTCCATCTTCCTCCCTCCCCCACTTGAAGCTGGACTGCCCCAAGAACAAAAGAATACGTTTAAAGTGATGGGCGAGGCCCCCATGCCTCTGCCCCGGTTATCATCTGTTCAGAAGTTCAAGCTACACTAAATGATTTGAGCTCCAAGGGGGCCCTCCCAGCCTCCCACCAGGGGCCAGCAAGTGGTAGACTCACACGTGGATAAGGCCACTTTGGACCTTGTAGCCCAGGGCGATCCAGCTGCAGCATGAATCAACTCTGCCAAAATCAGCAAAGGACAGATATGAGCCGTTGTTTACGTTACTGAGTTTGGGGACAGCTTGTTAAAGACTAGTGGGTGACCTGGTACAGCCATCTCCACCCTGGAGTTCCTGCAGAGACCCAGGAAGAAACCTAGATATCCTAAGAGGATGCTTCATTTGTGGGCTCCATTTAGTCCCCTTCATCTTCATCTTTCCCTTAGTGCTAAAGATTAGTCTAGGGCATCACACAATCTAGGAGGGCACTGTGCCACTAAGCCACACCCAGCACGACTGGTCACCTTCTGAACACCCGACCTGGCATTAGGTCCTGGGGTCATAGCGACTGCTCTGGAAGAACATCCTGTCTAACCCGAGAAACAAGCATGTCAACAGACTCGTGGCTATGATTCACCACGGAGAAAGACAGCTGAGGTAAGAATCAGACCAGAAAGTAACGGATGTTTTTGTTTGTTTGCCTGAACATATGCGCGAATGAACGCTAAGGCGGGGAAGGGAACAAACCGGTCACGTTAAGCAATCCTCATTTTCAATGTCGCTATTCCCTTTTATCTTGTTTCCATGAACATCAAATAAAGGGTCATTTGGGAAATAAAATGTTTCGATGTTTTTGTACCACTGAATGAAATGAAGTCAGCACCATCCTTATCTGCCTCCCTTCACCTAGTCGGTAATAACTTTTGCTGTCATGGTGGGGGGGAATCCAGCTCACCTTGCAAATAATGGATACCTGCCACTTTGGGGGAATATTGAAAAGAAAAACACAACCTCTGAAGGTCATTAAAACATAAAGGCTCACCTCCTCAGACTGTCATGTATCATGGAGACAAGTTACGTTGGATATCAAACATGTTCTGTGGCCCTGAGGTCCACGTACAAAGCCACAAAGCAAAATCACTATGGGTGGGGCTAGAATGATGGCTCAGTGGTTAAGAGCACTGGCTGCTCTTCCAGAGGTCTTGAGTTCAATTCCCAGCAACCACATGGTGGCTCACAACCATCTGTAATGACATCTGATGCCCCTCTTCTGGTATGTCTGAAGACAGCTACAGTGTACTTATATAAATAAAATAAATAAATACATACATAAATAAATCTTTTTTTTAAAAAAAAATCACTATGGGTTACCGAGCGGAAGGGCAGGGGATGTCTACGGAATGACTCCATTCTAAAGATATGCCTTTGATTCTTAGAATCATGTCTCCCTTCAGCCTTACTGAACTCGCAAGTACAACTGGCAAATAAAAATTTCATGCACTGAAGCTGGATGCCACGTGCCCATAATGCCAGCCCTCAGGAAGCTAAGTCAGGAGGATCACCAGTGTTGAGGCTAGCCTGGGCTATACAGTAAAATCCTATCTTAAAGAAGAGGAGGAAGAAAGAAAAAGGAAGGAGGAGGAGAGGGAGAAATAAAGAGAGAAGAAAGGAGGCAGAAGCACCCAGTCAAAGCACACAAAATGATGATCTGCTATCACACTAGGAAATGTAAAATAAATCCCACAATCAAAGCCATCTGCACATGTCTCGGATGTCTGTGTTTGTGTAAGGAAGGATATGGCTACGGTGCTCTTAGCTAATTTCTAGTAAACACCGCAGGGTTAATTATAGCCACTGATGAGTACACCCTGGAATGTATCCCTCTCATAACTGAAAAGTCTGTGCAAAACATCTAATCCCCATAACCCCCGACACAGCCATTCTCTCTTACACTTGATATTCATCCTCCAGCCTCGGTTCCCCCTCCCCCTCCCTTCTTTGTGATGTGAGATTCTCTTGCAGAGTTATTTTAATTTGGGGAGAGGTCCCTGTGGAAGCCAGGAGAGGCCACCCCTCCAGCTAGAATCATGGTGGGCAGAGGTCCAGGGGCAGGCATCCTGTAGGTGCTAAAGAACAGACCTTTCCAAGAGCAGCAAGCACGGTTTAACCCCTGAGCATCTCTTCAGTCCCATGCTTGTATCCCATCTCAGCTACATCGTCACCTGAATCCCAACAGTCCAAGTCAGACTATCTTCCTCGTTAGGATGCAGGGCATGCCTTAAAAACCAGGAGGCTTCAAAGGGAGCTTGGAGTGCTCTACCCAAGCCCCTCCAAATTCAGTAGTATGTTCTGGAACCTAATGTATACTGTTTCAAACACTTTAAAAGGAAGCTCGGGTGCATGTGATGAGGACCATTCTATCCCCTTGCCACCTCGATAGCCAAACTCACTCAGCCCTTAATAATATCCTTAGCCGTATTTCTCCCCACTTTGTGACTAAGACCTCAGGATATCAAGTCACCAGCATCAGTGCCCAGCCCACCTCCCCTCTTCCCAGCACTGCCAGAGTTAAACACTTGGCAGCCACCTCAAGGTCGGCTTCCCAGACAGAGACATTTTTTTATTTCTCTGATAGGGTCTCGCTATGTAGGTCTGGCTGACCTACAACTTACTATGTAGACCGTAGACCAGGCTGGCTTCAAACTCACAGAGATTCTCCTGTCTCTGCACCATGACGTTCAGCTTTACCACTTAACAGAACAGTGTCATTGACACCTGCCACCCTACCTGCCTGCCTGATTAACCTCACCCAGGTACTGTGAGGTATGACCACCCAAACAACGTCTGTAGGTTTAGAAGGCAAACATACATCCTAGACAGTCACTAGAAGATCCTGTTCATGACACTGCTGGCGATCTTAAAGACCCCGAAATACTCTTGTAGGACACTCCCTTCAGAAATGCCTTAGGTTACCAAAGGGTTAATCACCACCAACCAGAGTCCCAGGAATGGAAATGGTTCAGGCCACCTGTTGTGTCCTTGCCTCCAGAGGCAGCTGCTTCAAAGCCATCCTCAGCTGGAGTGGCTTCCTGCAGTATTTCTTCTTCATGAACCCTACAGATCAAGTCACATGCCTTGGTGTGCAGAAAGCCTAAGTTCAAGAAATGTCAGTCTGGGGGTCTGCTTGCCCCCTCCTCTCTCTCTTGATCTCTTGCCTTCTTGCTCCAGTTCTGTCCCCTCGCCCCTTCCCCCTCTCTCCACGTGCTTGTGACCGGCCTCTGCTCCTCTATTTCTCTTCTCTTCTCTTCTCTTCTCTTCTCTTCTCTTCTCTTCTCTTCCTCTCTCTCTCTGCCTCTCTCTGTCTTTACTACTCTCTTAACTCCCCTCCCCATGCCCTGAATAGACTTTATTCAATAATAATAATAATAATAATAATAATAATAATAATAATAATCAGCCTGACTTTATGCCTGGTTGGAATCTACTTTGCCAGACTCCTAAAGATCTGAAAAGGGAGGGGAAAAAAAAATATATATATATCCCCACATATATGTGTGTATATATGTATATACACATACATAGATATATACATACAGGTTTTGTTTGTGTATTATTTGTCCCTTTCCCCTGGAATTCCTGAGTACTCAAGATGGAATGTGGCCCAATCAAACCTATAACAGTTAGGCAGATGATTCAGTCCGGCTTCAAGCTCATGGGCTTTATACTCCTATAGATGAAGATCCAGAAGACAGAGTAAATCTCAGGGTGATTCACTTGACCTTTGTCTCCCCAGTTGGCCCCTGATATATGTAAGAAAATTCAAAAGTTAGACGGATTTGCAGGGAAGAATAAGGGAAAGCAAACAGAAATAGCCCAAAAGGTATACAACAGCTGAGACAATAAAGAAAATCGAATGACCAACTGTGGTGTCGCACATCATTAACCCCGGCACTACCAGCACTCAGGAGGCTGAGGCAGGTGGATCTCTGTGTAGCCCTGGCTGTCCTGTAATTCACTCGGTAGGCCTTTGCACTCAGATTCTGTATTTAATTGGGGTTCTAAGTGATGAGAAACACTCCGGAGCAAATGGATCAGGCTTCTGCAGTGTAGCAGAGGCGGCCTGGAATGAATGGCCTTCAGAATAAGATCCCACTCCTTAACTACAGAATATGCTTGCTGGCTTTGGCAGAAACAAGCAAGACTTTCCTCGAGCTATGGGCTGTATAACACACACACACACACACACACACACACACACACACACACACACACGAACTAATCTGACAAGGGCCAGCTAGCTGGCTTTGAGGACCTGGCACTGCTTTCTTTCAGTTAAGAAGTAAATGCTACACTACAAGGAAGCCCCTTCCTCTTCAAAGATAATGGGAACTGCCTGGTTTGCCAACAGGGACACGGGACACGTCCCAGACCACAGTGAGAAGTGGATCAGAGTTCATTACAAACAGTACTGGTTATTGCTACTCAGCTAACCTGTCCATCCAGAAAGGGAGGGACAAGAGAGAGAAAAACGTTTCCCAGAGCTTTTAGGTCCCTCTCGGTGCCATATGTATCTCCAGATTCACACCTCACCTAAAAGAACTCAACTATCTGTGGAACTCTGTGCTCAACACAAAGTTCTGCGAAAAGACAGAGGCAACAGTATAAAAAGAAGCCAGGAGGGGTGAAGAACTCCAGTAACAGGAGGCCAAAAGCCTACAGAGAACTCTTTTCCTTGGACCATTTCTAGTAAGAGTGAGAACGCTTTCTCCCCACCCACCCACCTGCTTGCTACTTCTTGCTGAGTCTAGAACACAGCATGACAATGCATAACAGACACGTGCTCAAGCAGCGAGGCCTTGGTACTGTGTTCTGAAGATCACAGCACTGAGGTGGGCACTGACTGGTTTCCAAGATCCCTTCATCGGTGCCTCAGTTCTGGGATCTGGCTGTGCTCCCTGGTGTAGGGACAGCTGCCCGAGAAAACAGGCATGTGGCCCGGCTGCGCCAGCAGTAGCCCAAGGTTCACCACCGCGCCAGGATTTCTCTTGTTTTTGAGTTGTAAGAGGAGTAGTTGGGGGAGGAGACCAGGGAGGGGAGAAGCGCAAAAGTGGGTGGGAGCAGCGCGAGGATTGGGAGGGAAGTAGTGAGCCACGAGGATTTCATCATGCAAACGGGCGGGTTGGTTTCATCAGCGTCTATACTGGGGCTCCGGGGCAAGCTGGGAATATGCCTGGTTCCCGGAGGCCGGCCCCCACCCGCGCCAACTCAGCTTCCTCTTCCTCATCCTCCGCCACTTGGGCGAATTCAGCGCTGCGCCCTCCCCCCAGGCCCGAGGAACGTGTTGTTCTGCACTACACCAGACGCGGCCCCTGCAGGGACTTCAGGCCACAGGTGGCAGAGACGTGCTTCTGGGGCAGGGAAGCACCCTCAGCGACTAGCCTCCATGAATGAGCGAATGCCCAACGCGAAAACGAGGGTAGCCCCGGAAAAGGTTAAAAAGTGTGCAGGCGTCATCTATTCCAAGGGAAATCAACTAAACTTAGTCTCCAGGCCAGCCTCTTTCCCTGATCCTGTCCCACCCCAGAACTGCCCTGACACCCACAGAGGCCGCCCTTAAGCACATGGTGGTCCTGGCAGAGTGCCTATCTGTATGTTTAGGGCACTCTGTTGTATCTCCCAGGAAAAGGCTAATAATGCAGGCAGTTTGCAGCCCGGGTTCCAGACCAGGCTCCACCACACCCAGAAGGCGGGCAACCGAGACGGTGACCCTTCTGCTTTCACGATGCCCCTTGTGCGTTCTGGCCAGCTACCGAACTACCGAACGCTGCCCTCCCCGTCGCACGTGAGACTCCGGATCCCGGCGTATCCTCCAAGCCCCTCGAGGTTGCCCCGGACCCCAGCCAGCGCCTACCTCCCGGGGTGGTGCTGAAGAGTGTGCCGCCGGGGGTGGTGCTGTAGTCCCCGGGCGGGAGCTGCACGCCATCGCCGAGGGCTACGCGGCGAGTGGGGATGGCCCGGCTGGGAGTCTGGCTGCAGCTGCTGCCCGCCGACATGTCTCCTGCACACCGCCCACGACCCTCCTGCAACCCCGCGGCACCTCGGCCCAGCCCTTCTCGTGCCCGGCCCGCCCCTTCCGCCTGGGCTCCACGCCCCCTGAGACTTGAGGTCCGCCCGGCCCCACCCAGCTCCAGCCCGCTGCCTGCAAGTGGTTCCCAGCTGCTGACCTAGGCAGCTTCTGTCCTCTCCAGTGCTGGAACCCCAGTGCTGGCCCCTTGGGTTCCTGGGTTTCTCCCCGAGGATCTAGGAAAAACTATGTAGAGGTGACAGTGACGGAGCTCTCCGATTTGGTGGCAGTGTCTCGGCGCACCAGACCGCCTGCTTTCTATATTAGGATATGACCCCTCGATCCCTGGCGGTTCCTCAGAGGAGAGCGGGTGGGCTGATCCTTTGCCCTTCTTAACGGGCTCTTCAACTTTCACGGTGCAGTAGAAGCCAGCACAGTGGCTGCACAACGCACATTCATGGACTTGAAAGGAGTAGTGGAAGAGTAAGAGAAAACTAGCCAGCCAGCTGGGAACTGAGCGTAAATCTCATGAGGAATGCAAAGGATCGAACCTCTGCGGACTGTGGGCTGGGAAGGATTAGAGTTGGTCAAAGAACCCAATAGTACTTGGCTTGGGTTCTACTCCTAGCAGTCACTAGGGAGGGAAAGGAAAATGCATGTCCAATCGGTTGGAGTCTGTGTTCATCTCTATGTTGTTAGAAATGCCTATAATCCCGGCATTGGGGAGGCTGAAGCCCTAGGAGGATCCCGAGTTGACAGCCAGACGACTTGGTGAGACTCCATCTCAACAAAACATGTAAACAATAACAAACACAAGTAGCAGAAAACCGAAGTTCAGTAAAGGAGGGGCTTTGCACAAGATCACACAGCTTATCTGAGGCCGAGGTAGGGCCAGAACCCTGTTTTTACTGCTGTCCAGGTTAGCCTAAGAGAACACACTGGGCCACCTTCCTCCCTTTGGGAGAAGTGTTTTGAAAGGAGTTTTGCTTTTTGCCTTGTTTTGTTCCACTAGATGCCCCAGATTTCCTGGAACTAAGATTTCAGGAAAGGGCCTGCTTATAAAGTCCAACATTTCAGCTCAACATTCAAGTGCTACACACTTCTCCCAGCAGCTAAGAGACTGAAGCAGAAGGATTGTAGCCTGTGCTACGCAGCAAACCCCTGTCTCAGACAAAAAAAAAAAAAGAAAGAAAGAAAGAAAGAAAGAAAGAAAGAAAGAAGAAAACAAGAAAAAGAAAGTTTAAACTGGGCATGCTAGCTCACATAGTCCTAATGCTGGAGACGCGGAGACAGGAGGATTACCGAAAAGTTGATACCAGACATAATTATGGTGAGTTTGAGGCACAGCCTGGGCCAGACATGTAAGAGCGAAATGAAAACCATGTTAAACCATGAAAGAGAGAAAAAATGGGGAAGGGGAAGCTTGGAATGTAGCACACTTGGTAGACAATTTACCTGGTATACTCTAAGTTCGTGATTAAACCCCCAGAGCCACATAGAACCTGGACCTGTTGCAAGCTTGTAATCCCAGAACTCAGGAAGTGAAAGTTGGGGGAATCAGACATTCAAGGCCATCCTCAGCTCTATAGCTATAGATCAGACCCTGCCTCAATTTTTAAAAGGAGTGGGGTAGAAGGGAGTCAGGGCTACAAAGGCACTAACAGACGGGAGATATCTAAGCTTCGGACCTCTTGGCTCAAAAGCCCCATAGTTCCTTGTACAAAGATAGCTACTGTGCTGGTTTGAGTAAGAATGGCCCCCATACATTTGAATTTTTGGTCATCAGAGAGTGGCACTACTTGAGAAGGATTAGGAGGTGTGGCCTTGTTAAAGGAAATATATCAGTGGCGTTGGGCTTTGAGGTTTCAAAAGTCCAAGACAGGCCCAGTGGCTCTCTCTTACTGCTGCCTACAGATCCAGATAAGAAACTTTCATCTGCATCTCCAGCACCATGTCTGCCTGCGTGCCACCATGCTCCCTGCCATGATGACAGTGGACTAAACCTCTGAAACTGTAAGAAGCCTCGATTAAATGCTTTCTTTTATAAGAGTTGCAGTGGACGTGGTGGCTCTTCACAACACCAGAACACTAAGGTACCCCTAAGGCTCTTGGGGTACGTTCAGGAGTTACAAGTTGCCAACAAGCCTACAACCACAGCTAGGAGGGACCTGAACCTGAGCGTATCCTGCCTTGATAGTCCCATTAAGTAGCTCTGCAGTCCAAAGTAAGCTTCCCTCCTGGGCCTTGTGAACTCCACTCCATTCTGTCTCTCGCAGACCCATTTTGCCCATGGTGATTTCTGCCCCTTTTGGGACAGGAACTCATTTATATCAAGTCTTCTAATTGAATATAAAAGGATATAGGAGGTTGAGATGGCCAAGCAGATAAAGGTACTTATTGCCAAATCTAACCTGAGTTTCACCCCTATGAGAGAGCAAGAATGGATTCCCATGTATGTACATACGCAAAATAAATAAGTGTAAAAATTTTTAATGGATATAAGAAGCTAGGCATGGTGGCCAACATGGGCTCTCCCAGTACTTGGGAGGTGGAAGCAGGTAGATCAGGAGTTTAAGGTCATCCTGGCCTATAAAACACAATCCAAGTGCAGCCTGGAACATATGGCTCTGTCAGAAAGGGGAGTTGGGGGGGAAAGACCCCCTCACAGACCTGTCACACATACTTCTCACATCAGATGTAGGAGTGGAGATTTCTCACAAGAGCTAAGTAATCCTACTGCAAGGGCTTTACCGGACCAGTTCTGACAATGCCTGCCTGGAGATAGTATCAGACCCACCAACTTGGTAGGAGAAGATTTCAGATTGCAGTCCCAAGTGGAGACTGTACCCTGTGTGTTTTGAAATGCTGGCTGTCAGTTGACTTCCCACAACACTGTTTCTCTGGCTTGAATAGTTTGCTATAGCAGTTCCTCAAACTCAGGGAAGATAATTACATTCCCCAGTTTATTATAAAGAATGTTACAAAGTCTGCAGTGATCAGCCAGACTGGAAGACACACAGGGCCAAGCATGAGAGACATCTTCCTACCTTTCTGGTGCTGTGTTAACACTCTGCCCTCAGTTAAAACATTCCCTGCTAGAGGGAGAAGGGAGGCAGGAAAAACTCAGAAAATAAACTTCCCTGACTCCGGAAGTTCAGGGAAGTTTCTTTTCTTTTCTTTCTTTCTTTCTTTCTTTCTTTCTTTCTTTCTTTCTTTCTATCTATCTATTTGTTTTATGTATGTAAGTACACTGTTGATATCTTTATAAACACCAGAAAAGGGCATCAGATCCCATTGCAGATGGTTGTGAGCCACCATGTGGTTACTGGAGATTGAACTCAGGACCTCTAGAAGGGGTCAATCAGTGCTCTTAGCTGCTGAGCCATCTCTCCAACCCTCAAGGAAGTTTCAAAACACTAAGAAGAACGTTTCAAGGGTGGCCACTCCCCTCCAAGTCTTTCCATGCCCCCCCCCACCACCTTCCCTCCCAAATTTCTGTATTCTGTTTAAAACCCACAGAGTATTGTTGACAGGTGCATAGGACTAGGCTACCCACTGGAAGATGTGTAGCCCATCAGCGGTCACATCCCTGAACAAAATTGGCACACTCCTTCCCTGAATCCATCAATTGCTGGTAGCTCCTCAACTAGGGGTAGATTTTCTAAGCCTTTTGTCCATGCTGGAACTTTGGCTGTCTTGATCTTGTGCACATGTGATTGTGGACATAGGTATTGTGTGTGCACTCCTGTGAGCTGTGGCCCTGCTGTGCCCAGAAAATGCTGTTTCACATGGAATGGGTTCCTTCTCTGGGTAATGACATTGGTCCTCTTCCCAGGACCCTGGTGTGACTGCCTTTGTCTTCCCTTCATCTGACTCACACTGAATCCCACCACTCATCTTTCCGGCTTCACATCATCTAACACGACCAACGTCGTTAATAATAACATAGGTTTCCAAGCTGATGGTAAAGTGTTAAGCCCATAAGGATATAGACAGAAAGGTCCTCCTGGGTTCAAATCCACTTTCCATTTCTGTGGACTTCACAAATCACTTTGGGAAAATAAAGTGGGGGGGGGGGTTGACTTGAGTTGTCCCTGTAAAACAGTAGCCTGCCTGGGACCATAGTGGACTTAGAGGGACTCTAAAAAGCTGAAAAGCCTGCCTTCTGGTTCTCAGACTGGACAGCTGCCCAAGCCCAGACACGTCCATTATCTGAGGCATAAAATAAGGCAAAAGGAGACATGTATTATGTGTGTTAGTATGGGGCTTTTTACTTTGAAAAGATAGTCTGAGAAAGCTTGTGAAAAAGAAGGAAAGAAAGAAAGAAAGAAAGAAAGAAAGAAAGAAAGAAAGAAAGAAAGAGAGGGGGGGAGGGAGAGAGGGAGGGAGGGAGGGAGGGAGGGAGGGAGGGAGGGAGGGAAAGAAGATCTGGAGATGTGGTGGGGCTTAACTGGAAATTGTTTTGTTTTGTTTCATTTTGTTTTGTTTCGGTTTTTTTTTAAGCCATGGTGGAGTCTGGGAAGTGCAAGAGGAACCCCAGAGGCCATCATCAAAAGAGGGACACCCCAGGGTTGCTTTGCAGCCCTGCAGCTACTGGGCCAGGGCGCCCTCTAGTGTCTTCCTGCTTCTCTTACATTTTGCTTTGTTTAACATTTGCTTTGTTTAACCCCTGCCCAGGCTGGCCTTAAACTCACTATGAAGCAGAGAGGATGACCTGTAACTCCTGATCTTCCATTACGTATTGGGATTACAGGCATACACCATCACTCCAAGCCATAAGAAATTTCCTTTTAGTAAAATCAATTCAGGGGCTGGAAGATGGCTCAGTCGGTGATTGGGTTTAGTTCCCAGGACCACATGGTGGCTCACCACCATCCTGAACTCCAGTTCTCTTCTGGCCTCTAAGGGCATCAGGCACACACCTGCTTGCACCGGCATATATGCAGCCAAAGCACACATACACATAAAAGTAGAAATTAGTGAGCTACTTAACAAAATAGTCATTTCATAAATTGATCAGTAGGAGAGATGCCTAATTTCTCTGTTTTCCTTTGGCCCAATTTCTCATTCCAGTTCCCAGCAGCCCAACAGAGGAAGATGGTTCAGCTAATCAGCTTCAAGGTTGCCTCTTCCTTGGGAGATCTGGTTGCCAAACTGTGCCCTCCTGCCTCATGATTCAGAGTTAGCAGCTCTGCCTTTGCCCTCGGCCCTTTCTGGTTCTCAAGTTGGGTTTAAAAAGACGTCAGGAACTCTTCCTAGGTAGGTGTTGTACAAGGGCAAGCATCTTATTTCTGATGAGTGAGTGGGAGATGAAGATAAATGCCTGATGAACTGAACACAGCTTCTTCTAAAGCCACTACCATGTAGCAAAGAAAGCTGGACTAGCATACCCCAGAGATAGGCTCCTCCCATCTCAGCAGCTAAAGAGCCTGAGACCTCAGACCCCAACCACAGGCCTCAAGATTGCACATACAGAGAGGGATGTGGGATCCGATAACTTCCCGGGTCTATTGCAGTACAAAGCCTGCAGCTCAGCCATTGCCCTTTCTGAGAGTTGGTGGAAAAGTGAGTTTCGACTAAAATAAAATAGATACTCCCTCTCCAAAGAAAACATGCAGCACTGATGATTCCACTGGAAAATTCTGTTTGTTCCGTTGAAAAAGGACAGGGTCTCACTCTGTATTCCTGGCTGGCTTGAAATCCACTATGTGGGCCAAGCTGAACTCAGACTTGCAGTAAAACTCCTTCTTCTTCTCCTTCTTCTCCTTCTCCTTCTTCTCCTTCTCCTCCTCCTCCTTCTTCTTCTTCTCCTTCTTCTCCTTCTCCTCCTCCTCTTCTTCCTCCTCCCTCTGTTCTCAAGTACTGGGATTACAGGTGTGAGCCACCACACCTAGCTTTGCACTGGAGAATTCTATTGAAAGCTCAAAGAAACTATAGACACCAATGTTGTACAACTACTCAAGGGCACAGGAATGTGTCCCAGTTCATTCTACACAGCTAGCTAGCATCATCATACCAAACAAGACTGAGAGGGCACTAGAAGGGAAACCATCAGCTAATATCTCACTTGAACTCAAATGCAAATCGACCCAATTAAATAGCCACTAATTGGAAGTTCCCCTTGAGGAGAAGCCTGGTGCCAGCTTACAAACAAGCTTCATATTCCCAGCTTCCCAGCTTCATGGTGGCTAGGAATCAAAGCAACTAGAAAACTGCTCCTCAGCAAGTAGGGTGACTGAGGCATTGTCCTGAGAGCTGGAGAAACCCAGCACTGAGTCCCTTGGGGGGGGGGGTGGGGGGGGGGGGAGAACGGACTGCAGAACACAAAAGCAGAGACATAGTGGAGAAAAAGGCAGCCAGAGCTTAGCTGATGTGGGGGTGCTCTATGGAATCCTAGGTGCAAATGCCTGGCTCTGTAACAAGTGCCACCTTGACAAGGTTGCTCCCTCCCAAGCTTACTGTTTTGGAAACAAGTTCCTGTTGCAGGATATCTGATCACACTGTGACCCCTGAGATCGCGCTATTTACTGCGGGGGGGGGGGGGGGGAGGGGGCGGGAGGGCGGGGGGCGCGGGGGGGGGGGGACACGACACTGTTTCTAGTTGTGGTGTGGTTCAGCCCTTACCACACACACTTTTAATCCACTCTGGCTTGAATACAGACTTGCCCTTAGCACATACCTTTAATCCCAAACAATGAAGGCAAAGTTAATTTGTAGAAGGAAGCACCTATGTTTAAAAGTGACATCTGAGTGGCAGACAGAGTGACAAATCCTAGAAAGATTTGACAGAATAGGAAGTAGCCTGTAG
This sequence comes from Arvicanthis niloticus, assembly GCF_011762505.2. NCBI lineage: Eukaryota > Metazoa > Chordata > Mammalia > Rodentia > Muridae > Arvicanthis > Arvicanthis niloticus. Next base: position 19,328,109 of record NC_047673.1, on the reverse strand, counting down.
TTAGCCTGTAGTTTCTATTACCCTGCTTTAAGCCCTGGGCAGACCGTGGTATCAGCCCCACCCTGGTTCCTTTGGATCCGAGGATAAAAGAGACACACACATTAGCTTATTTTTAATATGGTTTTAGCTCAATGGTTGGGCACTTCTAAGCCTTCCACGGCTAACCTTACCACAACCCTTACCTTCACTCCTGGTTTAACACCTCTAAAGCTGCCCTCAGCTTAATTGAATTTCTAATCTCCTACCTGCAACCCCTGGCCCAGTTAGGAAAACAGTCAATGGCCACTCCACCCGAGATTTCACATGGTTAGTGGCTCTCTCTCCCTCCGAAACATAGTGAATTTCATCCACCCACCCCACCCCCAGCCCTCTACCAGCCTACCTATTGGAATCTGGAAGTCCCGCCTCTTCCACCCAGCCATTGGCCACTAACATCTTTATTGATTGATCAAGAACCAATTGGAAAACAGGACCTTCAGCATTCACATGCAGATTTCCAATCAAAGCATCAAAACCACTCCCTACAATAGAATATACCCAACTCTCAAAACCTCTTAGAAAGAGGAAAGGGAAGCTCCTTGAGGGGCAGTGCAGAGAGGAAGGAGGCATTTTACAGAGACAGTTGTACAGAGGCAGGCTGTAGAAAGAGACAGAGAGAGAAAAAAAACAAGCTAGACACAGGTAAGGACAGAATGCCAGAGAATGAGAAGGAGCAGAAGATTAGAACAGATTGCCAGAGTTAGTATGCAGACAAACTGAGCAATTCAATAAGAAACTGAGAGAAGTCAGATTGAATCAGTCATCTTGGAGAGGAGTTTGAGCCAGAACAGCTGAGTTGGCCAGACATCCAGAGCTCAGAAAGAACTAAGAAGGTGTGAGCTTGTTCAGCAATAAGTCTGAAAACATTCTAGGCCTAGATAAGATTGTATGGAGGCTAGAAGCTTCTAAAACTAGGCGTAGGAACCGGGAGGTGGTGGCGCACACCTTTAATCCCAGCACTTGGGAGGCAGAGGCAGGCGGATTTCTGAGTTCGAGGCCAGCCTGGCCTACAGAGTGAGTTCCAGGACAGCCAGGGCTACACAGAGAAACCCTGTCTCGGAAAAACCAAAAAAACAAAAACAAAAACAAACAAACAAACCAACAACAAAAAGGTTAGCAGAAGGCAACAACCTTCATATGACAAGTAAATAGAAGATATTTCAACATGTTCCTATAGGTTTCTCACAATGAGTATTGCCACACTGTCCTAGCCTATGGTCCAGGGGCCTGGGGGGGGGGGGGTGTGTGTGTGACTGAACATCACTGAAGCTCCCTAAGTACAACAGGATTCAAGAGAGAGAAACAGGAAGGGGATTCAAGAGAGAGAAACAGGAAGTGGATTCAAGAGAGAGAAACAGGAAGGGGAGGAGGGAGCTCACCTCGCTCTTCAGGTTATAAGATTAGCTTTGCTGAGGAAGGGGAATGAGGTCTAGGATTCTGATGAACAGCTCAGCTCGAGGCCATGCACACTCATGCTGAGGTAATATCAGGCTAATCTGTCCTGTTCTAAGTAAACTCCGGCCTAGCAAGCTTGGGTTTGTGCTGCTTTCTTCTAGTCAGCAAGGAATGAAAGGAAATTGTTGCAAACCACTCCCCTGTCAGGGGTGTCCAAAAAGAGGCCCGGAAAGGCCATTACCTGAAGCTGTAAGAATGAAGTCTGATTTCACTGGAAACCCCAAGATGTTGGGGATGCCAGAGTCATGGGATACCTGCCATAACAGATAACAGAGAGTGGGACCAGCAGAAGAGAGAGGTGTGTGGAGCTATCAACAAAGCTGAAAGGAGTTGGGGATCTAAAGAGCACTTTGGCATCAGACATGGAGATGCAGAGTTCTGAGTTTACCCAACTGGTTTTTGGTCTTGCTTTGGTCCAGTATTTCCTCGTTGTGCTTCCTTTCCTCCCTTTTGGAACAGTAATGTATATTCTATGCCATTGTATGTTGGCAGCATGTGATCTGCCTGTTTTTGATTTTACAGGAGGTTATAGTTAAGAGATTGCCACGAGTCTTTTAAATAGACTTTTAAATAGTGCTAGGACTGTCGTAGACTACAGATAGGGATTTTTTGAAGTTAGATTGAATCCATTTTTTGCATTATGATATGGCCACAAGCCCATGGGGACCAGGGAGTGGAATGTGCTTGTTTGAATAAGAATGGTCCCCATAGGCTCATATATTTGACTGCTTAGTCACCAGGGAGTGGAACTCTTTAAAGGAATTAAAGTTGGGAAGTGTGATGTTGTTGGAGGGAGTGTGTCACTGGGAGTGGGCTTTGAGGTAGCAATGCCCATGCTAGTTCCAGTGTCTTCCTGATCCTATAGGTCAGGATGTAACTCTTGTCTACCTCTCCAGCACCATACTTACCTGCTACCATGTTCCTTGCCATGATGATAATGGACTAGCCCTCTGAAACAGTAAGCAAGCCCCCAACCAAATGCTTTCTCTTATAAGACTTGCCATGACCATGATCTCTTCCGCACAATGGAACACTAAGTCTCTCTCTCTCTCCCTTTCACACACACACTCTCTCTCTCTCTCTCTCTCTCTCTCTCTCACACACACACACACAAACATTAAAACCAAGAAACAGAGAATATGGGTCAGATTATGTTAAGAACTAGCCCACATTTCCATATATTTGCAGGGTCAGGAAACCTGTTTCCAATAACCAATAGCACATTGTTAGGAACTTCCTCTAGTCTAAGGAATTTATCTTATATAATGTTCAAGATATTTATAGTATGTCTTGGGGTAAACATCCCAGAATTCATTTACTGGAATGATAATAATTTTTTTTAAACATTCATTGTAGCAGAAGTGGGTTTTTAACGAGTAAAACATTCTCTTGCAATGGCATGCTGATTGTGACTAGTCTCCATTGCTTCAAGCTTGCAGCGGGTAGGGGGAGTATTGCAAATGGTAGGAACATTTGTACTTTCCAGATTTTCACTTATAGCTTTTTCTTCTTCAGATATCATCTGGCTGTAGTCTGGATCTTAACTAGTCCCCAAAGGCCCACATGTTAAAGACCCAGTGCCCAGCCTAGGGCATTATTGGGAAGTTGTAAAACCATGAAGGGGTGGGGTCTAATGGGAGGTCATATGTCACTAGCATGTGCTCTTGAAAGGGAAACAAGGGTCTAGCCTTTTCCTCCTTCTCTTCCTTCTACATTGTCTCACATTCTGTTGCTCTGACTAAACACCCTGATGAAAAGCAACTTGGGGAAGAAAGGATTCTTCATCTCTTACAAGTAGAGTTCATTATAAAGGAAGGCAGGGCAGGAACTCAACTTGAAACCCTGGCAACAGGAACTGAAGCAGAGGCAATAGAATGCTTCCTGGCTTGCTCTCCAGATCACATTCAGCTACCTTTCTTAGACATCCTAGGACCATTGATCCAGGGGTGGTGCCACCCACAATTCCCTGAAATTTCCCATACTAATCACCAACCAAGAAAATCCCTCTCACAGACATGCCCACAGGCCAATCTGATGGAGGCAATACTTCAGCTGATAGCCTCCTTCCAGATAACCTAGATCAGCAATTCCCAACCTGTGGTCAGAGACCATTGGAAAACACATATTTCTGATGGCCTTCCCCCAATCATAAATGTATTTTCATTTGCTAATTCATCACTGTTACTCTGCTATTGAGCAGTGTCTTAGTTCCTGAGACCATAGGAAATATGTATTTTTCAATGGTTACGACCAATGGGTTGAGAACCACTGGTCTAAATTATGTCAAGTTGACAAAAATTAAATAAATAAATAAATAAATAAATAAATAAATAACCAGCACTCCTCTGCACTCGTCTGTCTCCACCATTCTCATCAGACTGCCTCGACCACCACTTCCCAGTAATGGCACAAAGACCTTTTATTATTTATGAAAGCTTAGACCTTATAGCTTAGGCTTGTTCCCAACTGGCTCATAGAACTTAATAACCCATCTATATTAGTCCACGCTTGCCACTTGGCCCATTACTTCCTATTCAGTCCCCATACAACTTCCTGACAAATCCCCACCTCTCAATTCTTCCCATAGTTCCTGTCTCTGCCTGATCATCAGCTCTTTATTTAGCCAATCAGAAGGTGATGGAGAAGATGTTTACAAAATACTTAAGCAATGAAAATAACAATACCAAAGTCCAGCTTGTACTCAACTCTGAGACTATACAGAAATCAACATTCGAATAATACAGAGACAACCTTTACACAGTAGACAAAAAGATTATCCCATCACACCATGACGTATCCACGGTCACAGCACCTGCCATGATTGATCATGGCCTAACATTCCCCAAATTGTACACTAAAACAAACCTTCCCTCTTAAGTAGGTTATCACGGCATTTTTTTTCTCAGTGATAGATGCTGGCTAACATGCTTTCTCTCTTCGGGGATGGAACCTACTCTGGGCATAAACTTCATGTCTGTGCATCTCCCCTCCCCCCCCCTTGCCAACAAGAAAACATTTAAAATTCAAAGCTACCACCCCAAAGTTTTCTGGGACTGGTGTCTATCATTTACCCACTCCTCATGTCCACTGGAATTGCAGCAAACTGTACCACATCACTCCCATGAGTTGGTGAGTGTTCCTGGTTTTTAGACAAGCATTTCATTGTCAATGTAAGGTAATAGGTTAAATGAAAATCACCCTGCCCCTGGCCTGTCCCAGAACCCGAGACTTGGACATCCCCACCCCCATGATTCGGTGTTAACCACCCTGATGTATTCTTTCGATGGCTCACTGCACATGCTGTATAAGACTCTATAAAAGCCCACACCACTACCAAGTCCGCAGAATCTGACCTTTTATCATTTCACTGTTATTAGAAATTTTGACTAGAGACATACCTGCTCCTGACAGCATCCCCTTCATGGTTCAAAGAAGATATGGAGCATCTTCACCTCCAGGCAAGGTTGCTTATCGTGACAAGGTAGCCACCGGGCAGAAACTGCCTACTTCACCTACAGACAAAATACTGTCCAGATGGACACACAGATGAGGGAGAGTCGACTGCTAAGCTCTGCCAAGATAGAGTAAGATAGTCCTTCATATTCCTACTTCATTTCTGGGTCTTCCAGATGGCTCTGGGCCAAAAGGCTGAAGACAAATGCTCCAAGGTTATAAGAAATTAGGGGACTGTCTAGGTAGTCAGCTGTCTCTACAATTTGTTTAAGTTTTGGAAGCTATGTTTTTATGCTTTCTGTATATTCAGGTAATATTTAATTCAGATTACTGATGGGGTTGAAGACTAGTTATAGTCTCATAAGCAAACTTAACTTGTTTAGCATTGAGAAATATAATGATATAGAGTTGAAAGCATGTTTTTCCAAAGGTGATACAGGATAAAATCTAAACATAATTCGGGTATAGAATTATAAACTCTTTAGTTAAGATATAATAGTACTTTATCTTATTGACAAATATGATGAACTGATGATAATTGTATATCATACTCTGAAATTTACATAATTCTTATGGTAATGCTCAATTTATGCCTGAGAGAAGTTTTTTTTGACAGAGAAGGTGAGGTATTGGGAATTAGTTTTAATGCTTTGATTTAATCGGGAATCTGCATGTTTAAATGCTGAAGGTTCTTGCCGCCAATTGGCTTTTGATCAATCAGTAAAGATTCCAGGAGCCAATGGCTGGGCAAAGGGAGATGGGGTGGAACCTTTGGATTTGTGCAGGCTAGGAACTGGATTTAGAGTTGCAGAAGAAAGAGCCAATGAGTCTTGTAAGAATTCAGTAAATGGCCTCTGGCCACCTCCCCGATTGAGCCTGGGTAACAGGCAGAGGATTAGAACTGTCCATCCATTGAGTTAGACGGCATATTAAAAATAAGCTAGCGTGTGTGTGTGTGTGTGTGTGTGTGTGTGTGTGTGTGTGTGTGTGTGTGTGTTTCATTTGGATGCAGAGAGCTGCTGGGCAAGTGGCTGGAGGATCACGACCCACTGGGAGCATAAAACAGAATAGCCAAACTCTATGCCACAAGACACTGAACCGATTGCGCTGGCACTGCTTTCTAATCTGGAAATGTATGCTAACAGCAAACCAAGCAAAACAATAGCCCTAAATGATCAGTGACTGTTCATGAAAACCCCCAAGAAATAGAGGCTACCTTGACCCAGCACAGCATGGCAGCTGAGTGGGGCATTTCATCGCTGGTCTTCCCTTTGTTTTATATATTTGTTTGTTTTTGTTTTGTTTTGTGAGTACTCCCCATTGTTCTGCAAGATCCCCAAGCTATCCCTCCACAGTATCTACACACCCTCCCTCACCCTCCTTGGACAGAAAAAGCTCCAGACAAACATTTAAGCAATTGCTAACATTAGGCAGCTGAAGTTTGCATCCCACAGCTGACCTCTCCCAGATGCCGGGCTCTGGTTTACCACAGCTCTGCCATGCTCAGGCCTGAGAGCAGAAAAGACAGTGGTCCCTGGGGAAGATCTCTTCCAGTAGAGGAACGGTTGGACACAAGGGTCTGCTAACATGAAATATGGGGAAAGGTTGGAACAGGCAATAGGGAAAGATTCTCTCTCTCTCTCTCTCTCTCTCTCTCTCTCTCTCTCTCTCTCTCTCTCTCTGTCTCTCTCTCTCTCTCCCCTCCTCCTCCCTCAGTGGGAAGGATATAGACAGACAAGAGGGATTCTGGGAAGCAAGCCAAGAGACATCAATTGCCCACTTAAGTTGCAGCATTCCTAAGGTTAGACTCACTCGTGTCTGCATGCAGTGCCTGAAGGTCGATCGATGTCTGACAGCTGCCTCAGAGCTCCACATGCACTCCATGTGGAGCTCCTAGTAAGTGTGGTGCATCTGCTTCACCACATGAGAAACCAAGGACTCCCAAAGAAGCCCCAGTATCAGCCTGAGTTTTCCTGGCAGGACGAGTAAACCCCTGTGCTAGCTCTTAGAGGCTGTGACAAAGTAAAAGAAGCAAACTCGTGAGGATGGGAAGTTTAATTTCTCGAAGTGTCTCGGAGGAGTCAGTCATGGTTATGGGGCCACATTGCTTTAGCCCTGAAGTGAGGCAGTATATTGAGGTAGAAGTATGTGGTAGTGAGAGAGGGGTATTTACCTCATGGTATCCATGAAGCTAAAAGAAACATGAAGGCGCTAGGGTCCTAATACCCCCATCAAGGGTTTATCTCCAGTGACCTAGCTGCCTCCAATTAATTTCCACTTCTTCAAGATTTGAGAACATCCTGGTAGCACCACAAGATAAGGACCAACTTCTTCTTTTTTTTTTTTTTAAGATTTATTAATTTTATTTTATGTATGTGAGTACACTATCACTGTCTTCAGACACACCAGAAGAGGGCATCAGATCCCCATTACGAATGGTTGTGCTCCACCATATGGTTGCTGGGAATTGAACTCAGGACCTCTGGAAGAGCAGTCATCAGTGCTTGTAACTGGTGAGGCATCTCTTCAACCCAAGGACCAAGTTCTTAACACGCTGGCTTAGGAAGAACATTTCACTTGCAAATCATAGCAATCCCAGAAAGGCTACCCACTGGCCTACACAAAGTCAAGCTATCGAACATCAAAATGAACTTAAAAGGGTTAACCCCTGGGATGCCTGGTAGGCTCAGATCTATCTTAGGAGGTGCCAAGCCTTGCAGGAATATTGATAGCAAGCTGGACACCCACCTCTATTTTTACACCATTAAGATCGCCTTCACCCATCTTTTTTACACAGCATCTGTTCTTTTTCCTGTCTCTCAGGAATCCTACTTTCTACCCATCCAGGCTGGGGTGGGGTGGGGGTGGGATTGGGGGAGCTGGTGGTTCTTTTGTACCACCCACATCCAGCTATTCTCACAGAAAGCTATGGAGCTCTAAGTAAAAATCTTTCCTCTTTCTCACTTAGTTGCAACAACGGAATGCTGGAAATCTCTCTTTCACTTTTTATTATGAACTATCTCCAACACAAACAAAAGCAGAGGGGATAGTACTTCTCCTCCCATGACCGTTACCCAGCTCGTATAAGGACCAATACATGAACAACCTCATTCTGCCACTGTATTATTTTAAATGGGATCCCAGTGATCTTACCATCAATGTATAGACAGATTCTATCACTAGAAGATAAAGGTTGAGCATTAAAAATATAAACTCACCAACATCACCCCTGATAAATCAGTCCAGAACAGAGGTCTAACTCAGTGATACTACATGTTTAATATATGAAGGAGCTTAGGTTTAGTGTCCAATACCACCAAAAAACAATGTTATTTTATTTTAATTTATTTTTGCATGGGTGTCTTACTTTTGCCTACTTCTGTACATCCTAAGTGTCCCTAGTGCAGATACAGCTCAGAGGCAGGGCATTAGCTCCCCTGTAATCTACCATATGGATGCTGGGAATTGAACCTGAATCCTCTGGGAGAGCAGCTAGTATTCCTAACCATTGAGACAACTCTCTAGCCGGGTGCTAACTCTTCAAACCATCTTAATATAAATCACTGTTGTGGCTTGCCTTGTAATAATTTTTTCAGGGTGTTTCTCTGGTTTATTGTTTGAGAACTTTATACATGCATAGAGTATGTTTTGATTAAATCCACCCCTAAAACCCCCTCCTAAAGTTCCACCCTTGTTCTGCTACCACTTTCCCTCCCAATTTCAGATGCTTTGTTTTTTTGTTGTTTGTTTGTTTGTTTGTTTTTGTCTTTAACCTTGTTCTGTTTTTGAGACAGGATTTCACTTTGTAGCCTGGGCTTACCTGGAACTCACTATGTAGATGAGGTTGGTGTTGAACTCACAGAGATATGCCTGCTTCTGCCTCTTGAGTTCTGGGATCAAAGTTGTGCACTACCACGGGTATCTTGTTGGATTTTTTTTTTTAACCGTTGAGTTCACTTAATGCTACCTGTGTGTGCATGGGCTTAGGGTTTGTCCACCTACTAGAGTATGAATAGCTTCTTATGTGCCATGTCCTGAAAGAAAATCGATTCTCCTTCTCTTGGGAGTCATCTATTGCCAATTATTTTCCTTGGCTGGGGGTGGGGCCTCATGACACCATCCCCACCCCATGGTGGGACTTTGTCTGGCTTGATGTTACCGTAGATCTTGTGTATACTGTCACAACCACTGGGAGTTCATATATGGAACTGTCCAGGAAACAGTTTCCTAGTAATCATCAGCCACCTCTGGTTTCTATAACAGTGTTGTCCCCTTTTCTGTAATGATCTCTGAGTTTGGGGAGAAGACCATATGGTGCAGATGCCCCATTTAGACCTGAGCATTCTACTGTTTTTTATTCTCTGCACCTAGGCTAGTTGTGGGTCCATGGTAATCACCATCTATGGCAAAAGAAACTTCTCTGATGAGGGCTGAGAGCTGTACTAATCTATGAGTATAAATCCTTAGAAGTTGGTTTAATACCATGTCCATCTGGTAAAATTATAGCAATCAATTCTTCACAAGGGCCCATGACCCCTGTGATCTACAGGGTTTTGGTTCTGGTAGCAGAGCCAGATTTGAGTTCCATCTTGCAGAGCAAGCCTTAAATCCAACCAGAAAGTGTTTGGGATTTGTGGTAGTTAATCCTGGCTGTCTGTTTGACCATCTGGAATCTACTAAAACATCAGCCTCTGGACAGGAATTTTCTTGAATAGATGTTTTAAGCAGTATCTTAGCTTGATGGTGGTGATGCATGCTTTTAATCTCAGCCCTTGGGAGGCAGGAGCAGGTGGATCTCTGTGAGTTCAAGGTCAGCCTGGTCTACAGAATGAGTTAGTTCCAGGACAGCCAAGGCTACACAGAGAACAAAACAAACAAACAGCAATAAGCAAACCAAAGCACTGTCTTAGTTACTGTTATATCGCTAAGTAGACACCATGTCAAGGCAACTTGTAAAAGGAAACATTTAATTGAGGGTTTGCTTACTGTTTTAGAGGGCTAGCCCATGATCATCTTGGTGGAAAATAGACAGGCATGATGCTGGAGCAGTAGCTAAAAGCGTTATATCCTGATCCCCAGGAAGCAGGCAGAGAAAGAGACCCTGGGCCTATTGTGGGCTTTTTGAAACCTCAGAGCCTACCCCTAGGGACCCTTTTCCTCCAACAAGGCCACACCTCCTAATCCTTCTAATTCTTCTCAAACAATTCCACTCCCTGGTAACTAGGCATTCAAATCTACAAGCCTATGGGGGCCATTCTCATTCAAACCACCACAAACAGGAAGACCCATTCTAAATGTGGACAATATCTTCTGTTGGCAACCCACATAAAAAGATATGGAAAAAGAAAACTGGTTTTGGCCTGCTCATGGTCACTGTCACTGGCAAGTTACTCTATTCTGTTCCTGCAGGATTCCATGGGCTCACAGAGTGACACCATTAGGAGGTGGTGGAGCCTTGCTGGAGGAAATGTGTCACTGGGGGTGGGCTCTAAGGTTTCCAATGCTCAAGCCAACCCCAGAGTCACTCTCTTCCTGCTGCCTACCAATCCACTTGTAGAGCTCTCAGCTACCTCTCCAGCAACACATCTGCCTGCATGCCATCATGTTGCCTGCTATGATGACAATGGACTAAACCTCTGAACTGTAAGTCAGTCCCCCAATTAAAGGTTTTCCTTTATAAGAGCTGCCGTGGTTACAATGTCTGTTAGCTATTCCTCCCCCCTACTTCTCCTCCACACTCCTCCCCTACACTCCTCCCCACACTCCTCTACCATACTCCTCCCCACACTCCTCCACCATACTCTTCCCCACACTTCTTCCCATACTCCTCCCCACACTCTTCCCCATACTCCTCCCCATACTCCTCCCCATACTCCTCCCCATACTCCTCCCCACACTTCTCCACCATACTCCTCCCCACACTCTTCCCCACACTTCTCCACCATACTCCTCCCCACACTCTTCCCCATACTCCTCCCCATACTCCTCCCCATACTCCTCCCCATACTCCTCCCCACACTTCTCCACCATACTCCTCCCCACACTCCTCCCCATACTCCTCCCCATACTCCTCCCCACACTACTCTCCACACTCCTCCTCTCCACTCCTCCCCAGACTCCTCCTCCACACTCCTCCTCCACACTTCTCCCCACACTGTTCCCCACACTCACTCCTCTACCCTGCCCTCCCATTCCTCTCCACACTTAATCCTTCTCGTCTCATTATTTCTCCCTCCCCTTTTGTCCCACTTGCATTAAAGATTCTTTAATTGTGGCAAACATCATTTCATCTTATCCAGTTTATTCTATGTATTTCTTAAGCATTAAAATTTTTATTTTAAATAATTTTTTGAGACAGAACTTCACTATGTATCCCAGGCTAATCAGGAACTCATGGCCCTTCTACCTCGACCTCCCAAGACAGGATTGCAGGCATCTGCTGCCACAGTGGCTGTTTCAACAATTGTAAATGTACAACTCAGGGGCATTAATTACCAACACAATATTGTGTAATCATTGTTACTATTTATTTTTAAATGTTTTTCATGACCCCAAATAGAAATTCTGCTCCCATTAGGGTTAGGCAATACTTCCCTCCTCTCCCTCCCTTCAGCCCCTGGCTAACTCTTACCTACTTTCTGGATCTGTGAGTTTGCCTATTCTAAATACTTCATGTAAGTGTACTCAGGCCGTATTTGTCTATTCGTGTCTGACTTATTTTGCTAGCTTAATGTTTTCAGGATCCATTCCTGTGGTAGTAATGTGTCAGACATCCATTCGTTTTAGAGCTGAAAACCCCTTTTGTACACATCCCCCCAAACCTTGTGCTATTTTGACTGCAATCAACATGATGGTTCCTGCTTGGGTCCACTTTCCACTTCTCGTGGTTGACAGCTTGAAGTAGTATTGCAAGGTCAGTCTTCTACTTCTTGTGGAACAAAGTGTTTTTTCACAGTTACAGCCCTGCCAGAAATCACAGGAGGGTCCCCTTCCCTCAGTGGCCTTTTTCAGTCCTTGTTCTCTTCATTTTTAATTTCAGTCGGCCTAGCAAGCATAAAGTCATGGCTCCATCTGTGTTTGATTTTCCTTTCCCTGGTAACTCATGGTACTGAGCATGTCCTCACACGGGTGCTGGTCATTTATACATCTTCTTTAGATAGGTTGCCTATTCAAGTCCTTGTCCCCCTGATGATTCCTTATGTCCACTACTTAAAGGAAGGACACAGGTGATTTTTTAAAACAAATTACACACACACACACACACGCACGCACACACACATACATACACACACATACACACACACTCACACATACACACATACACATACACACACTCACACATACACACACATACACACACCTACACACACACACATGCACACATACACACACATGCACACACACATACATACACACACATACACACACTCACACATACACACATACATACATACACATACACACACTCACACATACACACACATACACACACCTACACACACACCTTCACACATACACACACACATGCACACACACTCACATGCACACACACGTATACACACACATATACATACACTCACACATACATACACACTACATACCCACACATACACATGCACACACACGTATACACACACTTAAATACTCACATACACACACACACACACACACACACACACACCACTCTGAAGAGGTCCATCATTTCAACCTAAACTGACTGAGAGGTCAGAGGTCAGTATATGCCATAAGGCTTGTGACTGGTTAGTAGCCCCTCTAAGCTTCTACACACAAAAGCAGGTGCTATAAAAGACTGTTTATTGTGATGACTGATTTTATGTGTCACTATTGTGTAACTTGGCTAAGGGATGACCCAATGTGGTACTTTGAATGAGAATAGCTCCCATAGGCTCATATATTTAAATACTTGGTCCCCACTTGGTGGAACTGTTTGGGAAGGATTAGGAAGTGTGGCCTTGTTGAAAGAGGTGTGTCACTTGGGAGTGGACTTTGAGGTTCACTACCCTTTACCAGTTACTGTTCGTGTGTGTGTGTGTGTGTGTGTGTGTGTGTGTGTGTGTGTGTGTGTGATAGTTTATACTGTAGAGTGAGAAATTATAAAGACCATTTTGTGAAAATATGCAGGCTTTTTCTTTGCTCATAGACCTGAGCAGAAAGAGCGCAAGTTCCAGAACGAGGAACTGAAAATAAGATTTCAGGCCTTCACTTCCCTTCACTTCACTGTGGAGGACATTATCCCTGAATCAGAGGACACTTGCTGGATTACATTCCTCAAGCCTCAGGAAGTAGACCCACCTGTGGGTAGGAAAAGCCCAAAGCAAGAAGACACATTCCTGACCACAAAAAAGATACAAGTCATCTAGGTGGGGCTGTGACTGGAGAAAGTGAGAAATATTTAACCTTATATGACAGGGTAGGGCACAGTGACATGGTAAAACTACATTTTTGAGAAGAATGAGTGTGCAGAGTGATTTTCACATGACTCTGGATCATTTAGGGTAAGTTCCTCTGAAATGTTCCACTATTTTTATGTTCTGTATCCTTGACAACCCCTCACACCCCCTTCCCACTCCCCTGGTTTGTGGTTTACTCCTTTAAAAACCCTCCTCAGACTGGCTGGCTTTGTCAAACTCTACTCCTGCGTGAGTGTGCAGTTTGACCACTGGCTGCTAGCTCTCTTCCCTAATAAACCTCTGCTGATTGCATCCAGGTATGGTGTCTTGGAGTTTGTGGGTGGTCGTGACTTCCCAAGACTTGAGGAAGGGTCTCCAGAGTTTGGGGATCTTCAATACATTCTTTTTGTTACTATATTATCAATATATTGCTATAAGTTCTACTGTTTCCATTTGTCTGAAGAACCCTTACTAATATGCCTACTATAGTCAGATGTGGTGGTATATGCCTTTAATCCCAGCACCTGAGAGGCAGAGGCAAGTGGATCTCTGAGTTCAAGGCCAGCCTGGTCTACAAAGGGAGTTCCAGGACATCTAAGGCTACACAGAGATTCTCTCTCTCTCTCTCTCTCTCTCTCTCTCTCTCCACACACACACACGCACACACACACATACACACACATACACACACACACACATACACAAACATACACATACATACACACACACTCGCACATACACAAACACACACATACATACACACATATACACACACACTCACACATACACAAACATACACATACATACACACACATATACACACTCACACATACACACACATACACACACCTACACACACACCTTCACACATACACACACACATGCACACACACTCACATGCACACACACGTATACACACACATATACATACACTCACACATACATACACACTACATACCCACACATACACATGCACACACACGTATACACACACTTAAATACACACATACACACACACATACACACACACACACACACACACACACACCACTCTGAAGAAGTCCATCATTTCAACCTAAACTGCAATCCTAGCTGTAACTGGTCAGCTAGCTTTCAGGACTCTCAGCTTTAAGCGCATTCTCTCCATTTACAAAAATCATCTTTGTTTCAGAGTTTCATTCAGGGGCCTGGGCAAATTAATTTCACCTTAGCTTATGCTTACCACACAGGACATCAACTCAAACAGGCTTCCTTCATCAAGGGGCCTATTGCTCCAAATATATCACATACTTGGCTGTACAAAAACTTTCCCCATTGTCCTTTCAAAATATCTAAGGTCCTCGTGTGTTTCCCCCTAGGAAAATGTTCTCAGGAAGGGTTTTTGTAGAATCCTTTTTCTAGCTGGATAGTGGTATTATACTTTTTTCTTTCTTTCTTTCTTTCTTTTTTTCTTTTTTTTTTGTTTTTTTTTTTTTGTTTTTTTTTTTTTTTTTTTTTTGTTTTTTTTGTTTTTTTTTTTTTTTTTTTTTTTTTTTCGAGACAGGGTTTCTCTGTATAGCCTTGTCTGTCCTGGAACTCACTCTGTAGACCAGGCTGGCCTCGAACTCAGAAATCCGCCTGCCCCCGCCTCCGAAGTGCTGGGATTAAGATGCTATACATTTTTAATCCCAGCACTTGGGAGGCAGAAGCAGGCAGATCTCTGAGTGTGAAGCTGCCTGGTCTACAGAGTGAGAACAAAACAGCCAAGGCTGCATAGAAAAACTTCATCTGGGAAAAAAAAATCTTTTATCCAAAAATGTAACCCTATGGTGGTGGTTTGAATATGCGTGGCCCATGGGAAGTGGCACTATTAGGAGGTGTGGCCTCATTAGAGGAAGTGCGTCACTGTGTAGGTGGGCTCTGAGGCTTCCTATGCTCAGACTCCGCCCAGTGTGGAATCAGAGCCTCCTCCTGACTGCCTTTGGAAGACAGTCCCCTACTGCTGCCTTTAAAATCAAGACTCTTGGCTCCTCTAGCACCATGTCTGCCTGCACGCTGCCATGTTTCCTGCCATGATGATAATAGATTGAACCTCTGAAAATGTAAGCCAGCCCCAATTAAATGTTTTCCTTTATAAGAGTTGCCTTGGTCATAGTGTCTCTTCACAGCAATAAAATCCTAAGACACCTTCTATGTTCAGTTTCTATAGTGCGGCAGCTACCTGAAATAATCAACTTATAAAGAGAGAAAGAAGGTTTGTTTGGACTTATGATTTTGAAGATTTCAACCCATAGTTTACTAATTACCTGATGAAGTAACACATCATGGCAGGGATGCAAAACTCCCTGCCCTGTGACCAGGAAGCAAAGAGAGAGGGGGAAGGCCCATGGTCTTACAATACCCTTCAAGAAGGAGATAATATAACCCAATGATGACTCCAGCGCTCAGGAGAAAGGAAGGAGGGTCACATCAAACTTCCAGGCCAGACAAAACATTTGGAGAGAGAGACAGACAGAGAGGAAGAGACAAAGAAACACAGAGAGATAGAAAGACAGAGAGAAGGAAAAAACCTGAGGAAAGACATTACTTGTGTGTGTGTGTATGCATGCATGGTATGTATACCTGTTTATATGTTCAATCTATGTAGCTACACATATGTGTACATGAATGTGAAGACCAGAGGTTGATATCAGGTGTCTTTCAGTATTGCTTAGTGTGATATATTATATTTTGTGTGTGTGTGTGTGTGTGTGTGTGTGTGTGTGTGTGTGTATCAAGCCAGGGTGTGTATTCCATTCTCGCTTGAATTCAGATCTCAACAATTTCATTAATCTAGTTAGCCATCTTGTCCTTCGGATCTTTGGATCCCCTGTCTCCACCTCCCTAGTACTGGAATGACGGGAGAGCTGTCTCACCCTTGTTTTTGCATAGGTGCTAAAGATTCGAACTCAGGTCCTCATTCTTTCACAACTAGCACCTTATCCATCTGGACCATCCCTAGCCCCCAAGCCATTACTTTTGTTAGACTCAACAGGAAAAGTAAGCACCAAAACCTGAGCCTTCTATCTGCATTTGAACACAAAGAAGACTGAACTGGTGGAGGTAAGGCCTGCACCACTGAGAGTGCTCGGTATCAGTGGGTGCCCTGCCCAAGGTGCTGGTATTACATAGGCAGCTTACAGAATCTTCAGCAACCTGAAACCTTACACACTTTTGTTTGTGACACTCCCACTATTTAGAATGTCACTTCTTTTTCCTGGGCCCTTTCAACTCTTATCACTGATTAACCTTCATCCACAAGTCTCTTCTTTGTAACATTTATTGAATCAGGAATTTCTCCTTCACTGGAAATCTGCCCCTATGGGAACTCACTCTCTTTTCTGCCCTTATGTTGTAGGAACTAGCTGCCTTCATCTTCTACAGTCTGGTACCTCTCAGCATCTCAGGCATCCACTGATGCCCAGCCTATGGTTGCCTCCCATCTCGGGGACAGGGTTCAAGTCAGGGTTTTTCTGTAGCCCTGGCTATCCTGGAACTTGTTCTGCAGACCAGGCTGGCCCCAAACTCAGAGATGTGCCTCTGTCTCTGTCACCTGAGTGCTAAGAATAAAGAAGTGTACCCACTGTCCAGCTCTAGGCCATACTTTGAGGAGAGAAAGAGAGAGAGAGAGAGAGAGAGAGAGAGAGAGAGAGAAGAAGGAGGAGGAGGTGGAGGAGGAGGAGGAGGAGGAGGAGGAGGAGGAGGAGGAGGAGGAGGAGGAGAAGCAAAAACAAAGGAGAAGAGAGGGGAGGGGAGGGGAGGGGAAGGGAGGGGAGGGGAGGGGAGGGGAGGGGAGGGGAGGGGAGCCAGACAGTGACTTGTTCCCTCTGAGCAAGCAGTGCCCGTGCTGGGTCTAATTTAGGCTCAGCTTTTCATGCTTTAAAAGGACTTTCCCATGACAGACTCAAGACCTGAAGTCCTGTGCAGTCAGCACAGCTACTGAGAGGTGAGTGGTGAGAGAGTCAGCCAAGTGTGCCCACCCCTGACCTCCTCCTCCTGCTTCTACACAGGGCTGGAGATTTTTGCAGCCCTGAGCTTTGGCATTTTGTTCCCAGCTCAGTGGATAAGGCATGCCCATGTAGGGTACAGTCTCTCTGGCCTTTTGCAGTGGGTTGTGGGCTTGGTTTGGGTGTGCACGGCTGTGATTGTGACTATGGTAACAGGGAGTCTATAAGAACACACCTCTAAGTTTTCAAGAGTGTATACATATGTCCTTGAGTGTGTGTGTGCGCGCTCGCGCCTCCAGTAAGATATTTATAAGGGCAGTGTTTGTGCTCTGGGGACATGAGTTATGCTCACCTATGTGTGCGCTTGAATTGGGGAGCATTCTCATGGATGCTTCTGCCTCTGCTAAATGTATGGTCATCCAAAGTATGTCATCAACCCTCTTGGATTTCTTAGAACAGTGGCTTTGTCTTGTCCCCAAATCCTAACTTTGCCACCACGTGAAACTGATTCCAATGGCTTGTTATCTCTTCCTTCTCCTTCCTGTGAGAGGGTGGGGGAATGGCTGAAGGCCACATAGCCCTAACTACTAGGACTTTTCTCCTTCTTGATATCGTTTCATCTTGATACTCTGTTGTATCTATCGGGCTCCTGGGAGCCATAGGAGCCCTCGGCCTTTCGTGTCAATGACATCATTTGGAAACTATTATAAGGTCTAGCTAGCAAAAAGTGAAGCTCACTTTAGAAAGCCGGAGTTGCCCCACTTCTCAGGACAGAATTGGCATTCCCAACATGGTTTACATTCTCTCCTCTTTGTCTCCCTGCTCCCCTCCCCTCCCAGGACCACCCATTTGGTCTAGCAATAGACAGCCACTATAAGTAAGGCCACCCTCCCTTCTCCTGGATGCTCTGGGGAAGCCTAGTCCTCTCTGATTTGCAACAACTCAGAACGGTTACTCTTCCTTCTCCCAGTCTTTTGTGTTTGGTTTGGTTTTATTATTTTGTTTTGTCTTGGGGTGCTGGAGGCTTGATCCCAGACTTTGCGAACACTAGGCTAAAGCTCTAGCCCTGTGCTGCAACCCTGTCTTACTACTGGGTCCACCCTTTTGTCTCCTTCAGGGAACCAGAGAGCAACCAAACCCCAGGAAGCCCAGGCTAAGGTTGATGACTTCCTCTGTGTATCCTGCATTCTGCTTCTCTCTCCCTAATTCTCTACACACTCCCAAGTCCCTGTCCATAGAGTAAGAAGAAAGAGCCTCTTGACTCAGACCTGGGAAAACTGACTTTTCTTCCCAGCTCTGTCACCCCATTCTTCTCTGACCTCACACAAGTCCCCTCGGTAAATCTGAACAGCACTGTTTATACAAGGAACACACACACACACACACACACACACACACACACACACACACACACCTCTCCTTCTGCCAATAGCTTGCAGCACAGCCATGAAGCAATGTTTCATAGAGACAGTGGGGAAAGGCTTGGGTGGAAGAGAGGCAGGATATGTGACCCTTGTTAGTGTCATCTCTTTTTTGCTTGATGGGAAGACAGAGGTTAAATGGACCATCATTCTAGAAGTGAAAAAGCCTATTTGTTCATGGAAAGCTGTGTCAAGGTATGGCGGATCTCTTCAAACATGTCTGCTTGATGACTCCTATGTGTATTTTCTTTCCCTTCTCCATCACAGGACAAAGCCACCCTTGCCTATCAAGACCAGCAGAGCTCCTTTGGCAGAACAAAGTAGAGCCCCAACTCCCCCCATGTGGCTGTGGAGTCTCCTACCCAGGGGCAGGGGGCTAGGTCCTGGTTACTTTTTTATCAGGATGCATAACACCATACAAGACAGGTGGGCATGTGGGAACAGTGTGTGAGCGTTGACAGGAAGCTGGAAATCCAGGTGGATGCACCCCACCAGGAAGGTCTTCTTATAATAAGTTAGGCTAGGTGACCCAAGGAAGTCCTTTTTCACGAGTCCCTGGGTTCCATCCCCAGCATGCAAGATTCAGTCAAATTAGAAATAAAACACAAGTCACTGGCAGAATCCTCTGTCAACTCATTTTTTTTTTCATGGAAAGCCCTTGTCTCAGCCTGTCCCTTAGGCATGAATCTTGTGCTTCCTGAGATTGGGACCCTTTTCTCTGTCTCTCCTTCATGCAGATGTGTGTAGGGTCAGCTTTGCCACATGTTAAAGGAAACAAAATGTCTTCCATTAGGGCTTTTTTGAAACTTTGGTTGATCTCCCTGACTCCAGGGAGATGGTGGTCCATTGTTGTCCCGTACAGGACAGAAGAGAAGTGTTGCTGGCACAGTCTGGCTGGGAATGAGGACAAGTTATGCTGGCAAAAGAGCCCATGCCTCCTCTGCCTGTGTACCTGTTAGGAATTAGCTTCTCCATGTGATTGTGAACGTGCCTGGCTTTCTTCCCCGGGCCTCAGTATATAACTCTATAAGGTGTTGATATTGGATTTGATCTTTAATACCTGTTTTAGAGGTGAGCGTGATACCCTGTAATCTCAGCTACTGATGAGATCTCGTCAGGAAGATTATAAACTCTAGCTCTGCCCAGACTACAAAGTGATTTCAAGGTCAATCACTTAGTGAGACCTGTGTAAAATAAAAGAACAAAACAATAACTGGGCAGTAGAACAATAAACCTAGAGGTAAAAGGCTTGCCTAGCATGTATAAATCCCCAGCACTGTTAGAAAGGAGGAAAAGGAAAAGCCATTTAAAGTTCCCCTTCCTCCTTTTAAATACTGAAACTGAAGTATCCCAGACCGGCATCAAACATGGTATCTGGTCAAGATTATTCTAAGCTTCTGACCTGCTACCTTTAGCTCTTGGTTGCTGGGATCACAGGCATGCACTGTCATGTCTAGTTTACGTAACGCTCAGTGAAACCCAGAGCCTTGTGAGTAGCATCCTAGCTGTTATCATAAGTCACCTCGGTCCTAAGCCCTTGGACTACCCGTTACAGAAGGACAGACAGTAAACACAAAAGCCACTGTCCAGAGACACTTGTTCTCTCATCAAAACACTGTGAGTAGCCACTTCGGGATGGAGAGGACAGAGACGGCTACAGAGGAGGAGGAAATGTCCTCTCGGCCTTCCTCCATTCTGGGAACTTTACTTTTGTTTTTGAGACAGAGTGTCACCATGTAGCTGAGGCTAGCCTACCACTCAGGCTCTTCTTGCTTTTGCCTCCCAAGTGCAAGAATTACAAACCATCACACCCATCTACTTTCCGAGAACCTTAAAGCCAAGATGGTGGGTTGTGACTGGTAGGGTTTAGCCACTTCTACATGGCTGGAAACATATCTTGAAGTTAAAGAGTATGCTTAGTGGAGTGAGGATTTGGGTTCAAGTCCAAGCACCAGAAATAGAAAATATCATGTATGTATTATATACATGCACATCTAACATACATGGTCTTAGACAAGGCACCAGGTCACAAACACATAAGCCCTCCTAGGTTTCTTGACTCTTCTCAACCACAGATTACTATTCTTCCAGACACATCCTCGGAGCTTCTAACACATAACTTGGGGGTCCACTGTCAGCATCTTAGGGGCCCAAACTCACTGATTGTTTCCAAGGGCATAAAACAAAGGTCATGGGGGATTGGGCCTGAGCAACGCTCTCTCTGGGCAATGTATGTGTCTATCCAGAGTTGGACGACCTCTACAGAACAGGCAATGCTAATTCCCGGAGGCCCAGCCATTAGGATGGCTTCCCAGAGCATCAGGCCATTGGCTTGCAACCCCCAGCTGGCCACCAAAAGTGATAGTGAGGTTAGAAACAGACATATTGTCTGGGGAGGAAAATGTAGCAATGACTTCTAAACTTACAACTATATGCCTTATTTATAACAATTCTGTTCATAGAAACAAATGGGTTTCCACAAGTATGCAAGGACTAGGGCATTAATTATACACTGCAATATCATCGATTGATAAAGACAGGAAGCAAGTCAGGTGTCCACGAGTAGATAACTATTTTTATGTCCATTCATACTAAAAATGGGCATCGTTTGTGTGTTCATCTAGAAGGGTCATAAGTTAGTTCTGTATAGTTATGTTAAGACTTAAAGGTACAAGCTGAAATACATTTGTGTGGAAAACAATGGAAAAAAGAGTATGTTTTTATATCCTGAGTTATCTCTATATTAATGTTATTGGGAAGATTAATAAGATCTGATAGTAGTTACTTAATGAGAAATTGAACAGCAGGGTGGAAGCTATTTTCTGTTATTTACATTTTTTATATTGTGACGGTTGAATGATGTGAATACACTGTCTGTTAAAAACTTACAATAAAATTACCAAAAAAAAAAAGAGAGAGAGAGAGATTGAGAGAGAGAGAGAGAGAATAATCTCAAAGACCAAAACAGCGAAATTATGGGAGCAGCCCAAGAGGGGAAGAAAATGGCAGCAAGGAAGGAGGCAGAGTACTTGGGCATGATTCTGCTGCCTTCCAGGCCTTTGGGAACAGGGGTCTGGCAAATTTATTCTCACAAGATTTGGTTACAGGACTAATCGTTTGCCACGCATGGGTGTGTCCTTACAACTGGGGACTCTTGGTCTTTTCCAAAACGATAAACATTTTTGTACATTTTCTTCAAATAACGAGGTCCGTCATTGACCCAAGTGACAGCCCTTGAGTATGTCTGGGGGTGGGGTATCTTTTTCCAACCTACTCTGATGTCTTTAGCAGGGAAAGTGCCAAATGGCATGTATTTGTTTTAGAGATTGCTTGCCGAGAATCTTATGACACCCCTTTGTGATAACTGGCAGCGTTCTGGGGTTGTTGCAAAACATGATTTGGGTGCAATCAGCCTGATGAGCAGCAAGAAGCCACAGCCAAATGCAGCCTGCACCACCCTGGCATGCCTGGGACAGGGACAGGAGCAGCAGAAGGGAGCTCTGAAGGCTGCAGCCATGGGACAGGGAAAGCATTTGCCTGAGAGCCCCTGACAGCCCTGCTCATGGGTGAGTGAGCTGCAGAGTCCCTGGGAGCCCAGCTGGCCCTTTTTCCTCAGGGATAATTTTAGGTTCTCTCTTCCCCTTCCAACCTTTCTAACTCCCAGCCCCTGGTTCAGCCTCCCACAGGGATTGCCTAGACCAGTACTATATAGTACACTTTTGAAATACAGAGCTGTTCAAAAGAACATGCGGGGACACAGGGGACCTGGAGGCATTTTCCACTATACTTTTTTCTCTTTTGCCCCATTGTTTCAGGGGTGAAAATGAGGTCTCAAGGATCAGCCTTGACAGGCGTCTCCAACCGTGGGATGACATGTGCAGGCCATCACTCCAGGCTTCTTTATTCACGTCCCAGGAATCATCCAACACAGGTCCTTCTGCTTGCAAGGCAAGCACGTCGCTGACTTAGTCATCTCCCTAACCCCCAGAGGTTTATTTCTGAGCCTTTCATCCCCACACCCAATTTGGAAAAAACTGTTTGCTGGGAGACTGGATGGCAGGGTTAAGCCCTATAAGTCTGGGTGAGGGGAGAGAGCTCAGAGGGGCTGGTCTTACTGTATAAGAAACTTCAGAGGCATTAAAATACCAGGCTTATCTTTCTACACACTTCAGAAATGCAGTATGGAGGCCCAGATGTCTCAGTAGGTAAGAGGGTTTGTTCTGCAAGCATGGGGAACTGAGTTCAAATCCCCAGCACCCAAGTGAAGGGTTGGGTGTGGTCACACATGCCCGTGATGCCAGCCTTGGGAAGCAGAGGCAGGTGAATCTCAAAAGCCCAGAATCCATCATCCTAACCAAAGCAAAAGCTCTCTGGCCATGTGAGACACCCTGTCATAATAATAATAATAATAATAATAATAATAATATTATTATTATTATTATTATTATTATTATTATTATTAAACTGGAATATAATAGGGGGAGACACCTGATGCACCCTCACATCCACGTGCGCACACATGAACACATGGATCCCTCAACTCTAGCTTCTTATGATTACATCTCCAAGAAGTTGATGAGAACTCTACCATGGGGAAGGTGACACGTGTTACTTTTGGAAAATTGAGGATGGCAGTAGACATGTGGTCCTCAACCTTCCTAATGCTGCAACCCTTTAATACAGCTCCTCATGCTGTGGTGACCCCAGCCATACCATTATTTTGGTTGCTACTCCATAAGTGTAATTTTGCTATTATTTGGAATCGTGATATAAATATCTGAAATGCAGGATATCTGTTATGTGGCCATTGTGGGGATTGCAAGCCACAGGTTGAGAACCACTGTGCTAGACAGATTTTAGCCTCAAGTCCATTTTTCTTTCCTTCCTTTTTTTCTTCCTTCCTTTCTGTCTGTCTGTCTGTCTTTATCTCAGTGCTGGACCTCAGGCATGCTAAGAATACACTCTACCACTGAGACACACACACACGACTCCGTCTTCCCATTTTAATGTGTCTTTATCACTTCAGAATTTGAAGGGATTTGTCTAGAAATTTTCTAGAAGTGTATGTGAACGGGGCAGTGCAGAGGGAAGACGGAAACCAGAAGCCCTTAGCATCCCAAGCTCCAAGAAGCCATGTCAAACTAGAGTGACTCCTGAAACAAGCGGGTGTCTCCAGTGACTGAAAAGAAGAAAAAGAACAGGACAGAAAAGACAGGAACAGAGGGTGAGCAAAACTGAGGAAAGGGAAGGGGACTGGGACAGATCTCATCAGCTGGGAGAGAAAAGGACGCTAGTCCCCTGTGATGGCTTCACATAAAGGGCCTTAGAGTTGGGAGTGGTGGCACACAGACCTGTAATCCAAGCCCTGGGGAGGTTGAAGCAGAAGGATCTGGAGGTCCAGACCGTTCTGGGCAACACATAGAAAGACTGTCTCAAACAGTAAGATACCTTAGGGCGAGCATTCAAGCAGAAGAGGAACTGGTTTGGATTGTTTGTTTTTGGTTTTTGTTGTTTCAGGAGGGTCACCTTCCTTGTTGGGTAAAGGATACGGTGGGAGGTTTTCTCTTCCTTTGCAGGGTTGCCTCAGGTTCTACCAGGAAGGAGCTGCTGACCTCCAGGAAACCGGTGCTAAGGGAGTCCCTCTCCACCCTCCAATTCCCACCAGAGGCCTCTCCTGTGACTATTGGACGCTGCTCCTTTAAAAGCAGCCACTCCTCCCGGCATCTAGGGGGTGGGGGGTGGGGGGTGAGATGGAGGGAAGCTGACAAACTTACCCCAGCAATTAGGGAAGATGGCCCAGGCTGGAAGAGTCGCTCCCAGGCTCTACTGTCCCCTGCCCTAAGCCAGCGGGTCTGGGGGGGAAACCTTCCCACCCCAGGCGCGACACGAGATGGCTTCGTGGCCTCACAAAAACGGCTCTCTGGCTTTGTGGTCGGACGCCCCCACCTTGGACCCCAGTGCAGCCAACACCAGTGGGTTGCCAGGGGTACCATGGGCAGCGGCATTGGCTGGGGCATTGCTGGCGCTGGCCACGGTGGGAGGCAACCTGCTGGTAATCATAGCCATAGCCCGCACGCCGAGACTACAGACCATAACCAACGTGTTCGTGACTTCGCTGGCCACAGCTGACTTGGTAGTGGGACTCCTCGTAATGCCACCAGGGGCCACATTGGCGTTGACTGGCCACTGGCCCTTGGGCGCAACTGGTTGCGAGCTGTGGACGTCAGTGGACGTGCTCTGTGTAACTGCCAGCATCGAGACCCTGTGCGCCCTGGCTGTGGACCGCTACCTAGCTGTCACTAACCCTCTGCGTTACGGCACGCTGGTTACCAAGCGCCGCGCCCGGGCGGCAGTAGTCCTGGTGTGGATCGTGTCCGCCGCCGTGTCCTTTGCGCCCATCATGAGCCAGTGGTGGCGTGTAGGGGCAGACGCCGAGGCGCAGGAGTGCCACTCCAATCCGCGCTGCTGTTCCTTTGCCTCCAATATGCCCTACGCGCTGCTCTCCTCCTCCGTCTCCTTCTACCTTCCCCTCCTTGTGATGCTGTTCGTCTACGCTCGAGTGTTCGTGGTGGCTAAGCGCCAACGGCGTTTGCTGCGCCGGGAGCTGGGACGCTTCCCGCCCGGGGAGTCTCCGCCATCTCCGTCGCGCTCTCCGTCCCCTGCCACAGGCGGGACACCGGCGGCATCGGACGGAGTGCCCTCCTCTGGCAGGCGGCCTGCGCGCCTCCTGCCGCTCCGGGAACACCGCGCCCTGCGCACCTTGGGTCTCATTATGGGCATCTTCTCTCTGTGCTGGCTGCCCTTCTTTCTGGCCAACGTGCTGCGCGCACTCGCGGGGCCCTCTCTAGTTCCCAGCGGAGTTTTCATCGCCCTGAACTGGCTGGGCTATGCCAACTCCGCCTTCAACCCGCTCATCTACTGCCGCAGCCCGGACTTTCGCGATGCCTTCCGTCGTCTTCTGTGCAGCTACGGTGGCTGTGGACCAGAGGAGCCACGGGCAGTCACCTTCCCAGCCAGCCCTGTTGAGTCCAGGCAGAGCCCAGCACTCAACAGGTAGGGGACACAGGCAGGGGACCGGAGTCTTTGGGTGGGAACGCCTCTGTCTCTATTTTTGAGTTTGGAGGTTGGGGGAAGGGGAAGTTGTAAACAGGACGTTTGTCTTGAGAGAACAGAAAAGGTCAAAGAACTAAAAACGGGAACCAGGGCCCTTCCTTTTCTTGGATCTAATCCTTGGGTCTGAGGCAAAAGGGAGGAAGGGGATAATTGCTCACCTTAGGACCAGGTGAGCCCCACAGGTAATTGATGCTCTGTCAGCAGGTTTCTGACCTTTCTAGTAGCCTCGAATTTGTTTTTGTTGTTGTTGTTGTTGTTGTTTGTTTGTTTGTTTGTTTGTTCCATTCTTCGGACGCCCAGGCATCTCTCCACCTGTCTGGGATGTCCATAGACAGCAATAGCCTTACCTCTGTCTCAGTTCTGCTTTCTCTCAAAGGTTTGATGGCTATGAAGGTGAGCGTCCATTTCCCATATGAAGGACCATGGAGATCCAGCAAGGAAGCTGTGAGTTGGATTTGCGCTGCTTTCCTCCCTCAGGGACTGGATTAGAGCTGTAGGGTGGGATTTGGGTGGGGGCGGGGTGCGGAATGATCCCTGAATCTTTGAAAAGGAAATATACTTTTCAGGGTTCCTGAATCACTTCCCTTTCCTTCCGGTGCCTGATCCCCACCTCCTTCACTGGTTACGCCAAGAAATATTGTTTCCGTTTTGCAGGACTTCTGGGTGTTTGTTTCTTTGTTTCTTTGTTTTTGCCAGAAAGACAAGCAACGTCCATGGATGCAACCTTTTTACAAAGCCCTTGATTTCTACTCAGAGTGAGTCCCGGGGAAGCTCAGTACTCCAGAACCCGATGACTAGACCACGAGATGTAAAGGGGAAAGCTTACCAAGTGGGTTTCGACATCCTCTCTCTCTGAAAGAAGTTGTCTAAGACCCACCTTGAACTTCACTACTACCTCAGCAGCTAGGATGTCAGGCCACCTATGCTTGACTACCCTGGGAGGAGCCCTTATGGCCTTGGAGGCGTGCCCATCACCCTGCCTATGTTTGTGCTGGATGCTTAGGGCAAAGAAAGCATCCCTACCTCCCTCCTTTCCTACTGCTTTCCTAATCCCCGATGAACTATGAACGACTTGTGTCTCCACAAATCGCTCTGTCTCCAGGCTCTCGGTCTCCAGCCTCTGTGTCTCTGGTTAGTTTGAGAGCAGGAAGCCAGGAAGAAAAAAAAAAACAAAAAAACCAACAACCAAGTTTGAGGTTCTGTCCCTGGCTCCTCACTATGGCTCTCTAAGCGCCATCTTGGACCCTCTCTCAAAACAGGCACAAAACAGCTATGATCTACCTCACAGTTAGGACTTCAAGGTTTGGGGGGAAATTCCAGGGTTCATAGGAAGAAGTCAAACTATTGGAATGGTTCTCTTTTGCATTTAAAATCAAATTAATAAATATTATTGAATGTGGTTTGTCCTCCGCTCTCTTTTTCTCTGGGTTTGTTTTCTTTGTGTGATCCACTTGCTGGCTTCTTTGCTCGGAGCTGCGTTTTGACAGGGGCAGTAAATTAGGAGTAATCCTTGCCTCTTTCTTCCTAATCCTCATCAGACAAAGCCAAAAAGTCTGTCTGTGTAAATGAGACAGTCAAGTCTTTGTTTCTCCTTCCTCCCTACCCTTTCTGAAACTTCTGGGGTCTAGTTGCAAGAAGGACCATAGTCCTGCATTACTCATCTGTCTCGCTGGAGGATGGGGCTTGCTCTGTCCAGGACCTGCAATCTCTCATACCACAAACTAGCGTGGCTTAATAAGGTCTCATTGACATCAGCAAACACTTTGCTTCTCTGCTTTGTATGCCTGTGTATCTAAAGGTTCAGGGCATGGTTTGGGAAGAGGCAAGATGTCTTGTGTTATATTAATAGATGTGTGTATACAATACACACATACGCACGTACCCTCTACCTTCCCATTTCCTTCCTGGGTTGCAGAAATCTCCATTTTTCCTCTAGAAGCAAAGCTGGAGTCACAACTGTCTGTTGATACTATTTTTTTTTTTCACTTCAGTTTTTACAATTCTTAGCTGACATGGGGGAAAAGGGTTCTAAGGAAGTGACTAGAGTATTGCGATGACTCTTTTCTAACTCCAAGAGCAAAGACCATGATCAGACTGATTTCCAGCACAGCCAGTTAAAGACCAATGGTTTAGCATGGCTGTAGCATAGTATGCAATGCACTGGCTGGGGTTGGGGTTGGGGGCGGGGGTCCTAGAGATACAAACCTCACCCACAGGATAAGCTACACGAATTTCCACATATGGCTGTTCCCTGTGAACTGGACCTAACCTATGCAACTCCCTTTGCCCCTGAAGCCCAGGTTTTATGTCTCAGGATGTTTGCATACCAAAGATGACTTTCTCCTTTCCAACCCAATGCAGTGTGCAATCTCTGGTGTCCAAATGTAGACGGTTTCTTGGCAGAGATTCTGCTTTCGAACTATGGGCCTTAGTACAGAAGGAAGTTTTGGTTGAGCCTTAGGATAAGAGGGTGTCCTCCCCTCATCTCTGGATATTTTCCTAACATCTCTGAGGAAAGTTGCCCAGAGAGGAGAGGATGACTTTGGAGGAGGGGCTTTTGCTTTATAGAATTGTCCTTGAAGAGTGTCCAGGAGCTCATACTGTTTGGGCCTTGCTGTACACATACCCATGTGCCTACTGTCAGCCTCCTTTGAAGTGTTTAGACTTGAACTGGACCGTGGATTCCATCTGCAGATTGTCACCAGTGAATCTGACCGCTGAAGAGACAGCCCTTCTAGTCCTTTCTCCAGCCAGGTTTCAAACTGAAGGAGATTTACATCCTTGAATTCGAGGCAAACTGCTTTTGCCAGCATGAAGCCTGAGCACTGGAATCGGTGAAGACAAACAGCCCTGCTAGGACGCTAAAGATGTGAAGACTCACAGACCAGGGAGAACTGGGGAGTTCTAGAAGCCTTGTCTTTCAAGAGTCTGGAAGTACGAGAGAATATGGGGAAGAAATGACTGGGAAAAGGGGGTTGGGGTGGACAGGTGACCTCGTAAGTGAGACTACAGAGGGACAAGCTGAACTAGAGAAAGGAGGGTGCTGGCGATAAGCTTTTCATGAACTTCCTCTGATTGACTCTTCAGGCCCGTGATGGGTAAGCATAGGCTAGGGTCCTCATAGGCTATGGTCCTCATAGGCAATACTGCTGCCATTCTTCAGACCTGTTAAATAGAGACAACTCCCCTGGGGTGGTTTGAATATGCTTGGTCCAGGGAGTGGCAATGTTAGGAGGTGTGGCCTTGTTAGAGTGGGCGTGGCCTTGTTGGAGGAAGTGTGTCACTTTGTGGGTGGGCTTTGAGAGCTTACTCCTAGCTGCCTGAGGATGCTAGTCATTTGGTTCCCTTCAAAACAAGATGTAGAAGTCTCAGTTCCTTTTCCAGCCCCATGTCTGCCTGGATACTGCTATGCTGCCCTTGATGATAATGGACTGAAACTCTGACCTCCAAGCTAGCCCCAATTAAATGTCGTCCTTTATAATGTAAGAATCCATGATTCACTGAAGAATGATACCCCAGACTCAAATGTTATATAAACACAGATTATTTTATTCTGTAGAAGTCCAGCATGGGTCTCCCAATTACCAAGATAGAGAGACAACCAAGTGAGCTTGCAGGCCTGATTTAAAGCACATTGGGGAATCCCGGCTAGGTGACCTTTATGTTAATCTGTTGGATCCACCTCTGTGGACATTCCATTACCAGGCTGTGGGGGCTGGAAACTTGCTGGAGGGGTCTGGAAACTGTTACTGAGGAAGTAGCTGAGAAAGTCTGGAAACTTCTGCTGATCCATTGTCCTTGCCTCAGGCCAGGTGGCAAGGCAGCTTCTGAGGCCTGGACTTGCCTGGACTTGCCCAGTTCTTGGAAACAGAGGTTTAGGCCTAGTCTCCTAACTGACAATTTGAAGTCTGTCATGGAATCAGCCTAGCCTTCCCAATAAGAGTTGCTTTGGTCATGGTGTCTCTTCACAGCGGTGGTGGAAACACTAAACATCCCCCAGCCACCAACCATCCACCCTGCCTAAGAAAGTAAACACATTTGAGGGGAAGTAGGGATGTCTAGAATCCCCTTATTTGAGGGCCTAGCTCTGTAGCCCACCAGGCTCTTATGGAACTTCTAGTTGTAGCCACCTTAGTCCAGGGCCTACAGGTGTGCACCACTATCATGCCCTGTGTTAGGATGATATCCCAAGCCTTTTATTAAACCTTAGTCTTGTTGCAAGGACATTAGAAGTGTTAGGCGCCTCCTGGTGGTGATATGAGATACAACAGGAGCGGAATGTTGAGCTGTGTAGTTAATGGTTTTTCGGAACTGAAAGACTCCATCCATATAAATTACAATCCAAGTAGATGTAGTGGCCTGTAATCTCAGCACCCCAAAGGGTTCAAGTTCCATCCCAGCATTTGTTGCAGCAAGAAATCATCTGAGAAAAGGATAAATGATTTAGTTTAATCCTTTGATAAAAATATAAAAAGAACCTGAGTTGTATTCTAGCACTAGGGATGTAGCTCTGTTGCTAGATGCTTTTCTAGTTTGCAGGAAACCCCAGGTTCAATTCCCTGCACCACAAAAACTGTAAATGGTGATGCATATCTGTAATCCCAGCGCTGAGGAGATGGAGGCAGGAAAATCAGGAGTTCAAAGTCATCTTCTGACACATAATGAGTTGGAGACCAGCCTAGAATGCATAAAACCCTGCCTCAAAACTAATTTTTATATAATATATATGTATGTTATATATACATATACATATTATATATTATAATTTATTATATATCATATAGTTTATAGTACATGTATATAGTATATAATATATACTATTATATAATAAATATAATATATAGTGTGGTATAATATATAGTATATTATTATACAATATATAATGTATATATACTATTATATAATATAATCTATTTAATTATATATATTAATATATTATATACTTATATAATTTATATAATTATATATATTAAATATATTATATATATTTAATTATAGTATACAGTATATATTATATGTTGCATATTATATATTATAAGTATTATATATATTCTAGAGAAATGAGTTGGGTAGCCAGTTTTCTTCAGTCAAACAGAAGTTTCAGAGCCAGAAAAAAGGTAGTAAAGATACACTTCACATGCTATGCTATCAAATGGCAGAAAATTTAAAAACAAAAATGCAGCCCTACAAAAATAGCGGCTGTGACTGATCCTACATAAAGTTTGTTCCCCTCCCCCATGAAATCAGCCATTTTTCTTGTTATGTGTCTGGAGGCTAGAACGTTTTCACTCTTTGAAAACACCACCCATGTATATACAATGTACTTTGTCCCTTCTCACCTCTCAGTGCCCTTTCTCATCCACCAATTCTCTCCTTTACTTTTAGTTCTTTTGTTGTTTCTTTGTTGTATGCGGAGGATTTGTGACTCACTGCGTTTAAATGAGTTCTTTGAATGAGCATGGGTGGGAGGTTCTTTACGTGGGCAAATCAGCAGCAGCTATATCACTGCAGAAAATCACCGTGCCTTCCCAGAAACAATAACTGCCAGTCTTCTTCAGAGAGGGTGGGCCCTCGTGAGCCCCTCCTCTGAGGGGGTGGGCCCTCGTGAGCCCCTCCTCTGAGAGGGTGGGCCCTCGTGAGCCCCTCCTCTGAGAGGGTGGGCCCTCGTGAGCCCCTCCTCTGAGAGGGTGGGCCCTCGTGAGCCCCTCCTCTGAGGGGGTGGGCCCTCGTGAGCCCCTCCTCCTGCCATGATGGGATCCTTTTCATTTTTGGTCGATTTTGATATTATAATTTAATCACAACACTTTGCCTTCCCTTTTCTCCCTCCAGGTAATACCTGTTCGTTATTATGTGTATAATGTTGCTTCTGCATATACTTTCAGGGTCAACCATTTGGCACTGGAGAACCAATTGGCTTGCTCTTCCCTGGAGAAAGCTACCTCTCCGATTCCTAGCTTTCCTCAGTTGCTTGTAGTTCTTTGTGTCGGGTTGAAGCCTCATATGCTTTTCCCTATCCAGTTTTACATGTTTGTTGGTGTCATCCTGTTCAGCTCAGATTTGGGCAGTCACGTTAGTGGGACAGATGTTAAGTCTGATGTTACTAACAGACACAATCTTTCGGCAAACTCCCTGATCCTCTGGCTCGTATAATCTTACCACTCCATTTCCCACAGTGTTCCCTGAGCCTTAGGTGTGGGAGTGTTATGTAGATGTGTCAGTTGGGACTGGACTCACAACTCCGTCTATTGATTGGTGTGATTTTCTGTAGTGGTCTCCTGCTGTGACACAAAGAAATGTCCTTCATGAGAAATGAAGACTACACTTATCTCTGGGTATAAGGACAAATGTTAACAGATCGTTGTTAGGGATTATCCAGGTTTAGTAAATTAGCAGGTGTAGATTCTGTAATAATCAAGGCTTCACCAGAACTGAGTAATAGAACTGAATAGCTAGCTTTCCAGTACCAGATATGGCAACCCTCTTGTTGAGTCCAACTGGTCTTCAGTCCAATTAGAGAGCTGTTGGTTATTGTGGTGGTTTGGATATGTTTGGTCTAGGATGTGGCACTATTAGGAGGTGTGGCCTTGTTGGAGTAGGTGTGGCCTTATTGGAGGAAGTGTGTTACTGTGGACATGGGCGTTAAGAACCTCATCCTAGCTGCCTGGAAATCAGTATTCTGCTAGCAGCCTTCAGATGAAAATGTAGACCTCTCGGCTCTGTCTGCACCATGTCTGCCTGGATGCTGCCGTGTTTTCACCTTGATGATAATGGACTGAACCTCTGAACCTGTAAGGCAGCCCCAGTTAAATGTTGTCCTTATAAGAGTTGCCTTGGTCATGTTGTGTGTTCACAGGAGTTAAACCCTAATGAAGACAGTTATCACCAAGGTATGTGGACCACTCCTACACCTGTAGTGTTATCATGCCATGTTCCTCATTGATATGGTTTATAGGTACAACAGCTGGATAGGACTGCTCTGTGCCTCTCTCCTTTGGAAGCTTGCATGACACCATTTGATACCATGAAAGCTAGTTTTCAGGGAAGGGGCATTCAGGTGAGTTCCAGCTCAGGGATCTCTTGGCCCTGTTTCCAAAGCACATGGTGTAGGGGAGATATTTAGAAAATGGCACCCGATCCAGCTTGTTCCCAGGAAGTCTCCATGTTCCCACTGCTCCTCGGCTCTGACTGGGGCTCCAGCTAGCTAGATGCGCAGGCCTTAGCACCCACAAGACACCAGCGTGGGAGATGACCCTGCCAATCCACCACCACGTTGCATCCAAAAAGCTTGGCTAAACCCCGGACAAAATCCACCATCCTCACAGTACCCAGTAGACTGAAGACTCTTAAAGCTTAAAGCTTATCCAATGGATTTATATATTTGAAAATGTTCAAATAACAAGATGCCCACACAATTAGAATTGTTACCCAATATCTAATTTTTTGATAAGTAGCTACCCAGGACTGCTCTGGAACCATGCATCCTCCCGCATCTTTGCAAGCCTCCTTTCTCTCCTCCTCTTCCTCTCCCAACTCCTGACTCCGCCTACCTCTTATACTGCCCAATCACCAAGCTCCACTGCATATACACTGTAGCAGTAGCAGGAAATTATCCTGCTACACATGGTGTCTTCATCACTAGGGACTTACCTTCCGCCTCTGGGGTTATGGTGGTTTGAATGAGAATGGTCCCCATAGGCTCATATATTTGAATGTTTGTTTCTCAGTTAATGAGGTGTTTAGGGAGGATCAGTAGGTGTGGTCTTGTTAGAGAAGATGGGTTACTGGGCTTTCCGGTTTCAAAAGCCTACACTAGGCCCAGCCTCACTCTCGTTCTGCCTCTTGACTGCAGATCAGGATGTAAGTAAGCTCTCAGCTATCACTCCAGTGTCATGTCTACCTGCCCGTTGCCAAACTTCTGTATGACAAACATACGTGCCTACTCACCCCAGATAAGGAACCTATCACAAACTGAAGTACAGATACCACCAAAGTTCAACTTGGTTAAGCCACGAGTTTTATTGGGGTTACTTACAGGAATATAAGTGAGAGCATTACAGGAACGGAAATGACTCAAAGACCATTACATCACCAAGGCCCATGTCAGTATGGATGACAGCTCACAAAACCTGAAAACCCAGAGTACACTCCACATCCTGCAGGCAGCTCAATGGGTTCAAGAGTGTCCTAGTAACTGACTTGGTCCATATCTTTTCCACTAGATTCTGTTTCTTCCAGACAGTCTCAGGATCTTTTTTGCAGCTTGGCTTGTCTGAGAGTGACTCTCAGCATCTTGCCTTGTCTAGGTTAATAGTTAATAGTATGATTCTTTGTGGCTTTCTCAGATATCTGTATTGCAATTTTACCAACCTCTCTTCTTCTCCTTTATTTCATGATGAACTCTTTTTTTTTTTTTTCTTTAATGTGCATTGGTGTTTTGCCTGCATATATGTCTACATAAGAGTGTCAGATCTTGGAGCTAATAGACATTTGTGAACTGCCATCTGGGTGCTGGGAATTGAACATAGGTTCTCTGGAAAAACAGTTAGTACTCCCAACTGCCGAGCCATCTCTCCAGCCTCTAATGGTAAACTCTTACTAGACTTCATCTTGTGCAGGTCACTGCAGCCTCTGTGAGTTCACGAGTGCAATGGCTGCATCATATTTAGAGGACAGTGTTTCACAGAACTCCTTCGCATCTTCTGCCTCTTTCTGTTCCTTCTTCTGCAATATTCCAGGAACTTGGAAGGGGTGATGGAGCTGTGCTGCTTGGGGCTAAGTACTCAGCAAGCACTGTAACCAGTTATGTGCATCTGCTTTAACTGTTGCCTACCCATTGCAAAAAGAAGCTTCTCTAACCAGTGGTGAGAATAGTACTAACCTATGGGTATAAATATTTAGAAGTCAGTTTGATATCCTATTCATTTAGTAAAATAATAATAGTACATTCTTCCTCAGGTCATGGGCTTTTGACCAGGTTTACAGTACCAGACTTGGATTCTACCCTAATGAATAGAGCCTCAAATCCAACTCTAAAGTGGTTGGTTACTTCCATAATAGACATGCCACTATCACATCAGCAGAAACATCTTACCTGAAAGATTGGCATTATAGCTCAGAGGGTTTTCAACTAAGTAAAACTGTTAATGGCTTCTCTCCCCCATCAGCCTGCATAGCACCTTCTGGTACTATGAAAGGTAGACAGTAAGAAGGAAACTTGCAGGTTAATGCCAGATCAACTTCTCTACATCCTGCAATGAAAGTATGTAGTGTCTTCAGCAATAGGCTATAAGATCTGGTGAGCAAGCAAAGCAATGGCAATAGCCTGTGTTGTTTGGAGGAACCTTTGGGACCTCCTTGATCAACACAAAGTTCCCTTTGAGCTTCCCTACGCATCCTGCCAATACTTTGAGTAACACTGAGCAAGTTACTCAGCCTCTTCCGCCATTTGCTTACATAGGATTCAAATGGAGACGTTAGTGCTGTATTCAGCCCATACAGATCAGTTTGGAAGAGCAAACGAGATCCTAGATATGAAACCAGAAGGGGATGCTCCAGCATAATGTAGAGGAATGACACTGGATCTGGGTCAAGTTCCTGGCCTACCAGTTTAGGTCCCTATAACCCTGCTTACATTGTGGGCCTTGTCTTTGGTCCCTATTGGATGCCATGCCTACTCTTTCTTCTGAGAAGTGGACATCTCAGACAAATTCCTTTAACTTTATAGATCTGCTGCTACCCTTTGGCTCTTTTCACTCTCTGATCTGGCCTTGGCCAGGCATTTGGTCTTGGTTGGATTGCCCACCATTGCATGAAACATTGCCAATACGGTAAATGATAGGGATAGGGAGAAGGTACGGAGAGCAAAAAGCACTTCTGAATATCAGGACCTGGTGGTCCTTTACAGTGGATGTTAATGAGACTGCACACAAAGGGATCAGAAAGAGGAAAAAAGGAGAATAAATTTGCTAGGATAGCTGCAGCAACGCGTTAAAAACTAAGTGTCATGACACAATAAAAATGTGTTCTTCCACAGTTCTGGAAACTTGAAGTCCAAAATCAAGGTGCTGGAAAGGTCATGAGTTCTCTGGAGGCTCTGGAAAGGGTCTTTCCTTGCCTCCGAGCTTCTGGTGTTTGAGAGCAGTCATTGGTATTGTCGGACTTGTAAGCAGGTCTTTCCAACATTAACTTCTGTCTTTACACATCCTTTCTCTCTTTGTCCTTCTCTGCCTAAATAACTCTTTAAAGGACATCAGTCATCGGGTTGGGACATCCTGTATGATCTCATTTTAACTTGAATACACCTGCAAAGGCCTCATTTTCAAAGTATGGCACCTTCAAATGTTGCAAGATTAAATCTTCAATACATCTTTCAGGAGGTCACAATTCAACCTGTAACAGAAGGAGGGAGGGAGGGTCGGAGGGAGGGAGGGAGGGAGAGAGAGAGGGAGGGCGGGTGTTACTGTTGGCCTTCTGACAATTCCACCCTTACTGTAAGTATTTCTGTTGCTTCAAACCCAAAGCATACAGGCTCCATTTTATCTTATCACTAGCCAAAGGGGTGGAGCTGTTATCTGTTCCCTAGACTTCCACTTCCCGGCTTTTGCTGCCCATCTTATGGGTTCCGATCTGAGAAACCACTGGAGCAGTAGGGGCTTGTATTTGTTGCTCACCAGTATACAGTGGTGTTATCCACTCCCCATACTTCCTTCATTAACAGAAACACCAGGTTTTACCGAGAAAGAGGACATCCTGACAAAGAGCATTTTACAGCCTCACTCCAGCAGGCATTGCTAAGCGACTGTGTTCAAGCCAATGGAAGCACACCATGACAGCAGTTCTGCCATTACAGTAATTTCCAACTAGCTGGGATTCGAGTGTGATAGTGAGACCTGAAGTGGCCTTTCTGAGTCATAGAACAGTTGCCAGCCATAATAGATGGCCCAACCAGACAGATAGGACCAAGGCACCTGGTATTAAGAGCCCCCAGAGAGGAGAGCCTCATTTCAGTCCCAGACTACTTGCATTTAAGGCTTTTAAGTGACAAAAAAATGTCTATACTGTTTAAGCCACAGTTATCTTAACCTCATTTATTTGATCCAAACAAAAATAATGGTATGGGAAGGGTAAAGATGGCTACAGGATGTATAGTTTAGACATTCTTTAGAGAGGTCCACAGGCATCCCTCTAGTTCCATGATGATACAGCTTCTGGTACTCTAGCCATAAATAGCCTTGCTTTAACAATGAGTGGCTCCCAACCTGTGGGGTATGACCCCTCAGGAGTCCCATATCAGATACCATGCATAGCAACTATTCACATTATGATTCATAAC
The DNA here is from genome assembly GCF_011762505.2 of Arvicanthis niloticus. Taxonomy (NCBI): domain Eukaryota; kingdom Metazoa; phylum Chordata; class Mammalia; order Rodentia; family Muridae; genus Arvicanthis; species Arvicanthis niloticus. The sequence goes on along the minus strand of NC_047673.1, from coordinate 19,290,920 downwards.
AGTAGCAAAATTACAGTTATGAAGTAGAAACAACGTCATTTTATGATGGTGGTGGTGGGGGGGGCCTCACCAGAACATGAGGGACTGTATTAGAGTCACAGCACCAGGAAGGTTGAGGACACTGCTTTAGATCATCTTGGAGCCCTTCTACTATTCAGGAACTGACATCTGAGTTCTTGTTGTCTTAGCAACAACAAACTCCCCATTCCTTCACAGAAATCCTTATGGAGAAATTGTTGACTGTATTAGTTTCCTGAGGCTGCAAAAAAAAAAAAAAAAAAAAATTCCCATGACCTTCCCAGAATCTGAGAGGCTAACTCAGGAGGATTGCTAAATTTGAAGCCAACCCAGGCTACACAGTACATTCCAGACCAGCATGACCAACACAGAAAGACCCTGTTCAAAAAATAATAATAAATATTGTCTTGAATCCCAGCACTGGGGAGACAGAGGCAGGGGGATTTCTAGGAATTAGAAGCCAGCCTGGTCTATAAAGTGAGTTTCAGAATGGCTGGGCTATTACACAGAAAAACTTTGTCTCAAAAACAAACAAACAAACAAACAAAACAAAATAATTAGCATTACCTTAGAGGGGTTGAAAGAGCAGTAACATCCCCCACCATCCTGGAGGCCGGAATGCTGGAACAGAGATTTACAGAGCTGGTTCCTATTGGAGACCCTTAGGGAGAGACTCCCCCATGCCTTCCTAACTTCTGGGGACCTGGACAACATTTGATATCCCTGGCATTGTTTTGCGCTGTGTCACTTGAATGCCTATCCCCATCTTCCCACAGCTTTCCCTATGTCCCTGTGTGTCTTCCCCTTTGATTTTTATAAAGACACCTCTCATTGCATTTAGGCCAAGTCCTAATATAGGATAATCTTGAGATCTCTAACTATACCTATGTGCTGGCTAATTAAATGTCAACTTGACACAAGCTAGAGTGAGGGAACCTCATCTGAGAGGAGGGAGCCTCAATTGGGAAAATGTCTCCATAAGATCAGGGTGTAGGCAAGACATTTTCCCAATTAGTGATTGATGGAGGAGGACCCGGTCCTTTGTATCATCCCTGGGCTGGTGGTGGTCCTAGATTTTATTATAACACAGGCTGAACAAGCCATGGGAGCAAGCCAGTTAGCAGCACTCCTCCATGGCCTCTGCATCACCTCCTGCCTCCAATTACCCACAACAAAAAACAACGGACCAATAGGCTTGGAAAGTCATCCCATGATTCCTTGGCCCACATATGCTTTACCTATTTCAGGAACTAGGGGGTCCACACACAGTTACCACAGTTTTCATTTCTTTTTATACATAATATATTATGACTTGAGATGCAATTCACAGTAGGGCCTTACCTAGTGTGTGTGAGCTACATTTCATAACACGAAACGCGGCAGATCTCTTATACACTATGTTTCCTTAGCAAAGACGGGGTGAAACGTTGCTTCTGCTATCAATGGTCTCAGAAGGGAGCAGGGATGGGCGACTTCTTCCCAAAGGCAGAGAGAAAAAATGGGAATGTCTAACTTTCACTTGCCCACTGCCGTTCTCACCTCTCTGGTGGCTCTTCTGGTAGTGGAGACCTTCCTCTCAGAGTCCAAGTCTGAATCTCATGCTGGAATGCTGTCTCAGAACCATCAGGAGAGTAAGGAAAGCATAAAGACTGCTCTCCCCTGTGGGAAAGCATAAAGACTTCTACCATTCTGAGAGGATGAAGCATACATGGCTGATGAACACTGTTCCAGCTCCCTCAGGACTCCAGCTCAAGGCTGAGGTGAGGCTCTGTGAACATATGGAAGAGCACTGCAGCATTTGTGAGGCCCTGGGTGCCATCCCCGGCAACACACAACAAATACCTTAAAAGCTTCAGTATTGGGGATAGAGAGGTGCCTCAGTTGCTGCCCTTATAGAGGACCCAGGTTCAATTCCCAGTATCTATGTGGTTGTGGTGGTTCACAATTGCCCATAACTCCAGTTCCATGCAATCTGATGCTTTCTTTCTGGCCTCTGTGAGCACCAGCCACACATGTACTATGCATACATACACGCAGGCAAAATATTCACACGTGAAATAAAAAAAATAAGTCTAATATAAAAATTAAAAAAAAAAAAAAAACCCATTCAGTATTTCCCCTTAAACTGCTCTCTGGAAGAGCTCCTGAGTATTTACCATTGACCTTGGGTATCTGCTTGTGGAGTGTCTCACCTTACACAAAGAGGCTTTGTACACAGGTCTGTACCAGGTCTTTTGCATATATATTGTAACTCTCAGCTTAGTATTTTTATGGGACTGTTGAGTGTGTATATAAGTGGGTCTCTAGTTCTTGTGTCAGATCTTGGGATTCTTCTCCTTCTTTAAGGTTGCCTTGCCCAGCCTTAGTGTGATGGGTTTTACTTTATCTTATATCTTATTTTGTCATGTTTGGTTGTTTTCTCTCAAAAGCTATTTTGTGTGTGTGTGAGAGACAGAAAGGGAATGGATTCAGAGGGGAGGGGAGGTGCAGAGGAACTGGGAGGAGTCGAGTGGATTACACTGGCATATAAGATATTGTTTGAGTTAGGGAAATATTTTCAATACCACTACCGTCTACCAACACCCTTCCCCCAAGGTTGGCCTGGCGCCTGGTATTTTTATGGAGGACATCTGGCAATTTTATCCATCAGCCACTGCCTTAGCTCAGGCTTTCCTCATGTCTTAACTGAATTAACCCAATGTCCATTCACCCTTCTTACTGAACTCTGTTCCCTCCAGTTCTTCTACCACAAGCCGCAGAAGAAACAAAGGAACAGAAGTATGTGCTGGCTGCTCATAGTCAAAGAGTGGCACTTCTAGGGGCTTTGGGAAGATGGACACTTGTCAGCCACGCTAATCACACAGTTGCCAACATAACCATCAGTGCCTGCAGCAGAGAGAAAATACTTAGCTCAGATGACATTCTGAGAGACATATCAATGAGAAGGACAGGAGCAAATGACTATAACAGTATCGTTCCCAAGGTCATGCAAGAACAATGCATAGAGGAAGCCCTCACACGACTCATGGTGGCTATTTTTGCTTGTCAATTAGGATATGTCTGGAATCCACTACGATCCAGGTATGGAGGGCATACCTGTTAAAGATATTCTGTTTGGTTTGAAAGTGGGTAAATCCACATCTAGTCTGGACATTTTGAGGTAGGAAGACTCACACCTCTGAATCTGGATCTTGAAGCAGGAAGACATAGGCTTCTGATCTTGATCTTGAGGCAGGGAAGGCACACCCCTTTAATCCTCTGCTGGGGGGAGGGGGAGGGGGAAGGAAGGGAGAGAGAGAGAGAGAGAGAGAGAGAGAGAGAGAGAGAGAGAGAGAGAGATTCATTTAATAAGTTCTGTGACTCTAGAGGACCCTGACCAATACACAACTATAGAAGACTAACAGGAACCAACATCCCTGAACTACTAAAAACAGATTATTCTCCATAATATAACCACACTAGTATTCTGTGTGCTAGAGATGGAACTTAGGGCTCTGTCATAGCTTGAATGAGAATGGTCCCCCATAGTCTCATAAGTTTGAATGCTATTCCTAATTGGTAGAGCGGTTTGGGAAGGATTAAGAGGTGTGGCATTGTTGGAGGAAGTGTGTCACTAATGGTGGGCTTTGAGGTTTCAAAAGCTCCTGCCTTCTCCATCTGTTAGTTCTCTCCATCTGTCTTGGGCTTGTGCATCAAGATGTGAGCTCTCAGCTGTTTCTGCCAACATGCCTTTGCTCTGCCATTATGGACTCTCACCCCCTGAAGCCATGAGCCCCATTAAATGCTTTTCTTTATGAACTGTCAGACCCATCTAGGAAAGACTGAGTCATGCAAATGAGTTTCCTAGAGAGGACCCATCATTTTGCATAACTGCAATGGGTGACTTCTAAGAGGCTAGGTCCCAGAAGACTCCATCCCAGGATTGCTTCTTGCTGCTCATATGCCTTTCCTGTAACTATTGCATAGTCCAAAGATTCCTGGGCATCAGTCTACCCTATTGGGCAGATTTTCTGCAGAATCAACATGAAGATGTACTCTCACATAGTAATGCTGTACAGACAAATTGATGATTTCATAATTCCTGATGATGATTTTTATAGAATTCCTAAATTTGTATAAATAATTTCAAGGCCTTTATAGAATAATAGCTACAATAGAGTTCTGCAAAGCTTCATGTGTCATGGGCTAACTAAGCTAGAAAAAGGAAGCAGCCTTGGAACAGATTTACTATCAAGGAAAACATTCCTTTTTAGTTTAACTGTGAAACCATTATCTGTTAACTAAAGGTCATAAACTGGGAATGTACAATTTATTGTAGGCTCAATGACAGAAAATAAAATATTGACTAGTTTATCTATACAAAAGCTCAAAATAATAAGACACAGGGCAGACGATTGTCTCTTGACAAAACTGTGCTAACTTGTGACATAAAAAATGTTGCTTTAAACTTCTAGTAATCTTATGAGGGCTAGCAACAAATAATGAATGCTTAGTGGGATACTAGTCTTAATGGAAAGACATGTAAACACTTCTGTTGTAAATCTTTAAACCCTATCGATCTGTGACATGAATTATTGCCTTAAACTTACTGTGAACTTATTGGAATGTGAAAGTATTTAGAAAATCATGTAACCAAGTATCCTGCTGTAAGGGTTCTACCTGATAGTTGTATGAGGTAATTTTTTTTAAGAGAAAATAAAAATACTGAGAACAGAGATCAAGGTGTAGTCCAGACTTGTTTCTACTTCATCCAGAGTGAGTGAATTTTTTGTTGTTGGTTTTTTTTTTTACTGTGTGTGTGACTTTTCCTTTTTCTCTGGCTCACAAAGAGTTAACAAACTCTGAGCCTTTTAACTGATCGGCTCAGCAAGAAGCCCAAATAATTAACTTCTTTCCTTAATCTCCTGCTGCCAACAGCCTGTGTTAATCACCAGAAGTCAGTGACATTTGGCTACAAAATAGGCAAGAGTTAAGAAGGGTAAATATTTTCAAAACTAAGCAACCTTTGCCCTCATTGCTGCCTTCCCCATTACCTGGTATTGCAGCTGGTCCACGGCAGTAAATTGCCTTGGTCATGGTGTTTTGTCGAAGCAACAGAAAAATAGACAGTTCCAAGCACATTACCCATGATTACTGGTCAACCAAGTATCAGCGCAGTCTCTGACACAAGCCAGCTTCCCCTCTCCGGATGAGGACTTCTGGGAACATCTTTGTCTGCAAAGACTGAAGATTAGCCTACTAATTAACACTGCAGCTAGGTGGACAGGTTGGAATGTTGCAGGTCCAGAGCTTAATTACCTTCTCTTGGACTAGTTTTAGCCCCTAAATAGTCATTGTTTGCCAACCTCTGTGTTGGAACTAACATTCTGTGACTAATAGATAAAGACCGTTTAGAATCTATTAACTCAGTATCCCATTAGCTTCCACCAACTCAAAAGGTAAAAATATCATCAGCCTCTGTGGTTCACAAGAGAACTTCCCCTCATCCAGCAATAATAGCATCTCTGGTGTATCCAAGAAAGTATGTTTAAGTTGCCTGGACGATGACATCCTCTGTTCTGTTACTATAAAAGTTCATGAACCATTTCCACATGAAATCATGGAACCTGGGCTAATCTAGCCTCATGTTTCCCAAGTGTTGGTCACTCGAATTTGGCTCCAGAATAAATTATCTCTTGTTCCTTTTGAAGTAAAGAGATGTGGTTTTGTTTGTGTGTGTGTGTGTGTGTGTGTGTGTGTGTGTGTGTGTGTGTGTGTGTTTGGTTTGGGGTATTTTTGCTTCAATTCCTCCTCTCCACATCTCCTTAGTGCCACCCCTGGACACTCTGTAACCTGGGGTAGTCCAAAGAAGCCCCTGCTTTCTACTGCTGCCTGAAGTACAAGCAGAAAAAAAAAATCACTACAAAATAGCATCAAAAGTTGTGTCTTAGATAGGATTTCTAATTGCTTCAAGGAGATGCACCATGACCAGTTGGAGAGGAAAGAGTTTATTTAGCTTAGACTTTGAGATCATAGTCTATCACTGGTGGAAGTCAAGACAGGAACTCAAGCAGGGCTGGAACCTGGAAGCAGGAACTGAACCTGGCCTCAGGAACAGCAGAGGCCATAGAGGAGTGCTGCTTACTGGCTTGCTTCCTATTGCTTGCTCAGCCTGCTTTCTTATAGAACCTAGGACCACCAGCTCAGGGATGACACCACCCACAACAGACTGGGACCTCCCCCACTGATCACTAATTCATGGAGGCAATTCCTCAACTGAGATTCCTTTCTCTCTGATAACTCTAGTTTGTATCACATCGACATACATAACCAGCCAGTACACGTGCTTTTGCTGGCGTGCCTCAGTGGTAGAACACACGCTTAGCATGTACAGGTCCCTGGGTTCCATCTCTAGCACATGGACAGGGTGGCCTTCAGGAGTTGAGGATGGGTGATCTATTCAAAGTTTGCTGGGTTCTTTCCTAGCCTCCCTCCTGGAATGTCTTTTGGGAAGGGACTGACAGACACTGCCTCAGCACTAGGCTGCTGATTTAAACTGCCAGAGTATCCCAAGAGCACCAAGGCAGTTCACAGGCTTCAGAGAAGGGAACTCATCCTGAAGAAGAAACAGGAGACATACTCTTCTTCAGAATAGTAAGGATGTAATGCCTGAAAATATGCAGCCATTACACACACACACACACACACACACACACACACACACACACACTGCATGTATGTGAGCCAGATGTGCTGGCTCTATTTGGGAGGTAGAGGAAGAAGTCCCACAAGTCCAAGCCTGAACTACACGGTCTCAGGCTATTCTGGGCTACAGAGCAGCACCATGCCCACCCCATAGATATACGCATACAAGATTTTAAAAATATATATAATGGAGTTTTATTCAGCCATAATGGAATCATTTGTAGAGAAATGGGGAAAAACAGAGACTCCGTTCTAAACTCTGAAAGACAAACATTGCATATTCTCTTCCATGTGCAGAATCTAGGTTTTAGGTTAAAATTTTCAACCAAAATACCTTGGTGGTTAGGAGCACTGGCTGCTCTTCCAGGGGACCCTGGTTTGATTTCCAGCACCCACATAGCAGCTCACAGTTATCTTTAACTCCAGTTTGGGGAAATCCAAGTCCCTCTGCTAGCTAGCTTTCTCCAGCACCAAGCATTCATGTGGTGCAAAGGCATACACGCAGGCAAAACACCCCCACACATAAATAAATTTTAATTCAGACATTAAAAGAGAAGGAAACCATGTGAAAAAGGAGGGAGCCAGCGGGAGGGAGGATATCAAACTAACAGCGTAGCTATGACCCGTGTACATGTACGAAAAGTCATATGTAACCCATTACTTTATACAACTATATGCTAATAAAATGTTACCATGGTAAAGTTTGTTGTATGTATTCTATTGTTGGGGGCGGGGGGAGGGGTCGCGAGGCAAAGTCTCGTGGGATCTCTGCTGGAATCACTGTCCCCCTACTGGATCCTACTGTAAAAGCAAATGTCCTTATTCTTTAATTTTGAAATTTGGGGCACAGAGAGGGGCAGGGTGCTAGTAGCTGCCTGGTAGGACAAGAGTTCTCTCAGTGCAACCCTTGTCTCCTGTCCCCCGTCCCCTCCCCCCTCCTCAGGTGTTCTGATTCCTCTCCCATCATAGGGGTGGCCGCCTGAGCCTCACCCAGAGTTCTGATGTCCACTCCTCCCAGGCACTGGAACCAAACTCTGAAGCTATCTGAAGAAGTAACTTTTCTCCTTCTATGTTCCTGGCCATTTCCAAGGGTTACATGGTCTTGAGGGGGACTCGGGGTAGAAAGTGTTGGAGAAATGTGCAAAGTCCTCGGAGTGACTGCTGGGGCCGTGAGGATAAATTAAAAGGAACTGCTAGCTGCAGCCACCCCGCAGCTCCAGCTCCCGGAATGCCCTATTAGAAATTCACACCCGCCCTAGAGCTGGTGCCATCTTCTTGTAGGCTCTCTGGCGCCCTCTTGCGTCTTGTTCCTGAATAGCCACCAAGATACAGTGTGGTGGCATTCAAAAGAATGCGTTTTTTTTTTAAAGTTCAAAACAGATTTTGCAGATGCTATGCGCGGCCACTCCAAGCCTTGAATCGGTCCCCCACCTACAACATGACACTATTTGTCAGATGCTGCCAGCCACAGATTTCCCTTTCTTCGACTCCTCTTCCCCTCCTGGGACTTTTTCCTGAATTCAAGCCTCAAGAGGGCGGAAGGGGCGGTGCACAAAGGACAGTGTGGTGGATCGAGGATGGTGGGCTTTCCTTAGCATCCCTACGACCTCTGCCGCGAGCTGCTTCCAAGAGTGGCAGCCGGGCACCCCCACCCCCACTCCCTCCCGAGTCCACCTAAGTCACCTGTGTCCCCAGCTGCCTTAGACGCGTCTAGACAGCTAAGGGCTGCAAAACTCACAGCCGCCCAGCCTGCGAGCCCAGCAAATGCCTGTGGCTCCGCAGCGGAGCTTTGGGGAACCACAGGTTCCCCTCTTCGCCAACAAGGGCACTCTTCAGCCTGAGCAGGCCGTGGCTCAGCTGAGGTTTGCGGAGGGAGTGGACGGCCAGCACCGTTCAGCGGATCTCCCTGTGGTCTTTGTGTACAGTATATAAAAGGTTTCGGAGGGGAGGGGAGCAAGGGAAGGGGATGGGGAGGAGTAGGAGTGGAGAGATGAGTAAGACGCTCCTCTTCCAGAGGTCCTGGGTTCGATTTCCAGAATTCCCCTGGCAGCTCTCAACTATTCCCCTCCTCTTCTGGCTGCCCCAGGCACCAGGCACGAGTTATACACAAATAGATACGGGTTTAAAAAAAAAAAAAAAATGCCCAAATGCAGGAAGGGAGGGAGGGAGGGAGAAAAAAGAAAAGAGACCCCACAAAGCACTGGAGAGGCAGAGGCAGTAGCTCTGTGAGTTTGAGGCCAGCCTGGTTTGCATAGGGAATTCCAAGACAGCCCAGCCACAAACCGAGACTCTGGTTTAGGAAGAAAGAAAGAAAGAAAGAGAGAGAGAGAGAGAGAGAGAGAGAGAGAGAGAGAGAGAGAGAGAGAGAGAGAGAAAGAAAGGGAGGAAGGGAGGAAGGGAGGGAGGGAGGGAAGGAGGGAGGGAGGAGTAAAAAAGGAAAAGAGTTAAGTTGGAGTCCGAAGCACTTTCTGAATGTGCACTCTCTTGCACCTCTCTGAACAGGTCTCAACGTCTTTTCTTCCTTCACATTGGAACACAGGAAATTCTCGTTCAATTTTTAATTTAATTTAATTTAATTAATTAATTAATCTATTTATTTTTGCATTTCAAGGAACGAGGGAAGTTGTTTTGCACCATTAAAACAGCATCTAAGTCTATGTAGCAGAGAACAACCAGAATCTTTTAAAAGTCTTCCACCTCCAGAGAGCTAGAATGACAGGCATTTGCCATCATGCCTGCTTCCTGCAGTACTCAGAATCTGAACTTCATGTGCACTAGGCAAGCACTCCATCACTAAGCTACATATCCAGGCCTATATTTCCAGTTTGTTTCCCTTGAGACAAATTCTCTTCTAACACAATCACAGGCTTATGCCATCATGCCCAACCCAACCCACAGTTTTAATGTATCGGTATTAGCATGCTCAGACTTCTGACAGGAAACATGGGTTTTTGTTTTGTTTTGCTGTACCACAGTTATGGCACCCAGATCATCTGACTTTGTTTATTCTTTAATATTCACACAGGTTCTAAATACACGGTGTGGTAAATAAGAGGCCATTTGAGCATTAATAAAAGTTATCTTTAAAAAAAAAAAAAAAAAAAGCTTTGGTTTAGACAAAAAAATCCCCTCCAGAGTGGGCGTGGCAATACATACCAGCACTGGTGGGGTGGAGGCAAGAGAATTGGCAGTTACAGTGTAAAACACATAGCCAATATCTGCTCTTAAAATGCAAAAAGAAAGGAAGAATGGGAAATAATTTTTTTAAGCTTACCATCTGTTCTACCAGTGAGAAAGCAAGGCTTCATTTCCTGCATTCTCATAAATATTTCAAAAGTTAAGATAATTGTGGTAGTGGTGTTCCTGTATTGGTATTTACTGTGTCAGGTAGCCCTGCCAAGGCCATAGGAAGAAGGCCTCCCTCTAGCATTTATTCAGTGAGCCAGGATGCTCCCATGTCCTCCTGCGCCTGCACCTGTGCCTGCACCTGCGCCTGCGCCTGCGCCTGCGCCTGCGCCTGCGCCTGCGCCTGCGCCTGCACCTGCACCTGCACCTGCGCCCGCACCTGCACCTGCACCTGTGCCTTCTACTGGAGGTTCAGCTTCCAAAGAAATACTAGAGAACAGGCTTCCAGATGGTTCAAGAACCCAGCCATTGGTGTTAGATGTCTGAGGCAAAGTAGAAAGGCAAAAGGCAGAAAGAGACCAGACTGACCTGAGCAGGCAAGACTGTTTATCTCAAAATAGCAAGGGGCAAGCACTCTTCTGCGGGAACGGGATGCCTGCAGGAAGGAGATACTTGGAGCTTATATAGGAGCTTATATGTGGGGAAGGTTAACTGCACATTGCTGGGGCTGTGTGCCCTGCCTGTAGTTCCTCCCTCTGCAGTTATTTGTGCAGACAAGATTGTTTTATCTTTAGAAACTGTCTTGCCCAATATCGGGATGCAGTTGATAGAGGGTGCCTGTGTTTGGCAATGGCACTTAGGGGTAGGGGCTGGAGTTTCAACATAGGGGGGAAAATTCACCGGTCAGAATCTGGAAGTTTGTTCAAGGTTTATCCAACAGTCAGACCACTCTACTCTGCTGTGTCTTCCCAGAAGAAGCCCAAATTCTGTTATAGAACAGAATTCCTCACATGACTTTGGAGGATCCTAAGTCCCGTGCAGTACCTTCATATATCTTGAACCCTCTGACAGGTAAATCAGCTCTTCACCATCAATGGTGCTTCTTTCCAAATCTGTGAGCTCCTCTGCCAGGAATTCACTTGTTTTCTTTACAACTCTCACGACTTAACATTCTTCAATATTTAGATGAGACCTTTGAATGGGAAATCTATATGCATAACTTAACATTTTAAAGGTAGAGCTGGGAACCTACATTAATGTCTCTATGGTTAAGAATACAGACTGTTCCTCCAGAGGACCCTGGTTTGAATCCTAACACTCACATGGCAGCCCTACAACCTTCTATAACTCCAGTTCCAGGGGATCCAATGCCCTCTTCTGGTCACCATGAGTACTGCATCTGACATGTAGAGCACAGACATGCAAGTGAAACACCAATATTCATACAATTTTTTTTTTTTTAAAAAATCTTAAGATGAAGGTGGAGCTGGCCATGGTGGTAAACATCTGTAATCCCATCTACCCAAAAACTGAGGCAGGAGGATGAAAGTTTGAGGCCAGCTTGGGTAACTTAGCAAGACCCCTGTCTCAAAATAAGTGGCTGGAGAGATGGCTCAGTGGTTAAGAGACTGCTCTTCCAGAGGACCTGAGTTCAATTCCCAGTAACCACATGGTGACTCACAACCATCTCCAATGCAATCTGATGCCCTCTTCTGGTGTGTCTGAAAAGAGCAACGGTGTACTCATATACATAAAATAAATTTAAAAAAAAATACAATTATAAGGATCCATGATTCACTGAAGAATGATACCCCAGACTCAAATAGTTTGTAAATGGAAAGAGTGTTTTATTCTGCAGAAGACCAGCAGGCTGGGGTCTCCCAGTACCAAGATAGATTGACAACCAAGTGAGCTCACAGGCCTGATTTAAAACACATTAGGGGATTCCGGGGTAGGTAACCTTTATTTTGCTTCATCTCTAGGGACATTCTATTACTGGGGAGTGGGGACTAGAAACACGCTGAGGAAGTCTGGAAACTGTTGCTGACCCATTGTCCTTGCTGCAGACCAGGTGGTAGGGCTGCTTCTGATGGCAGGGCAGTTTCTGACAGCTACCTGAAAGCCTGGGGCTTTTTTTCCCCTAGTAACAGACTTGCCTGGGCTTGCCTGGACTTGCCCAGTTCTTAGGCCTAGTCTCCTAACTGCCAACTTGAAGGCTGTTACAGAGTCAGCCCAGCCTTCTCAGAATAAAAAGTCCTGGAGATGTGGCTCAGAAATAAAGGACTGTGATCCAGTACTGTGAGGAGAAAAGCAAATACCAACTAATGCATACTTAAAGGAAGTCAGCCTGCCTGCTCTGTCTACCAAACATCCATTTCTGCTTTCCAGAGGCTCCTTGTATATCCTTCAAGCAAATCCCCACACATATATGTATGCAATTATATCTTTTCTCTCCCATCCCGAAATGCCCCCCTTCCTTTTCTCTACATTCAGTAGTTCCCTGGTTTTTACTTAATGTGTCTTAGGGTTTCCTCGCCTTGGTACACTTCGGTCCACCCATAACAGCTGGCATAGAATTCCATTGTATAGCTATTTGCTATTCATATGACCATGTCACTACCACTGGCATTCAGTTTTATGGTGGTGCTACAAATCAGGCTGCAGAGTAGATCCCAAAAACGTGTGTCATCATACACATGCTCTGAGGTTGGTTCTGCTCTTGTTCCCAGCGCTAGCTGGGGAGCAGAGCCGATTCACCCAGGCTTGCACACCCAAGAGAACCCACAGAAAATAAAGCAAGGACCTAGTAAGAACTGCAGCTAGAGTCAGACACACCATGGCCTGCCTGTTGGGGACCAATTAATTGTTCTTTTCCTCTCAGTCACCCCCTCAAGCTCATTTGAGATTTTTTTTTAAATGTCTAGTTTTATGTATATCAGTGTTTTGCCTGCTCTTAATGTGTGTGCACTTACATGTATGCGTAGTGTCCATGGAAGTCAGAATAAGGTGTCAAATCACCTGGACCACTATGTAGACCACACCATACGGGTGCTGGGAGTCAAACCTGGGTCTTCTGTGAGAGCAACAAGTGCTCTTAACTGCTGAGCCATCTCTCTAGTCCCCATTACCTGCACAGTTTATTGGTGAACCTTTTAAGGGTCTCACAGCTAAAATGCTAAGTGAAGAAAACGTTATGAGATTTACACGTGTGTCGGGATAAAAGGCATACACCGCCCCCACATGGCTGGTAGTTTGGTTCCTATTGCTGTGATAAAGACCGTGAGCAGAAGCAACTTAGGGAGGAAAAGGGGTTTTGTTTGTTTGTTTGTTTGTTTGTTTTTTGGCTCCTGTATCCAGCTCACAGTCCATCACTGACACTCAAGCAAGGCAGAAACCTAAAGGCAGGATCTGAAGGGGAAAAAAACAAACAAACAAACAAACAAAAAAAACCACCAAAACAAAACAAAAAACGCCACAGAGAAATTCTGCTTTCTTAAACAATCCAGGACCACTCGCCCAGGAATGGCATCTCCAAAAGTGGGCTGGCCCCTCCCACATCAATCATTATGATTATCAAGAAAATGCTACTTAGACCTCCTTACAACCCTAATTACAGACCAACCTCATGAAGGCATTTTCTCAAGCGTTTCCCTCTTCCTGGAGGATTTGTATCAACTTGACAAAAAAAAAACAAACCAGCGTAAAGTCCTGTCTTGTGCAGGTAACTACGGTTGTTGAGAGTTTCAGAGTGCAATGACCATGTCACATCTGGGCATGGGTCATCTCACCCTTTCCTGTCCCTTCCTCTAGCTCTTACATTCCTTCCCTAATTTCTTGGATGTTCCCGCTGAGTGGATGATACAAGCATTCCATTTATATCCGAATATTCAACAGTCACCTAGCCCCGATACAGTGACCAATCATGTCTCATCCCGATACATTGACCAATCGCGTCTCTGCAGTCCCTGCTGGCTGCCCTCCCTTAATGTGCACCTTCAACGTATATAAAAATTGTTTCTTGATAAACTCAGAGTTTGCTTTCTAAAAAAATGAAATTGCGTGGAAAAAAAGAAATCGCTTGCATCAAAGTATGACTTGAGCTCTTGCTCAACCCCCTTTGCAAAATGGGAGTCGAAAATAACCCTTGATTGACACTGCTGTGTGCCATGCGGTGTTTGCTTCTGTTGGGGGAGCCCTACCTAGCTCACTGGCTGCCATCTTTGTCCCGCTTTCCAGAGACCAACTTGTTATTTCAGTTGGAAGGCTCGGGAGTTACAGACGGCAGTGAGTTGGGAAGCAGTGCTGAGAATTCCATGTCCTTTTTCACTCTCCGCTGCTGCTTCCTCTCCCTGAGGACTCTCCTCCAGGGCCGTGGAATGTTTCTGTGACCCCTAAACTTTGCTACCCTGGAGACTGGGAGTCCTGAGGAGGTTCTGTTGCTCTGACAACCCACTGCCCATAACCTTGGGCATCAGCGCTTCCAAGATTCTGGAAGAAAGAGGCCTGAAGTTATTGGCGCCGTTCGTGCTCAACTATGACCAGTCTTTCTGTGTTCAGGGATGTACCCACAGCCCAGAAGCTAGGAGGCAGCCTACTAAAGATCTACAGGCAAGATGACTGTCCTAACAAGATGTTCCTGGCCTACAAAGGTAGGAGCCAGTCATTTTAGGGTTTAAGATTTTTCTACCTGTTTCAACTGGCTGTATGTGGGCAGTGTCCCCAGTGGAGGGTTGAAGAATAGCCCCAGCTTCTGCTGTTGGAAAGCCTTTGGTTTATTAATGGAACTGCCCAGAACAGAGACGATCAGTGAATATCCCAAGTCACCCCATACCCTGTCTGGGGACTTCTGGGAGTTCGAGAGAGGTGCCAAGTTTTCTTCCTCCTCTAACCCCCTCCTTTAAAAAAAAAAAAATCTGCTACTACATCCTCTCTTGCTCCTCCCAGTTCTCTGTGGTTTTTTATTTTGTTTACATGTAAACCAAGCTGGCCTTGAACTCATGATTTAGCTGAAAATGATCTTGAACAGATTCTGGTCCTGCCTCTACCTCCCAAGAACAGGAGGCACCACCACACCTTGCTTCTCTCTCCTTTCATTGTTTTCTGTTTGTTAATGTGTTTGTTTTTGGTTGGCTTTTTTTTTTTTTTTTTTTTTTTGAGATTTTTTTTTTTTTTTTTGAGATTTTTTCTTTTTAAATGTATGTGGCTGGGCAGTGGTGGCACATGCCTTTAATCCCAGCACTTGGGAGGCAGAGGCAGGTAAATTTCTGAGTTCAAGGCCAGCCTGGTCTACAGAGTGAGTTCCAGGACAGCCAGGGCTACACAGAGAAACCCTGTCTCGAAACAAAAAACAAAAAACAAACAAACAAAAATGTATGTGTGAGAGAGAGAGAGAGAGAGAGAGAGAGAGAGAGACAAAGACAGAGAGACAGAGAGAGAGAGAGAGAGAGAGAGAGACAAAGACAGAGAGACAGAGAGAGAGAGAGAGAGAGAGAGAGAGAGAGAGAGAACAGCTATGCAAGTGTTTGAGATGGTAGCCAAGAGGCATTGATTTCTCTCCAGAGAGCTGGATTTACACAAGGTTATGAGCTGCCTGACGAAAGTGCTGAGAACTGAGCTTGTGTTCTCTCTAAAAGCAATGTGTGCTCTTAACCACTGGACCCTGCAGCTGGTCTTATTCTTGAATCAAGAAATTAAGCTTTCTGAGGGGATGTGGCTCACTTGGTAGAGGGCTTGCATAGCCCTCCTGAAGCCCCTGCATTCAATTCCTGATCAAATAAACCAGGCACAGCACATGCCTGCAGTCTCAGCCCGAGAGTCAGATGATCAGATGGTCAATAGCTAAATAGCAAGTTCAAGGCAAGCCTAGAGGGCAAGAGAAGATGACGAAGACAGAGACAGAGAGAGACATGCAGAGAGAGAGAGAGAGAGAGAGAGAGAGAGAGAGAGAGAGAGAGAGAGAGAGAGAGAGAGAGAAAGAGAGAGAGCGCCTTTCTCATATGGCAGGCCTTGCTATAATGAAATGCATAATACATTTTGTATGTAAATTGTAACCTTTAAAACAGAAAACAATGAAACCGTTTCAGCTGGCTTTCTGTTGTTTTGTTTGTGGTTTGTTGTTTTGAGACATTTTCTTGCTCACAGCTCAGGCTATCCTGAAACTCATTATGTACCCGGCTTGCCTAAAAATGATCCTCCTTCCCCCCACCCCCAATGCTGAGGTGACAAGTATGGGCTTGACTTAGCTGTGGGTTTTGTTGGTGGTTGTGTTGTTTTGTTTTGAAACACAGTCACTAACAGCTCACTGTTTTTTTTAGAAGAATGAATCAAGAAAGGGGAGGGAGAAAAAAAAAAAGAAAGTGAGCTTTCACAGGCTACTTTAGAAACACCAAGAAACGGGCCAGACTTGTGGTTTGTGGGCTACCCCAGGCGGGGTATCCAGAGCTCCCTTTGAAGTTTCTCCACAGTCTGCATGACCGAAGAAGGCCATCCCTGGGTTTCTCTTGTGGTACGCAAGATCCGCCTGCAGATTGCACAGGACCCCTCTCTGAGCTATGAGTACTTGCCCCTGGTGGGCTTGAAATCCTTCATCCAAGCCTCTCTGGAACTCCTCTTTGGAAAGCACAGCCAAGCTATTGCTGAGAAAAGGGTGAGACACAGAGAGATACAGGGTTTTGTGACCTTAAAGCCCACAAGGAACCGTGTAGGGGCCTCCACCTTGACAGAGGCAATTCCCAAGACTCTGAAAGTTCTTAGCCTTTTGTACTGAGGGACAAAGCTGGGATCTAAACCCAAATCCCCATTTAGTCACTAAGTTGTACCCATTCCCACTGCTGAAAACTATAACTGCTGATCTATTTGGAAACTATAAATAGATCAGTTCGATATCAAAGAAAGGAAGAGGGCTGGAATCTTCCGGATGTATAAGACCCTCAGTTCAACCCCAGTACCAAAAATAAGACAAAATTCTAGTATGGGGTGTATTGGCCTAACCACTGCTTCTTTCAAACGTTCTCTCCACGTATTGCTTGCTGACAGGTAGGGGGTGTGCACATCGTTGGTGAGAGTGGAGCCTTCCAGCTTGGGGCTCAGTTCCTCAAGATGTGGCGTAAGAATTTGAAAATTGTTTGTATCGTCTCATGTCAAAAAGGTGAGTGTTACCCAGGTCGAGGACAGAAGAAGCTCCCCCCCCCCCCCCGCCCCACTCTGTTCCCAAGTCCTGTCCTACGCGTACTCTCTACTCTTACCCTCATTTTCTTTCAGGAGAAAAATAGTGGCTATGCCAAGCTATGTCCAACCTTTTCTTTTTATTGTCCCACTGTCTGTCAATAATCCATACCCCAGTTCCTGGTATCCCTGCCTCCATTTCTCCATTGTTACGGACCCCAGCTGTTGGGGATCTGTGTTCCTACAGAACAGTGTGGACTCATCTTCCAGGATATGGGCTTTACAGTTTATGAGTACTCCATCTGGAACTCCAATGATCTGTGCTCAGACCCTAGCATGTTCGTCGAAGTTCTACAGGTAGAGCCTCCCCAACCCCCCACTCAGAATCTCCTCCCAGACCTGATTTATGGCCTCACCTTCTCCACCCCCCCCCCCAACCCCCCACTCCTGCTGGGTTTGGATTTGCCAGGAGGCTTTTTAAGTTAGAACAAACCCAAGAGATTGTTTCCCACTCTAAAGGCCTGGTGTCTCCTCAGCATGGAAATGGTGGTACCTTGCTAAGACACTGTCTTCCTGCAGCATATCCCAGCTGGCAGCATCCTTGTGATTGGGAACATCCTTGACTGCAGGTTCACACAGAATCAGTGGACAAAATTAATGTCCATCATTAAGGTGAGCGCAGTTTCCTGCCACAGGTCACCTCTTTCCTTTTCTGCTTCGCCCTGCGGGGCCTCACGCTTTTTATCATCTCTTCCTTCTGTTGCAGAGCAAGCAGATATTCCCGTTCTTTGACATTCCCAGCCAAGGTTTATCCTCTGGTGACCTTGAGGAAGATACCAAACTCTTACAGTACTTTGTGTCTCTAGGCTTCGAGTTCTTCTGCAGCCAATCTCTGTCCAAGAATTTTGGCATTTATGGTATGTTAGGAAGGATGAGAGAGATGGGGGACAGAATTGAAGCCACATCCATCATTCCATCATGCAAGCAAAGTTTGTTTTGTTTCTTAGTAAGCTTACAAAATAATGGGTTTCTTATAATGTTCTCCTCTCTCTCTCTCTCTCTCTCTCTCTCTCTCTCTCTCTCTCACACACACACACACACACACACACACACACACACACACACTACTTCCTCATATTTTTCCCCGCTGCCCTCCCACAACCCTCCTCCAAAGGATAGATATTTTTGACATCACTTAGCCCCTGGAAGGAGCCTACTACTCCGGAGAAATCACAGTGGAGGCAGTAAAGAACAGCAGTGAGGCTAGGAGTTGGTCTCTGTGACTAAACCCAGCTAGTTACCACACATGTCCTAGTTAAAATTTCACTCTCTCCAGCCTCTGCCCCCTTGGCTGGAAGAAGAGGAAGAGGTACCTGACAGACTCTTTAGCTCTTCCCTCCTTGCACGCCCTTGTTTATGGATACTCTCTCTCTACAAGAGAAGGCTCGGACAACTTTTGGGGCCAAATATCACCTTGTGTGGGCTGAGCTGGAGACTCCATAGTTGAAAACCCTTTCTCCTGTAAGGTTGGAGGAAAGGCGTAGGTGAGCTTCTGAACACAAGGACACTGTGGTGAGGCTGTCTTCTTGATGCTGCAGATGAAGGAGTGGGGATCCTAGTCGTGGCTGCCCTCAGCAACCAGCACCTGCTGTGTGTCCTCTCCCAGCTGATGGATTATGTCCAGGCCCTGTGGGGAAACCCTCCTGCCACGGGTGCTCGAATAATCACCACCATCCTCTGCAACCCTGCTCTGTTTGGAGAATGGTAAAGGGTGGGAGGGTCTGGGCAGGAGTGAGTGTGGCCAGAGTGTATAATTGTTAGGAGCAGGACTCCTAATAGTCTCCTAATAGTGACCTAACTCTCAGACCAGCGATAGTGAGACAGCCTTTAACACACAGACTTTTCAGAGACGTTTAAGACCCAAAGGACAGCAGAATCAAACCTCCTTCCCACCACAGGCACCACAGAAGCCAGGTTCCACCCATGTGCTTCCAGACATGTGTCCTGCTGTGGAAAGGCGGGAGGGGGAAAAGGAGCTGAAAGGCAAATAGGCCTTTGCAGCCCGATTTCTTGCTCTTTCCTGGCAGGAAGCAGAGTCTAAAAGGTGTTGTGGAGAACATCATGCTGATCAAGGAGAAGGTGAAGGAGAAGCTCCGGCTCCTGGGGACCCCTGGATCATGGAATCACATCACCCTACAGAGCGGGACCCATGGTTATCTGGGACTCAACTGTAAGTTCCAGAATGGGGAGACTCTTCCCTTTCTGACCGCAGATTTGTGTTTTAACACTGAGCTGCATGGACTCATTGAACAGTCCCCTGCTTTACTTCAGGCTCTCCTCACATCCTTGGAGAAGTGGGGCTGCTTCAGAGATCTTTATAGGATCCACAGACACACACACACACACACACACACACACACACATGGATGCTGACACTTCTTATCCTATGTCTTTCTTTCCCCTGGGCTTGAGAGGAATTCTGAGTTCTGTGACTGTCACAGATCAACAGGTGGAGTTCCTGGTCAAGAAGAAGCATATCTACTTGCCCAAGACCAGCCGGATAAACTTCACCTGCATCAATGCCAGGAATATAGACTACATCACCCAGAGCATCCATGAGGCCGTGATGCTCACAGAAGGCTGAGAGGGTGTCTTCTCAAAACCGACCTGGACCGGAATGAAAGCTTTATGTCGTCGTTTTTGAAAATAAAAATCCTGAAGGAACTATTCACTGCTATGCTCTCCTTTGCTGTGCAATGTGCTGGCCTCAGTAGGTGGGGGGACTTCAGGACAACACATGCTGAGCATACATGGAGCCCTAGATTGCAGCCCCAGGAGATTAGAGTGGGGTGGGGGAGCATAAGAACAGTTACCCTCATAGGACATGGTTTAGTTCCTAGCCATGTGGCTAATAACCAAGCAAAGAGAAGTCAGTAGATATTTAAGGTTTGTGTGTGTATGTGTGTGTGTATGTGTGTGCACTTAAAACATTCATCTGTTGTTTTCTTCCAAAAACACAAGCTAAGTTGTGCTCAAGTAGCTCCCTAATATGTCAATCACGCTTGGGAAATCAAAACGCTGGCCTAAAATTCATGTGTAAAACGCCTAAAATTACTTTGCCAGAATACATTTGAAAGAGATCAAAGTTAAACGGTTGTCTTAGTTGCTGCTCTATTACTGTGAAGAGACACCAGGACCAAGGCAACTAACTTATAAAAGCATTTAATTGGGGGCTTGCTTATAGTTTTTAGAGGGTGAGTTGGTGACAATCGTGGCAGGGAGCATGGCAGCAGGCAGGCATGGGGCTGGAGCAGTAGCTGAGAGCTTACATCCTGATCCACAGACAGGAGAAAAAGACAGAGAAAGAGGGGCTTTGAAATCTCAAAGTCCACGCCTAGTGACACACCTCCAACAAGACCATACTGATCCTTTCTAAATAGTCCACCAACTGAGAGCCAAGCATTTAAATGATTAGCCTATTAGCTAATAATAATAATAATAATTAGCCTTATAAGGGCCATTCTCACTCAGAGCCCAATTCAAATCATAATTGCTAATGCTACCTAATTCCAAGTGCTATAAGTTACAGTACTCAGGGTCTTGTGACCTTAAAAAAAAAAAAACAAAAACAAAAAAACCAAGATCAATGAAACAGAGCAGTGTCCAAAAAATAATCATTTCAATTTATGAATAACTGGCTTCTTACAAAGATACTGGAGCAACACAACGAATTATGCTACAAAACTCAGATTTGAAGGGACAGAGGGAGGGAAAGTGCTAAAGAGGACTCCTGCAAATGAGTGCGGGTGTAGCAGAGAGAGGCCAGAGACCCACATCTCCCTGGAGCTACAGGTAAACACCATAAACCACCCAAAGTGGGTGCTGGGAACCAAACTGGCGCCCTCTGCAAGAGCAGCACATGAGGAAACTGCTGAGTCAGCTCTCTGGATCCCAGAGGGTTGGTTTTGTTTTTGTTTTTGAAGCAATTATTAAAAGAAAGAAAGGAAAAGCCAAAGAATGCAAGGAATATTTGCAATATATACTTAATAAAGGCCTTGTATTCAGAATATGTGAATAACTATAAAATCAGCAACTGATTTCATACATGAAACTGCTATGTAGACCGGGCTGGCCTCAAACTCTGAGAGATCTTCCTTGTCTTTGTCTCCCAAGTGCTAGGATTAAAAGCATGCACCACCACACCCAGTATAATATTGCACTTTTAAATGAGCAAAAGATTGGTTGTCTTAGATGTCGAGGAAAGTTTGGGGGCAGGGAACAGGGAAAGGTCACCAATGGACACAAGGAAGCCTCAGAGAAAAGTGACAGATATGGCCGATAACTGGGTGGTGGTAAGTGATTCACATATGCACACACACATCAAAACTCATCGGATCGCAGGCTTTACACATGGGCAGTTTACTACATATCAAACTATACCTCAGTTTTTAAAAATTATGATACTGTACATCTGTAATCCTAGCACTTGGCAGGCTGAGGCAGGAGGATTGCAAGTTCAAAGCCAGCCAAAGCTAGTGGGCATAATGCTTTTGTACACTGTGTAAAGATTACTCTTGCATTATTCAAATGCTGACGTCTCTGTTTCCATATCTAGCTGCAATCCAGACATGGCACTATAAAGCTTATACCAAGTATTTCCTGTTTCAAGTTTGTGGTAAACATCACTTCCCATTTGTTCTCTGACTTGTCAATAAAAGCTGATCAGCCAATGACTGGGCAGAAGAGAGAAAGGGAGTGGGCTTCCACCAGCCAAGGAAAATAGAGAAAGAGGAGAAAGTAGGGATTTGCCATGAGGAAGAGGTCCCAGAGATGTCATGAGAAAACATACCTGAAGCCCAGAGAGCCAGACCAGTACTAAAATGCAAGTCTGTCAGGGACTTTGGCTCAGAGGGAGCCAGATTAGCTTAGAGGATCCAACTGTATCAATAACTGCCCAGGTCATGTGCTTGTGAAGTACAGGTGAAGACCAACCCTTGCCACCTACAGTCAAGGGAAGTCCTTGCCACCCCATTTCCTAAAGACTAATCAGTTTAAAAAGTCACACTGTTCTGCCAATCACATTGTGCTTAATGGCTACTGCCCTAAAAACTATAAAAAACTGGCCAAAACTGGCTTCCCAGGGTCACTGCCTCTCCTTCAGTTGCAGGATGACCCCAACGCATAGGAACAATAAAATTCCTCTTGCTTTTTGCATCGATTCTCAGCTCAGCATGGTTCACTCAGGGGGTCCTTGGTAAGCTAAGGCTCACCAGAGTCGTACAGCCTGAAAACATGTGGCTTGTTAAAAATGACTGCAAGTGAGAATGTTACTGTTTCAGTTGCTGCATTATGAAGTGGAGATAGAATGGGAAAGGACAATTCCCTTTCAAGAACAATTGTCAGTCTACAGGAACAGCCCAGCACAAGACACTAGAGACAGACAGCCTTAAGTGCCATAGATTGTCAATAAATCCCAGAAGAAAACAGCAGTCACTAGCGGTTACTGTGCCATAGAAGGTACAATGCTGTAGAGCTTAAAGCCCATGCGCCCCGAGTGACACACCCACTCCAACAAGGCCACACCTCCAAATAGTGCCACTCCCTGGGCAAACAATCAAAGTGCTGTTCAGCTAATGCTTGAGGAATATATCTTTACAGGTCAGATCCAGTCCACTACAAGACTGCTGAGGCCTTCATGAGGCTAGAGAGCTTATAAATAATCCAGGGGAGAGGGAATTGTTGCATTCTTAGCCATCCAGGAATACTAGGGGAAAGGACAGAGAGGCATCATAAGGGTTACTAAGTATGCTGTGTGGAGCTTAGGAGTGAGATGCCTGGGTTCAAATCCATGTTCTGTCTTGATCTGTGGAACACTAGAGAAGTTACCTAAACTGTGTCTGATTTTTCCTTTGTAAAATTAGAACAGAATACTCTTTTATATATTTGGGTGGGGTGGGTAAACTCATTTAGATCCACTTACATAGAGAGTCTGATTCATAGTAAGTACTTGATGAGTTAGCAGGAGTCTTCTAGAAAATTCCAGTATCACTAGTTTCCAGGAAGGAAAGAAGTTAAGAAGCCACCAGGGCCAGGATGAATTATAGAAGACATCTGAGTAGCCTTCTCATTTCTCCAACTTGCAAGGGATGTTTGCAATTTTTGTTTTTGTTTTTGTTTTGTGAAATAGGGTCTTGCTACATAGTCAGGCTAGCTTTGAACTCACAGTCTTCATCCCTCAGCCTGCCAGGTACTAAGACACTGGGTGTGTGCCACCACTCCTGGGATGTTTGCGGTCAGACCATTCCCTTCTCTAGCTCTTGGCTCAAGTTTCATCTTTGTGATGTCCTTCATACTCTTAGATTTCTTCATTCAGTTCACAACCATGACACACATAAAGCAAGTGGTACTGTAGGACACCATGTCACTCACAGCCCTAGATTCTTCCAGAAAAAAAAAAAAAAAAAAAAAGCGTAAGACAAAGAAAAACCCCAGATGTGTGTTTCCAAGGAGGGTTGGTGGCTCTTAGCCACTCTGGCCTGTCTTGGCTAGGGTTTCTATTGGTGAGGCAAAATGTCATGACCCTGTCCTTCCCCCGCCCCCCCCCCAAAAAAAAAGCAAGTTGGAGAAGAAAAGGTTTTATTCAGCTTATACTTCCACAACTGTTCATCACTGAAGGAACTCAGGACAGGAACTCAAACAGGGCAGGAACCTGGAGGGAGGGGCTGATACAAAGGCCACGGAGGGGTGCTGCTTGTTCAGCCTGCTTTGTTTGTTTGTTTGTTTGGTTGGTTGGTTGGTTTTCGAGGCAGGGCTTCTCTGTCTAGCCCTGGCTGTCCTGGAACTCATTCTGAAAACCAGGCTGGCCTCGAACTCAGAAATCCACCTGCCTCCGCCTCCCAAGTGCTGGGATTAAAGGCATGTGCCACCACTGCCCAGCTCAGCCTGCTTTCTTATAGAACTCAGGACCTCCAGCCCAGGGAAGGCACTCCTCACAATAGGCTGGGCCCTCCCACCTTGATCACTAATTGAGAAAATACCCTACAGCTGGATCTCATGGAGGCATTTCCTCAACTGAGGCTCCTTTCTCTCTGATGACACTGGCTTGTGTCAAGCTGACACAAAACCAGGCAGTACAGGACATAAGGTAAGAAACTATGACCCTAGAAAAACACAGATTTTGACATACACATAAGTCTATGCAATGTCAGGAGCTCTGAGACCCCAGGAGCTCCATCTGGTATTTCCTCGGGGTCTGAGGGACCCTGGTAGGACAGATACCATCTTCAGTACCTTCCCAAACAGTCATCTCAGAGTCATGGCAGCAGGAAGAAAACCCTCTACTCCCCTCCCCTCTGCCTTCACTTGAGCAGGAGGTACCAGTACCAGGAAATAACCACTGCCTGAAGAAAGGCTAGAACACACCAGGCAATCAACCCCAGCTTAAACCCAGCCTTCAGGCAGTGGAGAAGCTGGGAAGCTGGAAGTTCTGAGCTTCCAGAAGCTTCATAGTTTCAGTAAACCCCATTAGGAAGCACCGGCAGCAGTGTGGGCTTGGCTGGGGAATCTGACAGTGGGGAGTTAGCCCTGAAGTGTTTCTAGGACTATCATGAGAAGCTCTCTGAAGACTGGCCGCATAATTTCATGTGCATCTCACCAAGATGAATGAAAAAGAGAAAAAGGGAAAGGTCTGGTTTGCTAGGTCCTAGGTGTGGTGGAGGAGAGCGTTTATTGCAGATAAAAGGAAGAGCATAGCCAGAGGCAGAGACATCTAGGATTGCCCGGCCCCAGAGCAATGTGAGGAGAGGGAAGAGGGGAAGGAACCAGGTGCAACAGCCAGGAGAGCAAAAGGTAAACGGGGTGGGGGTGGGGTGGGGTGGGGTGGGGTTGGGGGGGGGGCTAGTAACCAAAATGGCTACATTCTATACGGAAGAGCATCTGGGGGGAGGAGAGCCCAGTTCCTGGGCTGTAGAGTTCAGGGTTAGAGGCCAGGTACATATCAGTGTAACAGGTAGGGACTGAAGGATGCTGGGAGAACCTGGGAGGCAGGTCCACTTTGATATGCTCCATAGGCTTAGGCTGTGATGGAATTCACTGTGTCCAAGCTGACCTCAAACTCAAGATCTATTGCCTACACATCTAGGGAACTTGTAATGCAGGCGTGTGCTACCATGTGCGGCCTTGAGTTTTACCGCAACTTTGGCAACATAGTGAGACCCTGTCTCAAAAAAATTATCTATCTATCTATCTATCTATCTATCATCTATCTATCCATCCATCTATCCATCTTTCTTTCCTTCCCTCCTTCCTCCATTTTGGTGTCTCTATGTACATTCACATTATGATGGATGTGCAGAGGACAGAGGACAGTTTGCTAGAATCAGTTCTCCCCTTCCATTATATGGAGCCTAGAGATCAAACTTAGACCAGGCTAGGCCGCAGGCACCTTTACTCGATGAGCCACCTCACCAGCCGAGTTTACCATAACTTTGAAAAAAAAGTTCCCAAGCCTAAAATTGGGATGTAGTTGGCACAGTGCTTGCCTAGCAGGCACCAAGCCCTGGGTTTCATCCTTGTCACCAAAACAAAACAGAAACAACCCAAACCACACATACCTTATAATTCTGGCACACAGAAGTTCAAGAGATCAAAAAGTTCCTCAGCTACCCAGAAAGTTTGAGGCCAGCCAAGGCTACAGAAGGCCACGTCTCAAAAAAGAAAGTGGGGGAAGAAGGGGGTTTCTAGGCAATAACTCCTCCAGATCTTTTAGGGTCTGTCACTACAGGAGTTACGGCAGCATTTTGGTCTGTTGTGAGCTGTTTAATCAGCAGGAAGCTGATGATGGGAGGTCCACTGTGGACCAGCTGGTGGAAGGAACAAAGAACTATGGGAAATAGGTGGGCTTTGTTGGAGGGGGTTACAATGGTTTACAGGTTTGTTTGTTCTGTCTTCCTTCCCTTTGCTTTTTTTTTTTTTTTTTTTTTTTTTTTTTTTTTCTCAAACTTAATCTAGAGGCTTTTCCTAGTCATCAAGTTTTGAGACAGCAGGTGGCGATGTTCAGCAAACTTGGGCACTAGCAAGAAACCTGAACTTTGAGCTTGAGAATTGTCACCTATAGCCTGCTAACCACCTCCTTTTATGACTACAGCCAAATATGGTGCTGGACATAGGACTTTTCTTCCTCTTTAAGCTTTGCAGAACTCCTCAGTGAGTCACAGGACGGAATGCAGCTGGGATCTGAGATCATGAGAATGAGTGTGTGAGTGTGTGTGAGCGTGCGTGCGAGCAGGTATGCATGCGTGCATGCAATTGTGTGTGTGTGTGTGTGTGTGTGTGTGTGTGTGTGTTCCAATTTCAAATGCCTCTGGAATGCAGTTCTGCTAAAGTCCTGGGTGGAGGCCACCTGAAGTCTTTCTGGAGAGGTGAAGAAATTCAGAGGCGTCTCCATGCTTGTTCTGCCCGGCACACAGAACCTTCAGTAGTTCCTCCAGCGCCTCATGGTTCTGAGTTTGGTACCTTTCCTCAGGAAGCTGAGTTTGATGATAGCATTCATCTTTATCCCAGCACTTAGGAGGCAGAGGCAGAGGCAGGTGGATCTCTGAATTAGAGGCCAGCCTGGTCTACAGAGAGAGTTGGAAGCCCTAGTTTTGATCCTCAAAACTGCCAAAAGACAAAACAAAAACAGAGGGAGCTGGAACTCTGCAGTAAAACATACCTCAGCTTTATATTTGTTAGAAGTAATTCTTCTTTTTAAAGCACTTTTATTTCATGGGGATGGGGCACGATTCACATGTGCCATCTCACATGAGTGTGGATGCATGAGCACAACATGTAAAAGTCAGTTTCATGCTTCCACCATAAATTACTCTTTCAATCTTGTGGGTCCTGGGGATTGAACTAGGGTCTTCAGACTTGACAGTAAGCATGTTTACCTGCAGAACCATCTCACCAGCCCCTGATTTATTTTTATGTTTATACATATGACTGGTGTGTGTGTATATGTGTGCATGTCACATGTGTCTGGTGCCTTCAGAGGCCAGATGAAGGCATCAGATCTCCTGGATGTGGAGTTACAGAAGGAAATGAGGTGCCAGTGTATGCTGAGAACCAAAGTGGATCCTCTATAAAAGTCCTCTTAACCACCATGGAGATGTCTCCCTAGCCCCACCTTAGATATATTTTAAAATTAAAGTATATGTTTTTTTTAAAGGTTTATTACTTGATTTTGAGTATGTGTGTAACTTTGGGTGCAGGTGCATTGGATTCCCTAGAGCTGAAGTTACAAGTAGTAACTTCAAACTTGAGAACTGGTCATGCATGCAGTCTGGCAACCAGGATGTAATCTTGCATTCCCCGGAGTTGAAGTTATAGGTGGTTGTGAACTGTATCATGTGGGTGCTAGCCATGAAACAGGTCCTCTGGAAGAGCAGCAAGTGCTCCTAACTGATGATCCACGTCTCCAGCCTGTTTATTTATTGTGTGGGAGTGGAACATGTGTGTACCAGAGCGTGCACTGGAAGGTAGGGGACAACTTCTGGAAGTCATGTGAGTCCCAGAGGTTGAACTTGTTATCAGACATGGCAGCAAGTGTCTTTACCCATTGAGCTATCTGGCTTGCCCCTTAGATGTATTTTTAAAGTCCAGATTGTTGTTATTGTTGTTGTTGTTGTTGTTGTTATTCGGCAAAGAAAAGAAAGGTTCAGAAGGGATGAGCCAATAGTAGGTGGCCTCGTGGTACCTTCATGAGGGTCAAAGCCTTGAAATGAGAGGAATGTTAAGCCTCATGAGTCAGCCATCAGTTCATCCCTGGGCCTTGCTTCCATTGGAGACAGGGTTCTGGGAAGTGAAAATCCAGCACTGGTCCCACAGCTCCAGCAAGTTATAAAGCATCACAGACGCTGAAGCCCTCAGAGGTCATGACACTTGGTCTCTCCTCCGCCCCGGTTGCTTCCACTTTGCCTTTCTCCCAGTGCCTCTGGTTTATACAGCTTAACTTTATGTATGTGGGTTGGAGACAACCTTGAATCCTTCTGTAGAACAGGACAGTGAACAAATAAACAGAAACAAAACTCTAAAGGACTAGATGCTTGATGCAGACTGAACCACATGTTACTGTAAGAAACTGTCATCCTTGGGTGGTCAGAACATGAGAGCACTTGTGGAGGAAGGGCCTCCTCCCAGAGCAAGATGGCAGAGCCTCCCTGGTCTAAACCTTAGGCTGCTGAGATTCCTGATGAGAAGCCCCTGGATGGGTATGCCAATATTGACTTGTGATCCTTCCCCAAGCCACGACTAGAGAGCTTATAAATTCATAAAACCAGAACACTGTAAATGACTCTTATAAAAGGACGCTGTGAGGATTAGGAAGTGGCTCAGGGGTAGAGTGCTAGCCTAGCATGGGAAAGCCCCTGGGTTTGATTCCCCAACAACACAGAGAGAGAGAGAGAGAGAGAGACTGAGAGACTGAGATAACAAGCAAAAATGTAAACATAAAATAGCACAAAACCACTGATCCATGTGTGGCTTGCTTGCTTGTTTCTTTCATTTTATTTTTGATTGCAGGTGTCCCTCTCCTAAGCAATCACCTTCCTCAGGTCAGTGAGACTGTCTTAAGATTCTCATATATATACCTCTTCCAAGGCTAGACCGAAAACAACACTGTGCTTGTTTGCCAAGATTCTCAAGCCCCTTGCTTTTCTTGTCTCTGTGAAAATCTACTTCTCTTCCAGATGACTGACAGAGAACGGCTCTAGTCCATATCAGCCCAATACGTCAAGGGTTGACCTTGATAAAAGCTCCTGGGTGTGTGTGGGGTGTAGCAGGGCACTCCTTCTTTACATTTTCACAGACCTGAGTTCTCACTTGCAGGCCCTCATGTTCCCCCTTCCTTGACAGTTAATTCTTTTTAATTCATCATTTTCAAACAAGATGTTTCCTAACTTCCAGCACCTACTTTAGCTGCTTCCCTATAGAAGGTGATTATACCCTATCCAACATTTAGAAGTTTTTCCCAGATTTCCCAGAAGTATTGTAACCAAAGGCATCTAAACATTAAAAGGTCATCCTTACCAACAAATTAGGTTCCAAAGGATTTGGGGGATGAAAGAGACCACAGAGATAGATTTTATCCAGTGCCATGGAAGTCATCTCACTGCGGACTGGACAATCTTATGGCAGCATTTTCTCAGTTGAGGTTCCCTCTTCTTAGATGACGCTACCTTATATCAAGTTGACAAAACAAAAAAAAAAAAAAAAAAACCTAACCAGCACAATGGGTAAAGACACTTGCCATGTAGGCCTGACAATTAGAGTCCATGCTAAGGAGAAAAGAGAGAGCAAACACCATAATGTTGTCATATGGCCTCTATACACTAGCTGTGGCACACATATGTGCATATATAATATATACACACATACATATTATACACATATATATATATACATCTCACACATACACACAAAACACACATACTGGACAGAATAGTGTTCTGAAACATGGTCTAGGTTAAAGAGCTCACGGGCAAAGGCTGAGACTGAAATCCACAACACTGGCTGTCCGGCATATTCATGCATTAAAAAGTGATTCTTGGCAGGACAGTGGAAGCACACACCTTTAATCCCAGCACTCGGGAGGCAGAGGCAAGTGGATCTCTGAGTTGGAAGCTAGCCTGGTCTACAGAAGGAATTCTAGGATAGCTAGGGCTACACAGAGAAATAGTCCCGAAACAACAAAACAAAACAAAATGACAAAAAGTGATTCCTGACTCCCTAACATTATATGACAGGGAAATGTTTGTGCCTCCATGGAAACCTACATTACCTGCAGCACACTCCGGGGCATCCTGTTTGGAGTCAATAGCAGCTATCTTGCAGCACTGTAAGCTACAGACAACCACTAACAATGCAGCATTCATGGAAACCAATTGTCTAGCTCCGACACTGCCCCTGCTTCCCCGTGGAAAAACCAGTTCTGCTTCCGTCTGCCATTTGTTAAAATATCTCTGACCTATAAATGTGTCTGTTTTTGAGGGCTCACCTCTGAACAGGTCATAGCATCTTACCAGTTTTTCTTATTAATAACAAATAAAATTTGAATAACTACTTTACATCTGTTTGAGAGTCATGATTTCATCTTTATCTTGTTTTTAATTTTGAGGGTTTTTTGGTTTTGTTTTGCTTTTTTTTTTTTTTTTTTTTCCCAGACAGGGTTTCTCTGTGTAGTCCTGTCTGTTCTGGAACTCACTCTGTAGATGAGGCTGGCCTCAAACTCAGAAATCTGCCTGCCTCTGCCTCCCAAGTGCTGGGATTAAAGGCGTGCGCTACCACTGCCCGGCTTCTTTTTTCTTCTAAACACTTTTACATTTATTTATTATCTGTGTGTACACATGGGTTTGCCATGCACACTTGGAGAGCTTAGAGGACAGTATGTAAGAGTCAGCTCCCTCCTCCCACCATGTGGGTCTTGGGAATTGAACTCGGATCCTCAGGCTTGGAGGCGCGTGCCTTTACCATGGAGCCATCTGGCAACCCCTAGGGTCTGTTTCCTTATGGTACTGGAGATCATGCCCAAGGCCTTGACCGCGCTGATCATGCGCTCTGCAACTGAGGCACACATCCTGCCTCATGACTTCATTTCTAAGAATTAACTATTAACAATACACAAAAAATTAATTCCAGGGCTAGCCTGCAGCTCAGGTGGCAGACTTTGCATAGCATGCAGAAAGCCCTGGATTCAATCCCCGTGATCATAAATCAGACTTGGTGGCACAAGCCTGTGATCCCAGCACTTCAAAGGTAGAGGCAGGAGATCTGAAAGTCAGGTCATCCTCAGCACTTTACAGCCAAGGACCAGTGAGACGGCTGATTGATCAGGGATGCTTGCTGCCAAGCCTGTGACCTGAGTTTGATATCTGGGACCCTCACGGTTCAAGGAGAGAACTGACTCCTGCATAGTGTCCTCTGACCTCTTTGTGTATGCCTCTATGCACATATGTTCACATACACGTGCATATACGTTAATGTAATTTTACAAACAAAAGGAAAAAAAAAAGAGAATTTGAGGGGAAAAACATCCAGGTGGTTTGCTAATCTAAATGAGAAAAAGAAAGCTACGAAAACACTCCATAACACACTAACCATGTGAGAAAAGACTGATAAATCAAATTGCATTAAATTTAGGAGCTGCCTTTCAGCAGGCAATGCCACTGAGTATAAAGGGGGTGGGTCAAAGGTCAGAGATGTGTGGGCTATGTTACCTGGCCTTGCTTTTCTTTTAAACAGGAGCTCCTTCCATTATTGACATTGGCCTTGAATTTACTATGTAGTACAGGTTGTCTCAAACTCTTGACCCTCCTGCCTCAGCCTCCTGTCAGCTAAGATAGAAAAATATTACTAAGAAAACAGGGCAGGGGCCGGGCGGTGGTGGCGCATGCCTTTAATCCCAGCACTTGGGAGACAGAGGCAGGTGGATTTCTGAGTTTGAGGCCAGCCTGGTCTACAGAGTGAGTTCCAGGACAGCCAGGGCTACACAGAGAAACCCTGTCTCGAAAAAAAACAAAAACAAAAAACAAACAAACAAACAAAAAAAAGAAAACAGGGCAGGGAAAGTATACAAAAGACATGTCCAAGTGCATCACAAAGACCTTGCCTATGTGGCAGAAAGAGAAAGAAAGATCACTAGATATTGGGGGATTATAAATCTGCATTACTGCTCAGCCTCCAGAAGGGAAATGCTTCTTTAAAATGCAGCAATAATCAAGGTGAAGACGACTGTGGAAAACTGGGTCTTTCAAACACCGGGAGGAGTATGAATTGGCGTAGCATCCTTGGGAAACTGTTTGGTAATAGCTTTTAGTGACAAACATCTACTTACCCCACGACTAGCAATGCCATTCCTGGGTGTGAGTATTCGTCTGCGTATGTGAACCAGAACAGTCATAGGAGGAGGTGTAGTAATTGTATTTCCCCAATCCTTTGACTGCTATAAAAATATACTCTAAGCAGCTTGGTAACTTAAAAACATAGAAATTTATTCTCTCCCTGGTGTTCTAGAGGTTAGAGTTCTAAAGTCAGGGTATCACTAATGCTGAGATCTCTCCAGGGGCTCTGGGCGACATTTTATTCCTTGTCTCTTTCAGCTTCCAGTTTCTCAGCACGTATGTCAAAGGTTGTGTCACATCACTGGGACTAAGATTTAACACATAAGCTCCAGGGGATGCTGTGTGACCCAGAGTCATGTCTAAGCCACAGGTAGAGTACCAAAGAAAGGATTCTGCCCAACCCAGATCTGTGAACCAATGAGTTGATTGCTGTCACGGGAGTATGGCCAGGAGTCACTTAGTGGAGTATGGAGTGATTCAAAAGCAACTAGATCACAAAAAGCCCACTCTTCTCAGGACAGCCACATCCCAGGAGCTCCAGGGGGGACTCTCCCCTCCCCAGCAACTAGTTACTGCTTGAGTAACCTTGGCAACGGGCCTTGTGGATCTTGTAGCTTCCTGAGCTTCTTGAGCAAAACTCCTTCCTATATGCCACAAATGGCTCTGGAGAAATCAAGCTAGGAATAAAGAATACTTTCTCATCTGCATCCCGATGTTCTACTCCTGATATATACCCTCCCCTTTACTTTTGTAATAAGAACAAATAAATAAACTTTGAATTTTAAAAATGTTTGTTCAGGGCAGTGCTGTAGCAGTTGCAAAGATAGATGCTAAGGGTTTGAGTGATTTTTTTTTTTTTTTTAAGATTTATCTATTTTTCTTATGTAAGTACACTGTAGCTGTCTTCAGACATACCAGAAGAGGGCATCAGATTCCATTACAGATGGTTGTGAGCCACCATGTGGTTGCTGGGATTTGAACTTAAGACCTCTGGAAAAGTAGTCAGTACTTTTACCTGCTGAGCCATCTCTCCAGCCCCTGGTTTGAGTCATTTATGTCTCTTCTACTTAACTGTCTTCTACTCACCAGGAATTGGAAGACCTAGATAGTTAGCAGTGATGATCCAGAGGTGAGGTGCCTATTTCCTGTGTAAAGAGAATAAAGCAGTGTTCAATCAAAGTGCCATGGAACAATGTAGAAAATAGGAGACAGGAGGTCCTTGTACAGAAAGAGTAGACGTGGGGGCACCTCTGTTCTATGACCATGGAGTCATAGAACAGAGTCATAGAGGAATCTAGAGCTTTCTCTGAGGGGTCTTGACAAGACCTTCATGCTATCGATGATACAGGCTTGTTCAGCAGAGGCATCAAGGATGCAGAAAAGATGGAAGGACATTATCCCCATCCATTTCTGACAGTTTTTTATTTTAAAACTTTGTGTGTGTGGGGGGGATGGTTGTGTATTTCTTCTTCTTGGCAATACTGTGCATGAATTCAGGGTTTTGTGAGTATCAGACAGGGGCTCTACTTCTAAGACACACAGGGCAATGATGGTAGAGACCTATACTTCCTCCAGGAGTCAGCCAAGAAACTCTTTTGCATTCCCTGTCATTGTTTGCTTTCAGCTCAGTTGCTGTGATGCTTAAAAACAGCTGGGTCTGTGTATCCCTGGTCAGCTCATAGCCAGTCACCAAGGGAAGTCAAGACAGGAACCCAAGGCAGGATCTCAGAGGCAGAAACTGAAACAGAGGTCATAGAGGGATGCTGCTTATCTGTTCCCTGCTTTTTAATATATCCCAGGACCACCAGCCCAGGGGTGGCACCACCCAGAGGAGTGGGCCACACATCAATCGCTCACACTTCTCACATCAATCGCTAATCAAGAAAAGGCTTCACAGACACACTTATAGGCCAATCTGATGGAGGTGGTTTTTCTCAGTTTGAGTGTCCATCTTCCCAAATATACCTAGATTTTTGACAGAAACTAACCTGCATACTCCTCAAACCTTCACACAGAAGGCAGTCACAGCCAATCTAGTGGGCAGGTGCCAAGGCAGCTGGACACAAGAGGCTAGACAGCTATTTACCAAGAGCTGGGTGAATGAATCACAGTGTGAGGACATTTGTCACCACCACACCCTGGAATCTGCAACAGAGGATGAAACAGGCAGCCATTATTACCAGACTCTTCCAGCCCCTCCTCTGGACTGCCTGCCACATCAGCCACCTAAAATCCCCAGGGATCAGTTTTGGAGTTAACCCCTCCTGTGACAGTGGTTGGCAATTAGGACAGCAATGACAAGGGTCCCTTTTGCTTGTCTGGTTCTTCTCCGTTCCCCTGGCGCGGATGAGGA
Source organism: Arvicanthis niloticus (assembly GCF_011762505.2). NCBI lineage: Eukaryota > Metazoa > Chordata > Mammalia > Rodentia > Muridae > Arvicanthis > Arvicanthis niloticus. Next base: position 19,256,699 of record NC_047673.1, on the reverse strand, counting down.
AGCTGCTGGCCGGCCACGGCCACTACAGATCTGCATTCCTGATGGACAGGAGCTGCCTGGCCAGCCTGGCTGCTGCCTGTGGAGAGGCCTGGGAGCCTTCCTGTTCCCAGCTGCGCTCTGCTGCCTTTGCAGGACAGCTGCCCTGCCTGTCCAGTCTAACCAGCCCTGCACCTTGTCTGTGTGCTCAGGGTTGACTGAAACTCTCTTCCTCTTTCAGTTGGACCCAGGAGTAGGCGGAGCAGGTGGGAGTAGGCGGGGCAGGCGGGAGGAAGAGCAGTTCCCACTCCGCCCTGACCACAGAAGGTATTTACAAACATTCCCAATGACCCGGTAGAGTAGGGTTGCAGGCCTGACTCTGGGATAGCCAGTTGCCTGGGAGTGGTAGTGCAGTTTGCTGGTGGGCGGCCAGAGCCTTCCCGACTTGTAGCCCTTGTCACTGTGCCGGTGTATTCCCTAGTCGGGTTGCAGTGTTGTCAAAAGGGGAGCAGACATATTCTCCCTCAGTCACTGAGTCTTAGGGACCTCAAGAAAAAGGAAACACCATCCTGTAGGTGCACATCTGGCTGGAAAACACCTTGTCCACTCTTTATTGACATGTCAGATACCCCTCACCACCACCATCACCACTAAGTCAGACTCAGGCATCTCAGGTGATCCCAGCTGGAAGAAAAAAAAAAAAAAAGGCTCTGGTGTGTGCTGGTGATGAGGTGGCAACGGCCCTCCCCATCCTGCCATCTCTCTCAGCCAGAATCTTTGTCTGACAGAAACCCAAACACATGAGGTCACAAGTGCTCATGACTTCTCCTTTCTCACTCCGCCTCCCTCTCTTTATTCCATCTATGAGTGAAGATATGCTGTCTCCTGCTCATCCCGAGAGACTGTCCAGCTAGGGTTCAATCCTTGCTTGCTTCTTGTGGAAGTAGCACAGAAGAGCAACATGACCCATGTCTGTAATCTCAGCCCTCAGAGGACAGAGACAGGACAAAGAGAAGTCTGAGGTCAGCTCGTTCTACGTGTGTGTGTGTGTGTGTGTGTGTATGCATATAGTAAAAGTAAATATTTAAAAATTTTAAAATTGTACGTGTATGGGTGTTTTGTTTGTATGTATGTCTGTGTGACATACACGCCTGGTGCCTGCAGAGGCTAGAAGGGCCTGTCAGATCCTCTGGAACTACAGATAGTTATGAGCCACCAGGTGTGTGCTGGGAATAGACCCTGGGTCATCTGGAAGAGCAACAAGTGTTCTTACCTGCTAAGCTTTCTCTCCAATATTTTTTTTTTAAGTAAGCGTGGAGGAAATCAGGGCTGTACACTTATAGAGCCAATTTGGACCCCAGATGTAGATTTCATCTAGTGGGGGCCACTGGACAAGCAGGACTGACTATAGACAGCAAAGATGGGTAGAGTGCAGGCAGATGGGACAGAGGGCAGACATCCCAGGGGGAAATGAACGCAAACGGCTGTCACCGGCATGCTCTTCACACGCACTGCCATCTGGAAACTGGGCTCAGTTTAAGGATGCCACTGCTCACAGCCTTCCAGTGGCTAGCTCGCTAGGACTAACACTGAGGCATAAACTCCAAACCCTGGTGTTCGATCCTGTTTTTTCCACCTCACCGCCAAGAAGTAGGAGAGTTAAACAAGTGACATGCCTTTCAGGCAGCTATGTTAAGTCGAACTTTCGGGAAATCTATAAGGAATACGTAGGTAGATAAGGGGCAGCTGAGGCCCCGAGGGAGAGAAACTCTCTAGGCTGCAGGCTTGTTTACCCAGAAGTCAAGGAAAACAAAGGGGCGGGACCCAAAAAGGAATGCCTTCAAGTCTCTAAGTGAGAAGTTAACGCAGCTGGCGGTAATTCAACACTGCAAAGGTTCCCAGATGTCAGGAAAGCAGTTGAATGGTTGATGGGAGTGAACCCAGTGGAGGGAAGGGATGCCTGGAAACCTTGGCCGACCTATGCAGGTAGCCACCCAGGCTTGAGATCTTGAGAATGTTGTAGTGCAGGAGGTGTAGTCAATTCTCAAACGGGAGCCAGGGCACCAGGATTCTATTCCCAGGTTTAATGTAGGAACTCGGATGTGGCGCACCTTTCCTGAACCTAAACGCTTTCAAAGTTATATTTCCACTCTGAATACTCGCCACAGGACATTTCAGCCTTTGAAGGATGACAAGAAACACACAGAAAAGTCACCAATCCACTAGACACTGACTGGGAACACGAAAGCTGAGTGGGAGGCCAGAGATGGAGCCCACAGCAGACTTAAGAGGCTTATGTAGGAAGAAATGGGGAACCGAGGGGTTTGGTTGGGCAACCCCATTTCCAGTTCCCCCTTTTTCCTCTTCCTAATCTAGCCTCACCTTATGTGGTGAGGGCAGGGTACCACAGACCGGTCCCTTACCTATCCTCCGGTTCCCCGTCGCAGTCTCTCACATCCCCGGCGCCCCGCCCTCCTCCAGAGCAGTACCCAGGGGACCAGAGCAGGAGAAGCAGCCTTGGAGTCGTCTGGCTTAACCCAAGCATCGGAGCCCTCCCCATGTGCACGCAACTGTGCTGTAAACTTAAATGTATTACTTTCTTTACAGCAATCCAAGGAGTCACTGTTGCCTTGTTTTACACAAGAAGAAACTGAGGCAAAATCTTAAGTAACCTACACAAGGTCACACATGCGCTGCTTGGCGAGGCAGGCTTGCTCCCGTTCCCTCGCACGGTGTCAGGCAGCTGAGGTCCACTTATTGCATCCTTTCCTCTCTGATGCAAAAATCTTCAGGCAGCGCCAGCCCACGTGACCTTTAGGTCCCCTCCTTCTCTGAGAGGCCCGCCCCACGGGCAGGTGGCGCGCGGGCACGGGGGCGTGGCGGGGGCGTGGCCGGAAGCCTTAAAGCGGCCCGGGAGCCGGGTGGGCGGTCCAGTCCGAGGACAGCGGCTACTTTCTGGCTTCCTAGCCCGGTGCGGCGTCCGCCACCATGTCCCTGGCGGCCTCAGCGGGCCGGGGGCCGGGGACCATGTGGTCCCCTACCCACGTGCAAGTGACGGTGCTACAGGCACGGGGCCTGCGGGCGAAGGGTCCCGGGGGCACGAGCGACGCGTACGCAGTGATCCAGGTGGGCAAGGAGAAGTACGCCACGTCGGTGTCGGAGCGCAGCCTGGGCGCGCCAGTGTGGCGCGAGGAAGCCACCTTCGAGCTGCCGCCGCTGCTGTCCTCCGGGGCCGCGCCCGCCGCCGCCGCTACCCTGCAGCTCACCGTCCTGCACCGGGCGCTGCTCGGTCTCGATAAGTTCCTGGGCCGCGCCGAGGTGGACCTGCGGGATCTGCACCGTGATCAGGGCCGCAGGAAGAAGCAGTGAGTGGCCGCGGGGCGAGGGGAGTCGAGGGGAGGAAGGACGCTCGGGCAGCGCACCTTGGAGCGAGCGTGGCAGCCACCGCGCGATGGGAGGGAAGCCTTTGGCTCCCCCTTGCTCGCTCGCAATCTCATCTAACCCAGCTTCTCTTCGGGTTGTCAAGTTCCAGCTCTCTCTGTTATGGGGGCTTTTGGAAGATAAGAGAAATTTTGAATCCTCAGGGCTCCCTCAGACCGCACAGCACTCTAAGCACTAGATGAAGTTTTGATGAACTGAAACAATATGCAGGTAGGAGAATTCCTATTAGGTTGGGTATCCGCTTTATCTTACGTGGACGCTCCCCTAGGTGGTGTTTTGTTGAGCTTGAGACTTTGAGCTGAGAACCTCTGGGCCAGGGAGGGAAACTGATTGGTGTGAAAGCCCAATACTCCAGAGCTGTTCGATCGCTGGGAGGGTGGTTAGAAGAAAAGAGAGGATAAGAATGGGAGAAACCCACCAGCCTGGTGATTGCTGATTCTCATGCCCACCTGATTCTACCCCTCGGAATGACCTCTAGAACGTTTGTTGTTTGTCTGGGGGAATCAGTGGTAGATGATTGTTCCAAGATCTGTCACTGGCTCAGTAGAAGTGAACATTGTTGCTCTTTGGAGTTTGGTAAATTCTGTCTGGTTCTAATTCCCGGTTCCGTGGCTACTCACTAGCCTACCTATGTATGGCTCCTCAATGGAAGATTCTGACAGGACATCCTAACTCTGCAGGAAAACTTGGGCAAACCCCAGTTCACTTTAAAGTTTCACAGATTAATTTGGTTGTTTTGTTTGTTTGTTTGTTTGTTCACTGGTGTTTGCAAAGGACGCCTTAACCAATGGAACCTTTGGTTGTGTTTGTCTCATGTACCAAAGAGAGCTTGGATTAGCCTAACTGGTTACTTTGCTTGACCTTATAGATGCCAGCTCTGTTACCACCAAACCCCTACAGGTCGAGAAACACACCCGTGTGTTCCTCGTACTTCAGATATACTGGGCGTTTTAACTTTTTCTTGGGATGGGGCAGGAGCCAGGGGAGTTGGATTTTTCCAGGCTAGGGTGGGATTTACAATTGAAATACCTGATTTTCTTTTCTTTCTTTTTTTTCTTTCTTTCTTTCTTTCTTTTTTTTGGGGGGGGGGGGGGCACAGATGAAAAGGCATTTCTGAACACAGATTTTTAAAAGGAAAGCCTTGAAGCTAACTGGGGTATTCTGAAACATCCACTTACAAGCCATACTGTATCCGCAGAAGGGAAGCCAGTTACCCTTATTTCCTACCTTGATTAAATGACATTTGAGGGGCTTGGGTTGTTGGCTATTGGCTTTTTGTCTTGCCCCATTTCCAAGATGGATGTGTTCATGTCTCTACTTACTGTTTCCTTTATGACTATTTAATCCCCCTTGCAAGACAGATTCCGTCTCCATGCTGGAGGTGGGGGTTCCCCAGTCCTAGGTCTGATGTCCACTTGCTCCTGACTCATAGCTGGGTTGCTCTGCCTCCAAACACCCCAGTTTCCCTATTTATAAACGGAGCATGCTGCTATACCCTTAATTGGTGTTTGTAAAGAGTTGCTGCTTCCTGGTTAATGAAGCCAGGGTAAAGGTTCAAAAGGTCCCACACTACTGTGAGAGGGATGAAAACCTCCTTATGCCCTCTTTCTTCTCCGTATCCTTTTCCCTCATTTTCTCTAAGGTAACCCTAAACCTACATGGTCACTCCTGTTTCTGTCACATGAGCTGGTTACCACTTAGTCACAACATTGACTGGCAGGGAGATTGTGCTTACTTAGTGGGTTTTTATAACTGACATAGGATGTCTTTGCTTTCTAAAAAGTAAGTGAAATCGAAAAGTTTCCATCTACTAGGAAGCTAGGGGCTTTCCCAGCTGCTGGAGGAACCCACTTAAACTAAGCCTGTATTACACCTTTGTATAACAACAAGATGCCCCAGGTAACTGAGAGGTGAAGAAAACGATATAGCCTGAGAGCTGGAAGTTTTAACAGGAAAAAACAAAACAAACAAACAAAACAAAAAAAACAAAACAAAAACAATAAACAGGTTTGGCTAGAAAATTGATTTGAACTAGTTATTAATGGTTTGATTCCATCTTATGTGTTAAGAATCAGAAACAAAAGCTAAAATCTTGCTCTGCTCTGTGTGTGTGCATCTAACAAAACAATTACTGGACAGAGGGTGGTTTTTCTTATAGTTTCAGACACTTAAATTTGAGGTCCGTTATCACAATAAGAGCCAACTTCTTAATGGCTCTGTTGATAAGCCCTATACAGCAGATTTATTTGCAGACAAGGAACCATGCTTTTTATCATGATTCTGAAGTTGCTGACCTCAAATTTAGTGTAATGACACACTTTGAAAGGACCAAGTAGCCCAATATGTAGGACAGCCTACTATATGGGCAGGATCCATTTAACAGCAAGGAAGATGTGGCCTTCAGTTAGGAAAAGTAGACAGGAATTAATATTCCTCTTTTGTATCTGTTAAAGACCTGAGGTTTCAGTGGGTGTTGGTTAAATAGTAGTGAGTTAATCACCGAGGCAACAGCAGACACGAATCAGAAGTATTTCAGGTAAGCAGCATGCAGGACCCTCAGCCCAGCCACCTAGTCTCGTGTAGTAGATTGGTTAAAACAAAAACAGGCAAACCTTAAGATGCTAAGAGCAACAAAATTCGGGAAATAATCTCTTAGAAGTAGTTTAAGATGTTTATTCAGCCTGGGGAGCTGGAGGATCATTATGCCAGGAAACACCATAAAACTTACTACTGCGGTAATCTTCAGTGTTTTAAGACAGGGAGGTAATGGTGGAGGGTCCATTTCTTCATCTGCCGAGACTCAAATGCCTGCCTTTGAAAGCATTTGGACATTGTAGAGGTTAGATATTTTGAAAATCTTTAAAAAATAGTCAGATGCTGAAATAAGTTACCAGTGGGGGAAAATTGGGTTATTAAAAATAAGCTTGGAGTCCTTGTTTTCCCGAGAGACTTAGCCTAGAGAAATGGCTTGCCTGACCGTAGAGGTCAGTAAGTCACCAGTAAGCTGCTGGAGGTGCCTTTAGGCTTATGCACATTTAAATTGTTTTATAGCAGGATGGAAAATTCAAGGAATACTGTTACTAGTTTCCTCTCTCTCTCTCTCTCTCTCTCTCTCTCTCTCTCTCTCTCTCCTTCTCCTTCCTTCCTGTCTCTCTTTTCTCTCTCTTTCTTTCTTTCTTTCTTTCTTTCTTTCTTTCTTTCTTTCTTTCTTTCTTTATAATTTCCCTTAAAGATAATGTTGGGCCTTCCTGGAAATGTTCATCTCAGCTACAGGATGGCCTCCTCCTACCCCCAGTGTAGAAAATTGAGCTCCCGGATCTCTTGTAGATCCTGTGATAAACAACCCTCCCTCATGTTGGCTGTGGAATGAAATGAACATCAGAAGCATCAAAGTTGTCGCCAGGTGATAGCATTCCTAGTAGTTTTACTTGTTAGACATTCAGTTAGCATAGAGGAAGTTCCGGCCCCGCCCCCTTTTTATTCTCTAAAGTATATTCATTCTTTTATAAATTTTTTTTTCTGGTACTAGGAATTGAACTCAGGGCCTGATGTATGCTGAGTGAGCTCTCTGAACCCCTGAACTCTATTCTCAACCCTCCAAAATACTTTTGTGTGAGCATGTGTGCATATGTGTGGGTACAGGAAGAGGCCCCAGAGGTTGGCATCAGGTGATTTCTTCAAGATTGCTCTCTGCTTCATTTATTAGGCAAGGTCTCTTTCACTCGAGCCGAGAGTGTCTAGCTAGCCGGCTTGTTCTGGGGATCCCCTGTGCCCGTCTCAGATTGCTGGTGGGCCAGCACACCTACCTGTCATTTATGTAGATGCTGAGGATCAGAACTCTGATCCTCAGGGTTGTGAGGCAAGTGTTTTGCCCATTAAGCCATCTCTCCATCTTACTCCACCTTATTATCTGAGACAGGGTTTCTGGATGAACCTGAATTTCGTTACTGTGCCTAAGATGGCTACCCAGTAAGCTACAAGGTCCTACCTCTCTTTAATTGCCCCAGTGCTGGGGTTACAGATACCTGCTTCTGTGCCTAGCTTTTGTGTTGTGCTAGGATCCAAATTTGGGCCCTTATGCTTCTGTGACAAGCACTTTCTACATTTTACCAGCTGGGCCAAAAATATTCTTTAGGACTGCTGTGTGCCAGATGCCAGAGAGGCAATATGCTTGCTTCGGGAAGTTCAGAGCCTTGTTGGGAAGTAGATCTTAAAGCAAAAGAACACAAGAAAAAAAAAAAAATAATGTACTGTGCTAAATCGTGGAGAGAGAAAGAACAAGCTGTCAAAAATCAAAAGATCAGCACTGGAGAGATGCCTGGCAGTTAAGCGCCTTGGCTGCTCTTTCAGAGGACCAGGGTTTGATTCCCTGCGCTCATGTGGTGGGCTAACAACTGTCAGTAACTACTGTTCCAAGGTTTCCAGCGCCCTCTTCTGGCCCCTAAGGACACTGCACACATGTGGTGAGCAGGCAAATGTGCAATGGAAACACACACACACACACACACACACACACACACACACAGAGTCAACATAAGAAATATATCTGCAAAAAAAAAAAGAAAAAGAAAGAAAGAAAAGAAAAGAAAAAGAAACGCCAGGCGGTGGTGGCACACGCCTTTAATCCCAGTACTTGGGAGGCAGAGGCAGGTGGATTTCTGAGTTCGAGGCCAGCCTGGTCTACAGAGTGAATTCCAGGACAGCCAGGACTATACAGAGAAACCCTGTCTCGAAAAACCAAAAAAAAAAAAAAAAAAAAAAAAAAAGAAAAGAAATATATCTGAGAAAAAAAAGATTTATAAAGTAAAAATGATCGGGGGCTGGAGAGATGGTTTGGCCGTTAACAGTGTTGTATGCTCTTTCAAAAGTCCTGGGTTCAATCCCACCACTCACATGGCAGCTCCCAGCTGTCTGTAACTCCAATTCCAGGGCATTTATTGCCTTCTGTCCTCTGGCTATTAGATGGGTATGGTGCACTTACATCTGTACAGACAAAATACCCATATGCACAAAATAAATAAATAAATCTAAAAGGAAATTAATTTTTAAAAACAATGATCAGTAAGAATGTGAAGAGAGCGATTGGAAAGGAGGACATGATGGGAAAACAGACCCAGCTACTTAGGAGTTTGAGGCAGGAAGATCACTTGAGGCTGAGAGTTCAAGGTTAGCCAAGGCTATACGGCAAGAGCCTATTTCATAAAGTAATAATAGGTAAGCCTTTGTTTTATGCTTGTGGTGTTGGGGATTAAACCCAGGGGCATATGCATGCTGGGAATGTGCTGAACTACTGAGCTGAAGCCCCAGCTATGAATATTTCTGAAGAATAAAGAGGAATCCAAGGGGCGGCTGTGCAAAGGCCCTGAGGTAGAAGTAGGGTAGGGCTAAATGGAAAGGAATGGCTTAAATTGAAAGGAATTGGAGGTCACCGAGTGTCAAAAAGATATGTGATCCAATTTGTCCAAGGCCTTGAGTGAAAAGGGATTTGAACTTGGCCTAGTCTGCAATCCCACAGACCAGCTGGGAGGCTGTTGCAATAATTGAGGCGATGTGGTGGTACCGTCAAATACTGGTGGTACCGTCAAATACAGTGATGGTTATGGAGAAGGCAAGTAGTGGGTCCTTTCAGAAATATGTTATAGACTGAATTGCTCTAGAGGCCATGGGACAGATTGACTGTGATAGGAGGAGGTGGGGGAGAGGGGTAGGGGTGGGAGGGAGTGGGGGGAGGAAGTGATAAAATTAAACATACAAGCTCTGGGAGCTGTGTGTTGAAAGTGAACCAGGAAACAGTTCTGCTTTCTTACTCCAGCAGTCACCCTGATACCAGGGTGAGGTCACCATGACAAAGTGGGCAGTGCCACTTGTGAGCTGAGTCTTCTGTTGAAACCAGTGACTCTGTTGAAAGTGCCATTGAAAGCAGGGTGTGGATGCCTGTGTCTACAGATGTCGACTGTTTTAGTGCCGGCCAAGTACTTGCTTGGTAATTGTGTGGCTCGTGTGTGACCTCGTTGGAGTGTTCTGGCAAAGTTGATGATGTCACATTTCAAGGAATACAGAAACCAGGAAAGGAAAACCTGATATAACACAACAGTGGGGAGAACAGCCCCACTGTTCAAAAATAATTTTTGAGTATTATAAATATTTTAAAAAATATTTTATTTTAAAAAATATTTTAAAAAGATATTTTTGAGTGCAAAAAAATAACACTCAAGTATGTGAACCATCTATTTCATGTCTGAGACAGCAAGTGGTAAAAAGCCTTGGGTCTTTTCCATCTTCCTAAATTCCCTTTTTTCCAAAAGCCTCTACAGTGTTTCTATAGCTAGTGTCTGAGGAAGAATTTTATAAGCAGTATCTGATAGGCCATTTGAATTGTAGCTATTAAGTTTGAAATGCAATAATTTTATTATAAGCAGTATGTGTACTTATTAAAATGCCATCAACTCCCAACATGTAGCTGCTTAGCTGTTCATTAAAATATTTTGCCATGGGAAATGTCACTTCTGCCTCCCTCCTCAGAAGGTGGCCAGTGCTGGCTTAATCTTAAGCTCCAGACTGAGGTGGAGGAGAGAGTGGGTAAGAAGAGGCCTTTTGATCTTTACCTCTTACAGAAATTTCCAGTTGCCTTTGGCTCTGGATCTAGACAGGGCCTCTAAGCCTTTAGGGCCTTTGAATAACGCCCAAGCCATGTATTGGCAAGTGGGTCTTCCTTCCCACGAGGTGCCCCAAGTCAGACAGAGTTCATGCCCCCAAGAGACCATGCCTGAGATGCCTGCTTTCACCTGACCACTTCCTTCTTGTTTACTGTGTGATGGGGACTCAGTCATTGTTGAGAGTCAGCGAGTGGCTTACAGAGTGAATAGCTGAGATTCCAGCATGGTAGTGGTAGTAGGCATTCAAGGTTTTTATTTGTTTGGCTAGTTGGTTGGTTGGTTGGTTTGAAACATGTAGCCCAGCCTGGCTTCAAACTCTTCATCCTGCAGCTTTTGCCTCCTCAGGTCTAGAATTTCAGGGGTGCACTTCCACACCTGGTCAAGAGAGCCTCTTTTTAAAAAAAGAAGTGTGTTGTTAACCTGGTAGAGAAAAAGCAAGGGTCTGAGTGTCCAGGCTGTCCCCAGGGGACATGAGGAATGTGCTGTGGAGAGAAGAAAGGCAGCTGTAATTATCTTCCCTGAATGCCAGCCTTTGAGTTACCTAAAGGGAAGGCATTTACAATCAACCCCAGAGCTGTCCTGGAGATGTGGCCACCACACACTTTATTTTTCTGTGTCCTTCTGTGGTCAAGGGCACAGTAAGTACCAGAAGTAGATCTTCCAGAAAGCCCAGCCTAAAAAGGCCTCTTGTTATCACGGAGAATGGTGTCCAATCGATCTGAAGAGCAGCAGCAGCAGTGGCGGGCTGAGTCCTGGGGTATTCGGGGCCATGACCTCTTAAAGCACGCACGGTTCTCTCACGGAGAGTGAATGTGACCTGCAGGTCACCAACATGGGACCTTTCATTTTTCCTAACCATTTGTTATTAAAGTATGATTTAACATAAAATTCTTTGGGCGTGTTTTCTTCCTGTCTTGAACTTACGGTGATTATAAGATAAGCCGCATATTCTCTGCTCCGTTGCCAGGAGCTCATAGAGGGAGTACATCCATCTGTTTACAGGGTGAGGAGCCGACTGAACCGTCTTTGATGTTGCTCACCGAAGTTTGTTTTCTCTTGGCCAAGGCATGGAGTGCCAGACTTTTTTTTTCCCATCCTTGAACGCCATTTTCATGAGGGATCTGTCACTGTCCTGATAAATTCCTTTAGCAGGCCAGGCACGATACATTGGTGGCAGTTATATAGGATCGCAGGTCTCATTATAGAATAGTACCATTTATGGCTTTCTGAAAGCTGATCAACTTTATAGGTAGACAGTTGTAGGAGTGATAGATAGGCTGACATGTTGAAAAATGACTTAAAATTTCTAATTTGTAGAATGTCTTTCTGTACGGGTGCTTGGATTTTTGTTGTCTGCATAGAAGTCCCGTGATCCTATGCTGCCGCTGACTGCACTGCCCAGCTGTATTGCTGATTGCAGGAGCTGTCGGTTCCCTCTTTCACCCACTGGTGTAAAACACCTAAAGGCCTTGGTGATGGTCTTTCCATCTCTAACAAATTCCAGCACATAGAATTTAATCATGGGATTTTTGTTTGTTTGTTTGGTTGGTTTTTCGAGACAGGGTTTCTCTGTGTAGTCCTGGCTAACCTGGAACTCACTTTGTAGACCAGGCTGGCCTCGAACTCAGAAATCCGCCTGCCTCTGCTTCCCAAGTGCTGGGATTAAAGGTGTGGCCACCACTTCCCGGCTGATCATGGGATTTTTAAGTTATTCCATTAAAAAAAAAAAAAGAAGGAGGAGGAGGAGGAAGAGGAAGAGGAGGAGGAGGAGGAAGAGAAGGAGGAGGAGGAGGAGGAGGAGGAGGAGGAGGAGGAGGAGGAGGAGGAGGAGGAGGAAGAAGAAGAAGAAGAAGAAGAAGAAGAAGAAGAAGAAGAAGAAGAAGAAGAAGAAGAAGAAAAAGAAAAAAAACTGGAAGTGACAGAGGAAAACTAAACTGAAATTCTATAATACTAATTACTAATTGTGTAGGTGAAGGTGAATGTTTCCCTATACCTTCAAATGCAAGTTCCCTTGGCACTTACTTTAGATGGGCATGCTTGAGCATTTGGTAACTGACATAGTTGGAACTATGTATCTTCGAGTCGGGAGCCTTCTGACTTTGGTCAGCTGTAGCATTCTCAGGTGTCCTGTAGCCATCAGACTAGGTGAAGATTATAAGTGGTAGCTTACAGGCTATTCCACTAGGCTCTCCGAGGGACCTAGCTACACACCTGCTGCCTGGCAGGGGCATAAGGTATTCCCTCTCCCTCTTCTTCTCCCTCTCCCTCCCCCTACCTTCCCCCCATGTGTTCCTAGCTGGTCCGCCCCCGCCTCCTGCTTTCTGTCCTTCATCTATGCCCTATCTTCTTCTCTGGCCTCATGGCTCTGCTCCTGTCTGTCTGTCTTCATGTCTACCTGTCTATCTCTACCCCTTCTCCAGGTGCTCACTCCCCTCCCTTCCCCCAAATAAGCCCCTTTATAACAGATTTGTTGCATGGTGTAATTTCTCAGAGGAACACCCTGGCCCCGGCCCGCCAGGTGCCCTCTCACCGCGTTCTAGTTCATAACTATAAGGCAGGTGCCATATGCTGCAAATCAAATTGCCTGTGCATTTGGATTCCATTTAAGTAATAATTATAGCTGCAGTTTACAGCAAGCCGCGTTCTAGACACTTAGATCGTCCGAGCTTTAAGAAATCCTTCTGAAGCAGGTGCCCTCGGCCTTGTTTCAGAAGGGGAGCTGGAACTAGAGAAGAGTTAGATAAAGTTGCACAAGGTCTCTTAGCTCAAAACGGCTGACTGTACAGGAGGAAAAGAAACCCCAGAGGAAATGAACGAAACAGTCGTTGGACTAGCATGGTTTGAGTGGACTTTTAAAACATACTTGATTTTTCTTTTTCTTGTATCATGTCTGTCTTTTGAATGTGTGTGTGTGGGGGGGCTTTGGTTTTGCTTTTGTTTATTTCTTGCTATGTAGCTCAGTCTGGCCTAAAATTCTCAATCCTCCTGCCTCAAGTCTAAACGCTGGGATTCCAAGCGAGCTCCACCACGCCCTGGTGTCTTGATTGCTAAAGACTAGCCGATATAAGACAGTCCAGGATAAAGAAATCTTTATCCCCCAACCCCTGTGTGTGTGTGTGTGTGTGTGTGTGTGTGTGTGTGTGTGTGTTTCACTACACATGTAAAGTTCAGAGGACAACTTGAGTCAGTTTGGTTCTTCCGCCACAGGAGTCCCAGGGAGCCAACTCTGGTCATCAGGGTTGGCCACAGTGGCCTATCTGCTAACCACCTCTGCAGCCTCCAAATCGTTCTTCACCTGCCTTTCCTGTGTGTGTGTGTGTGTGTGTGTGTGTGTGTGTGTGTGTGTGTTCTTCATGTCACTTACTAGCTCTTAAGGCCACGTTTGGTATCTCCTAATAAATAGCCTTTTCAGTGCTACTAAAATGTTTTAGAGATGAGACTGTTCTCAGGATGGACTAGTTCCACCAGCAGCTGACCACGGTAGGCAGAAAGAAGGACTCGGGTGGAAGGTTAGCCAATGGGTAATTCTATAATCAAAGTTTGGCCCCGGTTGCCACCTACCCACCTCATTCCACAGCAAAACTCGCTAAACTGCATAGCTGCCGTAGAGGGCACACTGCCATCCTGTTAGAGGCCATAAACATCCCTGTGACTCCACACTGCTGCCACGATATCCAGGGCAGAATTTTTTTTGAGCCTCGGTGTCCCAAAGAATGGCATTCTGCCCTATTTATAATCGCTGGGGAAGACGACGGTTACTGAGCTGCTCCATGAAATGTCTCTAAGAAAAGACTGGCTGTGTTCTGCTTTCAAACACCCTGTAGGGTGCTGTTCTGTTCCTGCGCCTTCCTCCCAGGGGTGCCATAGTCGTCTAGGTTTTGACGCTGGGTTTCTATGGGGATGACGCCGCCGCAGCCTGTAATTGAGATTTGTCCCTAAGAGAGAAGTGGGTAGCTTTGCTGACCCTGAAGTTCCAAGCTAGACCCTGAGACCCTGAAATGAACACTGACACATCTGTAGAATGGTAAAGCTGTAGTCTTCTTGACCTTCCCGTTTCTGGATCCTTCTGATGTTCAAAGCAGATGCTGTATTTATTAGTTTTCTGAGAGTGGCGGCTTTGTATTTCCATAGGGTCTCAAGTTAGTAGAGTCTTCCTGATGAAATTTGTACTTTGGTGGGAGCGTCTTTTAATGTGAAATATCTTTACGTCCTTCACTGTGAGGAAGGTTCAGGCAGTTGTCTCAGTGTTTAAAGTTAGAAATTAGCAGCAGGACTAGCCTCCAGGCACAGTAAGTAAAGGCACTGCCAAATCCTTCAGTACCCAGGAGTCACTTGGAACCAACCCCTACCAGGGGTGCTCACCATCGCGTGGTCACTCATACACATGCAGCGTGTGCGTGTATACACACAAATAAATACATAGACGAACAAATGTAATTTTCAGATTTATTTATTTTTATTTATCTGTTTGTTTATTTTTGAAAAAGAAAGCAGGCAGCTGCTGTCCCAGCGCAGCTAATGCTTTGTGATGCTGGCGCCCAGGCTCCTTCCGGACAGGAGGCAGGCCATGGCCCCCTTCACCGCTCTAACTACAGTGCAGTGAGTTTGCACGGGATCCTGAAGACTGTGATTTCTCTCTGTGTGGCTGCCTGTGGAATGTGAGGAGCATGTTTGCTCCAGCCACAGAATGATTGTCTCCGAGGCGTTTCCTCGTAGCCCTTTACCTACCGGCGCAAGCTCTGCATCTGTACGGGATGATTGGGAGATCTGGTTTTTCTCATCTGTGGAGAAAGATCCTGTCCTCCTCCACATTCCCTAATTCATCCTCCCTCTTTTCTCCTCCCCATCCCCAACCAAGGAGAGGGTCCGTCTCATGGTGTACCCAAAGCCAGTCTCCATGATCCTCCTGTTTCCATCTCCCAAATGCTAGGATTATAAATGTGCTTGTTGATCTCCTTAAGGCACCGTTGTAAATATGGAGGAGACATAAACAATGCTTTATGTATGTTTAGCTGTTAACTTTATCTCAGAATCCTCACCCCACATCCCCCCCCCCCGCCCCAAAGAACCCCTGCATACATGCCACAAGTTACGTAGGTGATTTGGATAACGTGTATTTTTTACATAGGAACACAGACTGTCACTTGGGAGAATACAAAGCTGGTCATTGCTTCTAGAAGGATATGGGAAAGAGAGGACAAAAGTAAAGGGACCAAGTTTCTTGTTCTCTGCCATCCTGTGTAATTGAGATTTTATCCTATTATTTAAAAATAGTATATATTAACTTAATTAATTATTAATATATTGATATACACTATATTACATATTAATATATATTGAAATATTCTATAGTTTTAAAATATTATATAAGGGCTAGACATACAGCCCAGTGGTGGAGCTCTTGCCTCATATACATAAGACCTTAGGTCTGATTCATACACTACACACCCTACACAGGCTTACACACCAACCCCCAAAACGTTTCTGTGAATCCCCCATCACTTTCTGCAGGTTCAGAGGTCCTTTTAAATTCAAAGGACTAGATTTTAATTATAATAGTAACATATAAATGTTAATTTTCTAAATATAATTACAAATTATAAAGCATATAATAAATGATAGACTTTTAGGAGGGATCATGTGACTTTTTAGGTTTTTTGATAGGTGGAGGACTTTTTTCATATCATGGGCTTCAAAATAAACTTGCTTCATGAGATTAAGGCTGTCTTGCTGTACTCTGCCCTTTGGACAGAAAAATGAGCCCAACCCTGATCCCAAGATAATGGCCGTGTTCTGGGCCTATGTGAACGTAATGCTGGGACACATATATTGCTACTTTATGCTGTGTGGCCATGCTGGGCTAGATTATTTATTAACTGCTTCTCTGGGGGACAGGAATTAAGTGAATTTAAAAAACAGATAAAAAAAAATACCCACTGAAAAAAATGGAGTTGATTGTAATGTTGAAGCCCACAGCCATAATCGGATTTGGGATTCCAGAGGGCGAGTCACTCATGAACTTTGTTAATGGAGTTTTCAGGCTCAAAGCCCCGGCTCTGGCAGATCAAAGGCTTGCCCACCAGCCCCTGTGTGCCACTAAAGAGACAAGTCATACTGAAAAACAGGAAAGGGGGGGCGATGTTCAACATGGCCACAGTGGGGAGAGGTCCAGCTGCCCCCAAGTCTGATTTGAGGTGGGTTTAAGTACAGGGCAAATAGCATGCATCACTAAGCAATCCTGTCATAGCATGAACCCCTCCCCCATCATCCAACAGCCTTGCCTAGCTCCAGTGCACCTTGTAAGATAGTCATGTGGTGAGCTGCCAGAACTGTGTGAAATCTCTTCCCGGGAGACAGTTTCCTCTTCTAGCTGGCACCAGGCTTCACCCTATTTCTTTCCTCAGTATGAGACTTCTGAGGAAATTTTAATATTTGGGACACAGGTGTCTCTTTAGAGTATCTTGTCTGACTAGGAGAACATAGCCCACAAGATGAGCTCAGCTGGGCTCATAGGGGCTCACAGAGACTGTACCAATCACAGAGTCCATATGGGTCTGAGCTAAGCCCTCTGCATATATGCTATGATGTGAAGCTTGCTGTTCTTGTAAGACCCCTAACAGCGAGAGTGGGGCTCTGACTCTTGCTACACTTGAGATGTTTTTCCTCCTACTGGGTTGCCTTGTCCCACTTTGATATGAGGACATGTGACTAGTCTTATTGCAACTTGATATGCCATGTTCAGTTGATATCCCTGGGAGGCCTGCTCTCTCTCCCTCTCCCTCTCCCTCTCTCAATTCTTTAAGGGAAGCAGGAGGAGTAGATCTAGGGGAGTGGGGGTGGGGGACTGGGAGGAGAAGAGGTAGAGAAACTGCAGTCAGAACACTCTGGGTGGCATTTGCCATGGAGCTTGCTACCTCTGATGGCATGTCCGCTATTCACACCCCCAAAGGAGCCCTGCTGGCAGAATTCAGGTCTGCTTATGAAAACAATCAGCAAGAAGAGTCATCAGCGAGGTTTTCAGTGAGGGTTTTGCTCACATGTGGTGCTGCAGGTTTCCAAAGCCAGTCCCGCTCCAGTGCTTGAGCAGAGGGCAATAGTTGGTGGGAAGCATTCCGGGAGCCGGCTGGCTCTAAGTTTGCTTAAAATAATAAGCACTTTGGCCCAGGAAACTTTTAGAAAGACAAGCCTGGTCCCAGGAATGGTCCGGTGGCATTCTCTGAAGGTCTTGAGTGTGTTTGCATGCCTGACTGACAGAAAGCCTGGTGGAGAAGCACCTGCCCCAGTCCCTTCTTCCTGACTGGCCCTGACACCGCCCGCAGCCCCTGCTGTGGTCATCTGAGCTTCTCCTTTTCTGGTCTCTACTAGTGGTATTACAAAAGCCCACGCACCTTTCATCACCAAGGCAACTGTGACTATCAGGGAAGAAAAACACAAATAGTCCTCTCAACCTCTTGACAAATATGCAAAGTATTCCAGGTGGGCCAGGCCCCGGAAAGATAGAGGCTTGCAGAGAATTGTTAAAAGACTAGGAGTGGCTGTAACTCCCCCACCACTCCTTTATGCCTGTGTCTCAAAAAACACGAAAGATTTCTCTTTGTCAGTCAGGGTCAGCATCTCACATGACTTTGCTGGTCCTGGCTGCATCTCTTGATGCACTTCACTTTTTTTTCCTGGCAGTTTTCTGTACCAGGATCTTCTTTGCTCATCTTACAGGTTATGGCTGGTGGGGAGCTATGCTGGCATTTCCTCTCTCCTTTTATTTTGGGATATTTAAATTGAAAGTGTATGCGCCCGCCCGAGCTTTCACTCTGCATTAGAGCACTTGCCTACCACCCACAAGGCCTTGCAGTTAGTCCCCAGCACCCTATCACCACGCACACACATACACACCCTCGCTCCTGTGCATGTGTACACACAAAGTGGAGTGGAAGGCGTCTCAGACTCCACCCGGAAAGAATTTGAAAGTGATTCAGGAGAATAAGCTTAAAGCAAGCCTCTTGGTCCAGGAGAGTGGAGAGGGACTCAGAGAATGCAGAATCCTTGCTGCGGTCTACAGCAGAGTTAGAATCCTGGCAATTTCTAAGCTTCCTTTCCCTCACCTGTAAAGTGAATGCAGGTCCTACTACGTGCCATCCTGTGAGGGAGGCGCAAGTGAGATGCAGGGCATGCTGTGAGTGCAGCTTGAGGGTTAGGGTTCTACTTTCCTGGGTGCAGAGTGAATCAAATAGCTGGGGGTGGGGGGGTGGTTCGGGGAAAGAGAAGGTGAGAGAGGAAGTTGTGCTCATTTGGACAAAACCATCATTTCCTTAAAGTCTAGGCCCTAAGTTTTTAAGTAGGTCACTGAAGGAAAAAAAAAAAAAAAGAGAGAGAGAGAGAGAGAGGTCTCCATTTGTGAGGTAACCTGTGTAACCTGTGGGTGGCTCTCTGGAGGCCAGGTATTGGGAGTTGTTTTCCCTTAATGGCTTGCAGAGAGTTGGGTTCCCAGTTCACTAGAGATCCGGTTTTCAGAAGGAAAATGAATGCCAAGGGGAATCCCCTTTCTGAAGTTTGCAGTCAAGATATGTCTGGTGCCTTGTCATGTGCCATATCTTGAAGTAGCTTGCAAGGACCATGTAAAATGTTTAAATGATGTTTGCAATATTCTTTTTTGACAGCTAAGTCAGATGTAAATGCTTTCTGGTCAGGCTTTCATTACTTCAAATTGTAATAAAATACAATTATATAATTGTATAATGTAAAATTATATAGTAGAAAATATGATAAAAATTTATATAATAATTTAACAACCCTTATTGAAAGAAAATATGACATTGAAACTTTTTCCCCCCCAAGACAGGGTTTCTCTGTATAGCCCTTGCTGTCCTAGAACTCACTCTATAGACTAGGCTGGCCTTAATCCCAAATTCTGGGATTAAAGGCATGTGCCACCACTGCGTGGCTAAACATACCAGGATTTTTAACAAAGAAAAGAAAACATAGAGACACACAAAAAGCAAAACCTACAAAAACACAAAATCAGAAACCATAATATACAAGCCAAAATCAGTAAGGTAAAAAAAAATCCTCAGACAAAGCAACATGAGACAAAAGGTTGACAGAAATACTGCTGAGATAATTTGTGTTGGCTAATACCTCTGGGCATGGGGCCTGCGTGTCAGTGTGGTTTGTATATCCAGGGAGACTCCCTTGGTGAAACTAATGTTTCCTTTGCAAGCTGTTGTCAATTGGAGATAGCTTTTGGGCTAGGGTGGGGACTTGTGTCCACTTCCCCTCTCAGCACAGGGACCCCATCTGACTTGAACCTGAGCGTGCCCTGTGCATGTTGCCATGGTCTCTGTGGGGGCATATGTGTCCATCCTGTTATCTTGAAGGCCTTCTTTCCTTAATATTCTCTATGGCTCTGGCTTTTATAATCTTGCTGGCTCCTCTTCCAGCGTTCCCCGAGCCAAGTGGAGAGATTTGATGGAGACCTCTCACTTAGGACTAGTGGTCCAAGATCTCTCACTGTCTGTATGTTGTCTAGGTATGGGTCTCTGTTAGTTCCTGTCTTTTTTTTTTTTTTTTTTTTTTTTTTTTTTTTTTTTTTTTTTTTTTTTTTTTTTTTGAGGTAGGGGCTCATTATGTAGCCCTAGCTGTCTCAGAACTAGATATACAGACCAGGCTAGCCTCAAACTCACAGAGACCTGCCTTCCTCTGTTTCCCAGGTGCTTGGATTAAAGGCGTGTGCCACCTCACCTGACTGAGGTAGGGTCTTGTATTTCCTAAGCTGGCCTCAAGCTCCTACCATGCCCACTGTCTCAATAGCTGGAACTCTAGGCCTGCATCACTATGTCAAGTTCTTTATTTTTAGAAATAAGTCGTTATTGGATTATTATTATTCTGGCTGTCTATAAGGGATAGAACTGGAAGACAGAACTGAGTGGTAGAGTACTTGTGTAGTGTGCTCAGGGCCGTGGCTCTAACCCCTAGTAAGATGAGTACACTGAGGACACCAGACTACCTTTGTCTAGTGTATGGGCAAAACAACTTCTTGGAAATAAACATTCAGGGCCAGGGCCAAGTGTTCTGTAGTCTGTTCTGCATGACGGCCTCATTTGATCCCTTGCTCTACAAAAATGAATGGATGAGTCAAAGGGAAGTTCTCCATTTCCCCCTTCATGGAGACAGAGTAGAAGTGCACTTGTGTAAGAGATTAGAGCAGCAGAGAGGAGAGCATGCTGATGGGTTCAGGAGCCCTGCTGGAGCCGGTTCCATCCAGAGGTAACCTCTTCCTCTCCCCCTCTAGATGGTACACCTTGAAGTCCAAACCCGGAAAGAAGGACAAAGAGCGGGGAGAAATCGAGGTGGACATCCAGTTTATGAGAAACAACATGACGGCCAGCATGTTTGACCTCTCCATGAAAGATAAGTCTCGGAATCCGTTTGGAAAACTGAAGGACAAGATCAAAGGGAAGAGTAAGGACAGCGCCTCGGACACCGCCTCAGCCATCATCCCCAGCACGACACCCTCGGTCGACAGTGATGACGAGTCCATCTCGAAAGACAAGAAGAAAAAGTCGAAGATCAAGACTCTGTTTTCCAAGTCGAGCCTGCAGAAGACGCCGCTCTCCCAATCCATGTCTGTCCTGCCCACTTCCAAGCCAGACAAAGTCCTGCTGCGAGCCGGAGACTTCCAGTCCAGGTGGGACGATGACGACAATGAGGATGAGTCCTCCTCCGCTTCAGATGGTGAGTTCCTGTCTTTGCTCACTCACCCTCCTCCCCAGTTCACTTGACTGTGCTCTGAGAAGGGAGAGGGGGGGCCTTCAGGTTTTAGTTCCTACAGTGATGATGGAGAATGCTCTTCACAAAATCTTTGTTTCTTAAGAATATACACATGCCTTCTCCACGGGTTTGGCTCGCAGAATCAGTGCATTTGAAGGAGTCTGCTGTTGCTTGTTTTTCTCACCGTCCTAGGGATCTGGCCCAGGGCCTTGAGTGTTCTGGAAAAGAGCTCTTAACCCTGCTTCAAACTCCCAGCACCTATTGTATATGAAAGAAGACTATAAGACATTGTATGTGTCATATTTCATTAATTTATCAGATGTCTGCTGAGCTTTTATCATGTGCTTGCCTCCTCTGTGGTACATCTCTGTTGAAAGCTCAGTAGTCCAGCCTGCTTGACTCTGATTTGTAGAATTTGAACTTGAACTACAATTACTGAATCCCTTTTAGTGGCCAGATTCTGTTTCTCTTATCAAGAACATGGCCTTTTCCATTGGTTTAACACTGGATTGCTTTAATTCTTCACCACTGATTGTTTGGGCTATTGGGAGGAGCCGTCTTTTGTGTTGTAGAGTGCTTAGACTCTTCCAGTCAGTTACCATGACTGGAAATCTGTCCAGATGTTGACAGACTGACAGATGCCCCTAGCCATTGTAACTGCTCATTCCCATCCCCCACCCTAACCTCTATGTCTTCCTATCTTTGCAGAGCTGAGGCTCAAAGTGACACTGTGCATGCTAATCAAGGACACCACTGACCTATACCCCAAATCCCTTACTCATTTCTTTCTTTTTTTTTTTTCATTACTAGAGATTGAACCCCAGAGCCTTGATGCATAATAGACAAATGCTTTAACTCTGGGGCTATATCCTCAGTCTCAGTTTTATTTAGTTTTGTGTGTGTGTACGCGCGTGCATGCGTGTAAATCAGAGGATAGCTTGTGGGGCGTCAGTCCTCTTTTGACCATCCGGGTTCTAGGAATTTAACAGAGTCCACTAGGCTTCACGGTCCGTTCCTTTACTCACTGAACTATCTCTTCAGCACTTACCCCTTTTGCTGTTTCTTTTCTTCCCAGTCATGTCCCACAAGCGAACATCCAGTACAGACCATATACAACCGAACCAGTCCAACTTCAGCCTTCCCAAGAAAGAAGGGCTCTCCTTCCTCGGGGGCCTGCGGTCCAAGAATGATTCTCTTTCCCGCTCTAACGTCTGTATCAATGGGAACCATGTTTACATGGAGCAGCCAGAGGCCAAGAGTGAGATCAGGGAGAACAGCCCTTCTAACTCGCCATCCCCGCAGGGTTTCCGGAAGAAGCATCTGTTCTCATCCACTGAAAACCTGGCTGCCCGGTCTCCTAAGGAACCAGGGGAAGGAGGTGGCATGTCCTCTGACAGGCGCCTGTCCGACTCTTCCACCAAGGACTCCATGAAGTCCATGTCTTTGCCATCCTACAGGTCTCTGAGCAGTGGGGACAGTAGAGAGAGTGTGTCACCAGCAAACACAGAGGCTGCCAAAGAAACAAAAGACAGCAAGAAGCAGGAGAGCAAGAAGTCCTCTTTGCTTTCTCTGGTAACAGGAAAGAAAGACGTGGCTAAAGGCAGTGACGGCGAACCTCTTCCCACCGCCCCAGAGAAAGAGAAGGAAAGGAAAGGCCCACTTGTGGAAGCCCAGCTGCGGGAGGAAGACCTCGTGAGAAGACCTGAGAAAGATGCTCTACCTGTTGCCTCCCAATGGGGCAGCTCCCCGAACCCCTTTGAGGACGTGCCGATCTCAGACCTGGAAGCCAGCCTGGAGTCAAAGTCTGAACCGAAACCACCGGTTCCTGCTGCAAGAGCTCTCCAGACCAAAGCTGTGCGGCCTAGGTAAGTCTTAGGTTCTTACATGTGGGACCTTTCTCTGCCTCTACCTGGTATTCAGCAAAGTCTTCACTAGAACAAACTTGGTCAGTCTCAGGATGTGTGTGCAACTGTTTGTTAGTCTTAAGTCATCTGAACCAGTTACCTCTGCCGGCCTGGCCTGCTCAGCACAGAGCAGGGCTGTTTCCCAGCCTAAAGCTACAGTATACATAAGTGAAGGCTGTCCTCAGTGAGCTAACTAGACTCCAGTGAAAGGAGACCGGCTGTAGACAACTTTGGGTGTGGGAGCTGAGTGAACATGGTTGTGGTGGGGACAGGAGAAGGACCTGTGTTTTAAAAGTTATCAGTGCATGCTGTCCTGTGGAAGTGGCTGCCTTTTCTCCTGGTGCTTGGGATCAGTTTGCTGATGTGAGAGGCCTTGGTCTACCCTTTAGTGCTCCTGTGACCATTCTCTGTCCCTCTGTGCCTGATCCTAAGAGCCTGCCTAAGCCCAAAGGATCTTCTGCTTTTCTGAGTGACTCTCACATTGTCCTGTCTCTGGAGTGGGGGGATGGGGAGACAAACATTCTGAAGATTCTGCAACACATGTACTTGTTCTTTAGAATTCATACTCGTTGCCTTCCGCTGTTCTGACCTTTCTAGATGCTTTTGCCCTGTCGTAGTCAGTTCTTGAGACTGAGTGCATCACTGAAAGAAGCTGTAGGCTGTCTGTTGCTCTAGCTGAATCTTCCCATTCGCGTTGCAACAGATCCTTGTGTGACAGGTGTGCTTGGTGCTAAACAGTGTCTCTTTCTGTGGGGAGAGTATGTCTCAGTTGTGGAGGATTCACATAGCATGGATGGGGCCCTGGCTTTGATTTCCCAGCACCAAGGTAAAACGAAGCGATCGATTTGTATGTCAAGAATTACTGTTTCCTTCACTTTTGAACATTAAAAACCTGTCCCTCCTTAATGAATATTTTTTTTTTATATATGTGTCTTGAAATGCATCTGCAACTGACCTGCAGATTTTATTTTGTCCTTTTTGCAGACTGGAAGTTTCTCCAGAGGCTCAACCCAAAGCCAGGCTTCCTTCCCCCGACTCTGCTCACTTTGTCCCTTTTCTCTCTAGCTCTACTCAGGCTCCTGTCCTTTCTGACTCGAGATGTGACTCAGAGACACAGTTCTCTGAAAGTCCTTCTGCCTCCTCTTTCTCACCTCCCCTAGCAGCTCCTATCTCCACATCCACTCCGATTGAACACTGGCCCACAGGCAAGGGTGAGGCCGATGCTGAAGAACCTTCTTTGCTCCCCAGAGCAGTCTCTAGTTTAACACCAGCTGCAAACACTGGTTCTTCAGCCTCGGGACCACTTTGTGAACAACTTCCTACATCTGTGTGGAAGGGGACGGAAGAATCTTCAGGGGGCAAGGCCAGAGAGACGGGCACAGGGAAGGAAGCCAGCAGTGATGAGTCGGGAAAGACCCTCATGGGGCAGAATGAAGAACTTGTGAAGATTCCTTTCCCAGAGCAGCACTGGACCCCCTCATCTCAGGAGGCCCAGGAACTACCCTCAGTGTTTTCTCTCAGTGGTGGCAGAATTGTAAGCCCCGCAGAGAAGTCTCCTACAGTGTCTGGGTCTTCTGTGGAGAATGGTCATGTCAAAGAAGCAACGCCCCCTTTTCAAGAGGAAGACGCAGCCTCCTCATTCCACAGCATAGCTCAGAAACATGAGGAGATGCATCAGAAGGCCAGCGGGGAACAAAAGAAGAAGAAACGTGTGTCTTTTTCTGAACAGCTCTTTGTAGAGGAAGAAACAGAAGGACCCACTAGGCTTGAGGAAGAGGACAAAGGTCAGCAGCTGACACAGGAGCCCCGTACAGGGTCTCCAGAGTCTCCCCACACAGAAGGCACAGAACAAGAACCTGTGACCATGGAAGCTCAGCCCATCATCTCTTCTGAAAGCGAGAGTTTCTCAGAAGGCCCCACATGTCCAGCAAGAGGTACCCAGCTTTTGAGGGATGAGGAGAAGGATGACCTCATGGCTCCCTGTCAGAGCAAAGCCAGCGATCATGAAGGCCTGCTCTCTAACCCCCTGAGTGACCTTCCATCAGCCACTGATGTGAAATCTCCTATCATGGCTGATCTGAGCTTGTCTCTTCCGTCCATTCCTGAAGTGGCATCGGATGATGAAAGAGTCGATGAGGCTGGAGATGGCGGAAAGGCAGCGAAGCTGGTTGAGTTAGAAGCAGGAGTGTCACCCTTGAGCATGTCACCTTCCTATCTGGAGACGGCAGGGGAGGCTAGTGGCAGGGCTTGTGAGTCAGTGCCCCTGGAGAATCAGTGTGACTTCAGGCCTCAGACTCCCTCAAGTGTGAATGAAGAGTTATCAGGCCCTGGTACTGTGGAGGAGAAGCTGAAGGGAAGTGGGAAGCCAGGTTCGCCTCTGTGCGTATCCCAAGACTCTCCTGTGCCCAGCCTTTCACCCGCTGAGACCTTTCCCGCCGGACACTCTTTCCCTGGCTCCCCATCTCCCGACACTCACCACACCGGTGTAGCAGAGTCTCAAAACCAAGCAACAACAGATGTCTCCACTAGTAAAGTTGAGAATTTTGGCAAGAAGAAGCCACTTCTACAAGCCTGGGTCACACCCTCAGAGATACATCCAGCCCCAGCTCAGCCAAGTGCGGGAGCTGGGGCAGCCAAGCACAGGTGAGACATGATGGATGGGGGGGTTGTCTTTGTCCATTGTCTTTGCTTTTACCTGACCATGCCTTCAACCAAATGGACGTCTGACATCTGGATGTCTCTGCTTGGCTGGCAAGGCTTGTCACACAGGGGCTGTGTACTTTATGCTTGGAATAACTCAAGACCCAGCAGTGTGGATAGCAAGGACGTACTCGTCTTCAAAGATAGCTTAGGAATGTTTCTACACTGTGCTGGAGTTTTGTAGCTGTGGAAGCATGAGGGGGCTTGTGTCTCCAGGGTCTGGGGAGCCAGCTGAAACGGAGCGGGAGAACAAAGCAATGCGGAAAGTTCTGCTGAGAGCTTCCTTACGGCAGAGCCCTCAGTGGGGTCCTAGTCTGTAGTGTAACCTCCAAGAATAATAAACTATCGTTCTTTCTCGTCTTTACTATTAACAGTATTTTATTTATTTAAATTAATTCAATTTTTTTTTTTGCAGTGCTGGGGATGGAGCCTGAGGCCTTCTACATGCTGTGCACATACTATCCCACAGAGCTATGTGCCAGGGACTCGAGTTACTGGTTGTGTGTGGCCGTCTGGTCCTGCTTACTTTGAATTCCACAGGAGCTAAGTCGTGAGCTGGATTTGGGGTCAGAGATGCTTCCCCTCCCGCCTTGCCTGTCTTCCGGGCAGCAGTCTTTGAGATGGGTACTTCTCAGCTTTGTGGTCACTGGAGATTTAAGGACTCTTTCCTTGTCTCTCTAGGCCTCACCCCGTGAAGCCGATGAACACAACAGCCACCAAGATTGCAAACTCTAGTTTGGGAACCGCCACCATCATCAGCGAGAACCTGATCAACGAGGCCCTCATGAAGGTGAGTGTCCAGAGGAGGTGGTGTGTTTGTTAAGATTGCAGAGCTCATGGCTATAGAGTCACCCACCCTTTCTTGTAGCTACACTGGGGGCTGATGGTAAGACAGCTTGTTAGTGTGGGGGCCAGCCTGGGCAATGCAGGAAGATCCTATCAGAACAAACCACAGCAAAAGTTTAAAGTACTTGGCCGGCAGGCAGTTCTGGGAGTTACTTACTGTCGTGTATCTGGAGTTTGGATAACTTCTGAGAGGCCCTAGACTCTCCTTTGACTAGATAGTTATGTTTTCTTATGGTTAGTTATTTCTTACTGAGTTCTTTTTTTGTTTCTAGCAATGTGAGTCACTGCACTGCCTGTTTGTCAAGTATGGTGGTACTTTTTTTGTTTATTTGTTTTGTTTTTTAAAGACAGGGTTTCTGTAGCCCCGGCTAGCTTATAGCTCACTGTGTAGCACAGGTTATCCTAAACTCATGACAGCCCTCATGATTCAGCCTCCTGGGTACTGGGGTTACAGGCAGGTGCCACCACATCACCTGACACTTGTCTCTTTTTTTTTTTAAAATAAAAAAAGATTTTCTTTTTCCATATTTCTTATCTTTAGACAAAAATATAAAATTCTTGATACAGATGTTCTGGGTTTTGCTTCTCAAGAATAGTTCTCAACATTTAAAAAGTTGCAGAAATAGTACAGGAAGCTCCTGCGGCCTCCATCTGGGTTTGGCCCCCTCCCCCGTTCACGTTGGACCCAATTTGCCTTCTCCCACTCCTCCCTGTCCCTCCTACTCTTTCTCTGTCTGCCTCTGCATGTGCCCTTTTTTTTTTTTTTTTTTTTTTTCCCCCCCCGAGACAGGGTTTCTCTGTGTAGCCCTGGCTGTCCTGGAACTCACTCTGTAGACCAGGCTGGCCTCGAACTCAGAAATCCACCTGCCTCTGCCTCCCAAGTGCTGGGATTAAAGGCGTGCGCCATCACCGCCCGGCTGCATGTGCCCATTTTTATCCAAACCATGCGAAAGTAAGTTGTGTGCTTAGAGTCCCTTTTCACTTCTGATTGTGTGTGAGTCTCATGTGTGCGTGCACGTGTTTGTGTGCGCATGCATGTGGAGGACAGAGGTTGTGCTCAGGTAGAAACCTTTCTCAACACCTCCTTCACCTTTTGCTTTTTTTTTTTTTTAAATAATGTTTTTTCATATAATGTACTTTGATCACGGCTCTCCCTCCCCCCCACCCCCATTCTCAGATCGCCCCCACCATCCATCCAGCTCCATGCCTGCTTTCTCTCTCTCTTTACAAAACATACAGGCAAGTAAAAACCAAAGGAAAACCAGAATAAAAAGGGAAAGTGTATACACACACACACACACACTAAAAACACAAAATTGGAAACAATAATATACAAGCAAATGACAAGTAGGGCTTTTTTTTTTCTTTTTTTAAAAAGTCTGCATATAAAGCAATAAAAGACAAAAAAAATCTACAAAAATATTATTCGTTTTTGTGTTGGTCATCTACCACTGGGCATGGAGCCTGTGCATTCAGTGTGGTTTGTATACCCAGGGAGACTCCCTTGGAGAAACTAATGTTTCTTTTGCAAGTGGTTGTCAGTTGGAGATAGCTTTAGAGTTACGGCCGGGACTTGTGTCCGCTTCCCCTCTCAGTGCTGGGAGACACCTGGCTTGACCCTGAGCATGCTGCCAGTCTGGGAGCACATGTGTTTCAGTCCCCTTGTGTCCAGAAGGCCTTCCTGCCTTCGTGTCCTCCTCTCTGGCCCTCTTCCTGCCTCCTTGTCCACAGGGTTCCCTGACCCCTGAGGGGAGGGATTGTCCAGTTGTGGGGGCTTCTCTGATGGTGGTTGACTGAACAGAGATCTATAGGTGTGGCAGAATGTCAGGACTCACTTTATTGCAGTGTTCTTTTAGCAGGGCAGTAGTATTTGGTTTTCCCCTGGGTTCAAGTCCTATCTAGTCTCAGGTTCTTCACTATTGGAGCACTGTTAAACATGGGTCCCATCCCATGGAGCGGGTTTGTCATTCAATCAGATAGTGGTTAGTTACTTCCATGACTTAAATCTCTTTACCCCTAGCTGTCCTGGAACTATGTAGACCAGGCTGGCCTCAAACTCATATCTGCCTGCCTCTGTCTCCCAACTACTGGGATTAAATGCACACACCACCACTGACTGTCCTGGCTAAATTTAAACATATTAAAAAGTCCTATGTATTGGTGCACACTTTTTTTTTTTTTTTGAGACAGGGTTTCTCTGTGTAGCAGAGCCCTGGCTGACCTGGACTTGCTTTGTAGACCAGGCTGGCCTCGAAGTCACTGAGATCCACATGCCTCTGCCTCCCAAGTACCACTATGCCCATCTGACACAATTTTATTTTTCTAAACAACTGAAAAATATTCCATTGTGTAAATGTACAACATGTTTTTTTTCTTTTCATCCATGATAGACATCTAAGTTTTTTTTTTTTTCAATTTCTGGCTGTTATGATATGAACGGTAGTGAATGAGCAATTGTCTCTGTTGTAGGATGTAGACTCCTGCGCATGTGCCCAAGAGTGGTATGCCTGCATCCTAAGATCTATTTCCATCTCCCGAGGAACCTCCAGGCCGATTTCTGTAGTGGCTAGATATGTTTGCACTTCCAGTGATAGATGACTGTCCCCCTTACTCCAACTCCTCGACAGCATGAATGGCTGTGTTTCATTGGTCTTAGCCATTCTGACTGATGTAAGATGAAATCTCAAAGTAGTTTTATTTGCATTTCCCTGATAATTAAGGATGTTAAACATTTCTTTGTTTTCTGGTGATTTATGTTTCATCTTTTGTGAACTCTATTTAGTTCTTACTCATTTTTAAATTAGGTTTGGGTTGTTTGTTTGTTTGTTTTTGTTGTTGGCTTTTGTTTTGTTTTTTGTTTTTGGTTTTGGTTTTTTGGTTTTTTGGTTTTTCGAGACAGGGTTTCTCTGTGTAGCCCTGGCTGTCCTGGAGCTCACTCTGTAGACCAGGCTGGCCTCGAACTCAGAAATCCACCTGCCTCTGCCTCCCAAGTGCTGGGATTAAAGGTTATTTTGTTTTTGAGATAGGGTTTTGTTTTTTTGTTTTTGTTTTTGTTTTTTTGTTTTTTTTGTTTTGTTTTGTTTTTTTTCCACATAGCCTTGGCTATCCTGGAACTTTCTATAGACCAGGCTGGCCTCAAACTCCAAGATTCACCTGCTTTTACCTCCTGAGTGATGGGATTAAAAGTGTGGGCCACCACTGCCTAGCCTAGAATCTTCTAATGATTTCAGAGTTGTAGATATATTCTTTACTCTTTGATTACAGAATTCAAGTTGAGATTTTTTTTTTTTTAATGTGCATTTGTGTTTTACCTGCATATATGTGTGTGTATTACATGCTTGCCTGGTGCCTACAGAACCAGAAGAGGACATTAGATACCCTGAAACTGAAATTAAAGATGGTTGTGAGCCACCATGAGGGTGCTGGGAACTGAACCCATGTTTTCTGCTGGAGCAACAACAGAGCTCTTGACCCCTGAACCACCTCTTCAGCTGCATTGTTCTTGCTTTTTGAGACAAGGTTACATATAGCCCAGGCTGGCCATTAACTGAAGTTACAGCAATTACAACCAGCATGCAGCGCCAGACAATCTAATGCCCTCTTCTGACCTCTGTGGGCACGTACTCTTGTGTACCCAAATAATACATAGACGTAATTAAAGATAAAACAAAAATAATTTTTTAAGAACTGTTATATGTAATTTTGAGAGTTGAAAAACAACAAATATCTAGCACTACAGTAAGGGTTAAAATATACTGGAATAAATTTTTCTAAAATCAATTTGAACTAGAATTTAATTACGCTTACAGGATAATAACAACAACAACACAAAGGCTATTCTCAGGGGAGATGGCGCATCTATAAATTCAGTCTCTACCAACCCTAATGACCTGAGTTCAGTCCCTGGGACCTACAAAGTAGGAGAGAACTGAGTTTGTCCCTCTGACCTGTATACATGTGTCATGACTCACATTCCCTCCACCTGAAAATAAGCGTAATTATAATGTAATATTTTTAACTTTAAAAAATGCTACGAAACCACGCTCTGCCCGATGTCAACATTATAAAACATACATACCATTTAAAGAAATAAGTAAAAGGAAAGGGCCCGGGACTTAATTCAGTTGATAGAGTTCCTGCCTAGTAATCAGGAAGCGTGGGGTTGATCCTCGAGGCCACGTGGAGGGTATAGTGGTGCATGCTTGTAGTCGCAGCCCTGGGGAAGAGACGGGAAGATGGTAAGTTAAAAGCCATCCCTGACTACAAAGGTAGTTTGAGATCAGCCTGGGCTACGTGAGACCTTGTCTCAAAAAGGAAGACAGGGAAGGCAGCAGAAAGAAAAGAAAGAGAACCTGGATGTGGTGGGAAGTGAAGACCAGGTGCTGGGGAACTCAAGACCAGCATGGGCGACACGAGACCCCATTTCAGGAAGAGAGGAGGAGAGAACAGAGTGGCTGTGGATTTAATGATGCTGTCATTAAAGCAAGTCTTGCCCTTGCTGTCACCAAGCTTTACACTCAACCACTAATCAGTATTCTTAATAACACTATTTATAGCGTAAAGGTGTGATCGGAAACCCTTGAGAATGTGTTTCTTGGTGTGAAATGTCAGTGGATACCCTTTTCCTATTATGGCAAAATGCATGGAACATGCTGGCTCTCCACCATACCTTTTTATTGAGACACGGTCTCACTCTGTAGACCTGACTGACCTGGAATGCTTGACATAGCCCAGGCTGGCCTCTCCAGATCTGCCTCTGCCTCAAGAGTGGAAGGATTAAATGTGTACCCCATGGCCAGCCTCATTGTACCATTCAACATAGTTTAGTAGTGTTGAGTACATCCACATTTGTGTGTGTTCAGTGTCCAGAAAATTCTAGACGTGATACTGACTTTTGCATTGTTTCCTGAGATACTGTTTCACTGTAGCCCAGGCTGGCCTAAAACTTGCTTCATGATGCAGGCCAACCTTAAACTCAAGATCTCCTTACCTTCGTCTCCTTAGTGCTGGGATCACAAGTGTGTACCATCATGCCAGGTCTGAATCTAGTTTTGGAAGTCACACCCAGAGCGTCTTGAAGGGTTGTAGGTCAGTGGTAGACAGCTGGCTTGCCGTGGCCAAAACCCTGAGTTTAACCTAGTTTAACCCCTAGCAGCAGGAACAAGGGCAGAGACCCAAGGGTATCCGCCCTCTGAATCTATGTTCTTGGCAAGAAAGAAGGAAAGACACAAGGGAGGAAAACGAGCGGGGGAGGGAGAAGCAAACGTCGGTGAGGAAGCCAGCGTCTCTGTGATTCACGCACCGCCTGACTGGATTCACGCTTGCTCTGTGTGTGAAAGCAGCGGTATGTGCTTCTTGGCCAACCAGTGAGAGTGGGATTCCTCTGAATTCCTCTCCCTGGGCAGTTTGCTCTCTGAATGAGGTAGAGGCTTCTGCACTGTTGTTGAGCTACTAGTGTTGGTTCTGCCCCTCACTCTGCTTGGAGCTGCTGGTAGGCTCTCAGTTTATTGGTCTTCCTGGTAGAAGGTAAAGGTGGCATGCCCCTGGGGTACAAACTGTTGACTGCCTTGGAGTTCTTTGGGTAAAAATCACCTTGAGTTACTCTGGAGTCTTGTTTCCTACTCCTTGTAAATCTGCTAAGCTGCAGCTCAGCTGCCAGGTCTTTCCTCCTCCCACTCCCTCCTGAGACCTTGGTGTGACTTGTTACTTCTCATTGACTCTTATCTCTCATTTCCTTCTGGCTCAGAGCTCTTGTGCTCACAGTTAGAGCCCCCTTGTCCCAGATGATAAGTGCCTGTTAAAAGCAACTGTTCTGGGTACATTGCTCCTATCAGAAATGGGAACGATCAGTCTCTGGGAAAGGCCACTGTGTACCCAGAGACTGTGCTCCAATGGCCTGTAAGGTCGGTAGCCTGGCGGCGGGCGCTTGGCTTTAGCTATTCGTGTTTTCAGAGTGTGGGGTAGCTTTTGGTGGGGTCTCGGAGGGAACTTGAGGGTAACAGACTGGGCTGAATGTCAGGCACCCTGCTGTGTTAACCATAGTGTGCTCTAAGTCTTCTTTCTGGTTCACCTTTGGGGCTTGTCCCATTTCTGCACTGAAAGCTGGTTGGATGACTCTAGGAGTTTTCAAGGCTGGTTTCAAACATTAGAGGCCAAGTGGCCGGCCACCTTAGTCTCCCAAGTAGCTGGCACGTGCATGGGACACCTGAGCCTGGCTGATCATGTGATAGCTACCAGATACCATCAAGGTCTCATTATGTTCCTTCTTTCTTTTATTGTATGTATGTGGTTGTTATGCTTGCATGTATGCATGCATGTATGTCTGTGCACCGTGTGTGTGTGTGTGTGTGTGTGTGTATGTATGTGTGTGTATGTGTGTGTATGTGTGTGTGTGTGTTATGAGCCACGATGGCATTGCTGGGAATTGAACCAGGGTCCTCTGAAAGAGCAGCCAGTGCTCTTAACCACTAAGCTATCTCTCTAGCCCCCTTATTACATTTCTTGACAACATGTACCTCCGCAGAGCCAAGACCAGAGGTGTGAGAACTGTAAGCCAAGTAGGGCTCCTGCTCTTTGGTGGTCGGGATCAACCCTGGGCTTCTACACATGCTAGGCACGTATTCTGCTACTGAACTGTACCAAGGCCCCTGGTTTTTGGTTTTTACATCTCAAAGGATCATAAAGCAAGAAGAAAAAAAAAAAAAGCATGTAACCAACCTATACCCACTCTATAGACTCCAAGGTCAGCCACCTGGTTTCATCCGTTGTTGAAAGTGGATTTATAAACTGCATGTGCTGGTGCACGCCTTTAATCCCAACACCTAGGAGGCAGAGGCAGGCTGATCTCGGAGTTCGTGTGCTCTGCTGACTTGTAACCCTTTCCCTTTCTTCCTTCTCCAAAGAAATACCAGCCCTCGGATCCCGCCTTTGCCTATGCGCAGCTGACCCACGATGAGCTGATCCAGTTGGTCCTCAAACAGAAGGAAACCATCAGCAAGAAGGAGTTTCAGGTGCGGGAGCTGGAGGACTACATCGACAACCTACTAGTCAGAGTCATGGAGGAGACGCCCAACATCCTCCGAGTGCCGGCGCAGATGGGCAAAAAGGCTGGAAAGATGTGAGCTGCAGGAAGGAAACATGTTTTGTGAGCTTGTTTCCACTGCCTCTCAGTCAAGGGTGTGGTCTGCCTAGTAACTGGCACACGGGCTCCAACTGCCTGCTCTGTGCATCGTCCGTCAAGAGTTAATTCTCCTAGTTGAAACCAGGTTAATTATTACAATGAATCTTTTACTATACATTTCCCAGCGTTTTATTTTTAAATGCCACTGTGCCTTTGACTACATTGTAAATATCAGATTTGATCCCATGTATTTTAACACTGGAGTTGTTGCCCTTTGATACTGAGATCTTCAGGTATGGATCCTCCATGAAGGCAGGCTTAGGGCGAGATGAGAAAGGGAACTTTGGGATGCGTGCTGTTCCACCCCTTCTTGGCCTTTGAGCAGCTCAGGTGAGGCAGACGCTCAATTTTTAATTCAGGTTAACGCAAGTACTCAAGGATTGTTTTGGTGAGGGTTGATTTGGGAGGCATTATTCTATTTTCAAGGTGGGGTGTTATGTAGGCTGGGCTGCTCTTGAACTCACTGTGTACTGAGATAGCCAATTCTCATCTTTCTACCCCCACTTCCCAAGTGCTGGGATTATAGCCGTGTTTGATGCCTTCCGGTTGGAGCACAGTTGTTTACAGAAAGCCTCTGAGCATGCTTCTTAGATTTTGAATATGCCTTTTACAACTCCCACTACCCTCTAGCCTTAAAAATATGCTCTTTGTGGGTGGGGAGATATAGCTCAGTGGGTCAAGTGCTTGCACTGCAAGCCTGAGGGTCTGCATTTGGATTCCATGCAAAAGCTAGGAGTCAGGGCATATGCCTGGGTACGGGCTGGGCTGGGGGAGGGCAGAGCCAGGCAGATCTCAGGTGCTTACTGGAAACTCCAGTTTCAGTGAGGGAACCTGTCTTAAACAATAAAATGAAAAGCTACCATAGACCATTGCCCTTTATCTGCACACACACACACACACACACAAACACACACACAAACTCTGCTCTTTAGATCTATAGGACCATTTCCTGAAAGAACTAAAGAGTCACTTTTCGGGCTGGAGCGATGTTCTAGTGGCTAAGCGCACTGGCTGTTCTTCCAGAGGTCCTGAGTTCAATTGCCAGCACCCACATGGTGGCTTACAACTGTCTGTAATTTCTGTTCAAGGGAATCTGACATTGTCACACAGACATACATGCAGACAAAATATCAATACACATAAAATTAAATTAAAAAGAAAAGAGTCAGTTTCTACTTAAGTATGGAAAATTGGTCAGAGTCTCTCTTCTCGGGATGCCGGGGTTCCTATCGCTGGGTTGGCCTTGCCAGTCCCTGGAGAGAAGGCTGGGTGCTCCAGACTCTGACTACAACAGCTCTGTGAGGTAGAGAATGGTTTTAGGAAGGGCTCTTTGGCCGTTTCCTTCCATTCCCTTGTCTGGCTTTCCTGGCAGCGTTCCTGGAAGGGAGTAGACAGAGCTGATTCCTCAAGATGAGGGAGTCTTGGGCTGGGTAGGTGCACAGTGGTAGAGCGCCCCCACCCACACGTCAGGAATAAGTAACTGTGAAGAGCTACAGCAAGACATTTGCTTTTTTTTTTTTTTTTTTTACTGCTACTTCCTGATTTGGGGAGTTCTGTTGCTGCTATTTTGAGACAGGATCTCACTGGCTTCAAACTTCCATCCCTCCCCCTGGCACAGTTTTCCAAATTTCCAAATACTGGGGTTACAGGAACGTGTCACCGTGCCTGGTAGATCAATATATTAAATACACACACACAAACACACACATATATACACACACATTTATATATATACACACACATATAATATACACACACATTAAAATATATCCATACATACATACATACATACATATATACCTATACACACACACATACAGCCTCTTTTTTCACCAATAGAGGGAATTTCATTGCTGGTCACTTCATTCTGGAAATAAAATGTTTCATGTCATTCATTTTTTTCCCCCTGTTGTAATAAAAATCTCATCAAATTTTAACATCTCTGCCAGGCGAACCATAGACCAGTGAAGTAGATAGAGTGAGCATAGGGTGAGCATAGTGGTGGTTATCAGTGAAGAATCTGTATATGTTCTTATCACCCTGAAGATGAGGAACATCGGTTATACTGGAGCACTTTAATCTGAAGGCCAAGACTGGAACGTGATTGATCTCACGAGCTGTTGATGATCCACACGTACTTTTATTTAATCTCTCCTACAGTACTAGGGACCACTGCAAATTTCTGAGATGATTTGTATTTTTTTTTTAGTGTTGTGAAATTCATTAATATGCTTATAAAGGAAACCATATCTGCTTGAACTCTGAAAATGTACATGTATATTTCTGTTCTGCGTCATGTTTTTTTTTTTTTTTTTACTTGATATAAATTTGTTTTTACTGTGATGACCTAAGTACACTGGAGCACTGCTCAGAAGAGCCAGCCTGGGGAGCTGCTTTGTTCATGAAGAGTCTGGAGGTGGACCTTTGGTATGTAACCGGGTCAGCTCTAGAGAAGGACCGTCTAGGTGGAGTGAATTCCTGTGCTCTGAAATGCCACTTGGGCACTCTGGAGAATGAAGGACAGTTGACTTCAGGGGCTTTGCTGGTGTCTGCCAGTGCTGGGAAACATTGCATTTCTGACTTTGCTGTACCTCACGAAGCAATAGAGACCACGCCTACTTAATAACTGTTCTTGACTATTCGGCTGGGGACTGGGGAACAATACCAAGGGAAGCTGAACCTGCACTGAGCCACTGGCAGAGGTTGGTGACAGAGAGAGCCCTGGAGCTACTGAGGCTTGTCTCTGGATTGTACTTGTAGCTTCCAGTGATGCCAATATGAGGTGCCCTGGAGGAGAAAGAAGAGAAGGAAGGAAGGAAAGAAAGAAAAAGAAGAGAGGGCTCTTTCCTTGCCCTTGCCTGGCTACCTCCAAGAAAGCCCAGCCAGGGGTTTTGGTGGGTTATGAGGGCATTGGATTAAATGCCAGCAGACTCCATTTGGAGGACAGCTTCCTAAAAACCAGCCAGCCCTTGGCCTAATTGTTTCATATCATCTTATTCTCAGCTTTGGCCCCTGGCCTGGCCTCCCTGTTTTATTCCAGTATACTACCATTACTTGGGACACAGAAGGAAGGAGCAAGCAACCCTGCCTTGTGCTGGGCTCCCCTTCTCTCTGTATGCACATAGGTGAGCTGCATCCTTCCAGCTTCTCAGTTCACAGGGCAGCAAGAGAGGCTGGTCCATGATGCTTCGCCATGTACTGTTCTAAGGTTAGAGTTCTCTATCCCTGGGTTCTTCTCCCAGTCAGCCCCCTCCCCCCACCTTTGGTGATAGGGATTAAACACAGTGTTTCATGCATGCTAATCCCATGCTCTCTGCCTCTGAGTTACACTCTTAGCTGGACCCTCCTCCACGTCAAGTTTTTGTCTCTTTCTTGAAACAGATGTGGCCCAGGTTAATCTTGAACTGATTCTATGGTTACTAATGTACTAATTAATGACCTTAAACTCCTAATCCTCCTGCCTCCACCTTC
Organism: Arvicanthis niloticus; assembly: GCF_011762505.2. NCBI lineage: Eukaryota > Metazoa > Chordata > Mammalia > Rodentia > Muridae > Arvicanthis > Arvicanthis niloticus. The sequence continues at coordinate 19,219,761 of NC_047673.1, read as the reverse complement.
CAAGTGCTGGGAATATCAGAGTGTGCAGCCATTCACAGCTTTTAGTTTCTTCGTGGGTGGGTGTGGATGCTGATTAAGGATCCTTCAAGACTGAAAATCAATCAATTGCTTTAGATAAGGAACATGAACCCACACCAACCCCATCTCTGGATTCTCCTACCTACTTACTTTGGTAAGCTACTAAATTGACTTTCACCTCCCTCCAACTGAAGGCTCACCTAGTGGTGGGTTTTTTTTTTTTTTTTTTTTTTTTTTGTAGCGTTTGATTGGTTGGGGTTTTGGGGTTTTTGATGGTTTTTGTTGGTGATGGTTTGGTTTTTTGTGTGTAACAGCCCTGGCTGTCCTGGAACTCACTCTGTACCAGGCTGGACTCAATCTCAGAGATCCACCTGCCTCCCGAATGCTAGGATTAAAGGTGTGTACCACCACTGCCTGGCTTCACTTGGTGTTTTTTTAATTACAGAATTACTGTTCTCTGCTGCCTTTGAGGATTTAGAATTTGGGATTAGGCATGTAGTTTAGTTAGTACTGTGCTTGCCTTACACGTGCAAAGCACTGGGTTTGCTCACCCCCCCCCCCCGCCCCAGGACAGTGTAAACTGAGCAGTGTGATCACACCTGTAATCCCAGCCAGCACTGTGGAGGTGGAGTCAGGTGGTCAACAGTTCACCTGCATCCTTGGCAGCATGGGGGGGGGGGGGTTAAGTCAAACTGTGATACACAAGACCTCGTCTAAAAAAAAAAAAAAAAAAACTAAGACTTTCTAACAATAAATAAAATCATACTACTTTTCAAGTTTTGTGTCTATACTTCAGGTTGAGTGTGATAAAAGTTTTCTCTGTCTTGTTGGAAAACTTCTAGGGTGGTGGTATCCAATGGTGATCTCTCTCACACGAAGTCCTGCAGCCAGCACCATGATCTATGTGTGTCATAGAGTGTCTAAGCCCCTTGTGGAGGGGACAGAGCATTGCTGTCCTGACTCTTCATAGTCCTGAGTGACCATGGCATTGACACCACATGAATGTCTACCTAAAAGCTTCCAGAGGGAAGTCTTTGCCTTGGGTTCAGAAGTACCCCATCTGAGAAGCAGATCCGGGGCAGTCAGCTCAGCTGATCTGCTAAGACGTTATCAGGTGTCTCCTCCCAGGCTCATCTAATTCAGCTCACCTTTCCATTGAGCCTGTCAGAGCATCTGCCTGCCTCACAGGTGTGGAGCGTGGTTCATAGACCTCGCTCCATAGACTCTGGAAGGGGCAGATACTGTTCCTCCACAGAGATCACATAACAGCTTGTGAACATAATCCCAGCCCCCAAATCGATTCTTGATAAAACTCACAGCCCTCTTAAGGAGGGAAGGACAGCTTGGGGATTCTAGAAACTCTGAGAGCTAAGTTTTCATAAATGACTGGCATTGCGAGGCTTGTTTCTCTTGCCTCTTTGTTTGCAATTCTTTCAGTTTGGTCCCTGCGACTGCTGTCAAGCTGAACATTTATAGTCAGCCTAGTGTGTTCAAATATCCAGTTCGAGATATTTGATACAAGTGTCTTGTCCTATGAATCCCTTTAACTTGACTATTATTATTAACAGAAAGCTTTATTAAGAAAGAATGATAGATAGATAGATAGACAGACAGACAAAGAAGACAAGAAGGGAAATGGTTATAGAGTATATACTCAGCATAAAAAGAAACTTTCTCAAATCTGGACTTCTGCAAGAAGTTAACCCCCAAGGTCCAGCAAGTACCTGCCCATCTCAGCCAGGTAGCCTTGAATGCTACCTCTGCGGTTACTTTGACTTAGGCTGGGATTTTTCCTTACGGAAGATGCCCTTTAACAAAGAGATCAATGTTTTGTTTTCAATCTCAAATGTTTTCCAAAGCCTTGTATTAAATGCTGGATAACCAGCAGGATGGCTTTGTAGTTAGAGGTGCTTGCCACACAAGTCTGGGGACCTGGGTTGGATCCTAAGAACTCACTGTGGAAGGAGAAAACTAGCTCCTGTGAGTTCTCTGTCCTCCACACGGGCACTGTGGCTCATGTGTGCCTGCGTGTACAGACACTAATGATTTTGGTTGTCAGCCTGTGGCACTATTGGAAGATGACCCAAGTGCTAGAAGGGAGAGGTAGTGAAAATAATTTAGGTCTTTGGAGTTATGTCCTTGAAGGAGAACTCTACTTCCCAAGTCTCTTTCCTGGCCACTATGAAGGATCAACCTTGTGTCCCAGCTGTGAGGTGCTGTGGCAACACAAACCCAGGGCAGAAGAGCCAGCCAACCTGAAATGGGAAACTCAAGTAAATCTGCCTTTTCAGTTAATCACACCAGGCTCTTTGCTCTTATAGTGGGACATTTAACACAACACACAGTACCTCTGTTTTGAACATACCTCCTGAAGATGACCATAATTTCCAACAATGGGCTGATAAGATTCAGAGGAGGATACACACCCTGTCCCTCAGCTGAATCCACCCACCAAGAAGAGCCAGGTCCTTCCTGAATCATGACTGCCACCTATGGGCCACAAAGGGGACCTGCTGCTGGAGAGCCCTCTGGTATCAGCTCCCCCTTGGAAAACATTTACATGATGTTGCCCATCCTTGGGCAAACCCAAAGTGTCAGCATGCAGCTTTCCTTACCCTTGGGCTTAACAACCAAACGGGTCTTGTGTTTGGGGCTTCCCTTTCAGCAACCATCTTCAAGATCCTGACAGTCTCACTTAGGGCATCCTGACCATCAGTTCTCACCCCAAACTGGCTCTCTTGGCCCAGCATCTCCCACAGCCAAAAGCTCAAGGGTAAATGACCTCAACATTTGCCGGGCGGTGGTGGCACACGCCTTTAATCCCAGCACTTGGGAGGCAGAGGCAGGAGGATTTCTGAGTTCGAGGCCAGCCTGGTCTACAGAGTGAGTTCCAGGGAAACCCTGTCTCAAAAAAACAAAAACAAAATGGTCTTAATATTTTGATTCTCTGTTCTGTCACACACACACACACACACACACACACACACACACACACACACACACACAAACTGTATCCTGAGGTCTGGAAAGGGTCATGTTGGTGACACAGATGCAGCCTCCACAGAGGTGAGAAGAGAGAATTGCTTTTGTCCATGAATGTTGATGAGTGGTAGATTCAGGCTGCACCCTCACTGCAGAAGGGGAGGCGTCAAACCACTTTTAATTTTGGTCAAGGCAGATACTGAGTCTATTAAATTAAAGACAGACTAAGTCTATTAAAGATAGACTTAGAGACAGGAGACTTTTAGCTGCCTAAGTCGCATCTGAGTGTCAAAGGACGGATTCAGGTAGGTGTGGCATCATGTACCTACAATCACAGCTGCACAGGAGGAGTCCAAGACTCCCCCAGGGGATTGTTGCAGCCCATGAGTTTGAGGTTTAGAAAAGTGGTCATCAACCTCTGGTTTGTCACCTGTGTTCAAACAGCTTTCAAGCCAAGGGGGATTTGTAGATTTTATGTGATTTAAAGAAAAATCAAAATGATAGTATTAATTTCATGAAATTCAAACTTTGGTGTGCACAGAAGGAGATTCACTAGGCAGAACCTTACTCATTTGTGTACATGGATACTTATGTCTTCTGGCTATTTTCATGTTATAATAGAAGAGTCACATGGTTTCAGCACAGTCCAACATGTCTTCGAAATCCAAAATACTTGCTATCTGGCCTTTTATGGAAAAAGCTTATCACACTCTATTCTAGAATCATTATCAGGTCAAGGAGATAATGTTCTTTGAGTCTATAGAATTATGAAAATAGCTCAGAGCAGGAAAATGGAGTCCACGTAATTCAATTCCCTCAGAGACTTTGAATAAGGCCAGATAATCTACAGTTTCCCAGAAGAGAGGTCCGGAGGTGTGGCTAGTATCCCTGCTGAGTGCAGTACAGGGGGTCCCAGAACCACTTCTTATCTATCACATGTCAGCCAGAAGTGGTGGCACGCAGAAATCCTAGCTGAGGAAGATGATCATGAATTTGAGGTCAGCCTGGACTATAAGGGCTTGTCTCAAAATATTTTTTTTCAAAAGAAGAAGTAAAGAAAATGTTAACAGATGTCTTTAGTTGTGGATTTTTGAGAAGCTGGGCATATTAATCTTCATATATATATATTATATCTCTGTGTGTGTGTTTTGCACATGCATGTCTGAGATTATGTGTGAGCGTGAGTGCATGCTTGTGTGATTGTATATATGTGTGTATATGTATATGATGTATATGTATATATGTATATACACACACAAAAGGGAAAGGTGACTGAGATCTAGGGGAGTCCACTATAGAGCTTAGGTGATGAAGAAGAAATGCAATCAAAACAGCCCCAAGGCCTGATGGGACAGCCAGGCTTGGAGTGACTAGGAGAATCCTCAGAATGAAAGTGGCCTAGACCCAAAGTTGTGGTCAAGAGAGCAGAGAGGAACACTGCTGGGGCTGGGTCACAAACCTCACTGGTGACTCACACTAGATTAGAAGGGTCTAATCTGAGGAATTCCATCTATTTAGCGCTTCTCCCAGGCCCATCCAGGACTACTATTCATAGCAACTGGACCTTTTTTTACACAGTGGTTAGCCCTCCCTAAGATGATCAGGCCTCAGGAATTTGCAGTCATAGGGAAGATGGGCCAGACCAGACTGGCTGTGTGCTAGAATGGCTGTATCTAGCCCAGGGTGGACGGGAATTCTGTGTCTCCAGACCAGCCTCTCCTTGAGTACATTCCTTTTCAGTCTCCCTTCTAGAAAAAGCCCTGACCTCAAAATTGGCATTGCAAACATGGACCATGCCTGGACAGTCTTCTCAGCAGTCTCTCTGGGCGGTCTGGAGCTACCGCTTCATGTCTCCTTCCCCAAGAGCTCTAATACAGCCATTGTGGCATTCTCTCAGGACTGTCTCAGATAAAACCGTCACCATTGTGGGTGGCCAGTAGCTCTCAAGAGTAGATGACAGGAAGTTCCAGAAGTACCAGGAAAGACACATTGATTCCTTCCTAAGGAGATGGAGAACCACTGGGCATGCTCGACTTGGCAGAGTGTGTCCTGGATCTATCTGAGCAGTCTCTCCTGTCACTTAAATGTCCATTACCTGTGTTCACTCCTCTGACCCTTAGAGTTACCAGTGAGAGGCTTTATGATGTTGTTCGTCTTTGAACGATGGAGAAAGTGAAACATCCTGGTTCTGCAAAATCTCCTTTCCCCCTTAGATGCACTGAAGTTCAAGAGCTGCATACAGTCACGGATGCAAGCGATCTGATTCGGTTCTGTAGAGTAATATAGGAACGACTTCAGAGCAGAATCGGTGGCATGTGCCTGTGACCCCAGCCCTCCTAGGCTGAATCAGGAAGACTGAGGGATGGAAATCAGCCTAGGCTACACAAGAAGACCCTGTCTCGAAAACTATAAAACATGATTGAGAACGCACTATTATTTCTAATGCTAACTGTGTTGCTATTTGAGATCTGAATAAAAATGTCAGCTGCACCGTCTGAAAAGCGAACACGTATAAAAAAAAAAAAGAAAATCTAAGAAATTAAATGAATAGCAGTCAAATCAGTAAATCCACCCACTGAGCTGGCCATCCCTTGTTTCCCATCCTGTCATCCCCACTGGCCCCCTCTTTGTTCAGCCCAGACAGGAGATTTGGAAAAGGAAGTTCCTGTACAAAAGGATCATCCTTTCTGAAGGAAGGATCTGGAAGAAATGCCTGCACATGTACCTGTCAGTGATAGGAAAAGCTCCCTGACAGAGGGTAGGGGCAAGGAGAAATGCTGGATCTCAGAGTCAGTTTCTCTTTGTGTGTTTGTGTGTGTGTGTGTGTGTGTGTGTGTGTGTGTGTGTGTGTGTGTTTCCCTAACCCTAACCCTGTGATGCCAGTGAGGTGTCCCTCCTCAGTTGCCTATCAGCTTGGTTGTCCTGGAACTCACTGTGTAGATCAGGTTGAACTAGAACTTAGAAAGATCTGTCCACCTCTACCTTCCAAGTGTTGGCATTTGAAAAGGTGTGTGCCACCACACCCAGGCCATTCTTTTAAAGAATTCTTTTATTGGGGCTGTAGAAATGGCTCTGTAGTTAAGAGTACTTGTCGATCTTTTAGAAGGCCTGAATTCCATCCCTAGTACTCAACCTGGGCAGCTTGCGGCTGCCTGCCATTCTAGCTCCAGGAGATCTGATGCCTTCTGGTTTAGTGCAGGCATCTGCACACATGTGACAATGACACATACACGTGAATCAAAGGGGTTTTTTGTTTGTTTGTTTGTTTTTGTTTCTCAAGACACATTTTCTCTTTGTAGCCCTGGTTGTCCTAGAACTCACTCTGTAAACCAGGCTGGCCTCGAACTCACAGAGATCTGCCTGCGTCTGCTTCCCAGGGGCTGGATTAAAGGCATACGCCACCACTGCTCCTCCAAATAAAGGTTGTAAAAGAAATGTCTGCTCTGCAGATAATTCTTGCAAGGCCTAAGACCTCTTTCCAAGTTTATAGTAGAGAGAAGTGTCATCCGAGCAGGGAAGGACAAACGGCTGTGTTATAAACATTGGTCAGCAAGCTGTTTCTTTTCTCAGCTATAGTTCTGGGAACACACAGTCTCACTGGATACAAAGGAAGCTCATTACATATGATTATACCTCTCACGAGAGCAGCCAGCCTTGCCTACTAAAATAGGTCTTCCCGAGGCTCAGCTCTTATAGCTGAGGATTCACCCTGAACGTGGTCATTGTGACACCTGGGCTCTTGACAAATAAGCATCATTTCTCTTTTGGGGTTGTTGTTTATTGGTTGCATGAAAATATATTGCTCTTATGAAGAAGGTAGCTATACTCCTTAAGAGAGAACCGTAATTTATGAAGAAGTTAGTAAGACACTATCTGGAGTATTTTCTGTACAATAGTTTTCTGTTTGGTCTCACATTGCCCCTCCAATTCAAGGCTGAAAATGAGTTAACAACCACCTGTAAAGTCTGCATGTTCTCCGTTGTGAGCCTGAGAAGCAGGATTCTCCACAAACCTGAAGCCCTGGTGCCAATGAATCCATGCTGCTCTCAGATTCCTAAAGTCTCTGGTTGTTCTCGACATTTAACTCGTTTTTCCCCATTTTTTCAGATACAACTGATTCTAAAACCTTCAAGCCTTTCCATTGATACTATTTCTGAGCACAGTGGCACATTTGCAACCCTGCCTTCTTAGGTAGACACAGGAGGATTATTTCAGCCCAGGAGAGTTGTTGTTTTGTTTTTGGTTTTTGTTTGTTTATTTTTAGATAGGGTTTCTCTAGGTAGCCATGGCTGTCCTAAAACTACCTCTGTGGACTAGGTTGGCCTTGAATTTACAGAGATCCATCTGCCTCTGCCTCCAGAGTGCTGACATTAAAGGCATAGGCTGCTACCACCACCTGGCATTGAGCCCAGGAATTTGATATTATTTTGGGCAATAAAGCTAGATCCTGTCTTCTAAAAAATAAAAAATGTGTGTGTTGTTATATCAAACACAGCATGTTGATAGACAAGTGTTCTATTGCTGGGCTAGCCCAGAGAATGCAATTAGGCTTGGTTCATAAGATAATCTCAAAGGCTGGAGAGATGACCCAGCAGTTAAGAGCACCTACTGTTTTTACAAAAAGGCAGGCTGTGTCTTCAGGATTCACATCAGGTAGCTCCCAAACACCTGTAACTCCAGTTACAGAGGATCAGAACCCGCCCCTCCTTCTGCCATATGGGCAACTTTGTGAACATGCACCTGCAAACACATGTGCACACATCTACTTGAACACACACACACACACACACACACACACACACACACACACACACACACACAATTTGAAAATACAATCTTAAAAAAGAAAAAACGCTGTCAACCAGGTGTGGTGACATGTGCCTGTAATTCCTGCCCTTTGCGGGTGGTGGCAGTAAAGCTAACATTTCAAGGTTGTCCTTGGCTGCGCGGCTCATTTGAGGTCATGCTGGAATACATAGGATCCTATATTTTCAAGGTTTGTTTTATTTTTTATATGCATATGCCTGTGTAAGCGTAGGCTGTGTGTGTGTGCACGCACCTGTGGGTGCCCTTGGAGGCCAGCTAGAGTTAAAAGCAGTTGTGAGCTGCCCAACGTGGGTACTAGGAACCAAACTCTGGAATAGTGTCAATTACTCTTCCCCGTTGAGCCCTCTCTCCAGCCCTATGGCCTCCTACTTTAAAATACAAAAGGTTGGAGAGATGTCTAAGTGTTTAAGAATGCTTGCTGCTTTTGCCAAGGACCTGAGTTTAATTGCCAGAGCCGTGTCTGACAGCTCACAACTGCCTGTAACTCCAGCTCCAGAGGGTCTGAAACCCTCTTCTGGCTTCCAAGGATATTTACACAGGTATACAAATACCTGCACACAGAAACATACATATAATTAAAAATAAATCCTCTTTAAAAAACACTTTTGTTGCTTAATTTAAACTCATATTTATATATCACCATGTCTTAATTTGTGCTGCCACACAGAACACTTTCAAGTCTGAGTCATTTATAAGAAACAAGAATTTGGGCTGGAGAGATGGCTCAGTGGTTAAGGGTGCTGACTGCTCTTCTAAAGGTCCTGGGTTCAATTCCCAGCAACTACGTGGTGTCTCACAACCATTTGTAATGGGATCTGATGCCCTCTTTTGGTGTGTCTGAAGATAGCTATAGTTACTCATATAAATAAAAAATAATATAAAAAACTATAAAAATGTGTGAAAAGAAACAAGAGTTTATTTTCTCACAGTCCTGGCAAGTCCAAGATCAAGGCACAGCTGGGTGTTTGGTGGGGGCTGCTGTCTCTTTCCAAGAGAGAGTCTTGAAGACTGCATCCTTCAGAGGGATGGAATTCTATATCCTCACAGGGCAGAAGGCTGAAGGCCAAATGGGATATATCCTTTTTATACTGTATTGGTCCATTCTTAAGTGCAGAGCCATCATGGCTATAACTTCCCAAAAACCCCGTCTCCCAATACTGTTTCCATGGGGACTAAGTTTCCAACACAGGTCTTTGGAGCAATGGCACCAACACACTAAGCACATCTAATTTGTAATTTGTTTTTTTGTAATGGTATCACTGAAAGCAGTATCTACTTTAGTTTTTTTTTTTTTTTTTTGACATGGTTTCCAGTAGGCCAGGCTTGTTTGTAATTCTCTTTTTTTTCTAAGATTTATTTATTTATTTTCATGTATATGAGCACTCTGTCACCAAAACACAAAAAGGAGGGCATTGGATCCAATTACAGATGGTTGTGCGCCACCATGTGGTTTCTGGGAATTGAACTCATGACTTCTAGAAGAGCAGCCAGTGCTCTTAACCCCTGAGGCATCTCTCCAGTCCCTTGTTTTTAACTCTTGATTCTTCTGCCTCTAACTTCCCTGGAACAACAAGCATGTTTTATTAAAGTTCAAGTTTTTTTTCCCCTTTCACTCTTAAAATTTTTTTAGAGAGGGTCTAGCTAGCCCTAGCTGGCCAGGTGTTCACTATACATAACAAGCTGCCCTTGGACTCACAGAAATCTGCCTGCTTTTGCCTTCTGAGTGCTAGAATAAAAGGTGTGTGCCACAAGGATAGCTCAAAGTTCAAGGCTTTAAACATGTCTGAATCAGCCTGTATCTTCCAGTTTGCCAAAAGCTGAAGAGTGAGAGGAGAGAGAACATGCCTAGCGCTCTCTCTCTCTCTCTCTCTCTCTCTCTCTCTCTCTCTCTCTCTCTGTGTGTGTGTGTGTGTGTACAAGAGCTTGTGATGGATTGAAGGCCAGATGTAGTAGCACATGCCTTTAATCCCAGCACTCAGGAGGTAGAGAGAGGTAAGCAGATATCTGTGAGTTTAAGGCTAGCCTTGTATATATAGTGAGTTCCAGGAAAGCCAGAGCTACAAAGTGATCCTTGTCTCAAAACAAACAACAACAACAAACCCAAACCAACAACAAAATCCAATGATTTAAAATGTATTCTTAGCCAACTCCTAGCCTCTACCAATCCAGAAGCTCTAATGTCATCAGATAGCATCTGAAACCCATAGAAAAGGTGTTCCCATATCCTGTAACATGCTTACCAGCGGCTCCCATCATTGTATTATATATGTCTCTCTTTGTTCTAAAACTAATGCAATCTTCATGTAACCACTTATACAGTTCTGTGTGTTATTTGGAGAAAATTGCATCTATCTATTCCTGGGCTCTAGTCTTCCTTTTTTGGCTCTAGCATAAACTTTTGTGTATCCTCTTTGAGTTGGGAACTGCGGGTTTGCATGTTATTCTCTGAGGATATCTAAGTCTACCACTCAAGATTTTAATTCATGTTATTGTATTTATTTAGAGACAGGTTCTCACAAGTTACTCTGGCTGGGCTGAGCTCAGTATGTACACCAGGCTGGTCTCAAACTCTGTCTCCCAAATTCTAGGATTAAAGCAATATGCCACCATACCCAGCTATTTTGATTTATTGGAGATAGCATCTCATGTAGCACAGACTGGTCTTCAGCTTATTATATAGAGGATGACCTAGAACTCCTAATCATCCTGCCTCCAGCTCTCAAGCACTAGGATGATAGTGTGTACTACCATGTCTGGCTCAATTCCATTTTTATAGTTGAAAAAACAACAATAACAAAACAGACTTTGAAAGAGAGAGGCAACTTGGTGTGGGGAGGTCCCTAAAGTACAACCCAATTTACTGCTCTCTCACTGCAGAGTGATCTATTTTCTACTATGGTCAAACTTAACCTTCCTTACTACACAGGAAGGGAGAAACTGGTTCCACTTTTTAAAAGGGGTTAAATCAGGCTTGGTGGTGCAAGTCTGTAATCTTCAGCATGCAAGAGGATAAGTATTCTAGGTCAGCCTGGGCTACAGCATGATAGTTTAAAAATAAAAAATAAATTAGATAATATTTAAAAAATAGTGTTTCGCAGACAACAATTCCTCATCTGTGGTTTGAGTCAACTCCCAACGTGGCCCAACCTCCAGACGCCAGATAACCTGAGACACAGTTAAACCCAGGAACCTCCCTTTCTAACTCAGGTTTCTACCTGAGTCCACAGATGGGAACGGAAGTGGCGTACAAGGGAGAGGCGGGGCAAACCACCAGCCGATTGGCCAGCTGACCGGAAGAGGATGGTGCATCCGGAATAAGGGCCCCCGCCACTTTACTGCAGCTGCTCAGTTATGAGTGCTTAGGAGTTGGTGTCTGTCACTTGACAAACGGTGAGATGCCGAACGGAAGCCGCTGCCCGGATTGCGGCTCCTCTGAGCTCGTGGAAGATTCGCATTATTCTCAGAGCCAGTTGGTGTGTTCCGACTGCGGCTGCGTGGTCACCGAAGGGGTCCTTACTACTACCTTCAGCGACGAGGGCAACCTCAGAGGTACTGGTCTTGAACCCCAGGTTAGCCTTGGGCAGTGTAGTCTTTAAACCCAGATTCCTCTTCCTAGCTTCCTCCCTTTTTTGGTCCTGCACACAGTTAAATGTGGGAGAAGCGGGCTTAAGTGAACAAATTAGCCGAAGGAGGGTGCGATACATCTATTTTTCCGCTACCTACGTACGGTGTCTGGGATTGGGTGGGTATACCAGTCGGTGAGTGAATGAAACGAAAAAGGTTTTATTCATCTTGCCAGACCTGGTGAGTGTTGAAGGAGTGCCTGTAAATTATTTGGAAATAGAGCACGAACCATTATCTCATAGCAGGTTTTAGCACTAATTGGCACAATGCTCCGCTCTGCATTCCACGCCATTGTGCCCTAATACAGAGCTTCTCAACCTGTAGGTCGTGACCCTTTCACAGGGGTCACCTAAGACCATCCTGCATATCAGCTATTTACATTATGATTCATAATGTAATCAATAATTGTCTTTGTTCTATAACTAATGCATTATCTTCATGTAACTATTGCAAAATTGCAGTTATGAAGTAGCAACGAAAATAATTATATGGTTGGAGGTCACCACATGAGGAACTGTATTAAAGGGTCGCAGCGTTAGGAAGGTTGAGAACCACTCCTAGTCCTTTACTAATGCAACCCCCAAAAGTGAGTGTATCCGAGAAATAACTGGAAAACCGGAATCGCCAGTGCTCTTCTCTCTCTCTCTCTCTCTCTCTCTCTCTCTCTCTCTCTCTCTCCCCCTCCCTCCCTTCCTCCCTCCCTCCTTCTCTCTTGCTCTCTCGCTCTCTCTCTCAAATATAATTCTGTCCTATTCCTTTTACATGGACCGGTACACAGTCACTTGAAATCTCCCTGGCCTTATGCAGTCAGAGGGCAAGGAGGTGGTGAACAGAGGCCAGCTGTGCAATTTGATGTTTGCTATTTTACAGAAGTGACATATTCTCGAAGCACAGGGGAAAACGAACAAGTTAGTCGCAGCCAGCAACGAGGTGAGAATCAAACCTTTTTTTTCCCCCTTAAATTTTAGCTTTGCCTTTATTTATGTCATTGTTTAATATATATATTTTTTTATATTCTGTCTATGGGTATGTTCTAACTGCATGTATGTATGTACACTCTGTGCATTCCTGGTGCCCACGGAGTTAGAAGAGGGTGTTGGATCATCTGAAATTGGAGTTATAGGTGGTCGTGAGCGGCCCTGTGGATGGTGGGAAGCAAACCGCAGGTTGTCTACAAGAGCAGCGAGTGCTTTTTAACGGTTTAGTCATTTCTCCAGCCCGAAGTATCAACCTTTTATGACCCTGTGGCTTTACAGATGGTTGTTTTGATGACCTAGTCCATCTATATGTTCTTGTTTTAAGCATTACTAGTGTAATGTAGGGCTGCAAGAGAACAGTTATTAACGTGGCTTGTGCCTACAATCTCAGCACTCAGGGGTCGGGGGGTGAGGCAGGAGGATAGAGTTTGAAGTCACCCCAGCCTACATACTGAGTGTGTCTTAAAAACCAAAAGGAGCCGGGCAGTGGTGGCACAAGCCTTTAATCCCAGCACTTGGAAGACAGCCAGGGCTACACAGAGACCCTGTCTCAAAAAAAACTAAAAGTTTAAAAAAAAAAAAAAAAGGAATAGAGGTAAAGGAAGGCTTAGGTTTGCATAGGGCTTAAAGTAGCCTCAAAGAGCCCAAGGAAAAAGCATGGCTTTGGAGCTAGGGGGTAGATCGGTGATAGAATATGCACTTGTCACATGTAAGGCTTGAGGCTCAATCCCTAGTACCCCCCACCCCCCCCAAATATTAAATTTTGCCTTGTTTGTAAGTTAAAATAACACATATGAAGGTGGTGGATTGAATGTGACCTTTCTGTACCATTGGAAAGACCACAGTTCTAAAGGGCTAAGAATGTAATTAGTGATAAAAGGCTTGCCCAAGCATGATTGGGGGTCTCTAGTCTAGCTCCAACATCACAAAACACACGGCCATATCAAGTGTCCTGTTAGCACAGAAGGGCATGTTGTTTGTGCATCTGGTATATATGGCGAGTTTAACCAAAGTAAATGAAGCCCTAGCAGAACTTGTTAGCAGTTGTACATGGTTTCCTTTGGCCTTCTGCTTGCTGTGTGTTTTCCTAGATCTCCGTCGAGTAAGAGACCTGTGTCGAATTCTGAAGTTGCCACTAACGTTTGAGGATACAGCAGTCTCTTACTACCAAAAGGCGTATCGGCTGTCTGGCATCCGCGCCTCTCGGCTGCAGAAGAAGGAAGTGTTAGTTGGATGCTGTGTCTTAATCACCTGCCGGCAGCATAACTGGCCGCTCACCATGGGCGCCGTCTGCACTCTGCTGTATGCAGATCCGGACATGTTTTCCAGCACTTACATGCAGATCGTCAAGCTCCTAGGGCTGGACGTGCCGTCCCTGTGCCTGGCAGACTTGGTGAAGTCTTACTGCAGCAGGTACCTGTCTAGGAGGAGCACTGGGTCGGGTGGATCCTGTGCATTCTGTCACCCGTGGCTGGCTTTTTACCACAGCCTGTCTCAAAGGATGCAAGGGTCTTTCCTATTTTGTGTTTACTACTATTTATACAGTTTATACAAGTTAATACTGTTTATAATATTCCAAAATGTTGTAATTTCAAATTCCTTTTCCACCATAGGATTGTGATAATTAAAAAAAAAAAAAAAAAAGTCTCTTAGCCAGCCTTGGCATAGTACTGCTGAATTGCCCATTCCTGCTTTATGAATGGCAGTCATTGGAATTACATGGCAGGGGCCATGTGTCACGGTACACAGTGGCCCTGTTCCAGCAGGATCACCTCTCTATGGAGTTCAAAGATGCTAGTCAGCGGTAGATCAGGGTTAGATGCTAAGGTTTTACGGGGAGTTTGGGTGGTTGTTTTGTTTAGACAGTCTCATACAGCCCAGGCTGCCCTTGCACGTCTGGTCACCTTGTCCCCATCCTCCTAGTGCTGGCATTGCAGGTGTACGCTACGCTACTATCCTTAGTCTGCCTTTGTTTGTTTTGTTTTCATAAATTATTTTTTTTATCACTAGTATACTTTGAAACAAAACCACAAAATGGCTGATCAAGTATGATAGCACACACTCTTAGTCGCAGCACTTGGGTGGCTAAAGCAAGAGGATCAGGAATTCTAGGCTAGCCTGGACAACATGATGAGACCCTATGTTTAAAAAAAAAAAAAAAAAAAACAGTAATGGTTGAAACTTGGTCACATCCTAAGTAGATGCAGGTAAGAGCACACCTTCTGTAGAGTGAATGAGGGTGTTGGGACTGTGGGGAGGGGAAGGTGCTCAACTCTGTTAGTGCCCTTCAGCTGGCAAGTGTCTGCCCCCTTTCCTTAGTCCCTCTCCCCAGCAAGCCGCAGTGTCTCCAGGACAAACAGCTTCCAGTTCATCTTGGGAGGACGATGCTTTTCACCCTGGAGGGCACCGCTGTCACTCACTCACTTGGCCCTCACTTTGGTTTTTCAGCTTCAAACTGTTCCAGGCGTCCCCATCCATGCCCGCCAAATACGTGGAGGACAAAGACAAGATGCTGTCTCGGACCTTGCTGCTGGTGGAGCTGGCCAATGAGACGTGGCTCGTGACTGGACGGCATCCCTTGCCCATCATCACTGCAGCCGCCTTCCTGGCATGGCAGTCTCTGCGGCCTTCAAACCGGCTGACCTGCTCTCTTGCCCAGTTTTGTAAATTGGCTAATGTGGACCTGCCCTACCCAGCTGCCTCTCGCCTGCAGGAGCTCCTGACCGTGCTCCTTCAGATGGCCGGCCAGCTGGCCTGGCTACGAGTTCTAAAACTTGATAAGCGTGCGGTGGTGAAACACATTGGTGACCTTCTCCGGCACCGCCACATGCTGATCCGAATGGCTTTTCGAGATGGAGCAGCAGAAGTGGAGATCAGGCAGCAGCAGCAGCAGCAGCAGGGACAAGAACAACAGGAAGAGGTGGAGGATGGTTCCTTCGATTTGCCCAGGAGGAAACGTCCTGCCAGTCCTGCCCTCCTCCTCCCACCCTGCATGTTGAAGCCCCCCAAGCGGACCCATGCCATGCCCCCAGAATCTGTAGTGACTGGAGATGAGAACATTTCTGATAGTGAAATAGAGCAATATTTGCGCACCCCTCAGGAAGTTAGAGACTTCGAGAGAGCCCAAGCTGCTAGCCAGGCAGCCATGAGTGTCCCTAACCCTCCCTGATGCACATTCTTTAAGGTGTTTTCAGTTCTGACTGCAATTTATTAACAGGCCTGTTGTGTTGCAAGAAGTGACTGTATATGACCCTTGGATATTCCTTTCTTAAAGAAACCAAGTGTAGCCTTGCAGTTCATTGGACCCAAGGTCCTAGAGAAGATGGGCGGCCAGTGCAGTGTCTGTGGGGGGAAAGTCCTGACCCTTGATGCAGGTAACCAAGCCAGCTGTCTGTAGTCTAGGATGGATCCTTCTAAGACCGCTAAGGAATCTGTCCATCTGTCTTCTACTCTAGTGTGCAGTAAATGCATTGCTGCTGTGAACGAGCTGGCATTCTAGTGGCATCAACCACCATGAGCAGAAGCAGCAGTTCCTGGCCCGTGTCTGGTCTAGGCTCTAGTGGTTTGGAGATTTCATAAGATCCTTTACATCATTAACAAAAGGACCATGGATGAAAAGAGTTCTGCAAGATTTTAATATATTAAAACAAAGAGGCATCTGCTGGAAAACATTCTATCGTAGGAAACCAGAGCTTTTAAAACGTGTTTTCTTTGGCACTTCATTCCCTCCCCCCCCTTTCCCCCGGCATATTGCAAAAAGCTCTCCAGTGCTAAGGCATTGGCAGGGTATGTGAGCAGCAGCCAGCATATGTGGAAGAATAATACAAAGCTTTTTCCTCTAATATCATCTGTGCAGCAAGCATACATAATGGGGCCCATCTCAAAGTGTATGGATTCTAACCCCCCTGTGTTCTTGTTTGACCAGACCTGGGTTTCCTGCCACTTCACAGGCCCAAGGATTCCTCTACTTCCATGTGGTTCTGCAGTAAAAGGCATCTTAGGTTGAGGAAAATGGAGGCTGGAGTTCTGAGCAAGTAGTGGAAGCACAGGCTCTTGAGCCTGGACCCACATGCTGCCTCAGAGTTTGGTTGGGTTTCAGTGAGTTAGGAGGTGGTTTGGCATTTTAGGTTTCTAACTGGAGTTAGGGATCAGGTTATTAGCATGGCTTTTCCCCTCAGTCCCCCGGAGTTGGAGGGCTGGGAACAGGCACTGGGTATCATAATTGAGCAGCTAAGTGGAGCCACTAGCAAACCACTGTATAGGTTGTGAGACCCAAACATCAACTCCCTCCCTTTGAGTCTTCAGGCACCTGCTGGCAGCATCACTTCTCAGGGATTGCTATGAACTCTGATGGAAGAACTGTACCACGTCCATAGTCACGGATTATGTCTCTGATTGGGCACCCTTCCCACCCGCCCGCCTGCCTCTCGAGGGACTAGCTGATCTTTAGAGCTGCCTACCACACCGCCCTACCCCTCTCACCCCTTTGCATAGTTAATCTGAAAGGCAGCACCTGTTATGTATGCCCCCTGGCTCACCTGCTAGGATGGTTTCCCAAGCCAAAACTGGGGGAGAGGCCTGGGATCTTGGCAGCACAGGATGCCTTGCCAGGCTGGCGTGGATGACACAGTTCCCAGGTCTCCCTCTCATTTCCTGAGCCTACCTGGGCTGGGCTCTTCTACTCAGTTTATGGATCACCCTAGGGACTGATGGATGCTTCATTTCTACCTGGGAGAATACCAAGAACTTGGCCATCAAAACTGGTCTGGGATTGTCTGTCGCTACTGCTGAGGGACAGTCCACTAGAGTAGTGGCAAGCATCTGGCTCCCCCTTCCCTAGCCTGGGTAACTAAAGATGGTGAACCCAGGGGCAGCCATCAGCATGGCCGTCTTAAACTGACATACACAGCTTGGACCGCCCAGGAGGATTTGGAAGTAACAAGCTGGCATGGCCGGACTATCCTAAATCTGGCCCTAGACGGTGGTCTCGCTTTTCCAGAGGCCGGTCTTCATGCAACCTCCTGCTATGGCCTCTGCACCAGTTACACTGGCATCCTCATACTTGCCCCCTTTGGGGGCGCCATTAAGACTCGTCGTGTTGAGCGGATAGGAGCGGCGCTTGCTCTCCCTCTCCAGCGCGCTGCCGCTGCCCTTGAGGTTGTCACGGCTGGCGCTGCGGCGCTGCCCGGGGCGCCCTGGCTCAGGGATCGGCGCGGCGCTCGTGTCGCTGCCCTCCGATGGCGTAAGCATGGGCTCACCCTCTAGTGGAAGACCGTCGCCGGGACTGTTGCGGCTGCTGCCCGGGTAGCTGTCGGTCGGGCTGTTGTGCAAGCTGCCGCTTTCACTGGACAGCAGCTCAGGAGCTCCTGGGGACGTGCCCGCGCGCAACGCCTTGAGCCGGCTCTTACCACCAGTCTCTCCGGATCGGTGCCCCTTGGCCCGACTCTTGTGTACTCGGCGCCCATGATGCAGGTTGTTATGGTGCCGGGGAGCTAGGCTGCCACGGGAGCCGCTGGGCTCAGGCTCTCCATCCCCGCGGGCGGCCACACTTGGCTCGCACACCTGATTCTGGGCCACCTGCAGATTGGTGAGTTTGCAGGGGGGTGGCGGCACGCGGCCACTGCTGCCACTCGGGGAGGACTTGAGGGAGGCTGGTCCCTCCCCCAACACTGGGGATCCATCCTCCGCAGGCAAGGCCCGGGGTGGGGCGTGGGAGGCTGAGGGTGAAGTAGGAGGACAGCAGGCACGCCAGGAAGCCCGGACATCCCTACGTCTGGCACAGTGGTGCGTGAAGACAAATAGGCCCAGAGCTGAAGCTGCCACACCGTACAGACAGCTACACACCACTCGGGGCAGCCAGCGCTGAGACACCGCCAAGGCACCACACGCCCACATAGCGAGGTACAGGAAATGCGTGGTCATCAGCGCCCCCAGCTGGACTCCAGGAGAATATACGCCATCACCATCCTCTGGGGGCGCAGGTGTCCCTACTCCTGCGCTAACTGTAGCCAAAAGAGAACCAGAGTCACTCAGGAGGACGCCACTGCTCCTGAGCCTGGTGGAACCCCTCAGGTCTTCCCCTGGCTCCAGAGAGAGCCTACTGTTACCCTGCTTTGGATTCTGGGCCACATGACCCCGTAAGTGAAGGCCCGCACACAAGAAGTAGATCCAGGTGATAGGTAGAATCAACGCCACCGGTATGTAGAAGGCACCAAGGCTTGGACGCCATACCAGCCAGCAACTAGGGGGAGACAGAGGCAGTGGATGAAGAGTTTGGAGAGCCCTGGAGATGGGACACAGGCTGGGTGGCTGATGAGGTAGGCTGTGGGAAGTAGAGAGGTCAGGCAGGACCTGGCTTAGACAGCATGCAGGGACTCTCTGGCTGGGCAGAACAGCAGGCATGGGGCTGGTGTGAAGGTTGGGCAGGAAGATGGTAGTGTTGAGGCAGGAGGGAGTGGTGCTCACTAGGGACTGTGGTCCCGGTAGTTGTGGATGTTGACCGCAGCGGTGATGCCGCAGATTATGAGGGGGATCCCTCCAGCAATCAAATAGAACCTGGGGGAGGGAGGTTGAAGGTCAGAATGATGAACCACTGGAGATAAAGGAATCAGGTGCTCAGAACTCTCAAACTGGTGTCTCTGTCTTTTCCTCTGTTCTCTTTAAATCTGTGTGATTTGGGGAGGAGGGATGGGGCAGGTATAGAAGACCCCTAAGGGATGGGACGCTTCTTCAGAGCTTGGCCAAGAACTGGTCTCTCTCCCCACCTAAGCAAGTGAGGGATATTTTTAAATATCCTTGCCCAATGCCCTCTGGTACCACCTCCTTCCCTAACCCTTGTCATGCCTTGAGAAGCTTGCCTCTTGCCTTTGGAGGGTGCTCCCCAGGAATCTTGTACTCACCCACCCACCCCAGCCTTGTTACAGCCTTGTCTTGGGTCTTGAGGCCCTTTTCACAGCTGATGGTTGAAAGAACTTACCGGAGCATGGGGCGAGGACCAGGCAGGGCTGCATCTCCTTCTTCTGGAGGGGGCGCCCTCCAACTAAGCTCCTTGTGGAGGACTCGAGCCTTTACCCCCATCCAGAGCAGCGAGGACAATGAAGAGTAGTGCAGAGTGATGCCCACCTACAAGGTCAAGGCACCGAGGCTTGCGACCTGAGCTGCTGCCTGGGCTACACTCTGGAATGTCAATGGCCAAGCATGTTCTCACTATTCCCATGTCTCCGGCAGCTTATCCGGGTACCCATCACACTGATCATTGGTGGGTGTCCTCTCTGCTTCCATCCAGGGCCCTCTCCCATCCTAGGGATCCTCTGGGACCCAGGCGTAGCTGTCTGGCTGGTCCAAGACCTCTCCCCACTATAATCCCCACTCTCCTCGTAGTAGCCCCATTTTCAGTGATCTTGGAGCTAGCCTGCCCACTCCTGTGTTTCTCCACATTACCCATTCCCAGCCCTACAAAGCTAGCACAGAGAACAGAGGAACCCAGGGCTGATCCCACACACCTTATTTTTTTGTTGTTATGTTCCCCTGCTCCTCCTCTAAAGTCACCCTATATTTTAGAGTCCCCATCCCCTTCTTACCGCTTGACAAACCATTTGGTAGTTGGTGAGAGTGACGCCCCCTACAAAGACAGCAGAGGTCATGGCCATGTGGAAACACAGGTTCAGCAGCATGTGCCAACCCTTCCGGGACACGTGGATGGAGCTGCCTCAGAAGAGAGTCTTTTATTAATGAGCTGTCCAACCTCCCACGGGGTCTCAAGACCACTGGGAAAGCCAAAAAGAGGGAGACGCATTCTCTATGAGCATGTATATAAATGCACTCTAGGCAATGAGGAAGCTATCCTTCATCTCCTAACAACCCCCCCCCCCCGCACCCTCCCCCAATAGGTTGTCCAACTCCAGGTCCTGCACCTGCCTGAAGGAGAAGCATCTGCCGGTTTATGGCGAGACCTCCCCACCCCCACCTCCCCGGAGCAGCTCTCACCTGTGGTTGAGGATGTATGTGATGATGGTGGAGAAAAGACAGAGCAGCAGCAAAGCCGTGCAGGGGTACACAACAGGATGCAACCCAGCCCCAGAGCCTCCTGCCTCCCGTGGGAATGCACTCAGCTCCTGGGAAAGAGGGAGATGGCTGAGCTGTTCCTGTCTGTCTCTAAGCCAATTTCCCCCGTTTTGATCCCTGCCAGCCTTGAACCCACGTCTGAATGCTTCAGTCCATGGTAGGTAGAATATAAGTGTGAGAAGCTGGCCTCAGGAACACTGGCCATCCTCCTTCTGCCTGCCTCACCCCTCTTAGTGGTCTGCTTTTCTGGGGGCTTCTTTTCAGATGCCCAGTTGAAAACTCAAGCCTTATGGGGACTGGGGAGATGGCTCGTGGTTAAGAGCACTGGCTGCTCTTCCAGAGGACCTGGGTTCAGTTCCCAGCACCCACATAGCAGCTCACAACCGTCTGTAACTCCAGTTCCAGGGGATTTGACACCCTCACACTGACATACATGCAGGCAAGACACCAATGCACATAGAATAAAAAAAGAAATAAATCATGAAAAAAAGAAAACTCAAGAGGAAGACTGTGATATGGCTGTGTCTCTGTACAGCATCAGCAAAAGTTGGGTGAGGAGTGGGATGAGGGAAGGGATGACTTGACATGTTCCCAGATTGGTTTTCAACTAGAAAAACTCAGGTCAAGATAAGCCTGGTGAGACATGCTCATTATTCTAGCACTTGGGTGGCAGAAGCAAGAAGATCACCAATTAAGGTCAGCTATGTAGTGGGCTGGGCTATAAGAAATCCTATCTCAAAAACCAGAAACCACTCAAATGGCAGTGGTGCATGCCTTTAATCCAAGCACTGGAGGCAGAGGCAGGCAGACCTCTGAGTTCCAGGCCAGCCTGGTCTACAGAATAAGTTTCAGGACAACCAGGGCTACACAGAGAAACCCTGTCTCCAAACAAACAAACAAAACAACAAAAACTCAAACCAGCCAGACAAACCATACCAAAAAACAAAGGGCCTGAGGCCAAAGCTAGATGGTTCCAGATCCCTCTTGAAAGATGGGAGGGCATGGAAGAGGCTAGAGGGTCATTTCCCATGAACTTTGACATCAGTAGAGCACAAGGCTGCTGTCCTTTCTGTATTTTCTTATGGCTCCAAGTGATCAAAGTCCCCCAGTCCCTACCTCCCACACATATTTCCTGGCCTCCCTCCCTGCATCTCACTCCGCCCTCCATTACACACACACCATAAGCACGGCCACATTGCCCAAATGCTGGCAGTACAGGGAGCTGACGTTGGGCTGGCTAGAGCGGAGCTTGCAGCCTTCAGAACTCCAGCCTCCAGGCCCATCTTGGTTCCACCAAGCGGCCATGGGGTCAGCTCCTTCAGCCCAGTGCCTCAGTGAAACAGCCACCGGCTCAGTCAAGTTTCCCACACCACAGCCACCTGCGGGGACGAGGAAGTTCGTGTAGACACATGAAGCTGTCAGGAAGGCTGCCCAGAGTGCTCAGAGCATGCAGGGAT
Organism: Arvicanthis niloticus; assembly: GCF_011762505.2. Lineage (NCBI taxonomy): Eukaryota > Metazoa > Chordata > Mammalia > Rodentia > Muridae > Arvicanthis > Arvicanthis niloticus. The sequence continues at coordinate 19,197,812 of NC_047673.1, read as the reverse complement.
AGACACTGCTGGCCTGGGGACAGAACTAGATACGTCTGGGTTCAGTATGCCCAGGGAGAGAGAGACAGACAGGTGACACCACTTCTAACAGCTTGCTCGGTGCCTGTCAGCTGGCGTGTGTGCCCTTAAGGGAACAGGCACAACCGTCTGAGATCAAGCAGGTCTTAGTCCACCAGGTACTGGCACATGCTAGGTACTAACAAGTGTTCCCATGGAGACTGGAAAGAGCCCATTTTAGGAATGAGAAAGGATCCCCGGGTAGTGATGCAACAACTTCATGGCACACAGGGGACCCTGCATGGCATGAAGAGGAAGGGGTACATATACGTATGCGTGTGTGTGTGTGTGTGTGTGTGTGTGTGTGTGTGTGTGTGTGTAGTGCCTGAAGGAACTCTTGTGTGTCTGGTGTTCTTTTCAGAGGGCAAACCCAGTGACAGTGCGGGTCCCATTGTAGATGGAGGCTGCCTGGCAAGCAAGGCCGGAGTTTGGAAGGTAGAAGGAAAGAGGGACTCAGAAAGACACATGTGGGCAGGCGGTGGGGGAGACGCTGCTCTTGATGGGACAGCTCAATTAAGGACAGGGCTACAGTGAGCCACTCAGTTCTTGGGGACCAGACTGCCAACAAGGCAGTGTATCCTCCCCCCTCAGTTATCCCTCCGGCTCTAGTCTCTAGCATGTATGCTATGTCTGGAAGTTCTGACTCCCCTTGGGGTTGGTTGATTCTGTCTGTCCCACCCCTAACTGCAATGCCATGGCTGTCTTCCCTTTTTGGATACTTCTCACCGGGGGCTGCTGGTCTATCGACCTGAGGAGCCTCTGGCTGGAATAGCTCAGGGGGATTATTCAAATACTCCACTACTCAGGGAGGCAGAAGCCTCTATGGGGCAGGCTATGGCCTTCATGTTTTCCTCCTTTTACTACCTAAGTGGTATTATATAGCGCTAAGCTTCTGGGATGTGCTCATACCGTATTGCTTGCCTGACCAGGGGCCATGTGTGGCAATGCAGGAAGCCAGGGGTTTGGTGTGGAGGGAAAGGAAGTGGGGCTCTGTGCTTGTAGGCTTTCTGACATGTCAAATGCTTGGAATATAAAACTGTCCTTTGTCTGGGATATAAAACCGTCTCATTTTAAGCTTATTCTCCACCAATCTCTTCCTTTACAGGACAGCTCCTTTCCCACCCTTCCTTGAAAACTGGTAAGGTTTCTGCTATCCTCTGTTAACTGTACACCAGGGCAGTGGGGGAGCCACAGAGGTGAAAGGGGCAAGACAGATGAGCAGGAAGTTAGTCCCTTACTGGTTCCTGCAAATATGACTGGGGTGGCCACACCACGCCTCTTGCCAGGCCCAGCTGCTCCAGGACGGGAAGTGTTGCCGTGGCTGCGGAAAAGACGGCCATTTCTGAAGACCAGCAGTTGCAGGGTGCAATCTGGAGGGACTGGGGGAGCCAGGGCAGCCGGAAGGGTTGAGAACAGGCTGGGGGGCAGCTGGATGGAGGCCAGGGCCACGCTATTCTGAGGGGACATAGGAGGTCCTCAGAGATACTCAGCATCCCTGGGCTTTGATGTCTCCCAGCCCCTTCCGGTCTCCTGTGTGGTCCTGCCTCCCACCTCCAACCCCACCACCTGACACCTGTATCTCAGCACCACCCTCCTCAGCTTCTGGTCCCCACACCCACACTCATCCCTTCCCCTGGTGCCCACCTTGATGTGGAAGGATGACAGAGAAATGTTGGGCCTCCCAGTGGTGCAGCGGAACCGAAGCTTCTGATCGGCTAGGGGCTCGGGGTCCAGTGGGACATCCTGGCCAGGGCCGCTTGGCTGTACACCCGACATGCCTACCTCCCTCCTCTGGAAGGCCGTGCAGGTCAGGCCCACATAGCTGTGAGGCTTGATGAGGTAGGCCTCCAATGCCACATTCCTTGAGTTCTAAGGATAGGAAACTTGTCACCCAGTGTCTGAGATAGAGTGGTCTCCTACGCAAGACCACACATTTTCTCTTTTCAGCTTCTCCCTTTATCCTTTATTCTTTACTGTCTCTTCAAAGCATGGGAAGTCTTACGTGTGCCGTGGAGTCGCCTATATGCACACTGCGTGCTTGTGCACACACATGCACGTGTGCAAATGCACATGTGCATACACTCATGTCTTCCAGTCATGAGCCTAAGGCATTGCTGCTCCCATACATTCCCTATCTTCTACCTGCTATTTCTGTTGCCCGCACCTCAGCTGTCAGGCAGGGTCCATGTCTACCCCCCATAAGTCCCCAAGTGTCTAGCACAACATCTTATACAGGGATGCTCTGCCATGTTTATTCATTCTACCAGTTTAGAGATGTCACTGACCCTCAGTGAACTTGTGACACTCCTCATTCCATTGAAAGTGCTGTCTGCCCTGACAAAACCTCCCTTTTCCTGGACTCACGCCCACTATGCTCCTATTTACTTCCGACAGTAACCCTCAACTCATCCCCCAACCAGAAAGGCCCACATCGTCACCATCACAGTTGACAGTTCACAGCTGAGCTGTGCTTGCCACCATGCTATCAGAGCCTGCTACATGGTGTCCTAGGGAGAGCGAAATACTTCCCTTCTATGGACACCACTCTCAGGCTCCCTTCCCTAAGTGCTAGCCCCTGAAGGGTCCCTCCCACGCCAACCTATGGTACCACAGAGATGTGCTGGGCATGGGTGCTAAGGGCAGCTCCTCCGATTCGCTCCAGGGCACCCACAATGCCACTGCAGGCTTTGTCTTCTCGCTGGGCCAGCCACAGAAGGTGCTCATCCACCAGCATCAGGTTGCTGGCCATGTCCACCATCACCTCCACCAGCTGAGGGAGGGAGGGAGGAAAGCAGGGCCATTACTAAGGGCAGGGATGGTATTTAGGACACAGTCTGTGTGAGGCTGCTTCCGGGGGGGGGGGTCCAAAGGATACACTGAATCTCACCTCTTTGATCTGGTCAACATAACCCAAAAATTTCTGGATCATCTGAGCCACATAGACCACGTCCATCATGTCTGAGAAGCTGGCAGCCTCTGCTGTATACACGCGCAGCTGGTGGGCCAAGGTCAGTGCATTGGAGGCATTGATGGGCATCTGGGGGTATTAGGAAAAAAAGAAGATCAGCCTGGTTTCCCCTTTCTGTCCTAGAGCTAGTTCCTGGAACCCAGGACCAACACAGGAGAGGAACCAAGACCATCTACTGAGACCATCATGACCAAAAGGGTACATGAGTCACCGATTATCACACATCTAGGCTATTTAAGCCAAGCACCATTTAGCCTAAGGATGGGAAAGCTGTAAACCAATGTGATGGTGGATAGAGGTGAGGAGAGGAGAGGCCTGACCCGGGAAAAGACAAGCACCAAGGTATTAAAAAGATGTCAGCCCATAGTTCTTGCTGTTACCCGCTTTTTGAAACAGGGTCCCATTATATAACTGGTCATCCTGGAACTCACTACATAGACCAGATTGGGCTTGAACTCACAAAGACCCATCTCCCTCTACTTTCTGAGTGCTGGGATAGAAGGCATGCATCACTGTGCCTGGCAGCTGAACCCACTCTTTTTTGTTGTTGTTGTTGTTTTGTTTTTGTTTTTGTTTTGGTTGTTGTTTTTGAGACAGGGTTTCTCTGTGTAGCCCTGGATGTCCTGGAACTCACTCTGTAGACCAGGCTGGCCTCGAACTCAGGCTGCCTCTGCCTCCCAGGTGCTGGGATTAAAGGTGTGCGCCACCACTGCCCGGCTCTGAACCCACTCTTAACGCACACCTGAGAACCTCGGTACAGCCTCCCCTACGAGGCATCGGGCTCCATCCCAGCCAATTCCAGGAATCAAAGTTTGGGGATGGCCCAGCCTCACCAGCACAAAGGTGTAGAGCACCCGAGTGATGTCATTGGTGTACAGACAGTGCGAGTAGTCCCCTGGCTCCCAGCGGCCAGCTCGGTCACACCTGCGTGATGCTCGGGTACCCGGGGCTCCCCCACTCAAGGGCACAGAGGTGAAGGGGTACTGTAAGCAGGACTGGTAAGCTGTGATGCCAGCCAAGGTCCGGGGCCACCTAGTGGTAGAGATGGGAAACGGTCGTGACCAAGGCTCCTTTAGACAAAGGCCATCTCCTTCTAACCCAGGACTGCGACACCAGACTCCTGGGAGCTTAATGAAGGGTTCATTAAAGGGTATCCTGACAGACTTTAAGGGGTTCCCAAGTTCTGCTTTCTTTCTTTCAGTTTGTTCAGATAATGCTACTGCAGGCAACATGTGGAGGTACACTGCAGGGATCTGTGTTCACAGACAAGTTCTGCCCCTTATTGGACAATATGCTGATTTCCCCCCTAGACGTTGGTATTCTCAGCTCTAAAGTATGGAGAATGATAACTGCCCTCCACACAGAGGGCCTCTAGAGCATTATTAAAGGGTGACACTGTCTTGAGAAAGCCATCTGCATACCAAAGTGGGAAGAAGCAATTAAAAGATGCTCGTCTTCTTGAGATGTAACAGCAAGATTGTGGGTTAAATGACAAGAAGAAAGCAAATGGGTGGCCCTGGTCACTTGTGCTCTCAGAGGCTACAGCTGAAGGGTGGAGGCAGGGGGCAGCCATTTATAAAGCAGCAACAGCCAACCTGAAGTCCCCGCGGTTGTTGGTCACCCGTTCTGCAGGGCAGTAGGAGGCAGAGGTCTCCAACACTACTATCTCCACCTTCTTGCTGGTGTTGCCTTGGACTGTGGACACGGAGCACTCCCATTCACCTGAGGCCCACACGCCGATGTGAGACAGGGTCAGCTCACTGCAGGGGGGGGAGGGGGAGCTGGCTTTGTGCTCTGGTTGTCGTCATCATCACCATCATCACCATCATCACCATCACCACCATCATCATCATCATCAGCAGCAGCAGCAGCAGCAGCAATTTTCATTATCATTATTAGTCAACTTGACCCAAGCGAGGGTCAAATGAGAAGACGGGAACCTCAACTGAGAAAATGCTTCTATCACAGGACCGTTTTCTTCATTCATGTATGATGTGAGAAAGCCCAGGCCACCGTGGGCAGCGTCACTCCTGGGCACGTGGTCCAGGGTTGTTTAAGAAAGCATGGGGAGCAAGTCAGGAAACGGCGCTCCTCCACGGTCTCTGCTTCAGTTCCTGCCTCCAGGTTCCTGCCCTGACTTTCCTCCCTTTCCTCCCCAAGTTGCTTTTGGACATGGTATTTATCACAGCAATTTTTAGAAAGAAAACTGAGACACTTGGTGAGCGCTCTCAGGCCCAGCCACGCCTCCCTGGACAGCCCATCCACTTATGCCTCGTCCTGGGACACCAGCTCGGGTTCTTGCTTTAATGGAATGAGAGATCCTTGTGCATACATACTGTCTTCTGATTGGATGGGCACTGTGAGCATTGTGGAAGCCCTTCCAATCAGAAGGCAGTGAGGATTTTGTTCTAAACTCTATTTAGACCAAATTATTTTATTTTATTTTATTTTATTTTATTTTAAAGAACTATTTATGTATAGGAGTACACCGTAGCTGTCTTAAGACACATCAGAAGAGGGCATCGGATCTCATGACAGATGGTTGTGAGCTACCATGTGGTTGCTGGGAATTGAACTCAGGACCTCTGGGAAGAGCAGTCAGTCAGTGCTCTTAATGGCTGAGCCATCTCTCCAGCCCTATTTAGACCATTTATGATTGCATCTTAGCTCTCTATAATCTCTCTTCTCCTTCTTCTCTCCCTCCTCTCTCTCTCTTCTCTTTCCTCCTCTTCCAGGAACTGTCTGGAGGGCAGTGGCAACTGTGGCTACCCATCTCTGTGCCCTCCACTAGAAAGGGACAACAGAGCCCCTACCTGGTGATGAAGGTGCAGTCGTGGATGAGGTTTTCTGCAAGGACGATGCCAGCCTGCTCATCACTCTCCATAGGGGCCCCATTGTGGTACCAGTGGATCCGGGTATCATTGCCCAAGTAGCTGGCCGAGCATTGGAAGGGCAGGCGGTCACCCTGGAACACCACTTGACGCAGGGATGGGATGAGGTAGTGTGTGTGCAGTTCCAGGGCCCCTTCTGTGCATGAGACATCAGGGATGGGCCTGAGTTCATGCACACGTGAGCCTATGTCTGTGAGTGGCTCCAGTTAGTGCCTTGATTAAAGGGCAGCACACAGCAAGAGTGGGATCCCACAGAGTAGGCCCAGACCCTCTGCCTCTAGTGATCTCTGGTTGGGAATGAAGGGAGTCAGGATCCACCCGGAGAAAAAGGAAAACAGAAAAGTATATGGTGATGTTACCCAGAGGGGGAGACCAGATGAAAACATAAACAAGCAAACAGACCCAGAAGAGATTTAGGCATGCTAGCGGAGGGTCACTCCATGGAACTGGGGCCTGGGAAACGTGGTCATTATATAACCACATACACAGTCCAGAGAGTCTTGACCTAGCAAGCTTTGGGTGAGGGACCTGCTCTTTGCGGCCTGGGACAGGTTTCTCACCACAGCGGAGCTGGGACTCCTGGAGGCTGCTCAGGGCGTGGGCGTGCAGGGCACTGGGGTAGGCACAGAGTGTGCGCTCTGACAGCTGCAGAGAGTGATTCCGGGCCCAGGGCAGCAGCCAGCGCAGGCGGCAGTCACAGGTCAGAAACTCAGTACCAAAGTCCCTGCGGGGCAGGTACAAGGAACAGTGTGGGCTCACAGGGATGAAGCTAAGCAGGTAAGGGCTGGAGAAGACAACCTCGGGTACACATGTGCCCTGTTGCCCAGGACATGACTAATTCGGGGGCACTTCTGGCAGTTTGCCTAGTCAGCAGGCATGATGTTTGCCCCTCGGGGCTAGAAACGGCCACACATTTGGCCCCAATCAATGTGTTGAATAGAGAATGGGAGTTTGAGAAGGGACAGTGTGGAGTGGCAGGTAACATGATTGCTCACAGGATCTGGGAGTTTCTTTAGGGGTAAGGTGAGGGCTGAGGTTTGTCCTTCCAAGTCCCCTGGTTCCAGGTGTCTCCCTCTGGACAGAGGACAGGACCAGGAGGCTGCTCCTATGTTGGGAAAGATACTCACACAATCTTAAGGGCTGGCAGCTCATCAAAGACCCCAGGTTGCAGACTAGAATAGATGTTTCCAGATATGTTTCTGTGGAGGGCAGGGAAGGGTGAGGTAAGATTTTAGGGACTCCCTGGGCCAAGCCAGTAGATTGATGGAAGGAGAAACAGTCTGGCCCAGACTTCTTCCTCCCAGGTCCTTTCCTCCCCCTCCCTCTTCCAAGGCCTATCACTCACAGTCTAAGAAGTCTAGGGAGGCCTTGAAATGTCTCAGAGGTGAGACAGCCAATCCGGTTGTTGGAGAGATCTCTAGAGAGAGAGAAATGCACACTCAGCAAGTCCTCAAATACAACAGGATGAAGATTCTCTTCTGAGGGAGACATTTAGCTGGAGATTATGTGGGCAGAAGGCTTGGGACCAAAGCTGGAAACACCTTCACGTCTGGCCCCAGCCAATGTATTGAGTAAAGGCTTGGTGTCTGAGAAGGGACTGGGCAGGGTGGGTACTAAGGGTGGGTGCCTGTGGTATCTGGGAATTTCTTTGTCGATAAGGGGAGGGCTGGGGGTAGGGTGGGCAGGACATGCCACTCACAAGCGTTTCAGCTCTCCCAGACCCAGGAAGGCTCCGGGCTGTACAGTGCTGATGACATTACTCCTCAGGTCCCTGTGGGGAGCAGTGGAGAGACCTTCGCACTTCTGTCTGAGGGCTGCCCCGCTCCTTGGGTGGGGCATTTTGTCCCCCAGATGCTGGCTTTCTGTGGGGCTTGGTTTCTTTCTACGTCTGCTTTCCCACACCCCGACCCAATAGGTCTCTTCAGCCTCTTGGGCCACCAATAGGGAGTATTGGTCAGAGAAATGTTTGTAAGCTAAAGTCCCGTGAAAAAGAACAAATCTGCCCTGAAGCCCCCATGGACTAATTCACGAGTTGCTTGCCTAATGATGACAGAGAGTTGGGTTGCAAATGGAAAAGCCACAATTATCTTGGGCTATCTTTAGTCCCCTTAATAGCCACGTTGTATTCAGCCAAACTTCCTTCTGACTATCAGCTAGGACCTTTGTGACTTGGCAGATAACCCAAAGCTAAGCATGCCCTCAGATAGCATCTGAGGCCCGGAGCAGCTGATGTCTCCACTTGGCTCTAATGCCTACCTGTTTTCACTAATTTGGTAAATCCATTGATTTATGTATTTCTTTGTTCTGAGATTAGAAAGTTTATGTCACCTGTTCCATGTTACTCGGGGCAAGTGGAATCTGTTTCTAGGCCACCACGGTCACCCATCTGTGGCTCAGAACCTCTTAGTCCTCTGGGATAAGAGCTGTGTTTTATGTCAACACATCCGAGATGATACAGGAGGCAGGAGATAGGAAGGGCTTTGGATGCGGAAACAGGGACAGGGGATGGAGAAAGCTTTGCATTAGGAAATAGAAGATGTGGTTTCCAGTGGTCCTTCAATGGAGCCACTTTAGACCTTACAGAGCTGTTCTGGGGAGCCTTTGAAAACAGCTATGCCTAGCTATCAGAGGGAATTTTCCAGTTATTGTGTTCCAAAATCTCATGCTCCTCCCCTCCCTCACCTGTGAGGAAGAGGGCAGCAAGGCTGGAGGGTGAGCAATGCACTATGCCCCAGTACAGCTCCAGTCTCAGGTTGCTAATCATGGGTCCAGATGAGGCCCAGGGCTAATAAAACCTGTGTAATGTCTTCATTCCCTCCCTACCCCACGCTGTCAGGAGGTGGCAAGGAAGCTGCCTCCAGGCTGAGCAGGTCACACTAGGATGGATGATGGCTCCTCAGGGTCGTCCTACTTCACATAAAGAAACCATACCACAGATGAGTTTCATAGCAGCCTGACTCCCAGTTCAAGGGCTCAAACACCACAGAGGCAGGAATTCAACTCTTGACCCTTCTTCTCCTCCCCTCCCCTGCGGCTGCAAGTCCCTCCCACCCCAGCCCCACTAACCAGGAGGACCTGCCTATCTAATGGCACCAGCCCAGTACCTACCATGCAGGCCTCTGTGCTAAGGGCCAAACTGGGTACCCTTCTACTCATCTTCTGCATGACTACAGAGGACTACAGATCATGACCCGCCTACCCACGGCTCCACCAAACCCTGTCTTTTCTAAGCCAACACAGACTAAAACTGAGGCTGCCTAGAAGACTAAGGGTCATCTTTTCTGCTCCCACCTAAAAGCCTGGGGAGCGGTGAGCAAAGACAAGCCACTCCTGGGGGAAGACGACAGAACTCTGACAAAAATATCTAGGGGTCAACTTGGGGTCAATGTGGTTTCCAAAGTGCAGCCACCCCAGCCAAGGCTAAAGGCCTTGGAGACAGCTCTGAATTATGGACAGGAGAGAGTTAACTGTGCTATGTCCCTGCTGGGTAAGAGGAAATGGGTGTCCAGGATGGGGAGGTGCTGTCCTATCCCACCAGGGGGCCTGTTTGTGCAGTCCCTGTTGGGGAAAGAAACACTGAGAGACAAGAGGCAGAGATGAAGTTCTATCTAGGCTGTTTGTACCTCAGTTCCCTCTCACAACAAAGACTCTGATGATGGTGAGTCCCCACAAGGAAGAAGGGAATGCTAACACCAGGGCTCAACGTCCCAGAGAAAGCTCGAGCTGTGGAAGGTGCCCCAGTGCTGGGCATAAGCTAAGAATGTGGAAGGCCTTAGCCTGGCCCTAGATTCCCTGCGTGCCCAGTCAAGAGGACAGAGAAAGTCCCCTTGCCCAGGACTGCCCTGCCTTCCTGTGTATCACCTCCCACCCCTTCGACTGTCAGGCTCCACCCTTTCATCCCACCCTCTTCTGTTGATCCAGCATGTGCCCCCTGGCCTCTGCTGGGGTCTGGCCATTCTCAGGGATCTGCCTCCCACCCCTATGCAGGGGCGGGTAGAGGGAAACACATTCCTCATTGTGTGTCACTTCCCTTCATGGGCTGCCAAGGGGCTGAGGCAGCAGCCCCCCGCCCCTTCCCTCTCTGCTCACTTGTGTTTATTCTCATTTCCTCCCCCCCTCCACCCCACCCCACTGAACCCCACCCGCCTGCCCCACTGATGCTCTGCAGATGGAAGCAAGGCAGCCCTGGGGCCCCAGCCCCTCTCCCTGCCCTGTTTCCTGAAGCTGAGCCACTTGAGGCTGTCTCTACAGGGCAGCTTCCACAGGGACCAGCCTTCCTCCCTTTTCCTCAAGTCGGGCTCAGAGGTGACCAAGATGGTCTCTTGCAGTTTCCTAGGTGATGGGCCAGCCCTGGGAAACCGGGGTTTGGGGGCAAATGCCACAGGCTTCTCCCTGGGCTGAACCTGACAGCCCAGTGGGCCTATGGACAGGCCATGTCTCCTGGTCCCCAAATAAGGGAAGTGGCTCAGGGCTGTACCTCCCCAGGGACAGGAGGAAATGCTATCCCAGGAGCTGTGTATTTTAGAAATCCAAGGCTCTTGTCAATGGGCTTTTCTGAACCCTTCCTGTTAAATATTGCTGGGGAAAGCTGATGAAAGCCTGGACTCCCACCCTAGAAGAATGTTCTACCCTTAACACTGGGCACATGGTCTTGAAAGGCTGTAGAAGAACCCCTGCTCCACAGAGTTGGGGTTGGGGGTTACTGGGAGACCTCTTGCTTCATGTGTAGGCTTCGAGTTCCATTCCACAATGAAAAACACTCCAGGTATGGCGGTGCATGTCTTTAACCCCAGCACTCAGGAGGTACAGACAAGTGGACTTCTACGAGTTTGAGATAGCCTAGTCTACATAGGGAGATGCTGGGTTTTTTTTATTTTTTTTTATTTTTTATTTTTTAAAGACCCTTGCTCCAGATTATCTAAGCTAATCCTCCATTAATTAATTAGCTGAGGTCACAAGCCAGAGTAACCAGTCGAAGGACACAGAGCTGCTCCTAGAATAGGGATTCCATGACTCCCTGTGTGCTTCCACAGAGCTGGACCTGGGGAAGAGGCACTGCATAGATGGAGTGTCTCTATCCCCATTGCCTTTTGTCCAATCTTGATCATACGCTAGCTACTGTGACGCTCTTGTCCCGCCATGGGTTATCAGCATGAAGGAAGGGACCCCTGACAGCAAAATGGAGGGAGACTTCTAGGGCAGTCACACAGTGTGTGGGAGTGAGTGTGGGAGTACAGCAGGGAGAGATCGAAGCTGGCCGCAGCCGTGGTGCAAACCTTCTATCCCAGCACTTAGGAGGCTGAAGCAGGAGGATTGTGAGTTTGAGGCCAGGCCACAGGTGTATATCCAGAACCTGTCTCCAAAAACCAGAAACAAGCAGAAGCCAAAGCAAAACAGAACACAGAGCGCACCAGGGGAAAGGTCCCAAAAGAACTCAGTCGTTATAGCCTAAAAGACAAAGTATCAAGTATCCATCAATGTATCAATAAATAAATAGGAGATTTAAAGTGCAGTATGTTCAGTCGACGACGAGCTACTTACTATTTTCCTACAAAGAGGGACCAGTGCTGATGAAGCATAGAAGAACCTGGAAAATGTTACACGGGCTGAGAGGATCTGGTTATAAAAGATTACATATTATATAATTCTATTTCTATGACATGTCCATAACAGGCAGATCTATAAAGACGGGAAGGATATTAGCGGTTGCTTAGGTCTGGCAGAGGAACGGAGACTGACAGCTAATGAGTCAAGTTTTCTTTTGTGGATGATGAAAATGTTCTAAAATTAGATTAGAGCGACGGTTACACAATTTCTCTGAAATATATCAGGGCCCATTGGATCCTGCACTTGAAACGGGCGATAATAAATGACGTCACATTAAGAGTTGTTAAAAGTGCGAGCCGATGTGACTGTGTGTGTGTGTGTGCGTGTGCGTGCTCACACACATTCAAGCAGAGTAGGGTTGCACAGAATTGGCTCCTCTTAGCCCCCACAGACCTCCCTGCTTGTAGGTCTGAAAACCAAATTATAGGTTTGCTGGCCACACAGCAACTTGCCCTGAGCCCTACAAGGTTTCCAGAGTTCAACTTGAAAGTGCAGGCCAGCTGCAAAACTGGCCAGCACACCCCTGCAGGTATGGAGGTTGCTGGGGGCAGTGGGGGGAGGTGGGGGAGAAAAGAAAGGATCTTGTGGCCAAGGAAACCCATTATGGTCCCAGACTTGCACCTTCCCACAACCTCCCAGGGCTTCTGCTCCTGAAACCTTCTAGGTATTTATTGAGCACATACACTGTGCCTGGCACTTATGCTGACAGAGGCAAACCAGAGGGGGCTGTCCCTGACTTTGTTAGCCATCCCTGAGGGCTTCAGCTGTACTGGAGCCCAGGACAGCTTCTCCTTGTCATTCCTCCCCCAGTGTTAGTGGGAACAAGAATGGAATGGAGAGACAGAGCCCCGGGCCTCACCCTTGGCCCCGCCCACAGATTAATGGAAACCACCTGGCTGTTGAGCGGTTCCCATGAACATCTGCTTATAATGAGTGCCCCAGCACCCGCTGCATACCAGCCCCCAGGGCTCATTAATCTCATTAGGCAATGACAAATCATCCCGAGCTGAGCAGGCTCCCCTCCTCAGGCCCTTTGCTCCAGCTCCACACAAGCCTCGGTGGGCCTACATCCACACGGAGTCTCACACCCTGCTGCATACTAAGTCCCTCTCTCTCCCTTGACCTCTTCTGGGGTGGATCTGTCCAGTGGTCTCATGGGTGGCACCTCATAGAGTCCTGAAGATTTTTTTCTACCAACCTGTTCCTCATTGCATGTGCTTGGTAGGGGATCCCGGACAGAAAGACATACGAGGCACCGGAGGAAGGAGTCCTCCACGTGAGGATGGGGATGGCTCTATGGCACGCTGCTTGTTTAGTATGTACGGGGCTGAGAACCGTCGCCAGCACCACAAACAACAACAAAAGCTGGGCCTAGTGACGCATGGCAGATTGCATCTGTAATCTCAGGACTCCAGAGGGCCAAGGGAGGAGCTTTGGACTACACACGGAGTTGCAGGTTCTCAAAACAACCAGGGCCTGCAAAATGGCTCTGCAGGTGAGGGCACTTGCGACTAAACTTGCCAACTTGCATCTTAGCCTCAAAACCTATGTGGTGGAAAGAAAGTGTAGACTCCAGCAAGACGTCCCTCTGATCTTCATACACGTTCCTCAGCATACAAAAAAAAAAAAAAAAAAAAAAAGGCACAGTCTGGACAACTGCACATAACAAGTCAGGCAAGCACCTTACGATGATGAACTCTTTAGAAAGGAAGGGCGCTGCCTTCACTGGGAAAAGCCTATGCTCAGAAGTATTGTATAGATGAACTAACTCATCTATCTCTATACCAACGTCTCAGAGAATTCCTAACTCCATTCTCCACACAGGTCATGCAAAGCTTGTGGATGCGTTCAGAAACACAGGAAAAGAACTGGATTTGACCCTGAGCCTCTTTATACCAGAGCAAGGGGCATACTTTATTTGTTCATTTTGAGAGGGTCTTTGGTATAGCTAGGTACCTTGGGCTAGCCTGGCCCACACAGTAAGTTCTAAGCCAGCCTTGAACTTGCAACAGCACCTCTGCCTCTGCCTCCCCAGGGCTGGGATTCTACCATGTCTGGCTACCACAGCTGACCCTGGCATACACTTTTGTCAGTTTCTCTCATCCACATCCCCTGCCCCAAATGTCTTTCCTTTGGGTCACAGACAGGCTGAGTCAGGCTGAGGGGCCATAAGGAAAAGTGCTTTAGGCATGTCTGGTCCTTCTGTATAGTCCCTGGGCTGGCATGAGCTGCCTGTGGCACACAGGACTTTTGGTTCATCATATCTAGTTGATAGAGATGGGTCCCCCTGGATCTGAGATCCACTACTAAGATCCTTTTTGTTTTTGTTTTTCAAGGCAGGGTTTCTCTGTGTAGCCTTGGTTGTCCAGGAATTCACTCCATAGACCAGGCTAGCCTCCAACTTAGAGATCCATCTGTCTCTGTCTCCCAAGTGCTAGGATAAAAGGCGTTCGCCACTGAGATCCTCTTAACACAGACACTTCTGCATGCGCTCTGCTTCCCTTCCTCTGTCCTGCCCTCCCACATTCACACTGATATCTCTGTCAGCCTACCTGTACCTTTCCCCAGCCTCATTCAGTAAGACCCTGGAGTTCGAAGCAGATGCATGTAAGTCTACTGTCCACTCTTGGCCAGCACAGTCACTGACTGTACTGGCTGGTTTTGTGTCAACTTGACACAAGCTGGAGTTGTCACAGAGAAAGGAGCCTCCCTTGAGGAAATTCCTCCATGAGATCCAGCTGTAAGGCATTTTCTCAATTAGTTATCAAGGAGGGAGGGTCCCTTGTGGGTGGTGCCATCCCTGGGTTGATAGTCTTGAGTTCTATAAGAAAGCAAGCCGAGCAAGCTAGGGAAAGCAAGCCAGTAAGTAACATCCCTCCACGGCCTCTGCATCAGCTCCTGCTTCCTGATCTGCTTGAGTTCCACTCCTGACTTCCTTTGGTGATGAACAGCAATGTGGAAGTGTACAACTTGCATCTTGATCATGATGTTTGTGCAGGAATAGAAACCCTGACTAAGACACCAACACACACACAAAACACTACCCTTTCATCCATTTGCAAAGACCTGATGGGCTCTCAGCTATAGCTCAGTGACTAGACCAGATCCCAAACCTCCCATAGGACACAATGCGTACAGATTGTGGAATATGGAACTGACACGGTCTCAGCTGCCCATGACTAGACATTTTAGTCCTCCCACTGGACAGAGAGATCAGTGTTTGCTGGATACCAACTACACACCAGGCGACAATGTCATAGTTGTGATGAATAGGCTCACAGTCTAGGGGTCCTCTGGTGTGTTGGTTCCCAACCTCAGATGAGCATGAGAATTCCCTTCCTGCTGGGTAAAATTCCCAGGCCCCATCTGACCTAATGACTTACCACCTCTGGGAATGGGACACAGGGCTTGCATTACTTACGGATCTTCTTCCTACCCTAGCACAATGGCTAGTCATACACCCACCTGGCTGTGTGTCTCGGTGTGCACCTATAGGCCTAACTACTTACAAGGAGAATCATTTGAGTGTAGCATTTCAACGCCGTCCTGAGCTACACACTGAGACTCCCATATCAAAACAACCAACAAACCACTAATGTTAGATTCTGCTAACATTAGTGCACTGTGGAGGTGTTCTGCAGATGTACAATCAGCTGGCCTTAACGAGACCTCCTCAACAATGCTGTTGGATATCCTGTAATCAGCTGAAGGCTCAGGAAAAAAATATCTTGTTGAGAGGAAATTCTATCTCAAGACAGTAGCATCTTTTCCTGTCTGACTTACCAGCCTGGCCTAGGAGTTTGGACTTGACAGTCCCCACAATCATGTTTTAGAATACACACTCATCAACTGGCAGGCTAGAGAGCCTGAGTTCTCCAGCCCTGCTAGGTGCTCTCCCTGCCCTGCTGTGCACAACATAGCCCTTTGACCCAAACGCCCTTCCTCCTCCTCCTCACTGAATTTCTGGTCTCCCCAAGCGACACTACAGGGAGCACACAGATCCCAGAACAGGATGTTAAGTTCATGATTTGCCCACTCTATCCCCTCCCTATTTTACAACGGTGGGCACCCCACACTCGGCAGCCACTATTGGTCACTTTAACCTACATGCACTCACAGTAACATCCCTCTGTTCCCCACCCACTCTGTGGTGACCCACCTCTTCTCTTTCGAAGCCATTCTAGCACAGGTTCCTACCCTTCCTAATGCCGTGACCCCTTAACACAGTTCCTCATGTTGTGGTGACCCCAACATAAAATTATTTCTGTTGCTACTTCATAACTGTAATTTCACTGCTGTTAGGAATTATAATGTAAAGATCTGGTGTTTCTGATAGTCTTAGGTGACCCCTGTGAAAGGGTTGTTTGAACCTAGGGGGCGTCGAGGACCCACTTGAGAACCACTGTTCTAGGCATTTTTTTTCCCTTCCTTTTTTTCCCGAGTCAGAGCCGAATGTATCTTAGAGTGGCCTTGAACTCAGTCTGTATCTCCCAAAGAGCTGAGAGCCCATTGGGTCTTTGCAAATAATTTATAATTATATTTGCATATAATCCAGGTTGGCCTCATACTTATTGTATCAGAGGATAACCTTGAACTCTTGACCCTCCAGAGTTCAGGGGCTATAGGTGTTTGCTATCACACCCAGTTTATAGGTGCTGGACATTAGCATTTTATCTAAGCTCTGCCCCACAGTTACCTGACAACGGCCAGGTGTGCCTGACTCACTATAAAAGGGGCTGCTTGCCCCTCCTCTCTTTTCTTGCCTTCTTGCTCCCCGATCTATCCATTCTCTTCCCCTCTCTCTTTACATGCTCATGGCCAGCCTCTACTCCTCTTCTCCCTCTCTTTCTCACTCTTTCTCTCTCTCTCTCTGCCTTTCTCTGCCTCTACTACCCTCTCAACTCCCTTCCCCATGCCCTGAATAAACTCTATTCTACACCATACTGTTTTGTGACTGGTCCCTCAGGGGGAAGGGATGCCTCAGCATGGACCCTGGAGGCACCCCTTCACCATACCTGACTACACACCAAACATACTCCTTCTTTTCACCTTATCTTTTTATAAAACACAACACTGGGGACTAAACCTAAGGTTTGTGGCCTCAGAGCTGGGAATTCTTGCCGTGTCTTTTCTTGTGGGACAGTCCTCCAATATCCAACAACTTGGCAATCAAGACCTTTATCCAGGTACTTCCTCTGAAGGACCCTCACTGCTGGTTCCCTGTCCGTGGTGCTGGGAAGAAGAGCCCAATTTGGTCCTTTGTACAGGTAGGAAGGAGAGTAGGTAGCTCTTGTGTCTCTGAAGGAAAAGGAGACAAAGGAAGCAAGGCAGATGGGAGATGCCAGAAGGACGGCTTGAGATTCACGGATGTGTTCAGAGACGGGTGCTAGGAAGGAAAACATACAGGCTTGCCTTTCTCCCAAAAGACCACTAAAGAGATGTTTGGTCTCCTGCCCTCTTAAAATCAAGACATAAAAAAACCTGGTGGGACACACGCCTTGAATCCCAGCACTCGGGAGGCAGAGGCAGGAGAGTCTCTGAGCTTGAGGTCAGCCTGGTCTACAGTGCGAGTTCCAGGACAGCCAGAACTGCACGGAGAAACCCTGTCTTGGAAAACAAAAATCAAGACATAGATCCATTTTCAAATGCTCAATCATATATGGAAGAATGAACTTGTTCCCTCACCTGTAATCCCAGCATTTAGTGGGCTGAAACAGGAGGCTTCAGAGCCCAGGGCCAGCCTGGGCTATAATAACAAGACTATCTCCAAAAAAAAAAAAAAAAAAATCATACAAACAGAATATGCTATTAAAGGCTGGAAGGTGCAGACTGCAGATAGAGTGGGGACCCAGGCTCCCTCTCTGACTTCGCTGTGATGCATCTGTGTAAATGGCACCACCCAGAGGTAGGATTTCTTTGAGCCTCAGACCTGAGCTTGAAGCTAGCCTTTTGTCATTATCACAGATATGAGCTGCAGAGCCAGAGGACCCAGAACACAGACATACAGCCCTACACTACAGCGCCCTCGCCTCCCTCGCAGGGCCCTCTTCTGTTCCCAGCCTGCCCCAGATCAGAGTTTTATGAACCCACGTGGACTTGACCACTCTTGTCTCCCACTGAGAACACCGGTGGTCCCCGTCTTTACCTTGGTGGATTTGGCAGACTTTTCACGTCCCCTGTGAAGCGGGTGGGAGGGAGGGGACTTTTATAAGAAAGTCGAACACGGTTAAGCAGACTCTGCATCTCTGTTGCTTTTGACCTCTCTAGTCTTGATGACAGCTCCCTTGAACTTGTCTGAAAGAGGCCCTCAGACTCCTCTATGGTCACATATACAGAGGAGAGTGTGATCTCCACCACACTGGCGTCACCCTTCTCAGCTTGTATGTCCCATCACACTGACCCCAAGGCTTTGGAACCAAATGGTGCAAAAGGAGGACAAGGGTCCTTAGGAACGCCTCAGAGAGGGACACCAGAGGTTACAGAGGTGGGTATGGGTGGAAAAGAAAGCAAGGATCAGTCCCAGAAGAGAAAAGAGACCAGGATTCTTCCATATAAGGCAGTGATTCTCAACCTGTGGGTCAAATGATCCCTTTTCAGTGATCACCTAAGACTATCGGAAATCATATTTACATTATGATTCATAACAGTGGCAGAATTACAGTTATGAAGTAGCAATGAAAGTAATTTTATGGTTGGGGGTCACCACAACATGAAGAACTGTATTGAAGGGCCACGGCATTAGGAAGGTTGGGAACATGGCCGTAGGAGGAGAAGGGCCCAAAGGGATATCACAGGCTGGGTTCTGGAAGCATGGCCGCGGGTTGATGCAAACCTGGCAGGTTTAGTCAAGTGAGTCAGGAGTCCTAGCCAGGTCTCATCTCTCCTTCCCCAAGCCCTCAGACACAGCTGAGACCTCAGTCGTCTGCGGTCTCCCTTCCCTAACTCCTGTGGTTCCCAACACCTGTTCAGTAACCTTGTCCCACAAACTGCCCCTAACCAGCCCGAGGGGTCATTCATCAGTATGGGCTGAGGGTCTCCAGGAGAGAGTAAGGATACTTCTCCAAATGCACCTTTACATTGGGGTGTGTGGCGGGGAGGGGAGCGAGACACAGAAATGACTGAGCTCACCACCCTCAGTCCAGGACTCTGCTCCCTCCAGGCCTTGATTGTTGGTTTGTTTTTCTGGATGGAGGAAAGAGTGGCTCAGTCACTTTAAGTCACCCTCAGCCATTTCATGCTGGGCCACCAGCTGGGAGGACCCAGCTGGGAGGATGAGGCTGGCTAGAGGGCTCACTCAGCCCTCTTAGCTAATTGCTCATTAAAGAGCCTTAATGAGCTTCCCTTTGCCCCACCTCTGCCTAGAACAGGGAAGAGACCTTCCTTTGCCTAGATCACTGGGCAGTCCCTATGGAAAAGCCAGTTGCTCCCTCTCCCAGACCAGCCGGCTCTGTCCTCTTCTCAAGCCCTAGGCTAGCTCTGGCTCTGCAGTTTCCAGTCCCTCTCTCTCTCATCCTCCCCAGAGCGACAGTCCCACCTTTTGTTATCATGCCACCCCACCCCCACCCCCACCTCACCTCGCCCAAACACTACCAGCACTTACAACTTCTCCAGCAGGGACAGTCCCAAGAAGGATCCATTCCGGAGCCCAGTAATCTTGTTGTTGCTCAAGAGCCTGAAGGGACAGGAAGAAACAGACATCACGGTGCTGTTAAAAGCTAGGCAGTGCAAAGTGCAGACAGAGCAGAGCGGGGAACCCAGGCTCCCAAGATGGCTGTGCTGTACTATGTAAATGCCACCACCTAGAGTGATGCAGCAGGGACCCTACCAGCCACTCTAGGAGGTTATAGGGAGAAGCTGATGAAACAGTCCAACCATAGTGAGAGCCTCAAGTCATATATTTCTCCCAATGAAGCAGTGAAGGACCCATAGACTGGACCTAACTTGACATAGGGCTCAGTAGATGTTGAGAAGGCTTGTTTCCAATTTGGAGCCTCAGTGTCAACCCCATGGAGCCCCTGCCAGTCATCCCTCCCCACCCCCAACAGTTCTGTCCTTACAGATGTCCTTCCTCAACCCAAAATCCAGAGCATAGTGATGGGCAGACTGGCCTCACCCGGGTCAGGGATGGAAAAGGAACCTCAAAGTCCTGCACGGAGGCACACTCCTTTAATTCCAGTGCTTGGGAGGTAGAAGCCAAAGAGCAGAAGCTTAAGGTCATCCTCGGCTACATAAGTTTGAGGCTAGCCTGAGCTACCCGGGATCCAGTCTCAAAGACAAAAAGCAACAAGCAAAACAAAACGCAGACAGAGAAAGAGGTGTGAGAAGGAAACCCTGGTGGAAGAGAGCTTTCCAATACTAGACTTGGAGTCAAGCACCCTACGGGAAGGCGACCACTCTGGGAGATCAAGATCTCCAGTGCAGAGGGGCTGTACTGTTACTGTCTCTTGTAGAAAGACCGATGAAGCCCTGGATCTGGTAGAAAGCCAGACCTCCCCCTTTGCAATCTCTGCTCCAACCTTTGTTTATTTATTGTTTATATTCTAGAGAAAAGAGGCCCCCAGTCTCATCTTTGCCCACCCACTCAGCCTTTCTCTCCCAGATTTCTTGTTAGGAGGAAGGAGTTCCAGACCAGCCAGGAAGGCTCAACCCTCCAGTTAATTGCTTATCAGGAAGCTTTAATGAGAATTCTCAACCTAAACTCCTGGCAGCCCTGGGCTGAAGCAAAGGGTTTCTCCTTCTTTGCTCTGTTCTTTGTTTTTGGTTTTGTTGTTGTTGTTGTTGTTGTTTGTTTTTGTTTTGTTTTTGAGACAGGGTTTCTCTGTGTAGCCCTGGCTGTCCTGGAACTCACTCTGTAGACCAGGCTGGCTTTCGAACTCAGAAATCTGCCTGCCTCCCAAGTACTGGGATTAAAGGCTTGTGCCACCACTGCCCGGACTCTTTGCTCTGTTCTTACGAGTGGGAAACTCACTGGACAACCAAGGTACAAATCTTAAGATGTCTCTGGAGTAGACAGCCTCTGTGCTCTGCGGTATACAGAGAAAGGGGGCCAGGAAGCAAATGCAGAGGAGCTGTCGAAGAGACCTGACCTCAAGCCTCTAAGAGCGAATAGCCCATGGAAGAAGGACCCCTGGGCTCCAACTCTCCAGGACCTTTGGAATGCTGGGTAAGTGTTCTACCACTGGGCCCATGCTGGCTAAGATAGAGGCAAGAGAGGGAGGTGTCTCTGGATCAATGGAAAGAGGTAGATGCCGCATCTCTTTCTTTTCCCTCCAGGTAGAACACTTCCAACTTCCAGTACAGTCTAATAATCTTTCCAAGGGTGACAAGGTAATGTTTTCCAGAAGAAGAATGACTTAGGGAAAATTACTAGGTTTCCAGTATCACACACACACACACACACACACACACACACACACACACACACACACATTCTCCACCTTGATATTTCAAAGAGCACAGTAAAGGTATCAGCTGTATGCTGCATACTTGTAACTAGCACACAGGAAGCTGAGACAGGAGGAAGAAGGAGTCAAGAACTGAAGGACAGCCTCTACTACAGAGTAAACCATCTCAGGGGTGGGGGTGGGGAAGCACATCGATTCAGAACTGACCTACAGCTCAGAGTATAGGGAGCATGTAGTTCATATGCGCAAATCCTAAGTTCAGTCCCAACACACAGCAAAAACAAAATGAAAACTAAAAGGTAGCTCCGACATAGGAAAAAAAAAAAAACCTAAGAGTTTTTTTAAAAATTCCCCTTTTCTTGTTTTATGGTTAAGGAGGCCAGGACAGAGCTCCGATTCACAAATACAGAAGTCCCAGAGAATGTTAGTGCTCAGGCTTGGAAGCTGGATGTTGTTATCCTGGAGTGGGAAACCGGTCTAAGTTCTGGGGAATGTCTGAGGAGTGAGAACTCCAGTTAGAAAAAACAGACATTAAACGTCCTAACAAGCCAGGATAGTAATGCGTGCTTGCCTTCAATCACAGGACACCAGAGACAGAGGCAGAGAAAGGCAGGTCTCGCTGAGTTCGAGGCCACTCCAGTCTATATAGTGAGTTTCAGGCAACTGAGGGGATACATAGTGTGACGCTCTCTCAAAATAAATTCCAGTTCCAAGGGGATCCAATGCCTTCTTCTGGCCTCTGTGGGCAGCAGGCATGCACACAGTACATATATACACATGTAAACAAACACACAACCTTAAAATATATTTTTTAATCTTTAGAAACAAAGGCACAATTTTTTTTAAAAGGTAAATCTTTGGGCCAGATGTGGTGGTGTACAACATTAATCCCAGCACTTGGGAGACAGAGGCAGGTGAATCTCTATGAGTTCCAAGCCATCCAGAGCTACCTAGTAAGATTATTTCATAATAACTAAGTAAGTAAATAAGTAAATCCTTACAAACATTTTTTTTCTTAATCTTATACTAGGGGCCAGCAAGACAGTTCAGTGGTTTGAGCATTTGCTGCCAACCCGATGACCTGAGTTTGATCCCCAGGATAAACACAGTGGTAGAAGACGGTGACTCTTGTGCATTGGCTTCTGAACTCCCATGCATGCCCATACGTACATAAATAAACGTACTGACAAAATGCTCTCCCTCTTTTCCTGTTTTCCCTCCTTTTTCCTCTCTCCCTCTTCTTCCCTTTTATTCTTGCTTTATACATATACACACACATACACATACATATACGGTATGTGTGTTTGTGTGCATGCGTGTGCACATGCACGTGCAAGGAACACATCAAAATACTCCTGTCAGAGGTCAACCTGCAGAAGCTAGTTTTTCCCTTCTACCATGTTGTAGCTGAGACAAGAATTCAGGCTTCAGGGGTATTGGTAAGTCCCCTTGTCTTTTGGGCCATCTTGCCAGCCCTGTTTTTTAAAATGTTATCATTGTTAAATTATGTGCATGAGTATCTGCTGTGTGGATGAGTGCATGGGTGTGCAGGCCAGAGGAGCTGGATCTACTGGAGTTGGAGTTACAGGTCACTGTGAGACACCTGATGTGAGTGCCAGGAACTGAACTCTGGTCCTCTGGAAGAAAGGTTCATGCTCTTACTCACGGAGCCATCCCTCCAGCCTCTGCCTTTTCCTCTCTTTGGAGACAGGATCTTGCTCTGTAATCTAAGCTGTCCTGGAACTCATGATCTCTGTGACTCTTCCTATGAGATGCTAGGATTACAGGCATGAGACATCAGGCAGAAAATGCTTTCTAATACATAATTAATTAAGTATTTTATATATAAAAATGTTTGAAATATCACCGAATTGAAATCAGAGTTCTAAAAAAAAGGAATGTCATACTCCCAAATTTCCAAAATGAGAACCTGAGATCTGAGGTAATAAACCACTGTTCAGATGGGCTCATAAGTGATGGGGGGGGGGGGTGCTTCCCACATTTCCAGGCCCTTCAACCATCAGTCCTAACCTCTTTCATATATCCCAAACTTTTAACTTAGAGCTGGCTCATACATACATACAATGTGAACCACAATGTGTAACTTTAAATTTTCTATCAGTCTCTTTTTCAAAGCTTAGAACTAATTTTAATAAAAATCTGACCAAACCCAAAATACCCAACGTCTTTTCATTTCAACGTGTAATCTATTCACGGCATTATTAATTAGATGTTTTATTTCTCTCTGTGTAACAGATCTTTGGAATCTGGAGTGTACTGTACTCCTCCCAGCACATCCTGGTTCAGACCAGCCACACTCTCATGTGCACACCTAACACTATAGGAATTAAGAGCATCACAAAAGATGGGAACCAGCCTGTGAGGCAGTCCAGCATGAAACTCAGAACCCAAACAACACATCTCTTGGCCTGACCAGCTTCAGACGACATCCCACCCTATTCTGTAGAGGCCTCCTGTATGTAGCTGGGCTCCTCCTCTATATGCCTCTGTGCTGGGAGAAGGCAGAGCTGCAGCGGGGGACAGCTGCAACCCACGATTCTCTCGCCTGACCAGCACAAATGCCAGCCCCTAAAGTCTCAAAGCTCATATGTTTTCTACATGTAGAGACCATGACTCTGATCTACACACACACACACATACACACACACACACACACACACACCAGATGCAGCCATGAGGCAAACAGTTCTTTATCCTTTTCCAACGGGCTCCACCCCTTCAGGCAGAAGTACCACTTTTGACAGACTCCAGCAGATGGCTGGCTATATGGCCTGACTCCCTCAATACCCGGAACTGGATCTTTTGCTTTAATTTCCCCAAGAGAGCCAAGGAATTTTTACTTTAAACTTGCATCATCCAGAGAGTGTTTGTGGGTTGCTGTTGTTGTTTTTTGTTTTCAAGTGTGCGGATCTAGGAATTTGTTTTTACCGATGCAGGGGAAGAAAACCAGGGTCTTGAGTAGATCATACTCTCAAGTTGCAGATTTGATAGTGTGTGGGGGGGGGGGGGGGAGGGGGAATGAGCACAGATACTCACGTACACACACAGCTCCATCCAATGGGAAGAAAAACATTCCCACCATTGTTGACTGTCTCAGAAAAGCTTGGGCAGCAGCCTGGATGGAGGAGGGAGCTATGTCCCCCCACAGCCCCATCCAGCTATTCCATATACAGTTCCAGTTAGGGCTTTCCTTAAACTCCCCAGTCAGATCCATCCGCAGGCCATACTTCTCTCTCATGCTACTGCCTCACAGGGAGCCAACTTGGCGAGTCCCTTCCAACCGCACTAACCCTACAGGCCCCACAGAGACCTGGAAAGACATCTTTAGCTTCTGCTCCAACCCCCACCCCCTCTTTCCTCAGATCAAACTTTCTATGGGAAGGAGGGTTAGTCCCTGGGGTCCCCTCTTCTCTACTCTAGACTTTGAAATCAGGCCAAATACTGGGTACACCAAAGTCATTCCAGAATCCTCTCAGGGTTGGGGCCCTATTTTAGGGAGGAAAGTGAAGATTGTAACCACCAATGGAGTGAGTGGCTGGCATCTCTAAGAGCTCTTGTGGCCTCTGGGTAGCCACAGGAACTCACCAGATACCACTCCCACATCAGAAGTGACCCCATAGGGCTCGTGGGACCTGCTCTATGGAACCGTGTGCCAGCACTGAAAGGGCCTCACATGCCCAAGAGAGTCAGTGTGTGTGTGTGTGTGTGTGTGTGTGTGTGTGTGTGTGTGTGTAAGCCTCCCTCCTCTGATCCAACAGAGACACTGGATGGTCAGGACCCACATTCTCTAGGGCCCAGAGCACCAGGGATTTAGACTCTTACCGGCTTTGTAGAGTCTGGGAAGGCCCTGGCACCAATGCCCACTGCTGGTGTGTGGTAATAGAGGGCTGAGTATTGAGCAGGAGGGATGTTGTCTGTTTGCTGATAAGCTATGCTGAACCATCCAGGGGAAACCTGAGCTCCCAGATTGTTCTGTAGAACAGAGCTCGGGGCCTCTGAGTATCTCCAGGGCCTGAAACCTAAAATACAATCATCACCTCTAGGATATAAATGCTATGCTGGGTTTGGAACTTGGTGATAACTCACTTGCCTGATCCCATGCAAGGTCCCATGTCTGATCCCCAGCATAAGTAAATAGATGCTACAAACTGGAAGCATTGACAAATGCTTCATTTGCATGACTACCAAATATCATGCTTTATCAATGAGCGATATGTATGACATTTAGTTAAGGATACAGGCTAATGTCTACCCCCTCGGTGGCTTCCTTTCCTTTGAGTTTACCCTTGGTGTCTAGGACATGCAAGGTGCCCTGCCCAGTTTGGATCATGCTTACCACTGGTTTGCTTGGCTGGAAGCCTGTCCAGGCAATCCTGGCTGACTTCAGGCAATAGAAGAGCCAGGTGGATGTACTTTCTCCAGTACTACAGAGCCAGCCCTATCCAGACACTGACTGCCTTTAAGATCAACCTGGACGCAGAGCAAGCCAGAAACAGCCATGGGTCAAGACCAAGGTATTTGGGTTTATATAAGAAAGGAGTAATTTTGAGCTTTAGAACCAAACCTATAAGCAGAAACCTATAAGAAAGTACTAGAGGTGTCTGTGGAAAGTGCAGGAGGAGACTTGGTGGGGATTTTGCGTTCCCAGCACCCTTGCTGGAGTGCAAGGAACATAGACACCTAGACTTTCATCCGTTCATTCCCCAAACCTATCAAACACTCAGCTCTTAAAGACACATGGTAGAGGGAGAAACATTCTACAGGGGAGAAAAAGCGGGGGCAGGGAGGAAGGGACTACTGACTACTGCCATGATATAAAATCCTATCAGTGGTCTGTCTCTAAGCTCACAGAGGAAGAAAAGTTCTCTTTCAAAATGTGAACGGAGCTGGGATGTAAAAGGTCTTGGGTTTGGTACCCAGTAAGTAAGTAAGTCAATAAATATATAAATAAGTAAGTAAATCCCAAAGGATTCATTTGCTATTACCTTTTCATGGTTTCTGAGACTCACTGGGCATTCTAGGCTGTTCTTAGTCTTCCTTGTCTCAGAGGAACAAACCCACACCGACTGATCAATCCTTCACACTTATATGTAAGTTAGTCCTTTAATCTTCCCTCCCTAGTGTCAATCTGGATCTATCCATCATTGTACAGCTCAAGGTCCTTAGTCTCCTTGGGACAAGCAACACGTCTCTCACCTGCTTCAGGACATTAAATGAGTAGACACTGGCTGAGTGAATGAGGGCGAGCAGAACTCCCAGGATGGGATGCCCAGAGGGCATGGAGTTCGATGTAGAGCCAGCTGTGTCAAGCCAGGACCAGCTTAGTCTACACAGCCAGTTTAGGCTAGCCAGGGCTATAGCAGCAGCCAGCGCTACACAGTGAGTGAGACCTTGTCTTCGAAACAAAACAAAATAAAACATCTTTTTAAAAATTGTTTTTCCTTCTGTCCATTAACCCTTTCTGTCTCTGAGACCTAACTCAAGTGCAGAAAGGGAAGGCTAATTTCATTAGCCCCTTTCATTCATTCAAAATGTAGTACTCCACTCTGTGCTTCTGAACTACACTACCCTGAGGGATCAGAAAGCCTCCAAGGGCTTGGGAAGCATGGCAGTTCCTAGTTCTGATTCCTCTGAGGTCACCTGCAGAGGCAACAGGGAGTCAGAGAAGAACCAGTTTGTTAGAAGAAAGCTTGTATGCCAGGGAGGGGTGGAATTCTGCACAGGAGACCCTAGGCTTTATCAGACTTTCCCACTCTGGGGCTAATGTCCCCTCCACCTAAAGCACAGGTTTGGTTCTCTCCACACAATACCAGCAAGACAGGAGCCCTGGTAGTGGTAGGGGCTAGGGTGAGAGGGGTGCCCATCCCCTCTCCTTTCCTTTCCAGCTGGGAGATGTCTGGCTCCTCTGCTCAGGCTACAACTCCCTCCTCAGGTCACCTCATAGCCTGCCCTCACCTGGCCCCATCCATCTTGCATACCCCATTGTGCCCCCATCATGTCTTCCCTGAGGAAAGGTGGGGGCTAGGGGAGTGGGGCCTCAGTGTCAGCTCCCTCCAGTTTCTCTGCTCTCGCCCCCCCCAACCCCATTGCCCTCCCTCTCTGTGGTCCAGTCCTGAAAGCAAAGGAATGTTCTGGAGTTTGGGAAGGATGGGGGCCCCTCAGAGGAGGGAGGAAGGGGAGGAGGCAACTCCGTCCTGTCAGTGTCTGAGCCCTAAATAGAACACAGCAGCCAGGCTGGGGGAAAGAAAATAAACAGCCCCTCTTGGCGGCCCTTCCTGATGGTCACCGGATTTTCCTTCTAGTTCCTCTGCCCGGGCAATTTCCCTTCGTGTTTCTCCCCTCTCCTCTCTGTACAGCCTCTCCCTTAGGGGTGATGGGAGAGTTACTGCTTCTGGCCAGGCTGTGTGACAATGGGGAGTTGTCCTACCCTTTCTGGGCTTCAGTGAAGAAGCAGACAGAGGTTATAAACTGAGTGGAAAGACCTGGATCAACTTAGAAGCAGAAGAGGGTCTCATCCCTATGACCCACATGTGGGATAAATATAGAAACAGTCTCTCAGTTTATAAATAAGACCACAAAATATAAGTCAACCTACATTAGAGTCATACTACACTGGTTTGCCTGTACGTTGGGGAGAGATTCTCAGGCTCATGACCAAGGACTAGGTTGTCATGCCCTTCACCACAGGAGCCCATAGAAAGGGCCTTAGGGCTCAGAGGGTCCATACACATATCTCGCTTAATCCTGGCAAATTACCCCATCCTAGTGACTTCCCAAGCCAGGTCCTGGTACCAATTAGGGTTGAAGTGTATATCTTTGGGACCCAGTCTAATGGGTCCCAGTCTCTTCAGCACAGTAAATAATGGGCCAGCAATCCATTCCTGGTGGTTCTGCTCTTCTCACAGGGCTCTCCTGAAACAGGACTATGCATTGCACCCTAATATCTCCCTCCAGGAGTCTGAAGGATAGGGGTTCTTAAGACCACCAAGCATGGACAGTCAATGTCTCTGGTACTTGAGCTCACCACCTACAGCCTCTCAAGAAGGTAGGTGGGAGGAGTCAGGGAGGCCCTGGGATTCTCCTGGGCCTTCACTTGGTATAGACAAGGGGTCCAGGAGTTCATGAGGTGAGACCTTCACCCTGAAGGGCTTGGGAGTGTGTTAAGAGACTCAGCCCTCCCTCATCTCCTCATCTCTGGCCTCTTCTCTCCTTTCTTTCCTTCTTTCTGTCTGCTCTCTCCCTCCCCCTCCCCTGCTCACAAAAGCTCTCTGTACACAGCCACTTCCTCTGGCCGCTGTCTCGGAGCCCAGACCTTATGAGAACCATATGGGGGAAAGAGGGTAGAAAAGAAGGGGGTGGGGAGGCAGGCTGGGCCCGCCCCTATAGCCAGCATCTTTCCACTGCCCTCAGGCGGTGTGCTTGCTGGTTGGCACACTTTGCCCCACACTCTCCTAACTAGATCCCGGTGGTGGTTGCACTGAGTCCCAGGCCAGAGCTGAGAGTCCCAAGGGAGATCTTTGCACAAGAGGCAGGAGCATTGCACAGGGTCCAATAAGGACCCTGACTCTCCCAACCCAGGATCATCAAACTCCCAACATGAGCACCCAGCTAGTACTGGGCACATCTGTGCAGACAGCCCCTTCTGCTCTGTACAGGAACATCTGTTTAGGCTGAGCAGGTTGCCTATTCTGAAGGAATGAGGAGTGATTTACCCCATGTCTGCACCTCTTCCCTCAGCCTGAAATGTTCCCGGGTCAAAAGGACTTTGGTCCTGCTGGGGAGGGGTGGGGGATTTTTAAAGAAGCATTTGTGTCCACTGGACTCCGAACAGCAAGATCCTCATCTTGTAGAAACATTGAGATCCTATGAGCTAATTCCACACCGATCCCACCTAGCAATCTCTCTGACTTCTCCATCCTCAGCTACAAAGCCTTAACTTGTGGGCCTGGGCTCGCTGATCTCTAAGACCCTTTTCAGTGCAGATGAACTAGGAATTTATGGCACTGGCTTGTGTCCTCTGGGGTCCTCCTGGGGAGATTTCCTTCTGTACTTATCTATTATCAGCCCTTCCTGGAATCCCTTATCCTCAAGCCTCCTCCCACCACCCCCTCTAACTCTCAGAGCTAAGGACCAAAAAAGCCGGCCTTTAGCCACTGCCCAGTTTGGGGGAGGTTCCCACTGAGAACAAAATCCTCCCCAGCATAGGCCACCTACCCTAGGACCATCAAGCTCAGAGAGAAGGCCCATAAAGGCCCTCGATCTGGGCATTTGTACCCACAGCTGCCCTGCAGACTGGTCTGTGAAGCTGGGGGTGGGGTGAGAAATGGATCAGGAAGGAAGCCAAGAGCTCTGCTTTCCTGGAAAACTGCAAACGAAAAGTCCACCATGGGGGAAGCAAAGCAAAGGGTGGGGGAGAGGGGACCTGCAGTGTACAAAAACAGAAGGCAGACTTGAGATAACGGGCTGGAGGAAGGATTTTTCAATGAGGTAAACAGGACTGCTCAAAGGGAGGGCCCCCTAGCAGACAGGGACCTTATCTGGCACATTGAGTTCTACCCCTAAGTGTCTGCCTGGCCTCTATCTGGAGGGTTCCTGTGACTGGAAGCTGGGGACCCATTCTGGAGGGGGAAAGAAGGTCCTCAGTGGGAATGCAGCACATGTCTAGGAAGGACACAGCCACAAGGCAAAAACAGCTGGCTCAAGTCCTGCTGCTCAACCTGGTGACAAGCTTCTTTTTAAAAAAAATGGAAGGGCAAATCTGTGTGGGAAAAAGACTAACGTCTTGTTTTGTTTGAGACAGGGTTTCCCTATGTCGCCCAGGATGGCTTGGAACTCACTGTCTTCTCAGGATTAAAAGCACTAGCCCCCACACCTAGCAAAAACTCCTCACTAATAAGGGGGCTTCCACTTCTGGAGAGATGGCTCAGCAGGTTAAGAGCACTGACTGCTCTTCCAGAGGTCCTGAGTTCAGTTCTCATCAATCACTTGGCAGCTAACAACTCCAGCATCTGACATCTTCACGCTGACATACATGTAGGCAAAACCCAAAACATATAAAATAACAATAAATAAGATTTTAAAAAGTAAGAGGGTTTCCATGCTCTTCCTTGGAAACAGCAGCCCCTTTCCAGCCCCACCGTTATCCCAAGATAACAGTGTGATTGGGCTGAGGTGATTGGGCTGAGTCTCCTTCCTACCTTCCACTGAGATCCTGGTTTGATTTTTTTTTTTTTTTTTTTTTTTCCCTTCAGAGACTGCTGGGCTGGGCTGGGGTGGGTGGGGGCAACCCATCAGGATCATAAATGTGGAAAACTGAGAAAAACATCTGGAGGGAGATTCAGATTCCATTACACTCCAGGCTGGTGGATGAGTGGGCTTCCTTGTCCTGTCCTTTCCAGGGTCCTGCCAGGCTGGGGACCAGTCTCTTTGGAAGGTACTGTAAGCCAGCTAGGTGAATGGCCCAGAGGAGAGAGGAGCCTTTCCTTAGGTAAGATCTGAAGGCTGGAGCAGGAAGGGAAGTCAAGTCTGCTGCTACTCTCCCATGATATATTCTCACCAAGAGCTGGTCCCTCGCGCTACCTTTCGAGTGGCGTCAATGGGAATTAGCCATGGCTGGAAAATATCAGTTGCCAAATCATTCTAAGATGTCCTGCAAAACCACTTTTCTATTTTTTTCCCCTCCCTTCCTTCTGCCTTGACCATGTTAGGATGCCCTGATCCCTACCAATAGACACACAAGAGACAGCTCCCACGTATGTGAGTTCGCTGAACCTCTGAAGCATGTACCCACACACAAATCACCTCCACCCCCAGCCGAGAGCGAGCTATCACTGTGCAGCTGTGTGTCACAAACATTGGCCAGCTATTTCTCACAGCAAAGCATTTTTTTTCTCCTCCAGAACTAAGTAGGCTGGGGAATGCTCAAGTTTTCCAGGACCCTTAAATATCACTACACTCAGACCTACTGTGAACAGACTTAGCAGCCACTAAGGCTGCAAGCCGAGGTGGGAGAGAGGAGAAATACAGTCTGCACGGCGAGGCACACATCCCAGCTGGAGAAAATGCAGGCCAGCCGGCCAACATCACAAGCTGACCAGTCGTGTCCTGTCAGGAAGCCAGCTGCCTCTGAACCCACCACAGAACTTACTGTATTGTTCTGGGCACAATCGAAAGAGATGAAACCAGCCCCAGCTCTGGGCGAGGGGTGATTGGAGAAAAGGTTGCTTCCAGGGTCAGGATGACAGTGGAAGGGGAAGAGGCTTTTAGGCTACATCCCGAACAGGAAAGCAAGGAGCCGCCGCTAGGGCACGACCTTTAACTCCACGTTGTGCGTGGAGCTTGGAGCACATGGTCAGCACAGGAAACCTCTGGGGTGCGGGAGGCTCTCCGTGTGCGGTTGCAGGAACTTGAGACTCGGGTTAAAGAGCACAGGCACTCGCACAGTAAAGCAAGGGCTTAATCAGGCCCGAGTTGAAAAGGAGGCCGGGAGGCACGTGCCTCCTTTCAGCCAGGGTTTTCTACCAAATCTTTGATTAATTAAGTTAATCGATAAACAGCCAAACCATTTCCATGGGAGGCCTGGGGGGCGGGGGTGGGCAAGGAATAGGCCGGGACCTGGGGCTCAACCGAAGCTTACTTCCCAAATATGCGCAGTAGGAGAGAGCCCAAGAGGAGTTGGGACACCGGGTGTTTCATTCAGACCAGAAGCGCCTGCATTCCAAGGACAAGCTAAGCGGGGCTCAGGCTCCCCCTGCCCTAGGAAGCCGGACTGGGAGCAGAGCTTCGTAGGCCCGGGGCGGGGCACAGCAGACTGAGTTATCCCAATTAGAGGAACCAGGCTAGCCAGCTGAAACCAGCAAGCTCCGGGTCATTCAGGCTCGGAAGCCTGAACGGTAGTGAGGACCACAGCCACCTAATGGGTCCCTGACGCCGATTAGCCTTCCCACTCCCACCCAGCTCAGGGCCCCGTAAGGCTGCAATACTAGCCCACCTAGGACAAGGAACACGGAGTGGTCCCTCCAGCGTCCATTCGCACTTCACCTGTGCAGGTGAGCGGGCTTCCGCGATGCCTCTTGTTCTGGAGGCAAACCGGGGCTCTCGAAACTCCGATCCTTCTATTTCAAGTTTCCCGGCTGACGCCTTGACTCAGATTTTCCCCAGGCTCTCAAGTGGCAAGATCGTCTCCCCTCCCTCCCCCCAACCCCTCCCGTTTAGGTCCCACTAGTTGACCTGACTCGGCACAGACTAGGGTACTCACAGGGTGATGGTGCCATTTGGCAGAAGGCCGGGATCTGGAGGTTCGGGGAGATCCCCACCGCCACACACCACCCTCCTTCGAGCCGGGTTGTGGGCGCTGCCACTTAGTCCCTTGGGCCGCTCCCCAGAGCACTTGCAACCGCGAATAGGGACCGGGCAGCCAGGAGCACCCCGAGTTCCAGGAGCCAGGAGCAGAAGACAAGGCAGCAGCGGCAGCAGCAGCAAACGCGCGGGCGGCACCGGCATCCTGCGTCCCCCCGCGCCCATCAACCCATCGCCCCGCGGGGACCTACAGCGCAGGGGCCGGACGGCTCGCCGGCCAGAGGGACCCGGGCGTGCGGGAGGAGTGCTCAGCGGGAGCCCCGGGCGCCCGAGGGCGGGGCGGGGGGCCATGGGCGGAGGCAAGCCTCGGGGTCCCCGCTGCTGCGCCCCGGGGGCATGGCTTGCGAGCACCGGGGCCGGGCGGGACGCGGGCGCCGCTGACAGCGCCGCGCTGGTGGCCCCCCGATCGCCGCGGCCGGAATCTCAGCGCAGCGCTCCGAGCCGACGGAAGCCTGGCCCCTGCGCGTGGCCGGCTCGCTCTGCGCGCCGCTGAGATCTAGCGGATCGTGCCGGGCTCCTGCTGCTGCCGCCGCCTCTGCCGCAGCTCCGTGCCATGGATGGGGGCAGCTAGGCGCCGCGCCGCTCCCGCCGCCAGCCCCCGCCCGCCTCCATCACCACCTCGTCACTCTGCGAGGCCCTAGCGCCGCCTGATACCCTGCCAGGCGGCTGCCCTCCTTCAAGTGCAAGCCTAGAAGGCGGTTTGAACAGCCACCCACTCCTATAACCCGTCACCTACCCTGAACCAAGACTGCTCTCCAGTGTTGACTCTTTCTACTGGCCAGGACTTTCTCTCTCCACCACCCAGCTCAGACTTCTAAGGCAACCATCACTTTCCACAAAACTTTCTCTCTCTCTCATCCAGCCTACACATCCTAGGACTTTTGTTGAAGTTTGAGTTTGGCCTAGGTTGTCTGGTGCTCCCTGTTAGGGGTTGATCTTTGCTCAAGATCTAAGGTTTCTCTTTGGCCCCTAACAGCGATGCGCTGATCTAAAGTTGACTCTCACAGTCCTGTTCCCACCCCTCAGACTTGGATTGAAGTCACAGCAGGAGGGCACAAGACTGAGACAAGGAGGCCATAGACCTTACCCCGTGAGCAACGACCTTGCCCAGCAGGAGGTGCATGTCATTAGGCCAAGGAGAGGTCAAAGGTTAAGGCAGACACTGCCAAAGCTATCCTCCTGTTAACCTGTGTGTGTGTGTGTGTGTGTGTGTGTGTGTGTGTGTGTGTGTGTGTGTGTGTGTTTGGGGAGGCAGTAAATGAATAATGGCAAAATAAGAGAAGGCCCAGGGAACTATAACAGGGTGTGGGCAGACTGTACCACCAGCCAGGTTATCCCAGTGTAGGTTTCAGGGCCCAGCCGATGCCTTTTATTGGCTGTTTGGCTTGACACTGTACATAACACCTAGGGGTGTGTAGTCTATTGGGCCTTGCTTGTCGTGTTGTAGAGGAATATAAACTAGCATGAGAAAGAGGAAGAAGGGCCAGTCCTAGGTAGGATCTGACCTTCGACCGCTGGGGAGGAGAGTCAAACTGCCTTAAAAAAGCAACAGTAACAGTGACCAACAACCAGCGCCTATGGGTGATAGAGGCGCTGCAGTGCCGACTGAAGAGAGAAGGCTGGGGTCAGAGGACCCAGGATGCTGCCATCCCAGTTTCCCCAGAAACGATGACTTTTTTTTTTTTTTCTTCACTCAATAGAACCCTTGTAGCTAGCTAGGTACCCAGCCAGCTTCAGGACTGGGGCAGAACTCCTGCTCATGACCCTTCTGTGCCAACAGAGTGACCCCACCTTGGTCCTACTGGGTTGCTCAATGCATTTTCTACCACTGTGGCCTGTGAGCCAGATCTCCCATCTCCTTTCCAGGGAAGTAGTCTCTCTCCCTGGCCTGAGGGCCACAGACACCAGCCTCTTCGCTTTCCCTCACTAGAGTCCCTGGTCAATCCTCGTTGCAGGCTCTGTTTCCTTGAGCCTCCAAAGATAAATAAATAGTGGCTGCAAACGGAGGAAATGAGGAATGGAATGGACACTCCCAGCAGGAGCTTTAGGCTGGCCTCGTGGAGGCTGCATTCCTCAGAAAAGGGGCCAGTGATGGGCAGAGAACAGGCACACAGACGCAAGGGCTAGAGATGGAGAAGGGCTGAGAGGCCTCTGACAGAGTCACAGTCTCTGTGATTTCTTTCTGCTAACAGACAAAGGCTCAGGGCAAAGTCTCTTGCCCCATGAACACCCCCTGCCCCACCCCAGGCTCACAAATTCAGATGACACCGGCAGGCTGTTGAGGGGAGACGCACCGTCATGGAATGAGATTCCTGGTGGGGACATTTACACAGCATTCCTCTTCTGACAGGCATCATTTCCACTTTTGCACAATGTACAGAGTGTGGGGTCCGCCTCCATTTTGTATATAGAGAAGAAGAAACCTAAATTTTGAAGTGCAGGAGCCGTCTCTTCCCTTTGAAATCCTTTCTAAGTGCCCCCCCAAACTGAGCTGCTTGATGCATTTCCCTCCCCCCCCCCCAATCGTATTCTCCTGCCTGTACTTGTGTGTGGGTACAGTTCTTTTTGTGTGAAATGGCTGCAACCTGGTACTCACCTACATTTCCCACTACTTGGGGGGCTTACCGTGACTGTGTCTTTTAACACAACCAGGGTCTCATGTATCCAGGTTGGCCTGTGCCTTAATCAGGGTTTCAATTGCAGCGAGGAAACACCATAACCCAACTGCAAGTTGGGGAGGAAAGGGTTTATTCGACTTACACTTCCAGTTCAATTGTCCATCATTGGAGGAAGTCAGCACAGGAACTCAAGCAGGGCTGGAACCTGGAGGCAAGAGCTGATGAAGAGGCCATGGAGGGGTGTTGCTTGCTGGCTTGCTTCCCATGGCCTGCTCAGCCTGCCTTATAGAACCCAGGACCTCCAGCCCAGGGATGGCACCACCCACACACCATGGGCTGAGCCTTCCCTCACTGATCACTAATTGAGAAAATACCTCACAGCTGGATCTCATGGAGGCATTCTCTCAACCGAGGCTCCTGCGTCTCTGATGACTCTAACTTGTGTCAAGTTGACACACAAAACCAGCCAGAATATCCTGGAACTCACCGTATAGCTAAGGATGACTTTGAACTCCTGGCCTTCCTATCCATACCTCCCAGGTGCTAGGATTACAGGAGTATGCTTCCTTGCCCAATTATGCAATGCTGGGAATAGATGGTACCCAGGGCTTCGTGGTTGTGAGGCAAGCAAGCACCGTACCAACTGAGTGACAACTCCACTCTAACCCCACTAGTTAAAGAGCCTGACCAAGTAAATTTGTGTTATTGGCAGGGAGATCAACAGTTGGCCTTGACTGACCTAGGATATCTGAATTTCTATCTCAAGAAATGTAAATAAACATTTGTGTGTGTGTGTGTGTGTGTGTGTGTGTGTGTGTGTTCAATACTATCTCAAGAAATGTAAATATTGTATGCACTCAATGTATGTAATATACATGTATGTGTATATATGTGTGTATGCATTCAATGAATGTAATATATGTGTGTGCATATGCACTAAATGCCTATACTATGGTGCATCTTCTCTCAACATCATGCCAATGTCATTTGCATTCAACTCAGACTTAGATGGTTTGTGGGACGAGAGACTTCCTCCACAGACTTGGTCGGGATCACACACACACACACACACACACACACACACACACACACACTGAGGTTGAACCCAGGGCTTCACATACCCTACAAAGCTCTACCACTGCGTCATACCATTCTCTCTAACTGTACTTAATAGACCTTTGAGCAAAAGTTAGGATTATGTACAAGATAATGGAATAGTCTGACTATAGTCTGACCAAGAACAGAGACGTTAACCCACCTGTTTCTTCTAGTAAATCGAAACCCATACAGAGTTCACATACATTGGCTTAGTTCCCCCCTTTCTTCTTTCCTCCTCCCCTTCCTTTTTGACAGGTTCCCGTTCTGTGGCCTCAGCTAGACTGATACTCTTATGTAGCCTTGAACCTCAAAATCTTCTGGTCTCCATATCTTGAGTGCTTGTCTTACAGGCACATCTCACCATGCTCTCACCTCTTGCCACATTCTTAAAAAGCGTTGGTAGGATTTAACTGACTTCCATGCCTGGTTTGGTTCACCAATATAATGACTGTACTGCTGGAAATTATATAATTTTGTTTTTTTCCTTAAGACCAATTAATACTCCATTATGTACATATTCTGCCTTTATCCATTGATAGGCACCTTGGTTCTGGTTTTCTGTAGCACAGCAGGATAACTTGCTTATCATAGTCAATGATACAGTTTTGTCTTCTTTTGTAGTACAGGGCATCAAATATAAGGCTCACATGTGGTGGGCAAGAACTCTTCCACTTAGCTACACACTCGGCTTATATGACATTTTTCAGGATAACAATGAAAGTACCAGTACATAGGAATTATTAATATCACTGTGTAAGGAGTTCAGAAGTGCTTTCAGTTTTTACTTTTGGAATTTTTTTTTTTGAGACAGGATCTTATGTAGCCTAGGCTGGCCTCAAATGACCTTGAATGCCTGGTCTTTCTGCCTCCATCTCCCATGTGCTGAGATTACAGGCATGTATCATACTCAGCTCGGGAAGTGCTTATTATACTAATTTGACAATTACATATTGAATACAAAAAACAAAATTGTTGTGCTGTTCTGCACAAACACATACAAATACTATATCTAAAATTTTCTGAGTCTAGCCTGGCAGCATGACTGAACCTCCAGCACTTAGGTGACCCAGATAGGGGGACCTTGAGTTATAGAGTAGCCCAGAGTGTGTACCAGGAGCTTGTCTCAAAGGTAGAAGAGATAAGACTTGGCTTGTTAGTCCTCACAACAGAGGAGGAACAATTGAACTTTTCTTTGTTTTCAAATTATTTATCAATCAATCATCTAATTACCTGTGTATGTGTGTTTCTGTGTGACTTATGTATGTGTGGGTATGCTCTGTGAAGCCCAGAAGAGGGTGTTGTACATTGTCCTGGTTAGTTGTTTGTTGATTTTTTTTTCTTTTTTTGTCAACTTGACACAAGCTAGACTCATCCAGAAAGAGAAACTTCAATTGAGAAAACACCTTCAGCCAGTGAAGTGGTGCATGCCTTTGATCCCAGCACTCAGAGGCAGGAGAATTGCTGGAGTTCAGGGCCAGCCTGGTCTAAAGAGTAAGTTCCAGGATAGCCAGAGCTATGTAGAAAGACCCTGTTGGAGGCAAATGGGACATTTCTTTCTATTAATGATTTATGCAGAAGGGCCCAGCCTACTCAGGGGTGGATTGCACCCCTGGTGGGTGGTCCTAGGTGATATGAGGAAGTGGACTGAGCAAGGTGTTATAAGGAACAAGCTAGTAAGCCGCTTTCAGGCGTGGTTTCTGCTATCGTTTCTGCTTTGTGTCCCTGGGGGTTGAGTTGAGTTCCCACCCTGATTTCCCATTATGATGGAGCATAAGCTATAAAGTGAAATAAGATCTCTCCTCCCCAGGCTTCTTTCAGTCATGGTGTTTACCTAGCAGTAAAAGAAACTAGGACAGACAGACACCCTCCTCTATCATTCTCTGCCTATTGTTTTGAGGCAGGGTCTCTTTCTGAAACCAAGATTTTTTTTTTTTCTTTTTTTTTTTAGCTACCAGGAGGCTAGCATTCCTGCTGTCAAGCTCCAGTGATCCCCCTTTCTCCAAACACCCCAGGGCTTGGGATATGGGCATGCAGCGGGGTGTTGTTGGTTAGGGTTAGGGTAACTCGGGCGGGGTTAGTGGTTAGGGGTTATGGGATGGGAATAGGGTTAGGTTAGGGATAGGATTACTCAAGGGTGCCACAATCCAAATTCTGGTCATCCTCACGATTGCTTAGCAAGTGCTCTTAACCACTGAGCCATCTTTAACCCCTGAAGATGATTATTCTAACAGAGCAGAAACTAAAGAGTGCAGGACACCAAACTTCCATAGTAAACGAAACAACTAGGGTTTGAACAGAAGCCAAGAATTTTAAAATTTTTTTCCAGCAATGGGCTGGAACCCGGAGACTGAGCACAAACATGTGCTCTGTTGCTGATCGGTACACACTCCAGCCCTGGGTCCAAAAACAACGTCTTTTCTTTGTTTAGATAGGTTATCTGTGTGTATCCCTGACTGGCTTGGAATTTGCTGTTTAGGAAGCATGGCCTTGAACTCACAGAGATCCACCTGCCTCTGCTTCCTGAATACTGGGATCAAAAATGTATATGACCACATCTGGTCAACAATTTATTTTATTTTATTTTATTTTATTTTATTTTATTTTATTTTATTTTTGTGGCAGGGCCTCGTGTACGACAGGCTGGCATCAAAAACCAATACGTGGTTGAAGATGATCTTGAACTTTGGTGGTGTTTGCTGCTGTTGTTTTGATATCACCCTGATCTACAGAGTAAGTTCTAGGACGGCCAAGGCTACCCAGAGAAACTCTGTCTTAAAAAACCAAAATGTCTGTGTGTGTGTGTGTGTGTGTGTGTGTGTGTGTGTGTGTGAATGTAGGGGCCTGTGGAGGCCAAGAAGTGTTGGTTCCTCCTGGAGCTTAGGTTACAGGTGGTTGTGAGCCACTTACTGTGGGTTCTGGGAATCAAACTCAGGTTCTCTCTAAAAGCAGCAAAAGCTTTTAACTTGCCGTGACATCTTTCTAGCCTGCTGTTGAACTTCCGATCTTCCTGCCTCTGCCTCCTGAGTGCTGAGATTACAGGGGCATGTCACCTACACCCCAGAAAGTGTAGGTTTTTCTTAACTTTCCTTCTCTCTATGATCTTCTGGAAAAACAAAGGTTTCAAGGCCCCCCTCAAGTGTTTCACGTCCCCCGTGGGTTTATATACGCTCATTCTTTGGGTTTCTCTCTCAGCAGAATACTTTCTAAAAAAGATTAATATGTTTTTATTTTATGTGTGTATGAGGTTTTTTTTTTTTTTTTTTCTTTTCTTCAGCTTAACATAAGATAAAGTTGTCTGGGAGGAAGAATCTCAATTGAGGAAAGGCCTCCATAAGACTGCCTGTGGGTAAGTCTGTCAGGCATATTCTTGATTAATGATTGATGTAGGAGTGCCCATCACATTGTGGGCGGGGCCATTCCTGGGCTGGTGGTCC
The DNA here is from genome assembly GCF_011762505.2 of Arvicanthis niloticus. Lineage (NCBI taxonomy): Eukaryota > Metazoa > Chordata > Mammalia > Rodentia > Muridae > Arvicanthis > Arvicanthis niloticus. The sequence continues at coordinate 19,158,356 of NC_047673.1, read as the reverse complement.
TGGGTACTATAACAAAGCAAACTGAGCAAGTCATGGAGAGCAAGTCAGTAAGCAGCACCCTTCCATGGTCTCTGCATCAGCTCCTGCCTCCAGGTTCCCACCCTGCTTGAGTTCTTGCCCTGACTTCCTTCCATGACAGACTGTGGTGTGGACATGTAAGTTAAATAAACCTTTGTTGCTTTGGGTCATGATGTGTTGTCACTGTGATAGAAACCCTAATTGAAACAAAGATCTTGTCTCAAAATTCTCAGTGGCTGGAGAGATTGGCAACATTGCCCTTGCAGAGGATCTGGGTTCCGTTTCCAGGACCCACACAACCACTTATAACCCTCTTTACCTCCAATCCAGAGGCTCCTACATCCTCATATGGTGTATGAAGACACTTGTCCTGCACATGGTGTACATACATACATGCATACGTACATGCATACGAGGAAAACATTTGTACACATAAAATAGCAATAAATAAATCTAACAACAACAACAACACCTTAAAAGGAGGAAAAAAGCCCCCATGAAGGGCCCCAAATGGTGTGGCTCAGTGGCAGAGTATATGTCTAGCATCCTCAAAAAAATAAAATAAAATAAAATAAGTAAACACATACAAAATAGAAATACATAAAAGGATGGAAAAGGTGAAAAATGAGTAAAATAAATTTATAATTTGGGGGCTGAGGCTTTAGCCCAATGGTAGAGCATATGGTTAGCATACTCTACAGGGGCATGGGATGCAAGAATACACACATCACAAGCACACAGGGGCCTCTGAAGTCCACTGCAGTATTATTTCCTGGGAACCCAGCCTTGCCTGATCTTCCTGCTAGCTGAGGCTTGTACTCAGGCTGTTCACATGTTCTCTGTTGACTTTTAAAGACCCCTTCTGTGTTTTATTGTCTTTCAGAGGCAGGGTCCTGACAATGCCACAGGGGGAATAATGGTGGGTCATTGGCTTGATATGTAATGTGGTCTTGGACCATTGCTTCCAATTAACTCTGAGCCACCATGAGGCACATGGCTAGTGCTGCCCAGCCCTATTTTCAGAGACTCTAGAAGGCAGATGTCTAAGCCCTTTGCACTGCCCTGTACCCGCCTTGCTGGAGCACATGAATTGAGAGTTTGTGCCTTAATTAGAAGAACTGAACCCAGGCTGTCAGGAGCTACCCAGATAGTTACCTGCCAGTGAGCACGTCTCTCATTGGCAGTCAAATGCTGCCACATATAAAACACTCAGGAGAAGTTCACAGTTTCCCAAGGAAAAGCTTACACTATGCCTTTATTCAAGTTGGATTCACCCAAGGTAGCATGGCAAAGGATGAGACCCTACAGGCAGAAGGCAGAAGCTAAGGATGAACTGATGGATTCTGATCTCACATTTCTATTGTTCTTTCTTCTTTCTCCTCTTTGAATGAGGATAAAATTAAATATCAAAAGCTGTAATTGAGTCGGGGCTGTGGGTCAGTTGATAGAGTATTTGCTTACCATGTGCAAAGTCTTGGGTTGGATCTCTAGAAACATATAAACTGTAATGTCAACATTCCAGAAGTAGAGTCAGGAGAATCAGGAGTTCAAAGTCATCCTTGGATAGATGGCCATCCTGACCTACAAGAAATGCCATCTCAATACAGTGGGGAAAAAATACCCATAATTACAACACACTTAATTTAAAAAGTTTAATTGACTTTTATTTGTCATTCTTTTTTTTTTTTTAAATTCCTGTTCTCTCTTATGTGTGTTTGTGGTTCTAGAATCAGGCAATACTTTATTCTATAAAATGAGTGTGTCAGTTTAGCCAGGCAGAGGATGCTGATTTTACAGACCAAAAAGGGCTGAGAAAAGCAGAAGCCGAAAAGAAAAGTGATTGGCAGCTTCAAAGTTATTTCTCTTGACACAAAAACAAACATATAGTTGCCTGGGTTAGAATAAAACAACAGCAGCAGCAGAACAGACATGAACCCGTCATTACCACCGTCTGAGTCGAGCCAAAGGAGTCAAGCAGAAGCATGGGGAGAAGAGCAAGCTCTAAGAAATGGTACCAGGAAAACTGGGTCCATGTGCAGAGAAATGAAACAGGATTTCTGTCTCTCATGATATATATATATATATATATATATATATATATATATATATATATATATTTAAAATTGGGCAGAGTTTTTGATGTAAGACCCAAATATAAGATGCAGAACTTTGACACTCTTAGAAGGAAACACTTTAAGATATAAAGAGATTGAGCTAGGATGATAGCTCAGGAGTATGGGCTAGGACAATGGCTCAGGAGGATGGGCTAGGACAATGGCTCAGGGGTGAGCATCCTGGCTCTGGCAGGATTAGTTTGTTTCTCAGCACTTATGTTGGGCCGCTCACAACCACTTAAAATACCCACTCCAAAGGGATGTGACATCTTCTTCTGGTCTCTTTGGGCATTCCCTCCCCCTCCCCCCTCCCCCTCCCCCTCCCCCTCCCCCCTCCCCCTCCCCCTCCCCCTCCCTCTCCTTCTCCCTCTCTCTCTCACTCATGCATGCATGCACGCGTGTGCACACACATACACACACACACACACACACACACACACACGACTAACAGTAACTCTTTTTAAAAAGTTATAAGCATGAGTACAGACTTTCTGAATTGGAGTCTGACAAATCAGGAGATCATTAGAAATTGACGGAAGTGCATCACACTTTAACGATCTGCACAGCAAAGGAAACAATTATCACCATCATCACCAACCACACATAACAACAACAACGAAAGGAGGCTATGACTGTGAACGAGAGCAAGGGATGGAGCATAATGGGCTTGGAAAGGAAAGGGAAAGGGGAAGTACTGTAATTCCATCCATTCCTACCGCCTGGAGGGACATCTCTGCATTCTATTCATTCGATAAGGGATTAATATCCAGCATGTATAATAAACTCAAAAAAATTAAACACACAAATCAGAAGAGCAAATAATCCAGTTATTAAAGAGACAAAGAACTGGACAGTACTCTAAAGTACAAATGGTCATTAAATGCATAGGAAAATAGCCAACATTCTTAGCCATCAAGGGAATATAAATTCAAGCTACGCTGAGTTGAGGATGAGCATTGTGTTATACACGTGTGATTTGGGAGGCTGAGGCATCCTAGGTTGCCTGTGACCAGCCTGTGCTACAGGGCGAGACTGTGTTTCAAACAAGAACAAAAACCTACTGTGTTGAGACTCCTCCTCGCTTCAGTTCTAATGTCTATCATCAAGAAAGAACCAGCAGGGCTGGGCGGTGGTGGCACACGCCTTTAATCCCAGCACTTGGGAGGCAGAGACAGGCGGATTTCTGAGTTCGAGGCCAGCCTGGTCTACAGAGTGAGTTCCAGGACAGCCAGGGCTACACAGAGAAACCCTGTCTCGAAAAACCAAAAAAAAAAAAAAAAAAAAAAAAAAAAAAAAAGAAAGAAAGAAAGAACCAGCAGGGTTAGGGATGTCTCTCGGTTGTAGACCGCTAACTTAGCATTCATGAGGTCTGGGTTCAATCCTTTGGACCCCAGAAACCAAGCATGGTGGTATACACCTGTAATCCCAGTACTCTGGAGACAAAAGTAGGAGGATGGATGAGGGACCAAGAGTTCAAAGCCATCCTTGGCTACATGGAGAGTTTGCAGGTGTCTGGGCTACAGGAGATCTTGTTTTAAAGATGAGAGACAGGGGTGGTGCATGCTGTTAATCCTAGCACTTAAGAGGCAGAAGCAGATGGCACTCTATGAATATGAGACCAGCATGGTCTACATATGGATTTCTACATATTAGCCAGAGGCACATAGTAAGAGCCTGCAGAGAGACAGGGTTGGGGGAGAGAGAAAGGGAAGGAGAGAGGCAGAGAGGCAGGGAGGTAGGGAGGGAGGCAGAGAAAGAGAGATGGAGAGAAATATAAGTGGGGCTGGTACAGAGAAACTCAAACACCCTTAGTGAGAAGATAAACTGGTGCAGTAATATAATCAGTATGGAATTTCCCCAAAGGAGTGCAGGAATAAAACCAGAACGGTCATACAGTCCGGCTATATACTCTGTATATACAGCAAAATGAATCAAGGCAGCAGAATTAAAGCTATTATCTACCCATGCTTATTGCAGACTAATTACAATAGCCAAGTGATGCAAGTGATGGATCAGGTTAGGTGCCTACCAAATAGACTGATGGATAAAGGAAATGTGGTTGGAGGCAGAAAGACTGTAAGAGTCAGATGAACAGGGGGTCTGCTGTGAGATTGTCTCCTAGAAACATCAGAAGCTATCCTCATTGAGTCTCACCAACACGGCTGCCTAAGTGTGACCTGAACATGGACAATACTAATAGATATGCTAACACAGAAGTGAGAAGCCCATGAGGTCTTGACCCTAGGCAAAGAACAACAGGTAATTAAGAAGTACTGAGATGGGGGTGGGGGAATGATCAAAATAGTCTTCCAGGAAAGAGCACGGCAATTGTTATCCAATACGTAAGTAGCATTGTACACACACACACACACACACACACACACACACACACACACACACACACCAAGGAAAAAGGAGGCCATGAATGTGAAAGAGAACAAGGGATGGGGGTATATGGGAGGGTTTAGAGAGAGGAAAGAGGAAACGTAATTACATCATAATCTTTCTTTCTATATATAAAGAAAATGTGGTATACATTACATATACATATTCAACCATAAAAAACAAATGTAAGTCATTTGCAGAAAATAGAAAGAACTGGAGGATGTCACATAAAGCAAAAGTAAGTCAGGCTCAGAAAGACAAATATAGCATGCTTTCTTTCATGCGTGGAATCAATATTTTTAAAAATAAAAGGACGTGAAGGAGCTGGCAAGATGGCTCAATGGGTAAAAGTGCTTGGCCCCCGAGTTTGCTCCTCGGGACCCATGGTGGAAGCAGGGACTAGTCAAGTTGTCTGTCTTTTGACCTCTTGGTGCCATGTTTGCCATGGCACAAGCATGCTTGCCCTCACACACACCACAGGCTCGCACACATATACGTACAATAATAATAAACAAAGTGATGTGTAAGTAGCAGGGACCACTACCTGGGGATGTGAGGCTTAGCAGGATCGCAGATGAATGAAGAGTGTGGACATGTTCAAAAGCCGGCCTGCCTGGGACTTGGCTATTCTCCATACCTCCTGGCTTCTCAGAAGGTTCTAGAAAAGAGCTTCACTTAGCTTGCAGACATGGAGCTTCAACAGACTCCATTTTGTTTTGTTCTACTGGACCTAGTGCAAGAATTCAGTTCAAACCAATGGCTTCCAAAGACAACAATTTCTTTTGTGTTAAACCCAGGCCCTTGCATGTGTGAGGGAAACATAATTACCCTGAGCTACATGCCCAGCCCAGTCAGTCACCTGGAGATTTTACTTAACAATTATATTTATTCTGAGGACATGTGATGATGATAAGCATTGTGTTATAGGCTATATATTAGCTGGTCCGTGTGTGTGTGTGTGTGTGTGTGTGTGTGTGTGTGTGTGTATGTGTGTGTGTGATGGTCTCACTATGTACAATAGACTGCTGGTGTCAAATCACATTCACTATTAGCTCAGGTTGGTCTCAAACTGGAGCTCTTTCCGTTCCAGCCCTGCTCCCACCCACTTGCTGGGGCCGCTGATGTTATTACGGTGAGCTGCAGGCATGCCTGGCACACACTTAGTTTTAGTTTCTGGTTCCTAACAGGGATTCTAAAATGCTTGGAATGTCTGGAGTGGGTGTTTGTTTGTTTTGAGACAAGGTCTTGCTATGTAGACCACGCTGCCTTGTCTTCCAGATGCCCTCCTGCTTCTGGGTTTACAAGTCTGCAGCACCATAGTGGTGGCTCAGGCGATGTGTCCCCCCTCAGTACTAGGGATTGAACCCAGTACAGGAAGCGTGGTGTGTTCAAGGAAGAGTGGAGGCCAGTGTGGATGGAGGGTGTAAGACAGAAACAAGAAGAGCCAGGAGAGGAGAAAGAGCTGGTCACAGTGATTTGGGGACATATACAGATAAGTGAAGGACTTTAGAGTTTGTTCTCATTAGAAGAGAGGACCAGAGAATTTGAGAAAGAGGAATGTATGTATGAAGAGAGAGAGAGAGAGAGAGAGAGAGAGAGAGAGAGAGAGAGAGAGACAGAGAGAGAGAGACAGAGAGAGAGACAGAGAGACAGAGAGACAGAGAGAACAGGATTAGGCACTGAACTACATTTCAGGGAGTCCTACGAATGGCAGGTCCTCTACCACTAAGCTATGTCCCAGCCCTGTTTATCTTGAGACGGTTTCACGATGGGCTATCTTACTGTGCACCACAGGTTGACCTCATACTTAAGATCTTTCTGCTCAGTTTCTACTCTTTAGAGTTATGTTCATGTTGGGGAGGGATGCCCCATGGTATGCATGTTAAGGTCAGAGGACAAACTGTGCAAGTAGGTTCTCTATTTCCTCCAAGTTTGAGCCATTTCCAGACCCTGTGGCAACTTCTTGAGTGATGGAATTATATTTCATGGACCACCACCATCACTGTGGGTTGTGGAGTAGATATAAATTGACCCTCTCTTGGAGACCCATCAAGTGTGGAAGAAATGGGACTCACAGGAGACAATAAGGAAAACCATACCTCAGACCGTCTGAGAAATGAAGAGTCTTAGACACAGAAGGTGCTGAAAGTGGACAAGAGAAATTAAAACCAAGCAGGCATGGTGGCACACTTAGGAGGCTGGCACATCTCTATGATTTCAAGGCCAACCTGATCTACACAAAGAGTAACAGGATATCCAGGGCTACAGAGAGATCCTGTTTTAGAGAGGAGAGGGGTGAAAGAAGGAGAGAGGGAGAGGGAGAGGGAACCAAGATGTTTGTAATGAAAGTGGAGCACAGTGACACCATGATATAAATATTTGGTCTTGTTCCCACTTCCTGGCATAGAGTCTAAAATCCTTGGGAGTCTCTGAAATAAGAGTCTTTTTGTATGTTAATGAGTTGAATGAGTGTAGACAGCTCCCAAAGGGGATAGGACAGAGGAAAGACCAGGACAAGGATCAGTGGACTGGAACTTCATGTCCTGTCCACCAATCTCCTGGGAAGTGGGTAAGAGGTTAATAGCCAATGCCTTGATCAATCATGCCTGTGTAACCATGCCACTATAAAGCCCAAACTGGAGGAGTCTGTCAAGCTTCCAAGTAGCTGAGCAGGTAGAGCGGAGCTCTCAGCCCTTCCCTGCCTCTTCACCCACAGAATCTTTTCATCAAACCAAGCAAATGTGCATAAGCATTTTCCCCCTGACATCTCTTGAACAGCTCCAGCGATTTGATCAAACCCCAATTGGGGACCCACATATAGCCAGTTGTCAGAAGCACTCCTGGGACTTGGGTTGACATCCAAATCAGGTGGGAACCAGGCATGGCTGCTCCTCTCTCTAATCCTAGCCTTTGGAAGGTGGAGGTAGGAAGGATCAGGAGTCCAGGGCTAGCCAGAGTTACATGCAAACCAAGGAAGGAAAGAACAAAGCAAACAATTTAAAAAAGAAAACCAAAAACCTAACCCCCTAAGGCTAGTTGGTGCAGTGTAGTTATAATCCTAGCATTGGAGAGCCTGAGACGTGAGGCTCATTAGTTCCAGGCCAGCCTGGGTAACAGAAGAAGACTGTCTCTCCTTCCCACTTCTTCCACACTCATAGAAAACGAAACAAAATGACAACAACAACAAAACAAACAAAAAATAGAAGAATTTCTGGGGAGCAAACAAAGTTTAGCTCTTCACTTTGCTAAGTGAGTGGAAAAAAATATGTCAGTCCCTTAATGGAATTGACCTGACTAGTAGGACAGCAGCTACTCAGTGGAGAAGGACATGGATGGTTAGTTAGAAACCGTGGGAAATACTTTAAAGGGGGAAGGGTAGAGGAGATTTAGAGGAAAGAATGGAGCAGAAGACCTCCAGTTTCCCCTGTGGCACAAAAGGAGAGTCCTGGGAAGTTCTAGGTAAGATGACTAAAAAGATGAATGGCACTCAGGCAGCTTGGGGGCTCCGAAGCTCTGCCTACCCCTGGGCAGGAAGAGCCTGGTGCCTTACACAGAAGATCCAGGTTCGAGGAAGCAGAGGGGACAAGGTAAAGGCAGGGTAAGTGTGAGTGTAAGAGAGCCCTGAAGATGTGCCTCCTCCTCCACAGCCTCATGAGGTCACGAAGGAAGGGCCCTTCCTGGAGGACTGAGATGGTGTGTCCATAAGGAACTAATTTCTCATCTCGTTTGGGAAGTCTGTGATCTGTTCTGGGTCCCCCGGGGCTTTTCTTCCCAAGACGGTAAAGAGGCCCAACTGAGGACAGACACCCTTCTTCCCAACTTCAATATGTACAGATCTCTCAGGTCCCAGAAATAGAAGCAGCTGTGGCCAAGAGGAGACCAAGAGAAAAAGCAGGCCAGAGTTTTTAATCAGCCAGATAGACTTGAGGCTTCAAGGTTATGGAAGACAGAGGAAGAGAATGTGAGCCACCTTGGTGGGTGGGGTTAGGGTTCAGTGATGTTCATTGTGATTATCAATTCGATGACATTATGAAACGGGGGGAGGGGGGGAGATGGGGGATGACGGGGGTGGTTCAGTCAGAACCTAGCTACAGCTAGAGACTCAGTTCTGTGTTCTCATCTCCCTTTCACTTTGGGAACGATGGCCTCTGTACTTCGGGAAGTGACTGTCTCTGATGGTGGGATCAGGTCGTTCAGTGACATTGAAGGTGTTTGAGTCCTCAGTGCCAGAGAAAGTGAAATGTATGAAGACGATGTCCTTCTGTCTAAGAGAGGACAAGAAGAACACCATTCTGCAGGAAGGCAAGGGGTTCCTGGTAGGTGATACAGAGTCACCTGAAGATGACCACCACCTTCGTCCAGATGCTGCCAGTCAAGGGCTTCTGTCGTCTTCTCTGATGCAATGAGAGTAAGGTAGGAGAACTGGTGTTCATCTTCTGGGCCCCTGAGGGTGCACCCTTAAGAGCAAAGTTAGCTATGCCAGCTCCACAGGGGCCATCGGGAAGAAGCCAACAGGGATCAAGCATGAATCACAGGAAAACTGCAACAAGGCAGTCAAGGACAGCTGCATCATGGCAGAAAAACTAGGTGGCAATACTGTCATCTCCCTGGAGGGCAAGCCTCTGTCACCTACCTCCATCCCCCCCTCAACCTGGAACATCTCTATAGGTACAGCCTCAGACCTGCTCTTGGGTGTTGCAGGCTGTCCCTTTCCTGCTAGACTAAGAGTCTGGGGGAAATTTCAGAATGGGGAGAGCAATCCCCACCCCACCCCCAACTGTTCATCCCTGATGGTCTTGGCTTTCCCAAACTGTTTTTGACCTTCTGGTTCCTCTTAGGTTAAAGCAGGTCAAGCACACCATCACCACACATCCACACTGGGTACCCAGTCTTGGGGAAGCATGTATTTTTTTTTTTTAAATGTCAACCCTTCTCCCTATCTGCCTCTCCTCATCTGCTGCTGCTAACTTCTAGCTAAAACAGAGACTCTATGCTTATCTGTTTAGTTCTGTGTGTAACTAGCATGTTGTGGAAACAACCCCTCTCTGCACCAGCTGGTTGTCCTCCCTTTTCCCTCCGTCTTGGCCACTCTTGGAAGCAGGACCAATAAGGGATACTTGAGTCACAGCACATGGAGAGATCAGGCTGTAGTCACCTGTAAGGTTCATTCCTACTGGCTAGCTCTTGTGGTGCCGTGCCATGGAATGTGCCATGCTCATTATCAGAGGAGAAAAGAAATCATTGATCTCACCCTGAAAACTACAGCAACAACTGGCCTGAGTAGGTATGCCTACTGGGGCAACAACGGCATACACGTTACAGTGGTAACCATTCACTTTCTGATTGAGGTAGCATTGTTATCTGGCTGGCTGGCTTGCTTATTTATTTATTTATTTATTTATTTATTTATTTATTTATTTATCTACCTATCTATTTGAGATAGGGTTCTCTGTGTAGCCCTGGCTGTCCTGAAATTCACTCTGTTGACTAGGCTGAACTCAGAGATTCACTTGCTTCTGTCTCCCAAGGGCTGGGATTAAAGGCACATGCCAACACACCCAGATTCCACCTGGCATTATTAAAGAGGCAAAGAATCTATGTCTAGATTGGTCATAGGCCCAAGGGGAGAACCCAATACTATTATTTAGTATTAAAATGACTCCTACTAACATATTGTTATATCCATAGATTACAGCATCTCTCAACCTTCTCCTTAGAGTAGGTGGCAATTAACATGAAGACCCTCAACTGGTCACCGTGTGGAGGACAAGAGACTGTGGAGAGCTCTGTCCTAAAAGGGACATACATATTACACCCTTCCCTCAGTGTTCAGGGATGTTCAGGGAAGAGGCAGCGGAAAGATTAGAGGCATAGATGGAAGATACCATCAAAGCAGAAGTGTTTTCTGAACACAAAAGTACAATTGCGGGCTGGAGAGTTGGCTCAGAGGTTAAGAGCACTGATTGCTCTTCCAAAGGTCCTGAGTTCAATTCCCAGCAACCACATGGTGGCTCACAACCATCTGTAATGGGATCCGATGCCCTCTTCTGGTGTATCTGAAGACAGCAACAGTGTACTCACATACATAGAATCAAAAAAAAAAAAAAAAAAAAAAAAAAAAAAGTACAATTGCACATAGGAACTTCTAGCAGTTGTGATAGTGTGCACAACACCTACCTACAAAGACCGAAGCCAGATCAAATACCAGTGTAGAGGGGGTGGGGTCGGCAGGAAGTCCCATACTGGCTGAGGAGCCATTGACATTTGATAACAGGGAGGGGGAGAGTTAGTTTTCCTTAATGATATGGCCCTGGTAGGTTAATCCCCTCCAAGGCAGACCCACTTCCAAGATCAGTTGGCTGACACAAACTGGACTGGAGATACAAAGAAGACTTAAATTAGGTGGGAAAATGTCAGGTCCCAAAGAGACCTGGGACAAGACTCACCAAGTACCTGTGGCTCCTCCCTCCTTATCCTAAATCTCTCCAGCCCAGGGCTTGGACATCTCTTAGCCTTGGATTCCTAGATAACATTTTGGCTAAGTGTGCTCTTGGTTCTCTTGGTTCCAGTGCACTCTCTTGGTCCTGATGGCCCCTTCTCCCCTCTCTCTATCTCTTCCTCTCCTGCCCCCGCCCCCATGGCCAGGTCTAGTCTGCTGGCCATGTTCAGTCTGGACTTTCCAGATGTTTCTGGCTGTTCTCTCCCTCGCATTAACAACAAAACCCTGTCTTCAACCTTACCTAGGTTGTCCTCATTTCCATCCAGAAGGGATGGGAGAGTGGAAAGGATAGTTAGGAGAGGAGTTGGGGGTGGTATAGATGCTTAAAATTCTCAAAGAATCTCTAAAGATTCTGTGTTTCAATAAAGGTACAATAAAAAAGGAAAATCTTAAAAAAACACTCAAGATCGTGATTTCTAGGCTGACCTACTCTATGTATAATAATTTTTTTAACATTTGTTTTTATTTTATGTGCATTGGTCTTTTGCATGTATGTCTGAGGGGGTTGATCCCCTGGACCTGGAGTTACAGGCAATTGTGAGCTGCCATGTGGGTTCTGGGATTTGAACCCAGGTCCTCTGGAAGAGCAATCAGTGCTCTTAAGCACCAAGCTGTCTCTCCAGCCTCCAAGTATAATGACCTTGTAACAAGGCAGTTTAGTAGATTGTGCAACTACTTCCTGGGAGTAGTTGAAATATTTCCTTCTTGAGGGAGAGAGAAGACTTAGACCCAGAAAGCTCACAAAATGTACAAGTCTCTGGAAGCTGAGAAAAGTCTAAGACTCATGAAGTCATTCCTTGAGATCATGTAAGGGGTGAATACTTCGGGGTTAGGATTTCAGTTGCTGTGATAAAACACAATGATCAAAACAGCTTGGGGAGGAGAGGGTTTATTTCACCTTATGCTTCCAGGTAACTGTCCATTTGTGAGGAAGTCAAGAACCTGGAGGCAGAAACTGAAACAGAGACTATGGAAGAGTGGATTCCCCATGACTTTTTCAGCCTGCTTTCTAATTCTACCTGGGACCAACTGCCCAAGGGTGGCACCCTCACTCCAATAGACTGAGCCATCACATTCCGATCGCCAATTAAGAAAATACCTCACAGGCTTGACAATCTTACAAGACATTTTCTTAACTGGTCCCTCTTTTCACAGATAACTCTAACCTGTGTTAAACTGACAAGAACCAACTGGCACACTGCAAAAGATTCACTGAGCCGCCTGCCAGTTTGGTTAAGGGACTCTGGGTATACAGTTTTCATGAGTTATCACCCATACTGGGGTAGGTTTTTGGGTAATGTGGCCACTCATCCTTCCCCATTAAACTCATTGGTTCACTAAGTTAGACTTGTAATGAACCATCGATGGCCTATCTGGGGTGACTGGAGATTTGTTCAGTCCTAGGAAAAGTCACACAACAGAGGAGAAAGCTGTAGGCTTTATCTTAAGTCAGGAGGCTGGGGAGAGAACATAAAAGCCCAGAGTGTCTGGGGGTGTCCTGGGACCCTGGCCCATGTTGGTTGGGAAGAGTGAGGGTTAGATTTCTATTTATGATGTGTATATCAAGTGGAGGTTGATGCAAATCTGAGAAGCTTGTCTGGCGCTGAGCCCGCTTCCGGTTACCAGCACCGGATTTGACTTGAAGTAGCATAGAAGAGTTTAGAGTGGAAGGCAAAGGTCCCCCCTCCACTCTGCCCCCCAGAAACTGACATTCTGAACTGCCCCTGCTCTTCCTTCTCTGCTCTTTGTTGAAATAGCCACTAAAGGGATGAGGTTTGGTGCACTGGGGATCTGGACACCTGTTTTAGCTACTTTTCTATTGCTGGGATGAAACACCATGACCCAAAAGCAAGTTGGAGAGGAAAGGGCTTTATTCGGCTTACATTTCTACCTCATAATTCATCATTGAAGGAAGTCAGAACGGGAAATCAAACAGGGCAGGAACCTGGAGGCAGGAGCTGCTGCAGAGGCCATGGAGGGTTGCTGCTTACTGGCTTGCTTCTCATGGCTTGCTCAGTCTGCGGTCTCTGTCTCTGTCTGTCTCTCTTTTCTTTCTCTTCTTTCTTTTCTTTCTTTCTTTCTTTCCTTCCTTCCTTCCTTCCTTCCTTCTTTCTTTCTTTCTTTCTTTCTTTCTTCTTTCTTTCTTTCTTTCTTTCTTTCTTTCTTTCTTTCTTTCTTTCTTTCTTTCGAGATAGGGTTTCTCTGTGTAGCCTTGGCTGTCCTGGAGCTTGCTCTATAGACCATTAACCTTTCTTATAGAACACAGGGGTGGCACCACCAGAAATGGGCTGGATCCTCCCATACCAACCACTAATTAAAAAAAAAAAATGCCCAATCAGGCTTGCCTGTAGCCCCATCTTTAGGAAGCATTTTCTCAATTTAGGTTCCCTCCTCTCAGATGACTTAACCTTGCATCCCGTTCACATAAAACTAGTCAGGACACTGGCGGCGGTGGCTGCTGCTGCTGCTGCTGCTGCTGCTGGTGGTGGTGGTGGTGGTGGTGGTATGTGTGTTTTCAAGTCCAGCTTTCAAGTTTCAGAACAGCACCCCACCAGGCTACACCTCTCTCAGAGCTGGAGGTCCCTCCATAATGTGCAGACCAGTTTTCCTTGAGTCACTACAGCTGTTTGTCAACACCACGGCCCAGCCAGGAGCACAGAAAACTCGCATGCATGGGACTCAGACAAATACCTCCATTAATACACAGTCCAAGTTGGTTGGAGGTCTGGGAGTTTGGATATTCAATTTGGTGTGAAAAATCTATGCCCATGTGGAACCTAATGGCACTTTTCTCCCCAGCCTCGGCACTGCCATGAAAGGGTCTGAGTGTTTGCTGGAGCCTAGAATCCCATAACATGTTTCGTGCCAGGGTGATTTTGCTGTTTATGTGTCCCGGTTGGTGAGGCTTTTTGTTGATTTTGTTTTGCAGTGCTGAGTACGGACAAATGCTTTATGCCCTGCCACTGAGCCACACTGCCAGCCCTGTGTCCCAGTAGTTAGGTCTTTCTGCTTTAAGCTGGAAAAACCAAAGGGAAAGCTTGGATGTCCATATTTGGACAGCAGCTAAGCGGACTCAGAGCCTTTCCATTCCTGGCCCCAGCTGGTTATGTCAGTGGTCATCCATGAGTGACCCACCCTGGGAGACTGTGCAGAATGTGGGGGTTTGGGTTGCTTTCTCCCTCTGCCTCACAGTTTCAGGTTTCAGTGATGAAGGCAGGCGAGCAGGCAGGCAGCCATATCCCTGGGGTTCCTTATCTCTCGTCCCATCAATGTTCTCTTTGCAGATCCCAAGCAGGCAGAACAAAGTTGCTGCTGAGGCAGTAGGTTGGATACCACCTTGCCTTCCAATATGTGCCAGGAGCTGGTCACATGTCATCTTAACAGCAATGTCATGATGCTTGGGACATCAGCCCCTAGAGATAAGGACACTAAGCCCCACTTGTCAGGAAGAATTTGGCCTAAGGTTATTTGATTGCGGTTCAGGCTCAAACATATTGACATGAGTCTTCTAGCAGCCATTGCAACTGGCGTCTGTGACTGTGTTTGAACATGTGTGTAAGTGTGTAGCTGTGTGCACACATGTGTGTGTATGCATATGTGCATGCGTATCTGTGGCTGTATATTTTCGATAGTATTATGTATGTGTGTGTACGTGTGTGTATGTATATGTACTTGTGGGTATATATGTTATATGCTTATTTATGGCTATATATGTGTATGTCTGTGCATGCATGTGTATCCATGGTTGTAAACGCATATGTGTGTGTGTGTGTGTGCTATAGTGTGCTTGTGGTTGCATGCATATGTGTATGGTATGGCTGTGTGTCTGAGCAGGGACTGTGCATGTGTAGAGCAACTCCCACTTGGCAAGGCTGTCTTTTCTATTTCTGTAGCTCCTCTTGGAGTATTTCTCTAACTTACTGTACAAAGTCCTTTTGATGACTGGGCTCCTTAAAGTGAACACAGTGAGAGCCCTGTTCCCCTTTTCTCCACCCCCTGCCCCAGGCTCTGGGCCTCAACTTAGAGAGAGCTAAAAGGCCCACTGGCTGCCAAGATGGTCTCGGGCCTCATAGGTGAGCACTGGCATGCTACCGAGAGCAAACACCAGCACAGGGCACATACTTTTTCTCCAAGATGAGACCGTTTATGGCTGGACATAAGGAGGGACACAGAGATCTTGGAAGGACACCACACATATCCCAATCAAGAAAGAATGATTGTCTCCATAGACCAGCCACTTCCAGTCCTCACAGACTTAGAACAGGAAGGAAGTCAGATGCAGGCAGAGTCATCCCCTACAACAAAGGGCTGCCACCAGAATCTCAGTGTGAGACCCAAGTCCCAGTACACCCATAGCAGCAGACTCATGGTGCTGGCCATTTCCTGCCTCATTCAAAGATGCTGGTCAAAGTGGTGAAGCAACACCAGAGCCTAGTGTATGCTACGGCCTCTCAGAATGCAGCCATCTTTAGTGAGCTGTGGAGAGAGGAAAGCAATGGGAACCAGAGAGAAAAGCAGATTGAGAGAGCAAGAGAAATGAAAAAAGAGGAAGGAAAAGGAGAAAAGGGGAGAGAAGAAGAGGAGGAAGAGTAGGACAAGGAGAAGAAGAGGAAGAGGAAGGGGAAGAAGAAGAGAAGGAGGGGAAGAGGAAAAAGCAGAGGAGGAAGAGGAGGAAGGAGGAGGAAACGGGGTGGGAAAAGAGGAAGAGGAGGGGGGAGGGGAAAGAGGAAGAGGAGGAGAGGAAGGAGGAAAAGGAGATGAGGAGGAAAATGAGGAGGGGAAGAAAGAAAGAGAGGAAGAGGGGTAGAGTGAGGAGGAGGAAAAAGAGGAGGGGTAGTGGGAGAAGAAGGAGAAAGAGGAGGAGAGGGAGAAATGGCTAGCTTCATCCAAGGACTCCAAAGTGGTGAGGCACTCTCCAGTTTCCTCTATGTGGTCAGTGTTTCCTATGAAGACTTAGGAAGCAAGATGGTGATGCAGGATTAGGAGATGGGGCTGCCAGCTTGGTGCTGCAGACTCAGCACAGCAACGCCTCTCTATACCCTGTGGCCCAGCAGGAACCTCCTTCCCCTGAACCTAGCCGATTCTAGTTGGGGAGTGCAGTTGGCAGACGCTGTCTCTAATCGCTGGCTTTATCTTCTCAACACATTGAAACCATCAAGCCCAGGCCTGACTGCAGAGGCCTCAATGTTGGGTAGTCTGGAGAAACACTGAGTTCATCCAAAGAAGACAGGCCTCCTGCATTCCCCACTCAACAGGGAAGACCTTCACCATGTTCCAGATGCAGGCCTTGTGAACTATTGTCTCTGAAATCTTTAAAGGCTAACGTCCCTTTTGGATCCCCGCTTTACACTCATCTTCCAAAGGGAACTTCTGTTGTGGCTATTTGCAACAGTGAGTGGCTATTCCCCGCTACCCCCAACCAAGCTATCCCATCAAAAGCAGTACCCTTCAGTGCTTTGAGTTCAGGGGAAGCCAAATCAAAAGCAAACCCTGAATTCCTCTTGCTCATGGCCAATAAAAACCTTGCTTCAGAGCTGGCTTCCTTTGCTGAAATCAGATATCCTAGTAATAAACAAGTCCTAAAGGCAGGGGGAGAGTCTTGCTTTTTTCTACTGATTAGTTTTTCTTCCTTTAAAAGGGGCCTCTCCTATAACAGGATGCCTGTCCTAGAAACTTGAGCACAGAAGGTGGCCCAGCCCTGCCCTGCCCTGCCCTGTATCACCTCCCCCTGGCTAAGAACCTTCCCCCTGGGCTCCTATGGGTGGGATGGCCTCTGCTTCCCTAATGCTAATGTGTTTAGCTCAAAGGCTAGACAAAGAGGCTTGGGGGAGAAGAGGCCTTAGCTGTCTGGGGAACTGGCAGTGGTTTCCAGGGAGAGCTGAGTTCTTGCCCTTTGGCTCCTTGGTACCGTTGGAAAAGGGAAAGTGGAGTTATCACAGGTGGGGGCCCCTTTCTTCCAAACAGCCTTGAGTTTCAGGCTGGTGAAAAGGCTCCTGGTGTTCCTTTACTTGTTTGGGTTTGTTTTTCATTGCTCGGGATGGAACCCAGAGGCCTGTGCGGGCCAGGTAATGTACTGTATCACCAAGCTACAGACTCAGCCGTCATGGGAATTTAATGGTTGAGTCCAGGACCAGGGAAGGCATCAGAGCAGACATCAGGGTAAAAAAGACATGGGAATTAGTTTCCTGGGGCAGCTTTGCCCTTCTTCCTCAGCTCTTCCTAGGCCCCTCTTCTTGTCCTGCCCAGTCTCTGGGCAAATACGTGTAGCCAGCTATAGGGAGTGCCCTCCCCTGATATGCAGAATAGGTTTTTAAGTGACTTTGCTGTCAGAAGATGCACGCCACCACTGTTTGTTTTTCCCTCTGACACTATCTCTCGGGAGAGTTTCTGGTCAAGAGAATTATGTTGAGGCTGCAGATTCTGAGAGACTCACGCCTAATGGGGAACAGACGGACAAGACACCTTTCATGTCCAGCCAAGTTTCTCTCCCCTCCTCTTTCTCTCTCTCTCTCTCTTCTCATCTTCCCTTTTTGGCTTCAAAATTGGCCCCGGTCTGCGCTTGTTTCTTTGGTACATCTGCTGAATAAGGTCACACGTTGATTTTATTTTGGAAATTGGCAGCTCAGTCGAGCTGAGCTCCGAGGCTGCAGAACAAGGCCACTGTTGGACGACTATAGGGGCAACTCTAGCATGCAGCTGGCACAGAGTAGCCTAGTTCATTAAGTGTTAGGAGCACTTCCGTACCCAAATTGCGCCATCTGCTGCTGAGGGATCTCAGAGTAGCCCAAGCTTGTAGGAATTAAACCTAAGGAGGGTGCTGCATCTCTGGTTCCTTCCGAACGCTCGTTCCTTCAGTTGACCTGTGCAATACTCTATAAGGAAGAAAGTGTTAGTTCTGAGGCCCCTTGGGGACACTTAAGTCATTAAAGGAGAACTTAAGTCTAAGGGCCTTGTAAATGGCCACTTAAGGGTTGGTGAAATGACTCGGTGGGAAGAAGTGTTTACTGAGCAAACAGGATGACCTGAGTTAGACCCCTGGATCTGGGTGGAAGGAGAGTGCTGGTTCCAGCAAGTTGTTCTCTGATGTCCACATGCACACCTGCACTCAGGCATGCAAACACCGTGAGCACCCACATCGTAATTGCGAATACTAAAAGAAATACATACAGAAGCATGGTAGACACACGTAGCCACAAAATGGTTGGGAGAGAGCATCCTTTCCTCAGGCTGGGAGCGTGATGGTTTCCTTGCTTAGCATGTGCTAGTGCTAGGGTCAGAGTTAGATTCCCTAGAGCAACACCAAACCAAACCAAAAAAAACCCAAACCAAACCAAACCAAACCAAAAAACCAAAAAAATAAAAAAAAAAACCAACAAACAAACAAACAAACAAACAAACCCAAACAACCCCCCACTAAAACAAACAAACAAACAAAACCCCAAACCCTTTCTTTGTGCTCCTCCAGAGAAGGCAGATTCGTAAAACATTTGGAAGGATGCTGGTGGTTTGGATTCCTTGGCCCTTAGTCATGAGGATGATGTAAGAGCATCCAACTGATTTCATGGTAAGGACAGTCACAGTTCTCAGCAAACCGTTTCCAATTGCACCCTGGTAACACCCTACACACCCCCTCTCAGGAACTGCCCTTCTCCCGGAGCTCTGGTGGGAAGCAAAGAGTTACTTGCTTTCTAAAGCAAAGTAAATGTCCTGTTGGACCTCGTTCCTTCCCTATCTAGCCTTGGGTAACAGAAGTCACTGCTGCCCCAACCCAGGGGGGCTGGTGGGGGCCGTTTTGTACACATTGGTTCCTGTGGCCTGTGTGAAAATGGATCTGGAGGAGGGATGTACGAGTCAGGGATGGGGGATGGTGGCAGGCTGATGCTAAATGTTGGGAAATGGGATGACAGGAGGGAGGGAGGCAGATTCTCCTCCTGTCTGGGCTTAATTCTCCTTCCTTCTTACTCCCTCTGCTTGTGGTTTCAGAGTTTGTTCTGTATTAAGATTCGTCAGCTCTCAACTAGCACAATGGACTGAAAAATGAAAACTGTGTACTTCTTTTTTAGCAATATGGCTTTCTGAAGTTACAGCTGCAAATCTAATACACTGTTTAACACCAGTTAGAGCTAGCAACAGAAGCTGGATGTGACTTGGTGGTAGACAGCCTGCAGAAAAACCTGGGTGCCAATCTTAGCACTGCCTGATGATGATGATAATCCCATCACCACCACCACCATCATCATCATCATCATCCTGTCCTTAGACAAGATGTGTGTGTGTGTCCATCACAGCCTTAGTACTGAATTCAAAAAGTGGATACTCACAGATTGCCTAAATACTTGAGGTATCATGAGAGAACACAGGGCTGGGGAGATGACTTAGTGGATAAAGTGCCTATGATGCAAGTATGAAGATCTGAGTTCAAATCCCCCAAAGCCATGTAAAGCCAGGCATTGTAGCATACCTTTGTAACCAACCCCAGTGTTCCTACTGCAAGATGGGACATAGAGACCTGAAAAATCCCTGAAAGTTTGTGCTCCAGCTAGCCTGGTGTATACAGGTGTGAACAATGAAGTGACCTTGACTCAAAAAGGTGAGAACTAGACACCACACACCCGAGGTTGTCCCCTTTTGTCTCTACACATGTACAGGACACACAGCAAAGGCTTGCCCCCACTCACTCACATGAATGTATACACACACCAATTAGAAAAAAGGGGAAAATGGAGACCTGACTCAGCAGTTAAGAACACTGGCTGTTCTTGCAGAGGACCTGGGTTTGAATCCTAGCACCCATATTATGGTTAACAACCATCTGTAACTCCAGTTCCAGGGGATCTGACATTTTCCTCTGGCCTTCAGAAGCACTGTACAAATGCAGTGCACAGATGTACATGCAAGCAAAATAGCCAAACACACACACACACACACACACACACACACACACACACACACACACACACACACACACGCACTACACATGCATATATATTTACATTTGTATATACATATATATTTTGGTTTTTCAAGACAAGGATTCTCTGTGTGTAGCCTGACTGTCCTAGAACTCACTCTGTAGACTGGGCTGGCCTTTGAACTCAGAGTTCTACCTGTCTCTGCCTTCCAAGTGCTGGGATTAAAGGAGGACACCACCACCGATCAGCTAAAACAAATATTTTTAAAATGGTGGTGGCTGGAGAGATGGTTCAGCAGTTAAGAGCGTCTGTCTGTTTCTGTTTGAGAGGGCCCAAGTTCTCTTTCCAGCACCCATGTGGTGACTCACGACCATCCACAACTCCAGCGATTCGACCCTCTTCTGACCTCCAGGAATACCAGGCACACATGTGGTGCACATACACAGATTTGAGCAAAACACCCACATGCATCAAATAAAAGACTTAAATGTTTATAAGAAAAAGAATACAGGGGAGAGGACTTACAGACTGCCAAAGTTTTAAAGAAGGTATGTGGTGGGATGCAGAGTATTTTTTTTGTTTTGTTTTTGTTTTGTTTTTGTTTTGTTTTAAAGAAGTGTGGTGAGTGGAAAAAAAAAAAAAAAAAAAAAAGCCATGAAGGTACAAGGGAGTGGTTGGGAAGAATAAGGGGATGAGTGGGAAGGGCCAAGAGAGGATGATTTATAGGTGGTGAATATGATCAAAATACATGCTATACTGTTGGCGGTTGGTCTTGTACACTGTATATGCAGATGCTGATTTCTGAGCCCAGAGATCTGGTTATAGTACAGCTGTTAGCATTGTCATGACTATCGATTGAACTGTCTCCTGTGTCAATGTTGTCTAAAGAGTGTTCCCCAATTATCTCTGATTGGCTAATAAAGAGGCAATCAGCCTGTGGCTGGGCAGGGGAGAGAGGAAGGCTGAACTTCTGATCCCAGCCAGGGGAGAGGTGACAATAAGACAGAGTGTCCAGGGGGAGTTGTGATGAGCAGGTCACCAAGGGATTTGCCGTGAGGACACACATGGACCAGAGCATGGAAGACAAGATGGCATGTAACAGGGCATTTATCTGGGTGTTAACATCCTAGGCGGGTTAGAATAGCTCAGAACCTGCCAAATTTAGGCTTGCAGCTTGTTAATAAATCTATTAGGTCTCCATGTCAGTTATGCAGGTGCTAAAACGGGCTAGAAATGAGGGCAGATTAGGATTCCATCCTTAAATTATAGCTACACTACACATGCACGAAACATAATGAAGCCGGTTATTGCATATAATTAATGCATGTAAAAGATTAAGGAGTGTGGTAAAGGCAGCTTTACAGTACTGTACTTGTCAGAGTATGCTAGGGCCTAGCTTCCATCACCAGTGTGTAGATATGTGTCTGTGTGTATGGTCTCCTACCAGGGGCCTCCTGAGCCTCTCAAACCTGATGCTCAATTCAGGATATTCGATGGCTCATCTTGGTCGTCAACTTGACAACATTTGGAAGTAACTAAAACCCAAGCAGCTGGACACACCTGTGAGGGATTTTCTTGACTATTTGAAGTGGGAAGACCCACTTAAGTCTGGATCTTTTGAGGTCAGAAGACCCACCCTAAGTCTGGGCTGTACCTCCTGGTGGTGACCCACATAAAAGGACTTGGAAGAAGGAAGCTTTTGCTTTCTGTCTGCTTGGCCCACTCTCTCAGGCCAGTTCATCTATTCTGAGCCATTCCTTTACTGGTGTTAGAGCCGACTTCCTTTTGGGATTCCAATGTGGATTGAAAACTGGCAGCTCTCTAGGGTCTCCCTGGGATTCCAGAACCTGTGCTGCTGAGATATCCAGTATTGTGAAATGAGCAACTACTGGATCCTTGGCCTATCTGATGTTAGGCTATTTGGACTACAGCCTGTAAGCCACACTTGTAAATCCCATATATGTATGTGTGTTCATTTTATCTGTTGTTCCTTAGAGAACCTTAATATAGGAGATGTATGCACTCCTGCCCATGCGTGTATACTCACACACACACCAAGGAAAGGGCTGTCGGGAAGAGTCAGTTAATTCTGCATGGCTGGATGGGTGGGTCTGACTCTAAACTTGCCCTGATGCTGTCACTGCTGCTATTAAAACCTGGGAGTAACCCAAGCAGCTGTCTCACATGAAACAAAAGACAGTCTCATAGCCTGACTGAATTTTCTCAAGAGAGCCATCCCGTTGTGGATATAGTCTGGCTTCTTTCCTTCATCTGTTCTCTCCTGGCTTCTCCTCTGCTGTGGTCTTAATCCCCAGGCACAAGCCAGGGGGATCTTTTATTGCTTAATCATTTCACTTTTTCCAAAGCTTCCAGAGTTGCCCTCAGATTCCTTCATCAAGTCAGCATTGACAGAAGGGCACCCGAGTGTGTGAGTCCATGTGTCACTGGGGAAAACACATCCTCCCTGCCCTCCACTTCTACTCATAAAGAGAGTCAGACTGAAGAGGCCCTACTAGGATAAACTGCTGACAGAGGAGCCAAATATGTGTGCTCTTCAGATTAGCCAAAGTTTGCCTGCCCCTCAGGCCAGCCAATGTCGCCACCTAGAGGCAATCAAGAGTTTCATAGAACAGGAGGTAGGCACAATGTCGCCATCTAGAGGCAATCAAAAGACTTTCATACAACAGGAGGCAGGCACCTTTTCCTGACAAGCCAACTAACACTTCATTTACTTTTTTTTTTTTTTTTTTTTTGAGACAGGGTCTAAATATACAAACCAGGTGGCATGAAACTGGCTATGTAGGCCTGGCTTGGTCTCGAACTTGCCACCTTCTGTGTATTGTATTTACAGGCATGTCACGAAGCTCTATGAAGATTTTTCTCACTCATGAAGTTCAGAACCCTTGTATATGGTGTATTTTTGGTGGTGTCTTTGACACAAGGATGGGCCTCTCCAGAGCCAGGCACGATGTTCCAGGATGCTCCCCATCAGCTCCAACATCCCCTATGTCAATTCACTCATTACATCAGATCATAAAAATAAATCTTTAATGGCTTTATAGTTGGCACAGATGGTATAATTCAAGCTCACGTTTGTTTTTAACAAACTGAAATACCGCGCTAGCTTTGATTGAAACAGAACAAGAATCATAGTGGTTTAAGTCTGGAAATTACATTCATCAGCAGCGGGTTCTGACGTTATTTGTTAACTGAACGATGAGGGCTGGAATAAACAGGAGAAAAAGCTACTAGGAAATAAGCAGCCCACACCGAAGCTCTGTTGTGATTACTGCAGAATTGTGCTTTCTGGTTTATTATTAGTTTTAGATAAAGGGTCTCATTTAGTCTTTGTCTATCCTTGAACTCACAGTCTTTCTGCCTGCACCCTGCAAATGCTGGAGTTACAGGCAGGCGTTGCTATGCCCAGCTGTTTCCTCGGTTTTGGAGCTCTTATAGTGCTGTGAACAACCAGAAGCTGCAACATTCTGGCTTGTAAATCCAATGTGTGTACGGGGATAGCTGTACATTTGCCTGGGACATCTCCAGAAGAGGAAAAGCAAGTGAGGCTTGCTGAAACCATGCGCCACAACTGGAGGCTTTCGTCTCCAAGTGGGGCAGTCTTTGCTAAAAACCAAAAAAGGATTATGATGGGGAAGAAATCCTGTTACCCACTTTGCATCACTGTGATCCTTGAGGAATAAGCTCCAAGTCCCTCTTTTTTCCAACAAGACCTCAGAAAGGCCTAATGCTATTTACAAGTTACCCTGGAATTTCGGGTCAGTGCCACAGAGGACTGTGACTGGAGACAACTACTGGCCAGGATGGAAACTAGAAGCAGAAGTCATCTCATTCCAGAGAAGTGGGGACTTGTAGGGTAGTCTATTAGAGTGAGATGAAAAATGGGAATCCCTCTGATTTTCTCAACTATAGACATCAACAACCCAAAAGACACCCGGGGACAGGGATTCATGGGGGTTGGTATTCCTGGGCAGTGATCAACCGGACTCAGGTCCCGGCTCCTAATTTGGTGTCAGTTCTCAGTCTTGCACCTCTTCAAATCCAAGCCTAAACCCCTGCTTGAACTGAGCTTCCTACAGCAGAAGCTAAGCACAGGTGGTCTCCATCAATACATGTAATCCTTAGCGCTCTATATAGGCCAAAGAAGAGTGTGACTGGGGACATGAGGAACACCAAAATTATCTAGGCTGGTACATGGTTGATCTTCCGAGCTGTCCTGACTTCACTGTCCTTGCACCAGTGGTACTGAGGCCTTCAGGTCTGTCGTAGTCTTGTCTAGGGCAGGTTTCTTTGAGTAATCTCGCTCTCCAAAAATAGTGCTTCCTATCCGGACATTTGTAGATCCTACTTCAATCTGTGGGAAGGAAGCAAGTATGGAGGAGAGGGTGTCAGACACTACGATGTAGCTGGTGCTGAACCTCTTTCTAGCTGTCCAGAGGCTGCATACGGAATAACCAAGCTGCAGCTCAAGACGGCCGAGTGCTCTGTTGTCCTAGACAGAGCGGGGCCACTTTTCTGGCAGTCTTCAAGAGAAAAGTAATGATCTCAGCTTGCACGGTGATTGGGATATAGGGACAAGGGACAGTGGAGATGAAGGTGTGTGGGACAGCACAGCATAGCAAAAAGCTATCCTGCAGCTCATGACCAAAGGCTCACGAAAGGCCAAACGGAAAGACCCCTGTAGTTATCTGACATAAAGCAAGCTCGTTTTTAGAATTTTTCACAGTTTTAACATATATGATATTCCAAAATGCAACTTTATACTTTGATGTTTAGAACTGTTATGATTTATTTCAAGGCAGGGTCTTACTATGTAACCTTGGCTTGCATGGAACTTGTGTAGCCCAGGCTTACTTGGAACTCACCAGCAATCCCCTGGCCTGTTCTCCAAGTGTGGGACTATAGGAGTGTGCCTCAGCATGCAGCTGTTGTTTCCTACCTTGGAAACTCATGTATGCAAGCTGCTAACACAGTACTTTATTTCAGTTTATACTTATCATCGCATAGCTAATGCCCTAGGACTTATATCTGAAATGCCTTAAAAAATCAAGTTAAAATTTCTTTTTCGGCACTATGAAACCAAACCCAGGGTTAACACATTCATTAGATCCTAAGTTACATCCCAGCCTTTTCCTAGATTACATGTAGTGAATTACGCTGAGTTTTAAGAATTCGGCTGTAATTTCTATAAATTTCACTTCAAACAGAGGAGCAGTGAGAGGAGGGGGGATGTCAGAGAAGCTCAGCTCCTGTGACCCTTGGTACTGGGATGAGGCACAGGCAGGGACACTTACAGCATGCTGGAAGTCTATGGACATGCCCATGCTAAGCTCCACCTGCTCCACGGGAACGTCCAGCTTCTCACACAGCTCCTGCCGCAGGGACAGCAGCCTCTGCCCAAAACATAAGTGGTACCATTTTATTCTCGTTGTTTCCAATGATGTCAAAGTGTGACCAGACCTGCTGGGCACAGTAGTGCTGGCCTGTAATGCTTGGGCCTAGGCAGGAGAATCCTGAGTTCACGGCCAGCCTGGGGTACACAGGGCAGGGAGACTATCTCCACAACAAAGCAAGCCAAGCCGAACTAAATCAAAACAAACAAAACAGGAGAAAAAACAAAACCCTCCAAAATGAATACTACCAAACCAAAAAGCTTCTGACTCTATTTCTTATGATTCTGGGGTGTGTCATGATTATCAGAAGTTATTATAAGTAACTATAAGTTTTAGCCACATCTTCAACTTTCAAGAAAACTACCAGGGTCAGGGGGTGTGGCTCAGTGGCAGAATGCTTTAATAGTATACTCCAGACCCTGGGTTCCACCCGAAGCAGTGGAAAAAAAAAATTCAACAACATCCTAAAAACAAAACAAACCCAACAACAGTAAAGATGCAAAGTGCCAGTCACTAGAAAGGAAGAAAAAGTTTGCTCTAAAAATTGTATTAGCCAACTAAACACTGGGTTAAGGAAGGTGGGTGGGAGGGTTCTTTATGAGAACAGTTCAGAGGAGGCTGTAATATTACACCCGGCAGGCTGTGTTCTGAGAGGCTAGCCCTGCACACTGGTGTGATCCACTACACCCCACCAGTGCTGGGATCAAGCATGGGTGTGTGCTAGACATGCCCTACGAACCCACAGCCCCATGATGCCTCCTTGGCATGAGAGCATCACCTCAACCCCAGTACCTGGAAGTCTGGGTTTGGTCCTTGACTTAGATCATGCCCAAAGCTTCCTATGGTCATGAGACCCACGAACTCCAGGCTGGGACAACTGGCCTTTATGTGTTCCACGACGGCTATGGTCTCCGAAGGCAGAAGGCCGTGTTTACCTTCACAGAAAGAAACAGAAGATGTGTATGTCAACACATCTTAACTAGCCAGAAGGCGGCTCCATTTTCATCTCTTCCTTATGACAGAGGTGACCCTTAGATGAAAACCTGATGAAGTAACTTCCCCTGGCCACAAAGAGTGAGGTCCTTCATGCCTGGTCCTCTTCCACTTGGGTTCTGTGTTTCTCAAGATTATTTCTCTTTATTCCACTTCAGGATTCTACTGTATTATTTTTAGTGCCAAAGACTGAACCCATGATTCTGCACACACAAGACACTACCACTAAGACACACCCCACAGGATTTTAGCTGGGAATGGCTAGGGGAGCCAGAAAATAAAAAAATATGTCGTGCTCTGAATGAGACTGTCTTCCACAGGTCCCATGCCTGACTGCTTTGTCCCCAGTTTTTGGCACTGTTTGGATATGTCTAGGAGACACTGCCTTGCTGGAAATACATCATGGATGCTGGCTGTGACATTTCAAAGTCATATGTCATTCCCAGTCCCCCCTCTGCTCCATGTGTGTGGTTTAAGATGTGAGGCCTGAGCTTCTGTTCTGTGCCATGCTCCCCTGCCACAGACTCTTACCCTCTGGAACCATAAACCACAGAGACCTTTCCTTCTGTACGTTGCCTTGGTCATGGTGTTTTATCACAGAAATAGAAAAGAAACCAATATATGCCTTGGGACACTAGGGAGGGTCACACTGCCAAAGTCCTAGATGAATCTCAGAACTTTTTTCTATTAATGGAGCTGCAAAAGTAAGTCATATACATATAATAAAGTTGGGATTGTATAATTGCGAAGTTTAACTTACTGGCTAAGAGTGGTTGGAGGAACTATAGCAAATAATTATTTGTTATGTATTTTAAAGTCTATTAATATTGCTTTGCCTTTGCCCCTGTTTATTAAGTGAATTAGGGAGAAACTTTCACTGTTATTTAATCAAGGCAAATCACAGCTAATTGTCAAGAAATGCAACAAAGACACTTTGGAGTCAATTTTGTATCTACTTATATGCGATGTAGCCATAGTCATGAAGCATGCATATAACATTATAATGGTAACTGTTAGCCTACTGACCACTGTGCCAGCCCTACAACCTTTCATTTCATACAGTAACTCTAAGTATTGTTACTCGCAATACTCTTCAGAGGAAACTAAGGCTGGCGGGGTAAATCTTTTCCTAAGGTTATGGACTAGAACTGTGCACCTGAGATTTGAACCGGGGCAACCTGACTTCGGGGCACATCTGGAAAACAGATGTCCACACTGAGCTCCTTTGTGCCAAGATCTGCTACGTGTGAGTGCCTAGAAGATGGCGTAAGAGAATGCCTGGCATTCACTTTTGACAAAAAGCGAGCAAGTGAGAAATCCAGTGTTCTGTATCACTGTGCAGAATCCTTGCCACACCCTTTTAACAATGGGCACTCCCTTAAAGCTGCCACCACAGAAGGAAACTCAGGTACAGAGAGGGTGGGAAACTGACTCAAAGTTCCAATGCTAGAAAGTGGGGAGCTCAGGCAGACATCTGTCTGATGTCAAAGTCCTGCTTCTCTGTAGTTCACGGCCACAGCTAAGCCAGGCCCCATGAGACAGTCACTCACTCGTGCTTAGCAGCAGGTTTTTCTATTCTTGCCCAATGAAGCACTGGGTAATTTTCCTGAGACCTAAGGCATTCTCAATCCCTTCCAGGAGGGAGTTTCCAGGACATCAAAGTTATAATTCTTCAAAAGTCAATACCTAACAAGCTGTAATATAGTAAAGAATTATATTGGATCATCACACTGGTAAATCCTGACGAAGCAGCTCACCAGAAGGCTGGAGCCTTCAATCTCCTCACCAGATGCTTACACTCACATTCTCCCCGAGCCTCAGCCATCTAAGGGACCAAGCATCCATGGTCAGGCCTAGTCACTTACTGTCCTCTCCACTGGTGTTAATCTGGACCATAACCTTCAGTCGTTCAGTAGAGCCTTTCTTCTGCCAGGAACTGTTCACCTTGTCTGCCAACTTCACAGAGTCTATGGTTTCCAGCATAGAGAGGTTGGGGACGGCTGTAAAGAGAAAGGTTTCGTTTTCCCTGCTGCCAGAGGAGACATGCAGCAAACTTTTGATCTGGCAGTGGGAGAAGAACTCCAGGAAAAGAAAAGGACAGTTAAATCTTACAACTGGCCGAGAAGACAAGCATGAGAGTTTTCTAGATATGAAATTCGAAGGCAGACAAGCCCCACCCACCAACAAAGATGGATAAGAGAGACACCTCAATCAGGCTGCATAAGTACGGAGACAATTTGGAAAGTTGGAAATTGAGATTCTGAATAGCAGGTCTGACCCAATTATGTCTCAGTTCAAACTGAGTGAAACAAGTAACAAAGGACAGAGGCTATCCAGAAGCCAAAATGCTAGCCTGGAAAGATACCATGTTCTTATGCTTTCTGGGATGGGGCTTCTTATTTGACAAGGACACCAGAATAGCTCACACTGGATGCTCAGTCTGTGAAGTCATCAAAGCTACCTTCAATGCAGATGAACTATGACTCTTGGCACAGATCAAGGACTGTGACACAACCCCACCAGCTTACTGTACTGAGTGTAGAGATCTTCCAGGCAGCCGGCTAACTAATTCCCTGCCTCGCACCCCTTTCTTTCTTTTTTCCTCTTCCATGGTGAAGACTGAACCCAGAGCCTTGTTGGGATGGAGACACTGGAATGTATAGAAGGGCTATGCCTTGGTAGTGTAAATAATTCTAAACTCAGCTCTGGCCCGGTTACACCAACTGATAGTAAGAACAAGACCTAAAGTGGTGGCACACCTTTAATCCCAGCACTGGGAGGCAGAGGCAGAGGCAGATCTCCAAGTTCAAGGTCAGTCTGGTCTACTGAGAGTTCCAGGGACTACAGAGAAATCTTGTCTCGACAAACCAACCAACCAAAAACCCCAAACCCTAAAAGGATCAAATTGTTCTAATAAAAACGTAAATTATGTTCCAGAACAAAGTAGCAGAAGAATTATTTATAGGGATATAAAAATAGCTAGAACTGAGCAAGACAAATTTCTGTGTAAAATCCAAATAAAACTGTCAGGCAATGTTTCTGGGTGTGCTGGTGGTCATGCCTGCGATTCCAGAATTCAGAAGGGTGAGACAGGAGGATCACAAGTTCTAGGCCAGCCGGGGTTAGTCAGACTGTGTCTCAGAAAAACAATGACAAATCTAACCAGCAATGTAAAAAACAACTATTCACAGGGTGAATAATTATAATTATTCATTATATCATTATAATGAGAAGTTAAATTGCTGAGACTGATCCAAAACTGAGGAAAAGAACTAGTAGATAAGAACACTAAGTTATTTCTCCCACATATTTAAAAGGACTCAAGCTTTTAGCAAAAATAAATATGCCCCCACCCCAAGCTGCAACATATCATATAACAAACTGAGAGCTAACAAATTAGGCCTTAGCCAACAAGATTCTTTAGAAAGGTAAAACCAGTTGTACTGGTTGGCTTTTTGTTTGTTTGTTTGTTTGTTTTTAGGTTGTTTTTGTCAACTTGACAGAAGCCAGGTCATTTGGGAAGTGCAAACTTCAACTGAGAAAATGCCTTCTAAGATTGATCTACAGGCAAAAGTCTGTGCCATTTGATTAATGAGTGATGCAGGAAGACACAGCTCGCTGAGTTGTGTCGTCCCTGGGCAGGTGCTCTGGGTTGTCTAAGACAGTAGGCTGAGTAAAGCAACATTTCTCCATGGTATCTGCTTCAGTTCCTGCCTCCGGATTCCTGCCTTGGCTTCCCTCAGTGATGGACAGTGATGTGAAAGTATAAGCCAAACAAACCCTTTCCTCTCAAGTTGCTTTTGTTCATTGTCTTGGCAACAAAAAGCAAACAAGGACCCCAGTCCAGACACTTGCACCCCAGGGGTAGGTAGCCTCAATACCTTTAGTGCTTAAACTTGGGCAAGTTTTCCAGCCTTAGTTTTCTTACTGTTCTCTGCCTGTGGGACTAATTCAGTGATGACTACATCATTTTATGAATTCATTAGCCATAACTCCTCGTTGTATCATTTTTTTTGTGGTGGCCTTAGAATTTATACTATAAAAAATTTAAAGATCCAAAATTTGAAACTTCTTGAGCATCGGGGTCACAACATATATATATTACATGTTTAAACTTCACACTACTTGACTATTATATTTAAACAATTAATTAAAAAATTTAAGCTGACTATAGTGGCACATGACAGTGGTCCCAGCATTTAGGGGACCAGGACAGGAGGATGGGGAGCTCAAGGTCATCCTATCCCTCATAGCCAGATCCCGTCTTAAGAAATAAAACAGCTCAAGATGAATTACAGGAGAAATTTTTATTTACTTAAGCTTTTAAAAAAATTTATTTAAACATTTTTAATGTAATTCTATGCCCATGAATGTTTTACCTGTAGGTCTGTGTACCACATTGAAGCCTGGTACCTAAGGAGGCCAAAGAGGCTGTTGGATCCTGAAACTCCAGTTAGAGACAGTTGTGAGCTGACATGTGCATGCTGGGTAGCCAAACCCAGGTCTTCTGGAAGAACAGCAAGTGCTCTTAACTTCAGAGCCGTCTCTCCAGCCCCTTTATTTTTATTTTATGGAGACAGGGTCTGTGTAGCTCTGGTTGGCCTGAAACTCTGTGTAGATCACTGGCCTCTTAGCTTATTAGAGATCTGCCTGCCCTTGTGTCCAGAGTGCTGGGATTAGAGTCATGTGTCACCATGCCCAGAGAAGGAAGGAAAACAAGCAAGCAGAGAACTCTGAATCAGGAAAACAAGTAACCAGAGAGGAGAGGATAGAGTTGAAAAAAGAATGGTCTGAATTTTTGTTTTATTTTTTCTTACACTTATTTATTAATCCTGGGTGCTGGAGACTCTGGCTTGTGCCACCACATCTGAAAGCAGCTTATTTGTAATACCCCAAAATTAGAAGTAACCTAAATATTTGTCAATGTGAATGGAAATACTGTGACATGTTTGTACAGTGGAATACCACTGAATAGGAAGATGGAAGGACAGTGTTCCATGATAAAGGTCAATGCTGGATCGGGATGGAAAGAAGGAGGACCTTGTCTTTTGTAATTCCATTCACACAAAATCTGAACTATAGAAAGAAATGACAGCAGTGGCACAGACGAGGAATGTTTGAGCAAGATGACAGGAAGGAGCCTTCGGGGGCAAGGTGACAGGATGGATGCCTGCTATTTTAATTACTGTACCAGTTCACAGTGGTAATCCTCTGTCAAAACTGATCAAGTCAGACACTTTCAGTCTGTGTCATTTACTGTACTTGGATATGCTTTTATCAATTTTACCCTGACAAAGCTGTTAGGAAAAACAAATACCAGGGAAGGCAAGATGGTTCAGTGTGTAAAGGTGCCTACCACCAAGCCTGACAACCCGAGTTCAATCTCTGGGACCCACATAATAGAAAGAGAGACCCAACTCCTCTATGCTGCCCTGACCTCTATACACACAATTTGCCTCAATCTAGTCCATTCTCCTTATCAAAAAACCCATACAGGTTTCTTAAATTTTGGTACCTTGAGAAAAGTAAGTATGGTTACTTGAGATCCTCACACGTCACATGGTTAAATCTTTCTGTGATGAGTAATTATTTTTATGGTGCTGGGGACTGAGCTAGGGTCTTGTAAATGCTGGGTAAGCGCTCTGCCGCTGAGCCACACCTCCAATCCTTGCACTTCATTCTCCTTATTTTACTATGAAGAAATCCCGCAGCACAAATGGTGAGCCAGGGATGTTCTCAAAGCTGCTGCCTTAGAAGGTGGTGTCAGTCGTACAATCACAGAGAAGGCCTGTTTTCTTATTGAGAGTTTTGTCTTACCCATCAGTTTGTTGACATTTTGTTTCTGTAAATGACCAATGAAGTGCCATTTGATCTCAGGACATGAAGACAGAATCTGAAGAGAAGAGGGAAACCATTTGACACAGATTTCATGGAGGCTCTGTCAGCTCAGACGCCCTTTACTCCTGTGCTCTTCCAGGAGTGATGAGCTGCCACCTCTCTCCTCAGCCAGCCTCCCCCGAGACACAGGAAACGGAGTCATCTAAGCCTGATGCTGTTACCCTTCCTCGTTCCCATCAACTCACTGTATTTTCCAGAAACGATCCATTAAAGACAAAAATGATTTATGTTTTCAAGGCCCTCTACCACTGAGCCACATCCCATACCCTTTGGTTTATGTTTTCGAATCTCCAAGGGTTCTCCTAAAATTACTATCCACTAACAGCCACACAAGAGAATATTAATGTCTGAATAACCGACAGAAGAGCTAGCTGAGAATCCTTTAGGGCACGATGGAAATATGGACAGTTTCTCTCCCCAGCCCAGCTTTCTGTTCTAAAACTCTACCATCAACATGGTGTAACTTTCAGCTAAGACTCCTGTACAAAATCAACATTTCTTAGGTCTACGCACCTTAGGGTTTGACGCTTTCTCTAGTAGTTCCTGAACCTAAAGAGCAAGAACAGAACGAGTCAGAAGCCTGGCAGTCACAACTCTCCCAAAGGTTCAGTACAAGAGGAATCTTACATAGTTCTCTCCAAAAGTGCGCTGGCCATGGCCGTAGGCCTCAATCACCATGTCTGCAGGTTTTGTTTTGCTGACTGCTACTAGCCGGGGTTGGATGGCTGGGAGATCCTGCCAAGAGAGAAAGAGCCGCAGGCGTGAATGTGTGGAATTTTGTTCCAAGTAGATACACATTGTAGGGCCAGGTGGTGGTAGCAAGCACCTTTAATCCTAGCACTTGGGAGGCAGAGACATGCGGATCTCAGTTCAAGGCCAGCCTGGTCTATAAAGTGAGCTCCAGGACATCCAGGGCTACACAGAGAGACTGTCTCACAAAAAAGACAACAACAACAACAACAACAACAACATGATACAGCTTATAAAATATATCAGCATATATCTCAGCTTGGCACTAATAAGATCCATTTTCCCCTTTCTTTTGCTTTTGTAGTACTGGATACAGAGTCCTGGGGTTTGGGAATGCCAGAGAGGTGCTCCACCATGGAGCTCCAACCCTGCCTGCTGATTTCTTTTTGAGTGTTCCTGATAATTCTCATATAAACCAGTGCTGGAGGCTTAATGGTTTGTGGCAGAAAAAATGGCTCAGTGGGAAAATGGTAGCCATGTAAGCATAAGGGCCTTAGTTTAGACTCCAACATCCATATAAAAAGTAAGTTTGGTACCCCTTGTCTCTCATCCCAGTGCTGGGGGGCCAAGATAGGTGGATCCTTGGGGCTTACTGACTAGCTAGCTCCAGGTTCAGGGTGTCAAAACATAAAGTGGAGGGTGATGAGAGAAAGATGCCTGCTGGGCAGTGGTGGCACACGCCTTTAATCCCAGCACTTGGGAGGCAGAGGCAGGCAGATTTCTGAGTTCGAGATCAGCCTGGTCTAGAGAGTGAGTTCCAGGACAGCCAAGGCTATACAGAGAAACCCTGTCTCCAAAACAAAACAACCAAAAAAAAAAAAAAAATGCCTGACATTAACCTCTGCCTTCCACACATGCATTCATGGCATGTGCACTTGCACATATATGAGTATATCATGTGCACACACACACATGAACTTGTACATACATACATGCATATAACACATATACACATGCACCTATACATGCATACAACACACATACACATGCGCTTGTACATACATGCATATAACACACACATACACATGCGCTTGTTCATACATGCATATAACACACACACATGAACTTGTACATACATGAATATAACACACACACACACACACAAATCTCTTGAAGATACAGTAACAATGGCATAAGGTCTGCTGAGCATTTGTGATGTTCTGAGTTGTATCCCTAGCACCAAAAAAAAACCCCATACAAATGAATATAAAACAAAACCCAACAGCATCACTTCATGAAGGGAAGGCAACATCCTGCTTAGTAGGGAGGTCACTTCTGGCTTCTGATACCAGAAGCCAGTAAACAGTTTAGAAACTCATTTTGGTCCTGATGTAATTATTAATAACGCTTCCATTCACCCTGGAAGAGGCTCAATTGAGATAAGGGCATACAATGCATTGTTCAGTCTATGATTCAACCAATAGATAGCGGAGCTGATGAGACAAACAATCCTGTATTCAGGATTAGATTCATCTAAAGTCTCCCCACATCTATTACATAAAATGCAGGGTTTCCCTGCTTTCAGCTGCAGCAAATCCTCACAGAGCCACCTTCATGTACCCCACCATTTCTGAGACTTTGACAGAAGCACAGTATTCTTAAGGACTTGGAGAAGTCACATCAATTACCACACGGTCTCCTGTTGCTTCCTTCGGAGAGACTGTGTCATCATTGTTTTCTGGACTGTGTCTACTTCCTAGTATCACGTTGAGATAAATCGGTAAAGCATGCCTAATTTCTGGAGTGGTCTGCACTAGGGAAATCCCTAGATTTTTCTTTGAAGAAACAGAACACTTGTGCCAGGAAGGAGGTAGGAACTCCCCAGGCTCACCTCATTTTCTTCAGCTTTGAGGAACCCAAGGGCTAGAGTAGTTAACAAGACTTAAGGTAATGTCCAGACATCAGTCAAGAGAAGACTATGTAATTCAGCTTTCGGTCTTCAGACATCATTGTGAAATCTGAGACCATAAACACTAGATCAGAACAGAAACGTTTTGCTTTTTTTTCCTGTCTCACTTCACAAAATGTAGCTTAATTTGAATGGAGAAAAGCAGATACTGGCTCCGGTCTAGAAGTCTAATAGGGGACAAAAACCATGCGAAAATAACAAATGCTTGTGACTGGCCACCTGACAGCTCCCGCCTGCTCTGTGGAGGTAAAACCTTGTCAAGTTCACTCGCACCTAGATCACGGCTCCCCGCCCCCGCATCGCACGTGATTGCGGGTGGATATAGCCCTCCGAGAGCTCTAGTACCGTGGTGACGGGCAATGACGAATGGCGAGACGCCTGGATACGAGTCACTTTTCCTAAGTGAGCACCTTTCACCAACCAAGCCAACCTCCAGGAAGTCCCGATCCTCAAGGCCAGACCGCCAAGGAAACCTAGCCATCCCCCAGCCCCTCCGGGAGCCCCTTCTGCGTCACCGCGACACCTGGTCCCACGTAGGTGTCCCCCTCTCAGCCCGCCCCAGTCCCCTACGGCCGGTCCTCACCCGCGGCCGCCGCGCCACACTCTGCTGGACGCGCTCGTTCACGGCCCGCAGCGCGAACCCGACTCCTAGCTCCGCCGTCATCTTGCCACCTCTCAACATTCCCTAGAGGATGCCCAGAGGACCCGCGACCCAAGGAGACCACCTTCCGGTCCCGCCCCCTTCCTGAGAGGTCCAATCAACGCTCACCATCCAGCCACCTCCCCCAATGGAGGCTGGCCTCCCAGGCGGGCGCCATCTTGGGGAGGGAGGAGGTTCCCGGGCTGAGAGCGTGATTGACTTGCGAGAGCTGGGCGGGCTGATTGATGTAAACCAAGACATTAAAGTAACTTTCATTCATTCGTTTCTTCCTTTCCTCTTTCTTTCCCCCTTTCTATTCTCCTTTCCATTTTCCTTTCCTTTTCCCTTCCCCTCCCCTTCCCTTTTTCCTTCCCTTTCCATTTAAAAATTTTTTTCGAGACAGGGTTTCTCTGTGTTGCGCTGGCTGTCCTGGAACTCACTCTGTAGACCAGGCTGGCCTCAAACTCCCAAGTGCTGGGATTAAAGGCATGTGTCACCACCACCGCCCGGTCGGTCGGTCTGTCCCTCCCTCCCTCCCTTCCTTCCTTCCTTCTCTTTCTTTCTTTCTATGTGTGTTGACTTGTTTTGTCCTCATGTATGTATGTGCACCATCCTGTCTGCAGTGCTGTGACCAGAAGAGAGTTTTGGATCTCCTGGACCTGGAGTTAGAGATGGTTGCGAGCCATCATGTATGTGCTGGGAACAGAATCCTGGTCCTTTGGAAGAGCAACAGTGTATGTAACCACTGATCTCTCTCCAGCGCCCCCCCCCCCCCCCCAATGTACAGATTTTTATATTTTTATGTGTGTGAGCGTTTCCCCTGAATGTAAGTCTGTCTGTGTGTGGACTGCCCACAGAGGTCAGAGGAGGCCATAAGACCCCTGGGAACTGCTGAGTGGAGACATCAGTGCTGGGTTCTGAACCTCTCTGTAAGAGCATTAAGTGCTATAAAGTCTCCATCCCAGACTTTAGGAAATTGAAGGAAAATGCCTCTTGATATGTTGCTGCTGTCACCACAGTGAAAAAAATAATAAAAAATAAAAACCTACAAGTGTTGGGGGCCGACTTTTAGCAGAAAGCGGCTATCAGCTTTGCAGCCATCTTGAGCCATATACCCTGACATGAGACTTGGATTACAATAGCCTACAACAGCTGAGCTCACTCGGATAATCTTGGTTTAGATACCTTGGGTGAGATTAAAGGTGTGTGAGATTAAAGGTGTGTAATTTAAGAGTTTGACTTAGAAGTGTAGAGATCGCACCGGGCGGTGGTGGCGCACGCCTTAGCACTTGGGAGGCAGAGGCAGGGGGATTTCTGAGTTCGAGGCCAGCCTGGTCTACAGAGTGAGTTCCAGGACAGCCAGGGCTACACAGAGAAACCCTGTCTTGAAAAACCAAAAAAAAAAAAAAAAAAAAAAAAAAAAAAAAAAAAAAAAAAAAAAAAAAAAAAAAAGTGTAGAGATCAGATTTAGAGACAAGACCTAAGGGCATGATTAAAGGTATGACCAAAAGGCATGGCTTAGAAGTGAGGAGACATATAAAAGGCAGAGGCAGACAGAGATCAGAGAATCAGAGAGAGGAGATAGAGAAGGAGACACTTAGAGGAAATAAACATTTAGGAGACACTTCAGAGAGTACAACTTGGAGTAGGAATTAGGCATTAGGTAGCAGACACTTGGAAGAGAATTTGGAAGAAGTAACTTGGAACTTGGAGGACTAGGGACTAGGAACTAGGACTTGGGACTTGGAGAGAAGAAGAGAGACTGAAGAATAAACAGGATTGAATCGCATATCTCAATTCTTCGATTCCGTCCTCACTCTCTCTCTTGCTGAACCCTGACCTGCGGTCCGGAAGTGGCAGCTTGGACCGGGATACAGTGGCCGCCAAATGCAGGGCAGCCCGGGCCTCAACATTTTGCTCGGGCCGCAACATTTTTGGCACCTAAACGTGGGGCTAGTGCGGTTCTCAACCTAAAAGGTCCCAGAAGCCTGTTACAGAGTGAGTCTAATGAGACACGTGCTGTAGAGCTCAGTTGGAAAGAGCTAGTCAGCATCGAGGAGTAAGTGGGTCAAGTTTAAAGGATTCATGAAGACTGGGATGATGGTGAAACTGAAGAGATATGCTGCTTCA
Organism: Arvicanthis niloticus; assembly: GCF_011762505.2. Taxonomy (NCBI): domain Eukaryota; kingdom Metazoa; phylum Chordata; class Mammalia; order Rodentia; family Muridae; genus Arvicanthis; species Arvicanthis niloticus. The sequence continues at coordinate 19,120,697 of NC_047673.1, read as the reverse complement.
AAAAAAAAAAAAAAGAAAGAAAGAAAGAAAGAAAGAAAGAAAGAAAGAAAGAAACTGAAGAAGATAAGATGGTTCAGGGGTCAGAGGTGCTTGCTACTAAGTCTGATAATCTGAGTTGGATCCTTGAATGTCAGGGCGCTTGAGCATGTGTGCACGTACAAGGATGTATACATACATATATATGTACACAAATGTAAAAATGAGACCTATAAATACTACATAGATTTAGGGTAGGGCCTCGTGTGTGTGTGTGTGTGTGTACTTGTGAATAGAGAACATAGATCAGTGGCAGAAGTCTCTGACTGAGCCCGAGCTTGCTAGTTTGGCTAAACTGGATGGCCAAAGCCCAGGGTTCTTTTTGTCTCTGCCTTTTCAGGATTATAGATGTGTGGGATCTAAACCAGATTTTTATAATTGCATGCAGAGCAATGATTTATCCACTGAACCATCTATCTTAGGGGTACTGTGGTGAAACACCGTGACCAAAGGCAACTTGGGGAGGAAAGGGTTTCCTTCACTCACAGTTCCTTAGAACAGTTCATCACAAGCAGTGAGGGCATGAACTCAAGCAGGGCAGAAAAGCAGGAGGTGATACAGAGGCCATGGAGGGGTGCTGCTTGCTGGTTTGCTTCCTATGACTTCCTTAGCCTGCTTTCTTCAAGAACCCAGGACCACCCCTTTAGGAGAAGTACTCACAATAGTCCGGGGCCTCCCCCATCAATCACTAATTAAGAAAATGCCCTATAACCAGATCTTATGGAGGCCTTTGCTCTCTCATGATTCTTCCTGTGTCAAGTCAACAGAAAACTAGCACAAGCACCAAATGCAGGCTTTCTTAAATTTGGGCATGAGAAATTTTAATGTGGCCCAGGGAATAGAAAAAATATAAGGCAGGTAAGCAAATTAAAGTTACTAATAAATCATAAATGTATTTATTTTTTAAAAATTACTTTGTGCAGGTCTGGGTGCATTGTGTACATGTGAAGCTCAGAGGATAAATCTGTGGAATTGGCTCGTTCCTACCTTTATATGGGTTTCTAGGCCCAAACTCAGGTCACCAGGCTTGCATAGCAAGTTGTTTTTTGTTTTTTTTTTTTTTTTTTTTTTTTTTTTTCCTGCTGAGCCATCTCTCAGATCCCATAAAAACACCAAGAAAGCAGGGCTTTGGTGGCTCATGCCTGGAATCCTAACATTTGGGAAGGTGAGGCAGAACTTGAGTTTGAGGTCAGTCTGGTCTACAGACTTAAGCAAGCCTGAAGTTGTCAGATGTAACAGAAACACAAGACATGGGTAGATAATGCTGTTTAGGTTATTAACTGAGAATTTCCAAGTGTGGGACATCTCCTTATGAGTTGTCAGTCAGAGAGACCAACAATACATTCTACTGCTACTGTTCTTATGCCCTCCAGAGCTAGATGGTGAAACCACATTGCTGAAGATACCATACTCTTTGGTTACAGGCCATAGAGAAATCAGGCTGAAACTGAGCTGGAAGCTCCCTGCTTGCTGGCTGACTTTGATAATGCCAGCAAGGAGAGAAGGTGCTCTGCAGGCTACTTGGGGTGAAAAGCTTTTAGTTGGCCCCTATGAGCTACATACAATCACCAACCTGCCAGGTAACATGTGCAGGAGTGCTCCAACTATTATGGGAACAGCTAACTGCTTTTGGACTGGATTTGAGGCTCACTCCCCAGGAGGGGTTCATGTCAGGTACTGTAAACCTGGCCAAAAGCCCATGGATGGAGCAGTCTAGGGCCTAACAAAGAACCTACCACTACTGTTTTGCTAAATGGACAAGGCATCAAATTGCCTTATAAATATTTATACCTATAGATTAGTGCTGACTTCAGCCTCGGTTAAAGAAGCTGTTTTTGTTGTAATGGGTAATGATTAATAGAGTCACAACTGGTCAAAGTGCTCAAAATAAGTGACTATTGAACTCTAACAGAGTATCTCTGTATCACCTCCTTCAAGGTTCAAAGAACATCTTGGAAGTGGGGGGGGGTAATGTCGAAAAATGTAAGAGCCAGAGGATAGGAGTAGGATGAACCGCAACATCTTCTGGGCATGTCATGGCTCTTGTGCCTATGACCAACAGCAATAGTGGTCACCTGGACAGCACTGGGGCCATCAGCATTCCACCATGAATAAGGAAGGAGCTCATGAGGCTCTGCCTGCCAGTCTCTCAGGATCATGGGACAGTTGCGGTTGCTGGAGGAGCGGGAGCCATATTTCTCAGTGGTGTTGCTACTAGGAAGTTGCCTTTGCCCAAGCAACTCCCAACTCAGGCTTATGCAAGTAACCCTGATTTAAAAAAAAAAAATGTAGGGGAACAGGTTGATATGCCAGAGGGGGTGATAACCTAGGGGAGACCACCCCGTTTTCATAAAAGGGGAGAAAAATTGGAGGGGAGGAACTGTGTGTGTGTTGGGGGGGGGGACTGGGAAGAGAGAAGGGGCTGATATTGGAATATAAAGTGAATAGATAAAGAGTAAATAAAAAATAACAATTAAGAAACTCAGTTTTAGGGCTGGAGAGATGGCTCAGTGGCTAGGAGCACTGACTGCTCTTCCAGAGGTCCTGAGTTCAATTCCCAGCAACCACATGGTGGCTCACAACCATCTGTAATGAGATTGGATGCCCTCTTCTGGTGTGTCTGAAGACAGATACAGTGTATTCATATAAATAATAAATAAATCTTAAAAAAAAAAAAAGAATGTTTAGCAAACAAAACAAAAAAAAGAAACTCAGTTTTAGTGAACATTTTTTTCAAAAAGTAGGAAGGGGACTTGGTGAAAAGAAAAGTTTGGTGGGAGAGTAAGGGATTAAGATTATAATGTATGGGGGGGTTATGGTCAAAGTGTGAATTGTGAAAGAACCATTTTCAAAAAGAAATAAAGGACAGTGTAAGAAAAACATAAGAAAACAACAATGAAAAATATGGCGGGGTGGGGGAGGGGCTAGAGAGATGGCTCAGAGGTTAAGAACACTGGCTGGTCTTCAGGAGGACCCTGCTTGATTCCAGCAAGCATGGGATAGCTCACAACTGCCCTGTCCGGAATCCAATGCCCTCTTTCTGGCCTCCACAGGCACCAGGTATGCATATGGTATGCAGACATAAATGTAGGCAAAACACCCTATACTATATACATTCAAAAAAACAAACAAACAAACAAACAAAAACCAAAACCAAAACAAAACCCACAAAAAAAATCCCAAACTTGTTATTTAAAAGAAAATACCCAGTTAAATGCAAATTTCAGGTAAAGTGCAAATTCTTCTATAAAAGTAGGTTTTGTGGACTATTTGGGATGGTATATAGTTCTTGTAAAGTTAACTGACACTAACATTTATCTAGTTACACTAGTAGGCACTTTGCCAGAGCCAGTCTGGGTGTTACCTACTTAAACGATATCACATGAGTTTTGGGTCAACTGGGAATGCCTTTATCTTTTGGAGAAATGTGTTAATTCTGTTTGTTTTTGACATGGTCTCACGAAGCAGACCAGGCTGGGCTCAAACATCCTCCTACTTGAGTGCTGGAGCTAAAGGCATGTACCACCATGCTGGTTAGAATATATATCACCTGGATATATTTTTAGGGAAAGCCTAAGAAGGAAGTTTGATTTCCATCACTTGTCCTAGTATCTACTGGTAAATTTTACTTTAATCAAAAAAGTAAAGACAAAAACCATTTTATTTAGCAAGACTGAAATTAAATCCAAGATGTAAGTATATTCACATGAGACCTTTTGTGTTGTCTGAAACAAATCCTGGAGCTATTAACCCAAGGTAATTTATCTAGTAGTATCATTTATGGAATCGTTAATATAACAAGAATAATTTCTCAGTTAGAAAGGCTCATTAATGCCCTTGGGGCACACTGAAAATAAATTGCTTTAACTATTCAATCACCAGTTTAGACAAAAGTAGAGATAAAAAGGAATGGAGGTACAAACACATGATTGCCCATTACAGCTTTTATAAGGAAACAAACAGTGGCTAGAACCCCACTGAAGACAATGAAGTAGGTTAAGTTCACAGACAGAGTAGCTATTGTCCAGGTGCAGTTTATCAAAGTCCAGCAGACGATATAGTCCAGGTCAGTAAGCATGGCTATCTCACCTTCACAAGACACACAGCCCCACAGATCGTTTAGGAAACACCTCCCTTTTCAGAGCACTTCATTACTCGGCCTCTTTCAGTGTCCCTCCTCCTCCTCAGTGCCCACATTGAGTCCTCCACACCTATTTTTAGTTATATAAAAATTATTAAACTTAGGCTTCCTTACAAACATTCTAACCATATATTGAAAAGTGATTAAAAACTGTATGGAATATGAATTGCTTCTGCAACATTTAGTGAGTGAGAAGCATTCTACCAGGGTGGCTGTGCTCTGAGAAAGTTCTAAAAACTGAATTTTACAAACAGCTACTTATTTTGACAGAAGTTCTACTTAAAAATAGCAGCCATGACTTCACTGCCTACAAAACCACAGGCTTATCACATTTTATGTTTAGAATTCAAATGCTTTACAATCAGACTTTATAGTATTACAAAAAACAAGGTCTCAAAGACAGATGGACTAGGTATCCCATGCTAAAAAGACATCTGAGTTCCATGATTTTACTGCTGTGACAGATACCAACAGCTACTGAATTTATGTTATGACATGGGGACATTTATGTTTTGTTAAAGAAGTGACATTAAAGGGTGGGAGGGCAGCACTTGCAGCAGGACTCTCTTATGGCTCTTTGTGATGGGGGGTGAGCTATCATATCAGAATGTTAGTCACAGAGACGCTCAGGCTAGGAGGGTACTGTTTGGCGGGACACCCTCACTCCTGCACTGATTCCACTGAAGTAGTGTTTTCTGACATTCACGTAGAAGAGAGGATGCTGGGTACAGCGTGTTGCTCTCAACAAGTGATTAGCAGCAACAAATGGGAGGAAGATGAGTTGGTTTTTGGGGGGTGGGCACTTTTGCAAGAGCTTTTGAGAACATTAAAATGTCCTTTCAAGGAACATTTTGTAGGTTGTACACAGTGAGGCCAGGGTCAGTGGTCGGAGAAATTTCAGTCTGAGGAGTCAGGACAGAGAAGGGAACATCCGAAGTAAGCACAATGAACTCTGCCTCTTTCTGGGCAGATTGAATGCTTCCCAAATACCTGACTAGCCTAGTGCCACTTAGGAGTAAACTGGCCTGACTTACAAAACCAATCTGAGTGGGAACTGATGCCAGAAAATAGCATGTATAGTAGTCACCTAAGAGAGAACACCAGGTGCTTTGTGTGTGGGGGAGGATGGGGCAGGGGACCAGCTAACAAGGCCAAGTCCTAAGCTAGAGCTGGCCATGGCTGCACAGGGTGCTGCCATGTCTGCAAATTAACTGCAGAGCTGCCCTCACAAAAGTCTTCTGTGTGCACTCACCCAATATCAGGATAAGAAATACCTTTCTTACCTATCTGTTCTTCCCAGTCTCAATTTCCTAGGGTCACTCTGGGTTTTCCTAATAAGCAATGAAAATCAAAGCCCGGGGATTCAATGCAGCCCACAGGGCAGGGGCATGAACTGCCTTGCATCTGTGGAGTTGACTCTCAAGTGGCTGCCTGCTCTCTGGATTTAAAAGCTCTCTTTATCAGTGTGTCAGACAAACCCCCAGCACAGGTCATAGTAGGCCACAGGCACTACTACTTAGATGTCTCCTGGTTGGGCCCTTCTCCCCCACAGTGTTCAGAGATCTTCAGAGAAGAATCTCCATAATGATAAAGATGTTTGGTCTCAAAAGCATACACATAATTAGCCAAACAGTGCTCCAGTGCTAACGGTGTAAGGAGCTCCGTCATCAGCTAGTATAGCACTTGTTTGTTCCCATCTTAATGCTGAGTGGAACTAATGAATAGATTATTCAAGAAGAAATCAAATCACAGATCAGGTCAAAGTATTGAAAAGGAGTATGTGGTGTGACCAAGCCCTGCTGCGGTGAGATATAGTCAGCAAACACTAGGGCAGAGTATAGTGTGTAGAAAACCTTGCAAAACCTAGCACCAAGTTCTTCCTAAAAAGGGCTCAAGACAGCATAACTCTAGAGTAATCCACTCACAGTCAAAAAGCCCAGCAGGCCAATGCTCTCTGCAGCTGATGTCCACAGCAGACGCTGCCTACACTAGAGGCAAGGGAGAGAGCTGTGCAGAGTATTTTCCCATGAAGGAAATGAAACCATGAGGAGGCAGCACCACACCCTCCCTCTTCTTACTGACAGTAACCCCAGTTAAGCCAGCTTCAAAGTGACAAAGTTGGTGTCTGCAGGTCAGAGGTCAAATCTATGGTGTACACACCTTATCAGAAGTCATACAACTTACTTACCTGAATTAAAAATACACCCAAAATACCATTCTCCATCTGCTCGCCCTTCCCAGAAGGGGGTAAGTTAGAGTCCATTTCTTCCTTTTTTTAACCACAGTAATGAAGAGTCAAGGAAGGTAGTGTGGAAAGGAGGAGCACTCTGTCTCATCTTCAAAAATAAAGATCTCTCTAAGCTGCACAATCAGAGGTTGCATACATGTTTTTGTTTTTTGTTTCTTTTTCTTCAATTATCCTTTGTGGTTGCCTCTAGGGGCTCATCTTCTAGGCCAAAGTCCAGCTTGTCACTCAGTCCCTCGAACTGCTTGCCCAGACCAGCCGCGGAGTCCATGAACATGTCGGGGATGTCTCTGCCGAAGTAAATCTTGCTGTTGGAGGCAATGGCCTTGTACTTCATCAGCTGCAGGTATTCTGGAGTCAGCTTGAGCTACGACAGAAAAGAAGAGCGCTTAGGGGACATGACACCAGAGGAATCTCATCTGGAGAGGGTTATCTGTCAAGCAGATATGCACCTTCCACTTTTCATGGCCTTCCTGTTACCCAGAAACCATTTTTTTCCTAAAGAAAAATAATCTAAGGTCTTATGACAGAGTAGCAACAGTTTCAAGAGGTTCTGTGTTTGACACAAACATGAAGCTTCTATTAAGGCCTCCTACACAAGAGAAGTGCCTGTCTCCCCAGCAGAGGGCTCCTCGGTTCTGTTGTGAGGGCTCTGGGTAGTTAAGCGGCAAAGGCAAGCACACCTCGGGATGCTGGGTCAGGCCTTTACCTTGTTTGCTTCTGCGATCTTCAGAGCAGTGTAGCACTCGGCATCAGCCTTCGCTTTCTCCCGGGCCAGAAAGGCAGCATCTAAGGGGTGAAGGGTGCAGGGAAGTGGATCAAGTACAAAACCATGGGAAGGTACAGAAGCCTGTTGTCTGGGGGCTGGCAATTACAGCTCAGTGGTATAGACAGCACTTGCCCAGCATACATAAGCCCAGGTTCCATTCCTGGCACTGCAGAAAACAAAAAGCCAACAAAGACATTTTCTGGTCTCCACGGCCTTGGCGAGATCGTTTTGTATGTGTGTGTGTTGTTTCTGAAATGGTCTCACCTTATAGCTAGGCTAGCATTGGACTATGCAGGCTTTCTGTTAGCACAGAGAAACCATTTCTCTAAAAGAAAGTAATCTGAGATCTTCATGACAGGGTAGCAAGAGTTTCAGTTTACTACAAAAGGACACCCCCACTGTGGTTTCATAGTGTATGAATGTATACTATGTATATGATGCCTCCCCCACTGTGGTTTCATAGTGTATGAATGTATATGGATATATATTATGTATGTAGCATCACTCTGACTGCCTTTCCAGTGCTGGGATTACAAACATGTACTGCTATGCATATCATGGGTCTAAGACTGAATACCACAAATGTCAAATAGCTCAAGACCCTTCCCCCAAAGTTCCTTTCATTTCCCCAAAGTTTCTAACAGTGATTAAGTTGGCTAATTCTAGATTTCTGTATGCTGGTCCAGAGGAACGCTGCTTGGATCCAGACCTGTTCCAGCGCATCATGGCGTAGTACCTCCCCTGCTCAGTGATGGGCCCCAGCTCAGCTCTGAGCCCCACAGCCTGGGGATGTGCCAGCCACATAGTCACAAGGAAATACTCAGGGACAAGAATTGGGGATGCAGGGTTATGGTTGTTTTTGTTTCCTTTCCACTATTGTAAAATATTAAGACTTTGTCATTATTCCATTGTTTATTGAGAAGGGGTGGGGCATGGACAGCATGACATGTGTGTGTGGGTGAAAGGACAACTTAGGGAACTCAGGACTCTCCTTCTGTCATGATCAAACTTGGGCTGTCAGGACTGGCAGTGACTGCTTTTGCTGCTGAGCCATCTTGCTGACCGGTTGCTGGTGGTTTTGAGACAGTTTTTCTATGTAATCCAGTAATCCCAATAAGGAGGTAGGGAAAATGATCCATTTTACAAAAGACTTATTTTTAATTATGTGTATCTGTGTGTCTGTAAGTGCAGATGTCTATGGAACCAAGAAGTGTCAAATTCTTCTGGAGTGGAATTTATAAGTGGCTGTGACCTGCACCACGTGTGCCCTTGTTACTGGACTCAGTCCTCTGGAAGAGCAATAAACTCTGTTAGTGGCTGTGCCTCTCGGCCCTGTGACACACATTTACAGGAAATGAAAGCACTGCTTTACCAAGAGCTCCCTGGTGAGAGCCCACAGATCTGTGACATCCTCATTTGCAGGGACTTGGTAGGTCCCTGCAAAGCCTGCAGGCTCCACATTGAGTGGATAATTACATGGAATATTGTGGCCTGCAGCTTCCGTGAGGATCCACCTTTGTCCTGGAGATCACTGACAGAAGGCACTACATGAAGCATGGTGAGGGTAGTGGGAAGTGAGGGCTCGTGAGGGGACTGCAGGTGAACAATGGCTGGAAGCTGGTGACCAACACTTGTCAGCTCCAGAGCTGCACGTGCTGGAAAGTGTTGTCACTAAGGCTAACTTAATGTCTGCACTGACCTGGAGAGCAAACTCTTAAGATGAAAATATGCAACCAATTGACTCCTCTCCCCTAACAGGGCCTTGCGATGGATGCCAGTGTGTATCAACATGCCTGGCTCTAGACGGCTTCTGAAGAAGAGAGAGCAAAGGCAGGGGAGAGCTGCTGTTTGGGTCCAGTGTCAGTGCTCAGAGACACTTGTTAGACTGAGTTCCAGGTCAACAGGGGCTGTTAGATTTTTTTCTTCTCTTCCTCTTCTTTTTCTTGTCTCTTTTTCTCTTTTGAACCAGAGCTACTTGCTCTGTAGCCCAGGATGTCCTCTAACCCACCACCCCCTCTGCTTTTACCCTAGGTGCGAGACTATAGGACTATATTACCGTGCCTGGACTGACACCCTTGCTCCCATCACTATTTAGTTAGTTACTTATAAACATTTATTTATGTGTATGTGTGCACGTGCAAGCATGCCATGGTGAGTGTACAGAGGTCAGGTGACAACTTCCAGGAGCTGGCTCTCTCTTCCACCCTGAGGCTTGTCAGTATCAAATTCAGGTCCTCGGGTTTGGCTGCAAGCACTTTTACTATTTCATCAACCCTTCATTTCTCTTTTCATTCCCAAGAAAATGCCCAGTGCATAATCAACACAAGCAACATTTGCTGAGCCAGTATTCCCTTGCTTCCGGTCAACAATGGTTGAAAGTTCTAACCCTGAATCTAAGCAGAGAAGAACTAGTATTTCAAAGATATCACAACACCCAAAACAGAAAGACAAGCTCAGGAAATAACTTAGGCACCCAAGCTCCAGACACGACATCATGAGTGCTTACCTTCAATTTCTGAAATCTTCTTCTCTGTCTCCTTTTCCATCACCTTCTGACCATAGGTGATTTCTGCAACCTGTGCCACCTTTTCTGCCTCTGAGTGAATAAAGCGGAGAAATGATTTAGTGCTGACATGCTAAAAGCTTAGCTAGGGAGGTGAGATGGCTCAGTGGGTAAAGGTGCTGCTGCCAAGCCTGCTGATGCAAGCTCAATCCCAGGACCCACGTGGTGGAACGAGAACTGGTCCCCACAGGTTGTCCGCTAGGGTCCACATAAGCAGCATGGCATGCACGTGCCCACACACTTACACACAAATAAATGGAAAAACAAAAGACCTCGATTGACTGTGCCTGTCCCCTGATCTGAGTGCCCTAATACCTGAATGGGTTTGCTCAGATAGAGCCAAGTCCACAGAGGGCAGCTGCAATGGGCACACCTGAGCAAAGACGAATGTCCCAGTGAGCACAGGAGCACATCGTAAGTAACCAAAGGAGCTGACCCAGGAGAAAAGCATGCCTTCCGGGAAGTCAGGGAGATGACCTGATGTCTCAGTTCTCCCTGACAGTCACTTTAGGAAACAGCTCCAGCTGAGCGGGGGCTCCAGTGCCTTTTCTTATTAGCCACATGGCTGTGGACAGGTGTACAAATCACTGAGTTCAGTGAAACAAAGCATGTACCTCAAGATGCTGGGTGGGTACAAGCACTCGCTTGCCAGGCAGTCTGCAACCTCCGTACACAGTGGAAGGAGCATCCTGGAAGTTGTTCTCTGACCTCCACAATTGTGCCATGGCATATGAGCTCCTACTTAAAGGCACATCTCCCCAACTTCCACCCCACCCCCACAGAATAAAAAATAAAATAAGATTTAAGAAATCAAACAAATAAGAAATCCAAGCAAATGACAGCACTTTCCTCTGGAGGGGATGATAAGTGAATTATTTCACATATCAAGTTCTCAGTGGATGGTAGTCGGTCCTATTAAGAAAAGTGCCCTTCCATTTCAGAGATACAAACTCAAGACTCACTATCTGTGTCCACAATCTGGTAATTTCCTCTTGGCTCCTGGGGATATGAATGCCATCCCAGCACACCAGAAGCATTTTGAGAGACTTAACCATGCCCTGGCCTTCCTGACAGCATCCCACCATTCCCAACCCTTCGTCCCTGAATGGGGATTAGAGAACCAACACAGACCAATGAGGGCCTTCTTCCGCTCTGTTTCTGCCTCCTTTTCCACCACCTTCTGTTTCTGGGCTGCAATGAGAAGCTTCGTCTTCTCGCTTTCCCTGGAAGGGAAAGATGCAGCTGTGAGACTGTGCTGGAGGGCTGGGGAACTCCGCGCTCCCTGCAGAACCCAACTCTGGCTGAGGAGAAGCACACTCTTTGCTCTCCCCTGCAAGTCTGTTCAGTGGTTCAGCCTTTATGCTGATCTGCTGCATATAATCATATGGCTTTCTTTTGTGTCCCAGCTACTTGGGAAGCTGAGGTAGGACAGCTTAAACATAGGAGCTTGGGACTAGCCTGGACACTTAACAAGACCCTCTCAGATCAAAATAACAGAAACATAAACAACCTTAATAAAGTAGACCTACTTGTCCTTGTCTGTCCCTGTACTCTCCCCCCCCCTTTTTTTTTTTTTTTTTTTTTTTTTTTTTTTTTTTTTTTTTTTTTTGAGGCAGAGTTTCTCTGTGTAGCCCTGGCTGTCCTGGAACTCACTCTGTAGACCAGGCTGTCCTCGAACTCAGAAATCCGCCTGCCTCTGCCTCCCAAGTGCTGGGATTAAAGGCGTGCGCCACCACCACCCGGCCCTCTCCCCCTTTCAAAGCACCACAGCTCTCCAGCACTCCTCTACGGCCCTGAGTGCTGACATACCCACCCAACCTTCTAGTACAGCAGACTAACATACTAAGGGACAGGAACAAAATCAGAGCTGTGGCTCTGGGCTGGGCTGGGCTGGATGCTCACGGCAGTCAGTGTAGGCCAGGGCATACTCACATCAACTCATAGTTCCTGCGGATTGCCTCAGGTATATTGGGCTTTGTCACTCGTACAGCCTGGAGAGGGCACAAATAACAACTGATGGGAAGATGACAATAGTTAGGGACATAAGGTCCGATGGGCTAACAGAGCATCCCTTGAGCTAGCACAAAGTGTCAAATACAGGTACTCCCTACTGAGGCAGTGCTTACTTGGATAACAAGCCCAGGGGCCATGGAGGTCAGGTCCTGTTGCAAAGCCAACTTGAGGTTTTCATCGATTTGATCTGGAATCAAGAAAGACGAAGTGGAGCTGTTAAACTGTCTAGGTAGGGAGATAAGAGTGTGGGGAGAACACCAGCAAAAACACTGCTCACTGCAGTCTCTCCAGCACAGTGTGCATACCTAACCAGAGACCTAAGGTGAGCCCCTAGAGCAGTCCTCTATGAAAGAGAAATACAGCAGGAATCCACTACTCTGGCCTCAAAATAGAATCCTCTTCACTGTTTAAAGCATCAACCATACCTTTCAGGGTGCCTAAGCTTAAGAAACAAGAAACAATTTAATAACATTCCTTGAGAAGCCTTTCTAAACTGGCATCACTGACCTCCTCTGTGAACAGCAACACTAAAGCTGCCTCTCTGGCCTGGGCTTCCTCTTCCTGCTTTCTACCACCGAGATCTCACTGAAATGCTGGAAAAAGTCAACAGAACCAGGCTGGGATAGCTGAGCAGAATCACACTATTATTGTCAGCTGCCACATGCTTTAGTCAGCTGTGCCCAAGCAGTAGCTTCTGAGAACAGTGAGTCTCCTTCCTTTTAGGGATTTCAAACTGAGGACAATGGGAGCTAGCTAGCAACCAAAGTATGAGCTTGTGGTTGGGGATGGGGTGGGGAGTGGCAAAGCTACAGAATAACAGAATACTTGCTGGGCATGCACAACTCTGGCCCTGGATTCCACCTAGCAACACACACACACACACACACACACACACACACACACACACACACACACAGAGGTGCGGGGTGGGGGAGGGAAGAAACACCTGCTTAATTACTATGTTTTGATTGTTACAATGTTAAAACTATTCTCACCTGCCCTATGGTAGGCAAGGACTGCCATGTCTCTACATGTGAATATGTTCTCACAAGCCTCTTAGTATTGAGCAAGAGAAAGCATAAAATTAGCACCTCCATCTTATATGGGCCTAAGAGTACAAGAAGAAATAAATACCATACTGGTTTATTTTTGTCAACATAACACAAATGAGAGACAACTGGGAAAAAGGAACCTCAACTGAAGATCTGCTTCCAGCAGACTAGCCTGACAGGCATGTTATAGAGGCATTTTCTTGATTTTGATAGATGCGGGAGGGCCCAGACCACCGTGCAGCATGCCACCCCTGAGCACGTGGTCCTGGACTCTATAAAAACCGCACACAGTGAATCGTGAAAAGCAAGCCTGTAAGCAGTACTCTCCACTGTCTCTACTCTAGTTTCTGCCTCCAGGTTCCTGCTGACTCCCCTTAATGACAGATCTTGATGTGGACATATAAACCCTACCTTTGTGTCCTTACTTCTAAGCAGAGACCCACCACTCTCACCACACTACACTGGCTTCCCTGCACTCAGTGGGAAGACCACTCAATGGCGCGGGTCGGGGGAGAACGGGAGAGGTCTAGCTCCAACAGCTCTCTTGTGTGTTCTTGCTCTTGGCCCCATGAAGGTTTGTGCCAAGTTTAGTTGATGTCCCTGGGAGGCCTAGAGACAGATGGAGAGTGAATCCAGGGGATCGGGGGAAAAAGGCGTGGGGACTGGGAGGAGTGGAGGAAGGAGAAGCTATGAATGTACTGTATGAGAGAAGAAGAACATTTAAAAAAGAGTACCTTAGGCTGCATGCCTTGTAAGATTCTTCTAGAAACCACTGCATTCTCATTATAGACTATTTTGGGGCAGTGAGGACATTTCTGTTCCAGTCCACTGTTCAGGCCGCAGTGGCTGCTCTACCCACTCTTACTCCAACGCTTATGTCTGACTACTCCAAGGATCTTTCCATTGTTCTTAACTTCTTTTCTTTTTTTTCTTTTTTTTTTTTTGGGGGGGGCTGTTATTTATTTAGAAAAAGTCTTACTTTGTAGCCCAGGCTGGCCTTCAACTTGCTTCTCTCCTGCCTCAGCCTCCTGAGTACTGGGATTACAGGCATAGACAACAGGCTGGGCTCTTCTTGATATTCTCTGGAGCCCTCTTGGTGACTGGCTGCTGTGTCCCCCCATCCTGTGGTGTGGTGGCTCAGAAGCAGACAGACAGAGGGTTGCTGGAGCCTGACTGGCCTCAGGGAGGGGGTGGAGTGTCACCAGACTCTTACCAAACAGCTCGATATAGACTTCCTGAAGTGTGTGAACGCTGCAGAACTGGTTAAGCTCGTGATGGATCTTGTTGAAGATGAGGGCCTTGTCGTAGTCTGCAGTATAGTTCTTCACTATGTCATACACTGTGGGCAAGGAGAGGGAGGGCTCAGCATAAAGACAGCCAAGACTGCAAACTCCTCAAAACATACGTCTCAGTTCTCGTGGGGCTCAGACAAATGTGTGTGCGCAGGTGTATGGACAAGCTAGGAGACATACCTGCATTTGGGACCAGGAAGTTCACCACTTCAATTCTGTCAAAGTAGATCATCACACCACCACTATTGGAGGAAGAAGTGACAAAGATGTTACCAGAGCGCTCTGGAATCTGGTGAACTCTCCTAAGGAGATGACTTCAGACATGAGTGAACAATAGGAGGACAGTGTTTGTGCACTGTGAGGCAGCTCACATCTCTGAGTAGGAGATGTGCAGAGCTTCTGACCTGCACAAGGAAACAGGAAGACCTTTGCAGTATCAGGCAAGAAAGGGTAGTTCCTACCTTCTGAGTCACTAGTATCTTCTGACAAAGCAAGTGAGTAGGTTTTCAGAGCGTCCTGGGTGCCTGCAGTCTGCCTCTCATCCTGGCCTCACTCCAGTCTGCCCTGCCTTTCCCTCACAGCATCTCTCCTGGTGGCCACCCGTCTCTGCTCGCTTACTTGCTGGGGTTCACCAGCCTTACTCTGGGTACCTTACCTGGTTCCACATGGTACGTTCTTCACTTCATCGGTTTGGAGCGTGGTCTGGAGACAAAGGAAACATCAACTAATGTACAACGGGCAGTGACAAAGAGGCCCACCTACTATTTGGAAGGCCCAAAGCCTGTCCTTTTAACTGATGGCTTGATTAGATTGAGCTTCCTGCTTGCTAAACATTGACTGTTCCAACCAGCACTGTGTACAAGCTGTAACTTGAAACCAAGCAAAATACCTACTCTTGTGTCACTGTACATGAAGCACATATGAACGGGTAGGATCATTTAAAAAAAAAAAAAAAAAGACAGTTTGGAGCCTGAAGAGTGGTTTTCCTAGTGCTGAAGCAGCAGACTCATTTTTGACCAGTTTCGGATATAGTGCCTGCTCAGCATCACTGTGAGACTCAGATAAGAAAAAACTACCCAAAGTACTGTGAGGTCCAATAGCAAGGCAAAGGGAAGATGGGTGTTCTTCTGGGTTAATTTAATTTTCTTCCACTCTTTTGTGTTAGGAACTGAGCTCAGGGCATGGTGTAAGCTAGCTTCTATCTCTGTGTGACATTCCCCAGTCCCTTGATGGGTCGACTTTAAAAGTTATTTTTGAAGTCTGAGTTTTCTTAGTTGGATATACTTTTTAAAAATGTATAATTTATTTTTATTTATACTGCTGTTTTGTCTGCATAATACGAGAATAGGATCAGTTGGAACAGGAGTTACAGACTTTGAGCTGTGAGCTGTGAGCCAGCCACCTTGTGGGTACTGGGAATTGAACCAGGCTCCTCTGGAAGAACAGCCAGTGTTCTCTAACTACTGAGCCATCTCTCCAGCCCTGTCTTAGTTGGATATTCTTTAGAGATGCTTAGTCTAACTGAGTCAGGGGGAGGTCAGCTACAATTTATCGTACTGATTTACGTGGCATTGGTCCTTACCCAACCTTCCTCCCCATGGAACTGTATTTACAGTTTTGAATTTCAAACAAGTACAAGCAAAATTCCACGTTTTATTTACAGCTGTCATGGTAACCTGTAATTTAATATGCACACACACTTGACTTTTCTTCTAAACATTCATTAAAGAAAAATTTTTCTTTAGCTCCACCCCAAAAGTGAAGAAATAATTTCCATTTGGGGCTGATAGCTCAAAGTGAAGAAATGGCTTCATTCAACGATTTCAGTGATCAAGTGATATTATATAAGTCTCTGACTCTCTTTCTCTCCCTGTGTGTGTACTTAAGAGAGACAGAGAATCCTTAAGTCAGTCACTGAAAAGGTATTCATCTAATATCTAAATAACTTCAAATTGTGTATTAGTCAACAACCCAAACTGTAATGATCTACACAAGCCACTCGTACCTGTACAGACTTATAGGATGTGATGAACGGGAGCATGAGATGGAAACCCGGGCCACTGGTGGAGGTCAGCAGAGCACCACCTCTGTAGAGGAGGAGAAAGGCAGGTTCAATATCCCAAGGGAGGGCCCTTAGGTCAAAGGTTCTCAACCTGTGGGTCCCAACCCCTGTGCAGTCAAACAACTCTTTCACAGGGTTTACATTACAGTTCACAACAGTAGCAAGATTACAGACATAAAGACGCAATGAACATAATTGAGTGGTAACTCTATTAAAGGGTGGCAGTATTAGGAAGGTTGTGAACCACACCTTAGATCAAGACTTATAGGCCTCCCCATCTTGCTAGTCCTATAAAAATGTAATGTAGAGTGACATGTCTACCCCTTCTCCCTTTCTTCCACTGCAGCATTCTAGGAAGTCTGACGGAAAACATGAAACTTTCCACCAGAAGTCAAGCTTTTTCCACCAGAGAAGGAAGTATGTAGCCTAAGTAAACCAAAGACAGCAGGATCTCTGGCTACACATTGGATCAGAGAGAAGTCTGTCAGAGCTATGGGCCTGTGGTGGTCACCAGAGGGTTCCACCCAGTTTCAACGAGCAGCATTACTTTAGAGTTCAGTGACATGGGCAATTAAAAGAATATTTTTTGGGGTCAGAGCTAGGGTTGAACCCAGGGCATCACACATTCTAGTACTCCACCATTATGAGTTACGCCTTGCTCCTTAAATATACTTTAGCAGGAAGTGACAGGGACTCCATGAAAGAATAGGCAAGTAGAATTTTTTTAACGAAGAAAGATCTTTACAAGTTTCAGTACAACTTAAGGCAATTCACTTGGCTTTACCTCACCAAGTTCCAGAATCATCTGGGGACTGTCATATGATATCTCACCATTTTTAAGACAGAAATCTTGCTACATAGCCTAGTACTTTGCTATGTAGCCCAGGCTGGCCTAAAACTCATATTAAACTTCTTGCCCTAGCCCTAACCCAAGTGGTACAATTACTGGTGTTGAGCCATTATACTTGGTTCAAGAATAATTTTAAAGTCATTTCAATACATATAAAATATATAATATATATTTGACATATATTTCTAATCAAGTTGTATGTGACAAAATTCAAAGTTTTTGAGGAACATGAAACCTGACGGTAGAGGTAAATTAACAAAAAAGAGGAAACTCAATAAAAGTTTACATTTCTGTACTGGCTGGTTTTGTGTCAACTTGACACAAGCTGGAGTTATCACAGAGAAAGGAGCCTCCCTTGAGAAGAATGCCTCCGTAAGATCCAGCTGTAAGGCATTTTCTCAATTAGTGATCAAGGGTGGGAAGGCCCAGCCCACTGTGGGTGGTGCCATCCCTGGGTTGGTAGTCTTGGGTTCTATAAGAAAGCAAGCTGAGCAAGCCAGGGGAAGCAAGCCAGTAAGTAACATCCCTCCATGGCCTCTGCATCAGCTCCTGCTTCCTAACCTGCTTGGGTTCCAGTCCTGACTTCCTTTGGTGATCAACAGCAATGTGGAAGTGCAAGCTGAATAAACCCTTTCCTCCCCAACTTGCTTCTTGGTCATGATGTTTGTGCAGGAATAGAAACCCTGACTAAGACAATTTTTTTTAATATATGTTTTTAAATTCAGGATCTTGAGTATGTTAGTTAGATGCTTTTCCACAGAGCTACAACTCTAATTTAATGATCATTTAGAGCTTGCTATTGGCAGTCTATAAAATAAGTATTATAGGTCTTATATAAAAGGGGGGTCAAGATGACCCCCTTTATTGACAAACACCTTGAATCCTAATACTTGGGAAGGAGAGGCAGAAAGAGCTGAGTTCAAGTCAGTCTGGTCTACATAGAGCATTCCAAGCAAGCCAGAGCTACACAGCGAGACCCTGTCTCAGAGGAGGTGGTGGTGTCATTATAGGCTTACAGCAAGGGCTGAGGTATATTTAGTGGTAGGGCAATTACCCAGTATGCATTAACCTGTGAGTTTGATCCTCAGCACCACAAACCAAACAATTAGTCATGCAAATTCCCCTTCTAAAACCTAAAATGAAAACCTTGGTCAGAGAAGTCACTGGAAAGTAACTCAAGATTATTTAGGAGCCACTCCTAGAAAGCTGCCTTGATACAAATCATCCTGCAGAGCCTTTAAACTTTTTTGAAATATTCACTTTAAAACAGTCTCTCAAGTTAGCAGAGTACACTTCTCAAGTTGCCATCAGGAACTGGGACTATGCCAACTTTTGGAGAGGCAACCTTGCAGTGTGGAGGCAAGGCTCTTCAAGGGATGCAAGAGAAAACTATGTCAGAGATGATCTTGAAAGAGCACCGATTCCTTCAGATTTTATCTTTAAACCCACAAATCCATATCAATAGCACCTTAAAAAACTAAAGAAAATTTTAAGTTTACAAATTTAGATAAAGACACACGTGCACCCTTACTCATGGCCATTGTTAAGAGCTGTAAAGGAGGCCCCTGTCTCTGCCTTACCTGTAATATACTCCAATATGTCCCTCTTCTATCTTGTGCACGGCAGAGAAGAGAGATGCACAAAAGAAACTGGAAGCCACTGCCACAACTGCTCCTAACTGAGCCATCAGTGAACCTGTATCCTAGAGATAAGATATGGAACAATGTGTGGTCTGACGGACGGGGGAGGGGGGGCACTGCAACACTGAGGGTAGCTCATATAAAGTGATTCCCAGGCAGCCCTGTTGTAGTAGATACACACTACTAGCCAGATCTACAACTCACTGTATCCTGCTCTCAGTCAACATTCCGTTCCTTAATAGTGGGAGAATAATTGCCATCGAAAGGCAGGAGCACTAGTTCCAGATACTGGTATACCTAAGAGAGATTCGGTGTCAGTTGGGCAGGGTTCAAAACACAGCCTTCTCTTCACTCCTCGTTAATGTGTTGTCAACGGAGCCGTTTATACTAGTAAGGAAGAGAAGCAGCTGCACTGTGTTGGCCCAAATTATAGAGAATGTCAAATGACAGGCAGCTGTGGCTATGTGTTTCTGGTCAGAGCCTCCTACTTCTAATTGCCTGCCATTTCGAAGGAAACCACCAGTCATTCCCGTGGGACCCCAGGGAGAGAGACAGCAAGCAACTGAGTTCGACGCAGGATTCTCTGGTCTGCCATCTACCCTGTTATTCCTTTGAACTTAAACAGGACAGATGTCTTAATAAAACTGAAACACATTCTCTCATCTCCTTTGCCCACCAGCCCCATGGATATAGGAAACGGGATGTCTCAGGCTGGAGACTCTGGACTACTCCTGGGGTTGTTGTTGGTGGTGGGATGTCCCAAAACGTCCAGGTACCCAGATGCCACAGAGTTACTTGTAGAAACTCATTTCCTGAACACCGAATGATCTGGAAAACTACAGTGAGAAACGGGAGCACCGGCACCGGATTCCACCTCTCAGGTCTAACTTATTTTTACCGTAGCGGCCTTCAGCTACCAAGCAGCAATAGTGTCCTCTCTGCAAATGTCCTCACTACCACCCCACGACACCTCTTGCCCTTTCCCCGCCCCTCCTCCGCGAGACAGACTCGTCTGAGAGCTTCCGCTCGGATCCGCTTAAGGACCCGTGGGCAGCGGATTGGACAGACAGGGGTTCTTTCTGCTCCCGGGTGGGCGAGCTGAGGGGCTGTGAGGGGCTAGAGCTCCGGAGCTCAGCACGTCAGCTCCAGCCCCCGAGCCTGAGCGAGGCCGAACGTGCACTGAGGGGCGGGGGCCGCGTACCAGGCTGTCCCTCCAGGCGCTCCGTACACGTCTGAAGCCCCGTGCAACCGTAGAAACCGCCACACCCCTCAGCACGCTACTTCCTTCCGGGCCAGTCGCTTCGATGACGCCATCAGTCCGCGCAAAAAAGACCCCGCCCACACCCCTGGGCTAGTCTGGCCGCCCCGCCCCGCGAGCCGCGAGCCGCAGTGTTCGGTGGTGGCGCCAGGGGGCCCTCGCGAGCCGACCCGGTGGCTGCAGACCTGAGATTGCCGGTTTTAGGATGTCCAAGGCACAGGTGCCCAGGGCTGGCAGAGTGGGCTTCGGACACCAAGGCTCTGGGATCACCTTCCGAGGCTTTGGAGATTGCTAGAGATTCTCCTTTGCTTCACGTCGAGCTGGATTTCTTTTCTTCTTCCGGAGCCGGTACCAGTGCGATGCAGCCTTCTCGCCTTCTGCTTGCTGCTTTCCTGCTGCACCAGCGGGGAGGAAACTTCCAAACGTGCGGATTATGACGTCGCCAGTCAACAGTCCTACTCTGAATTGCTCTTTCTACTTTTCTGAGAGCTTTGTTTGGCCTTGAGGTCCCCACAGCAACATAAAGTAATTAACAAGGAATTATTGTCCCGATTTTAATGAACGGATTCTGAATTCTGTGAGTGCTGAGGCCAACAGCAGTTGTTGAAAACTTCCTTAGCATTTTCTTAATAGTTCAGGCTTCCTGTCTTGCCTAGCAAACGGCCACGGTGAGCTTTTGTCCGTCATCTGTACCCTGGGGTATAGTAGACCAGGAAGAAAAACCACGTCTCCTAGCTAAAGCCCTCACATGACCTCACTCTATAGCAGCATGCCATTGAGACATTCATATTGGACCTTTTCTCTCACTTTGTCCTGGGGATGGAACTAAGGGCTTTGTGGCTGGCTGCACTCTATCCACAAGCTGTTTCCTTAGCAGGGAATTTCTAAACCAGCCACTGAAGTCATTTTGTTTGCAGGCCAGGAAGTGCCCGCTTTAACTCCAGCTTTTAGTAAATGAAAAGGCTTTTCCATACAGTAGATGGCCAGTTGTCAATGTCGGACGATTTTAGGACTCAGGAAAAGGAGAGTAAAGGAACCCCTTTGTCTTCTCCCAAAAGCCAAGGCTCTGAAACTGAATTCAAAGTTCCGGGAAGCCAGATGTTTGGGGACAGCAGAAGAAAAGCAGCTGCCCCCAATCCCAGACACCCAGTGACTGCAAAAGCAGACAACAGACCCTGTAGTTTCAAAAAACAGCTTGTATAAGGGAACCAGCAAACTCCCCATTCTGCCTCTAAAGAGCCCCCTTCCACTTCCTGATTCTTAGCTACAAAACCAGAGGGTTGAAGCATGTAATCTTCATTCTTCTGAACTCTGGTTACTGAGTGACTGGTTCCTGTGCCCTGATCAGAGTGTGGTCCAAACTAGAGAATCTACCCCTGAGGCATTAAATAAAGCCTCTTACAGCTGTTTGAGGTCATCTGAATTCTCAGCTTTTGTTTCTCTTTACGAACAGCTCTTACATATTCTTACATACTGGTACCAGAACCCCTTCTTCACCTCTATCCTATCTGCTATCTCCAGAATCTCAACCTTCTTTCCCTCCCAAGCATCACTCTGTCCTTAGTGATCACTGAGGCTAAATAGCAAGCAGGTCAGGTCCCTTACTGGAGACGTCGCCCAGTCTGGAGCCACAGTTCCTAACAGCCTCATTGATATGTGAGTGGAATTTAGGTTTTAGTTGGGAGTCCTCATTTGCAGAACTGGTGAGCTTTCTTGCTCTTACCCTCTGATGAGACCTCCAGTACCCGAGAGGCCAGCCTTTGCTATTTCTGGAACTACACCCAACATTAGCCATTTCCCTGCTCGGCAGGCATGTGGGTAAAGGGCCTGTCTGTTTGCAGCAGTGTCCTGGGAATCTGACTCTGCTTCAGGAGTCTTTTATTCTTCTCTCTGGAAACGCTTGGGAATTTAATTCCAGTGAAACTTGTGTCTCTGGAGGACTTTCCAGAGCAGGAAACTGGTCTTGGCCCATTTTTAGACCAATGAACATGGGCAATAGTGACTCTGTTCCCAAAGACAGTCTTGGCTGGCTTAAAAACAGTTTGTTTTTTCAGACAATTGGGCCTCAAGTTAGATGTTGATCTGGCCCTAATATCCCCTTGACAACAAAACCTGCTGGCCTAAACTTGTCATGTTCCAGTCAAGCATCTTGAAAGATCTTGACAAAACGTTTGCAATGGAATGACAAATGGCCAAAGGTTCCCCATTCTCTCTCCTTCCCCCAAAGGTTCAGGGGGTAAAACTCAGGTTGTCAGGTTTATATAGCAAGTCGCAAGTTACCCCCACCTCCAAGCCCTCACCCCCTGGTTTGAAAAAGATTTTATGTGAATTACATCTTATGGAAGGAAAAATATACCTGATATTTAAAAAGCTCACTTGGTTTGGAAAAAAGATACTCTGATTGAAGATATAACATTTTCAATGGGATGGTGTCTGGAGAAGAAGTCAATGAAATACGGAAGGATATTCTGACAGGAAAAGTTACGTAACACTTTCCTTTGAGAACAGGTTGCTTTGGAAAGTTCCTGGGCCTTCCTCTCAAATTACTCATTTCCCCAGTAAGACATGATTCCTGAAGGAAAGTGGTTTGACTGATTTAAAAATATCAGCTAGCAGCACTAGGGGCTCTTGCAGAGGAACCTGGTTTGACTTCCAGCACCCACATGGCAAGTCACCAACATGTGTAATTCCAGTTTCAGGGGGCTTTGATGCCCTCTGCTGGCCACCACAGGCACTGCACACACATGGTGCATAGACATGTATAGTACTTGCTTTGTGCTTTAGTTCTTTCCATAGCCCAGCTAGCTCCTCCTCTTTCTGTTCTTCTCCCATTGCCTGTCTTCCCACAAATGCTGCATTTTCTGGGCTCCCATTTCAGCCATTTTCTTTTGGAACTTCTGCTGCTCCTCTCCTTGGCTCTCTTCTCAGTGGACAGCTGAAAAGGACCTGAACAGTAACTGATCCCCCCACCCCCTTTTCTAGGGAACAAAGGTCTCCTAGAAAGGGATAATGGTTGGTCTGGAGAGATGGCTCAGTGGTTAAGAGCACTCACTGTTCTTCCAGAGGTCCCGAGTTCAATTCCCAGCAACCATATGGTGGCTCACAACCATCTGTAATAGGGTCTGATGCCCTCTTCTGGTTTGTCTGAAGAGAACAATGGTGAATAAGTATTTTTTTTTTTTTTTAAAAAAGAAGGGGATGATGGTGAGCCTTAAGGCAACCTGCTTCCTTCTGCTGTTTCAGTTCTCCCATTGGTCAGTGCATCAACACTGGTGAACAGCTGGTGAGCATGCTGTTCTTTTATGTTCTTTTAGACACAGTGACCAAAAGTACCTTCTTTAATGGAATACTCACAACATCTTCCAAGATCTTAGCAGGGCGAGATCTGGAATGCAATCCCAAGTGTTCATCCTCTGATTTCTTCTTTGACTCTGACTCCTTCATTCACTTATCAATCTCTAGATTAACACCAACAAGCTCACTAGACAGATAGTGTCCCAGGCAAGAAGGGCTCAGGTTTAAGAAGCCTGAGATCAAGTCCTGGTGTTTGAGCTTCTATCATTACTGTCCCTCAGTGTTCTTCTTTGCTGTGCTTCTGCACGCCCCAAGCCTTGAGCTTGGTATTCGGTTTACAGTACGGGAATCTGGGGATCTCATTCCTGAAACAGCTACTTAGTCTTCCTGTCCCCACTGATTCCATTAAACTTTCATCTATGCATGCTGAGGAAGATACTGAAAATCTAGACACACAGGTAGGCCAACAGCAGATGTACTGTGTCCAGTGCACCACCTGCAAGGCCGCCATTGCTGAAAAGCATTTAGGAGCAAGAGTTGGAGCAGAGAATGAAGACGAGTCAGTGGGTAGTGAGGGGCAGGATGGAGAATGAGCAGCTTAAGAAATGTTCTCTACAAGGAGTGGCAACCTGGGAAGAAGTCAGGGAGCCATACCACCAGGGTAGCTGCCTTTCATCCCCGTAACTGTAACAACATCCTGAGAATAAGGAAGGCAACTTCATGTCTGAACTACGAACACATCCTCCATTTCCTGACTGAGCAACTAAGGGATGAACTGTAATTAAACCTTTCAACCTGTCCAAAGCAGAGAAAAACACACTTGAAGAAGCAGCTTCTGCATGTGTGTCCCTTGCACAGCAGGTAAGAGCCTTCCACAAAGGAACCCCCTCCCCCACTAATAGATTCTATCTGAGAAGGAAGAAGGAAGAGGTGACCCTGTTATCATCAAGATCTTCTGTGACCTCCATCAGATCCAACAGATAAGAGTCATTTGGACATCTCTACCCAGAGTAAAAGGAGGACAGATGCTTCAGGTCTGTCTAGTGGTCGCTGGACTCCACACTGAGTATCCTGTCCAATATAAATGGCTGGGTTCAGTGTTATTAAAAATGCCCTTTCTGATATAGATGATGTTGGTAAGTTATCATATGCTATAAAAAAAACTTCACTCTGAAGTTAGGGTTGATCCACACACTTCAGATAAAAACACATCTGCCCCCAAGCTTCCTCACAGACTAAGTTTTTTTTTGTGTTGTATTTCCCTGTATAACTTAGATCCCACTTTCTTTTAATAAGATGATGTCACTTCTCTATGGTCTGTATGTATAGTTTAAAGTTTATTTTGGTACTAATTCAAACAGTGTTATTAATTTTTTTCTGTGCACTGATGTTTTGTCTGCATGTATGTCTCTGTGAAGGTGTTGGATCCTTGAGAACTTGAGTTAAAGACAGTTGTGATTGGCCATGTGTGTGCTGGGAATCGAACCCAGTCCTCTGGAAGAGGAGTGCTATTAACCGAAGAGGTATCTCTCCAGTGCAAAAGAATGTTATTCGTCAAGACTCTAAAGTTTTAAGAGATAAATTACTTTAATTGATAAAGTACCAGTCTTATGGGAGTTTAAGTTGCATGCTAACCTCAATGCGGGAAAACGATGCATGGGAAATAAGACTGGCCAGAGTCTGTTCCTCTTCCCAGTTTTGTAGGCTGGACCAGGAAACCTCCTCCTTATCTACAGGGAAGATGGATGGCTCTGGCTGTTTCACATGACAGGGGAGTGGACTCTCTTGCCCAGCGGAGGCTCTTGGAGTCTTTACCTACATTCTAAATAACTCAAGCAACAGAGAGGCAAATAACAATGAGTCTGCACTCTCAGACTGACATATAATGTTGCTGTAAACAAAGGCACTTCCCCATGACCCCAGGCAACCTGGGGAGGAAGGGGTTATTTGGCTTACACTTCCACACCACAGTCCATCATTGAAGGAAGTCAGGACAGGAAGTCAAGCAGGGCAGGATCCTGGAGGCAGGAGCTGGTGCAGTGGCCATGGAGGGGTGCTGTTACTTGTTTGCTTCCCATGGTTTGCTCAACCTGCTTCTTATAGAACCCAGGCCCACTGCCAGCCATAGATGGCACCACCCACAATGGGCTGGCCCTTCCCCATCAATCATTAATTAAGAAAATTCCCTACAGACCCTTCTATAGCCAGATCTTAGAAAGGCATTTCCTTAATTGAAGTTCTCTTCTCTCAGATGACTTCAGTTTGTGTCAAGTTGACATAAAGCCATCTTGCACAGCCACAGAGCTGGTGAGTAACAAAGTCAGAGTCCAAATGATCTCTAGTTTATGTTTAAATTATATTTTTAAAAAATGTTTGTTTGTATCACATGCATGTGTGGTGTGTGTGTGTGTGTGTGTGTGTGTGTGTGTGTGTGCCATAGTGCATGGAGGTCAGAAGACAACTTTGTGAAGTCACTTCTCTCCTTCCGCCTTTACACTGGTGCCAGGGGTTGACCTTATGTCACCAGGCTTTACCCACCGAGCCATCTTGCCAGCCCTCTTTCCTTTTTTCTTTCTTTCTTTGTTTCTTTCCTTTCTAGTAAACTAGGTGGAAAATGTTTGAGCTTCTAACATCCACACCCATATGTGTGTAGACTTGGGTGCACACACCAGTTATTTCACACTCAGCCTTTCAGGAATGCAGATGGTGGTCAGAAATGGCAGCTCTTTCATTTGGACACTGCCCACATTATGTTGTGAAGTCCGTGAATGAGTTACATGGTATTGTTCATCTTGTGGTTGTAGATTGCTGCAGTACGTTGTTCATCCTTCCTCCCCGTAACAAAACAACTGAGATCATTAACCTAAGTTATCTGACCTATAGTTTCCATTCCTGGTCACTTGGCTTTCTGGCTTTGGAACTGTTCTAGGCTAGTATAGCACTGGGAAAGTGTGGTGGATGAGGCATGAAGGTTTTGGCCTGTCTCTTCCAAGGGCAAGTCTCCAACAACCTAACTTCCTTTGACTAGGCTTCACTTACTGAAGTCTCCACCATTTTCTTCCCTCTGTGGCAGCCCTGTCCTCCCAGATACCCACAGATTTTCTTACATTGTTCTTGGTTTGTGTTTTCTAGAGTTTTATAGAAGTGGATCTATACAGTGTGCACTCTTACACAAGTATGCATTTCTTTGATCTACAATAATCATTTTGAGAGACATCCGCGTTCTGTCTACGGACAGCACTGCTGGGTGGAATTTCATCTAGCGTTATAGGCTGTTACCATGATATCCAATTAGTCCATTGATTTTATTCAGGGAGAATCAGGCAGACAAGGAAAAATAAGTATGTAGAAAGCAAGCATAGTCAGGTCTATAATGTAGTTTGAAGATGGCCAGAAACAATATCCCTTTAGCTTGAATTTATTTTTGCTAATTGGCTTGAAGCTTGCTTGGCCTTTGACATTTCAGGCCATCTTGACTCCCAACTCTGAATTTATGGGGATGTTAGAAAAAATGTGTAGTGGCAGGCATTCAACATAGGGCCTTACCCCTGTGAATATTGATACCCATGAGGCATAGATTAGGGTACCAATTATTCGGATGTTGGGTAGAAATGAACAGATCCTTTCTAAAACTTAAATTTGTTTTCCTCAGCCATATTCTTTCCATGAAAGACATCACTGTTCATTCAATTATTTAAGGTCCATTCATCCTCTATTTGATTTTATTATGATTTTTTTCCTGTGGCACTGGGGCTTGGACCCAGAGCTACATGGATAGCAAACACTGCTATTGAGCCACACCCCAAATCTATCAGCCTCTCTCCTGCTCTGCTCCATCTAATTACTTGTAGATTTCTAATTATTTCTATTCTATTCAGCCTATGGCTTTGTCACTGGGATTATTGTAATCACCTGTACTAATGGAGTTCCTGAATCCACCTTTCATCTCTCACCTTTCAGTCCGTGCTTCCTGAACAGTGTGCCTCATGCTGTCTTCTGTAGTGCCCGTAATCCAACTTGGGGCTATGCATGTGCTAGGCACATGCTCTACCATTTAGCTATACCTCCAGACCAGACTCTTAAGTAATCTTTCTTGTTTGTTTTTTCTTTTTCGAGACAGGGTTTCTCTGTGTAGCCCTAGCTGTCCTAGAACTCACTCTGTAGACCAGGCTGGAGCTCAACTAATCTTGTATTTTTAAATTTTTTTAAAGCTTATTGCCAACATTTTTTTAAAAAAGATTTTATTTATTTTATGTATATGAGCACACTGTAGCTGTCCTCCAAAACACCAGAAAGAGAGCATTGGACCCCATTACAGATGGTTATGAGCCACCATGTGGTTGCTGGGAGTTGAACTCAGGACCTCTGGAAGAGCAGTCTTGACCACTCTTAACCACTGAGTCATTTCTCCAGCCCCTCAACTAATCTTTATATATATATATATATATCTTAAACATGTAATAATAGATTCTCCATGAAAACAACTTCAAATCTTTTATCTCATCATGTAGACTTTTTAATGTGATCCTTTTTCTGCACCTCCCGCCTTTTCAATATATTTGTGTGTGTGCATATGCGTGTGATACTAACTCTTATTTGTCTTCCATGGTTCTTCCTAACACTTCTCTATGCCCAAAGCATCTTAGGCGCACTTCAGAGTCTTGAGCAGAATCACTCGATTCTAAATCCAATACTTTCTCCTGTACACTTGTAAGTTGGGAGGGAGTCCCAGTATCGGGATAGAAATCTGGTTTAATTCAAGCAACATTCATTGAAACAAGCTCTTGTTTTAAGCCACAATTTGACTCTGACACTAGACTGAACCTTGAAACTATTGATGGCCCATTGGTTGTGTCAGCTATACTGCTTGCTTGAAAAAGTTAAAGCTCGTGCTAGTGGCTACATATTCCCACCAATGACTACTGGCGAGTTATCACACACTCCGACTGCCCAGGTGAAACCAGTCCACTTTCGTCTGATTTAGGTGCTCTGTCAATGCTGCATGTGAGCTCGTGCTCACTGTAGTTAAAACTATAATTACAAAAAAACATAGCCACTGTTCTAACCATGATTTGACCATGCTCAGAATTGAGGAAGAAAAGAAGTGGTTTTCTGATCCCTTGAAAACTCTGTCCATGAAAGCCTCTAAGAACGACATGGGTACCACACTCCCCACAAACTACCACTAGCAAAAATCCAGTCCTAGACCTCTGAGGGAGGTTGTGTTTGGAGTCAGAGCTCTTCTCCATCTTCTCCATTGGCCACTGAATAAAATTTCTAGGCTACTCCAGAACTGTCTGGTGATTCTCACACAATGGTATCGTGTAGGGGAAGAGACTGTGGGTTCCGAGACACATCATGGAAGCACATTGAGAATGAAGAGCCCCTATACTGGTTGCTAGGCTTGGACTCTTCCCCCACCCCCACCCCAAGTTTATGTGTCTAGAAGTGGGGGCCTTTGGGAGGTGAATGGATCCTGTAGGCATTGATATAATCAATGGTTCAGTCAGTTGCTAATAGCTGTATGCCCCCAGCAATGACTACAAGTTACCACATACTCCAACTGGGTTCATAGATGCATGAGTTCTTGAGGAGGGGCTATGCTGTAAGCACTAGCTGCTCCCAGGCCACTGTGATGACCTGAGCAGGTCTGCTACCTCATGTACTTGCTCTCTGCCAGAAAGCTTTGCCTTCTCAGAGGTTCAGAATCCATGGAGCTGGCACCCATGGATGGAAACTTCCAAGACTGTGAGTCCAAATAAAGAATTCTGTCTTCCTTCTGGGTTGGTCATCTCAAGCATTTTTGTCACAGCAATGGAAAACTTATGAACATACTTGCGACGATGCTATTGCTGAGTTCTTTAGTCTCCACACTGTTGGGGTTTTAGGCTGCATACTTCTTATTCTCCCCTTCCCCTCCCCTGACAAGGATGGAGGAGGGAGATATCCTGTGCAGTGTAAGATGATGATCAGTAGCTCTGGCGTCTATCCCTAGGGGCCAGTAGCACTGTGCCTGATTCAGGTGTGACAGTAAACATGTCCCAGGTGTTGCCAAATGTTCATCCCCACCGCTGTGTATTGTCACAAAAATATTCCAGCTGAGAAACACCACGGCAAGGTTTTAAAAGTGAGGTGCTAAGAACTGGAAGCCTCTTCTTGCAGGCTTCCCAAGTGTGGTGTGCTATACCGATGTGGCTCTGCACGGGCCATGTCGTAAGGACTGAAAAGGGCTGTGATGTGGGCATGCACTTTCCACCACACTGATGAAAACACCTAAGACACAGAACTCACAAGAGTAAGGGTTATGTTGGTTCATGGTATCAGAGGTTTCAGTCTATGGTTGCTAGGCCACGTTGCTTTTTAGTCTGGTAGGTACAGTATGTCCTGGCAGGGATGTATGGCAGGAGGACATCATTGTACCCCATGCTGGCTGGGAAAGAGCCAGAGAGAAAACATGAGAGACCAGGACTCTAGAACCCACTCTGAAAGTACTTCTCTAGTGACCTAATTCTACAAGGCCCCATGCGTTAAAGGCTTCCCCGACTCCTCATAACACCACAAGCTGGTGATGGGTCTTTGGGGGTCTGATTGAAGACCCAAATCCACAGAGTTCATGAGGAAGTCTAGAGAAAGTTGGCTTATTGGGAGGGTGAGGTTCTATAAAACCCGGTTTAGGGTAGTGGTTCTCAATTTGTGGGTTGTGACCCCGTGGTAAACCCCTATCTCCGAAAATATTTACATTACAATTCACAACAGTAGCAAAATTATAGTTCTGAAGTAGAAGGAAAGTAATTTTATGGTTGGGGGTCACTCTAACATGAGGAACTGTATTAAAAGGTCTCAGCATCAGGAATGTGGAGAAGGGGACAGGAGAGATGGAGTGTTGGTGTGAGATAGGAAACACGTAGCTCAGCCCATCCTACTGAACCAAATTCCAAAGGGAGGAATCACTTGCTCCTGGGAAAGATGAAGCTTGGGGAGAGGCTGAGCTGTAAATCCTGGGAGGGAAGACTTTAATGCACTTCGAAATCAGGCCTGAAATACCCATAATGTTTGTCAGTCGGCATTTCAGTGTTCTTGAGTCAGCGTCCAGGGCGTGGGGAATGAAATATGGCAGGTATTTGATTTAAAAAGCTGGCACAGATTTAATGTCCTGATAAAATGTATTAAATCTTTTAAGGTTTTAATGAATCTAGTATGTGTTTCATAAATCAAGAACTCTGCTAAACCGTCTCCTGGTTTAATAAGAGCAAACTAGGAAATTGCTCTAAGCAGAAGCAAAATGCATTTGTATCACACTGAAAAGTAATAGATTTTTTAAGCTGAGGGGGTCTTTCTGGGCCTTTTAAGCTGTTTGCCTATTACATTGCTCTCACTCCTTCAAATATTAAACCACAGGCAAGCATGTGCTTAACCATATCAAGATGTGGACCAGCACAAAGGTAAATATTATTTGTAAGAGGTAAGAAAACAAAGCTGGCATTTCGTTAATGTCTTAACCCTCAGACAAGGGCCATCTTGATGTCTGAACTTAAACCAGCTTTGTGGATCCTAGATTAAGGTGAGGGTTAAAATAGTTCTTCCCCCACCTTTTTAGTTCTTGGGGTGGCAGCCAAGGACTTGTTCATGTTACTAAGCCAGTGACCAACAACTAAGCCCAGCCCCCAGCTTCAGAAATCTTTAGTGATGGTTTTAAGCCTTCTTTCTTCACTCAGATTGCTTCTACATCTTTACCCCCTTAACACATCGCAGACTGACATGGTGAATATGTCAAGTCAGCCTTGAGATTTACAGCTGTCTGGAGTGGTTGTCAAGGGTGATGGACCCAGATGCAGCTGTCTCACGCAAGCCTTCCAACCTCCATC
Source organism: Arvicanthis niloticus (assembly GCF_011762505.2). NCBI lineage: Eukaryota > Metazoa > Chordata > Mammalia > Rodentia > Muridae > Arvicanthis > Arvicanthis niloticus. The sequence continues at coordinate 19,089,617 of NC_047673.1, read as the reverse complement.
CCCTAGGCTACGATGTTTGTTTGTCTCTATTCTCCTTTCTGCTTCTGGTCTTACTGTTCAAGCTCCAGGGTGGGTGGGAACTGCCTTAGGGACTTAGGTGTTACAGATGGGTATCTCCAGTAGGGCAAGCCAGTGCCCTACTACCCAGTTTCCTTTGTAGATGGGCGAGGTTCTGGGTGAGATGGTAGTTGGGGAGTTGGGGGAGGTGGTGTTGAAGGAATGAAGGGGGGGTAGGGCTTGAACATTCCTGTGCACAAAAGCTGGCAAAGCTTGTGAGCTCTGCAGGGGAGGGAGCAGGCTCCATAAAGCTCAGTGTGGAGAAGCCTGTCCAACCTCATTAGCTGTCACGGGCAACAATACTGATCTGGCAATAAAAGGCGATTCCAAACCTGTTGGTCATTAATCACTCGCCTGACAGTTTCAAATGGAAGTGGAAAAACTTTACCCCCCCTCCCTTACCCCCTCCCGTGGCCCACTGGAGTTTAGAGTTACCTCTGAGTAGATGTGTGGTTCCCTGTGGCACCCTGCTCTCTTCTCCTGTGGGGTTTTCTGGGCCCTTTTCACTGTAGAGAGGCCGCAGGATGGTGGGAGCCTGGATGCCTGGCAGTGAGTCTGCGTACAGAGAGAGTACTCTGCGATCAGAGGGGACAAGAAAGTTGAAAGGAGCTGGCCTCCAGAGCCCGCCTTGTGCCCTGTAGGACACAGGGCTTGGCCTTGGCAGCCATGAAGTCTGGGTTTGTCTCATCTCTCTAGGCCACCATTCCACACCCTCCCCTGGTTCCCTGGCACACTGTCTTCTCCTCTTCAGCCACAGAATGCCAGCATATGCACATTTGTGTCCCTTTCTTAGCCCCCTACCCTCCACTCTGAATAGACAGAGTCTGTTCTCAGGAAAACACTTCATCTTCATCTTTCTGTTGCATCCTTCCCATTTCTAGAGGCCCTTTTGTTCTCAGCCCCTTTCCTAGTAGGGGCATATGGAGAGGAGTCATATCTGGTGTGTAAGAAGGAAAGTGAGGGTGATGGAGGCGTGTGGGAGCCCCTCAGGTAAACTCACAATTTGGCTGCCTGCTCTGCCCCTCTGGGTCATATGCACAAAGCAGAGAATCCTTGCAGACCATCTAGGAGACTGGACTTTTAAAATCGACCGAAGATGCTTCAGAGCACTTGGACCAAGCTGCCACGTGAAGGGTGGACATTGGACCTCTGCTAAGTCACATAGCAGAGGGAAGAGGGGCATGAGGATTAGCCTAGAGGTTCTGAAACAGTGGCCTCATGTAGCAACCGTGCTCTGGATCTGTCAGCAGGCATTGGAGAGTAAGATGACCACCATTGCCAGGGAGGAGAGGTTGCAGCACAGTTTCCAGTGGCTGCAAATAGCTCTCCACTCCCTTACACCTTCCTGTGTCCCGGAGTTTCACACTGACCTGGGCCTCGGCTGCATCCGATATCTTCATGAATGGACTTCTTGCTACTCCTCAGAGCTTAGGAAGATGACAGTAGCTTCTGTCCACAGTCGATCCATAGAACTTCCTCTGACAAGAATAAAACAGAGAGGAAGGCGAGGCAGACTATAGTACTTAGGCCCATTTCCCAATTCCTTGTACAGTTTCATTTCTCTAATTGTCCCTTGATATTTCTAACCCTGTGGTCGTTCTTAACCCCAGATACACATCACAATCATTTTGGGGAACTCTGAAAATATACTAATGCCTGGGCCATATTTCCATTCTCACATACACACACACACACACACACACACACACACACACACACACAAACACTCTTCAGTTCTCTCTGTCTCTTACCTTCCCTGCTTACCTGAAATGTCTCCTCGTTCTCTTTGCCTGTTAACTCACGGATGCCGCTGCCTGCAGCATGCTTGTTTCTCTGTACATAATAGAAGAAACAAAAAGCACGGTTGTTATCTGGGGAGTTAACACACGTACACCTTAGAGAGATTGATTTATTATTTTTAATAATGTCTATGTGTGTGGGTCTGAGTGTGGGATTGTGTGCTTCAGGACCAATGGCTGCAGAGACTGGAGGTGTCAAATCCTCTAGGAGCCGGAGTTGCTGATAGCAGTGGGTCATCTCATGAGGGTACTGGGATTAGAACTCGAGTCCCCTGGAAGAGTGATCTGTGCTCTTAATTTCTGAGCTACCTCTCCAGCCCTGTATATTCCTCTCCACGCTATGTATTTTTACTGTAAGGCTTGGTTTGAAATGGTGAAGGTTCTACAGAGCTGAGAGGGGAAAGAAGCTGTGAGAAAGCCACGATTACTGCACGGAGGAAGGGGTTGAGGTTGAGCATTGGTGGGTGGGGGAGTTTGGGTAAGGGAGCATAACCAGGCAAGAGTGCCACAGCCCATGGAACAGTGATAGTAAGTGAGCAGGGGCTGGAATGTTTGGGCATGCGCTAGGGGTAAGGGGATGGTATGATGGATAAGGTAGACAATGGTCTATGGCCTTTCTCCTCCTCAATCCTGAACCAGTTCCTCTTGGGTGCCCACAGTGGCACTGTGCATCTCCCTAGCCATGTGTTACAGGTTGTCCAGGAGACACTTTGGTGCTTGAAACCACTGGGCTGTCTCTTAATCTGCAGTGTAAAATGGAAAAGCAGTGGCCACAAACTGTTATGCAACCCAGTACAATGCAAGTCCATCTGATTTAATCCAATCCAGTCCTATTTGGCATATATTTATTAAGTGCCAGTCCAGGTGTTTGTGAATCTACTAAATGGACAAAGATACCAGCCCTTTTGAGCATAGGTTCTTACGGGGAGACACAGCAACTGTAACACAATGGCTAAGAGACAAACTATGTAGGGTCTGTGAGCACTGAGGTGAGGGTGTGGGTGAGTGGTTGCGTCATAGTTAGTGGAATGCATGAAGTAGAAGGAGCCATTTCTGGAGGTGATAAACAGGAGGTCAGACTAGGTCTCTCTGAGAAGAAAGACCTGAAGAAAATAAAGGAATTGTTCAGTGGCTACTCAAGAGAACTTTTCCAGAAGGGGACAGCTGGAGTGAAGGCCTCAAGTCTGAACATGTGTAGCATGTTTGAGGAGCAGCAAGGAGACCATGGGGCTGGCAGCCAAGCCAATGGAGGAGACCATGGTGGGAGAACTTAGAGAAAGGACAGGGTGTGGGATCACGTGTGGTCTCAGAAGCCACTTTGGGAACTTTGGCCTTTACTCAGAGGTTTCTAACCAGTCAGTGGCATGATCTAACTTGTGGTATCCAAAGATCTCTTTGACTGTTGAATTGGGGATAGACAAATGGGGTTTTGGAGGTTTGGAATAAGATCAAAACAGAAGAAGATATATATAAATATATATTGCAAGCATGCAGAATTTAGGCATCCCAACAAAACCTGACTTTTGGAGCAGGCAAATTCTTTTTTTTTTTTTTTTTTTTTTTTTTGAGGTGTGGTTTTACTTTTTAGCCCAGGCTTACCTGGAGCTCATCGTGTAGCACAGGCTTGTCTAGGACTCTTGGGAATGCTCCTGCCTCAGCCTCCTCAGTATTGAGGTTACAGGTGTGAAGTCCTTGTTCATCAAGGCTTCACTATAAGATACCTGTCACTTACATTTTTTTTAAAGGTTTATTTTACGGGCATGTGCATATTCGTATATCTCTGTGATTGTATCTGCACTGTGTATATGAAGGTAACCAGTGGAGTTCAGAAGAGGGAGCTATAGGCAGTTGTAGGCTCTCTGGCACAGTGCCTGTAACCACCAAGCTCTTCATTTAGATTTTTAGATAAGTCTCAATGTCCAGGGTTGGTTTCAGGAGAGAGTCTCCCTTGCTATAGTCTGGACCCAACACGTTCCCTAAAGGTCCACAGGTTGAGGGCTTGGTCTCCAACCTGTGGGGCTACTGAGGAGTGGCCGAAACACTGCAAGATAGGACCTAGTAGGAAGAACCAAGGTCACTGATGGTATGCCATTTGAGGGGAGACCGAGAAGCTAACCACTTTCTCTGTTTCCCAGCTGCCATGAAGTAACCAGTACCATGCGTTCCTGCCATGATACACTATGTACCACAGCCCAAGCAACAGGGCCAAGGGACCCATGGAACTAAACCCTCTGAAACTGGGAGCCAAGGTAAAGCTTTCTGCTTCATATGCTAACTTATCTCAGGTATTTCATCACAGTGATTGAAAATTGACTTCCTGTCTGCATCAGTCCATAAAGCTTTGTCATTGTCAGTACAGAAAGCCATAAGCTCTTAAAAGTGGCTTGGAGCAAGGTGACACAGTGCAAAAAAAGAACCCATACTTCAAAGTGGCCATTTTGAATGGGCAGTGTTTATTTTGTTATCTAAGTCCTGCTGTGCACACAAGTGATGGGCGAGTTCAAGGCCTGCCTCAGCTATATAGTGAGTACATTGGAGGCCAGACTGGATTCCAGTGTGAGGCCTCTTCTGAAACAAACAAACCGTCATGTGACACTGTTGTTTCTGGGTTTCCCTGACTGCTGAGCCAGCTCTTGGCCCATGGCACACTCAGGAAGAACCTGGGGAATGGAGTTAAACTGTGGGCATGCTAGTGTGGTGTTAACTGGCAAAGGAGTATTAGAAATTCCATTTAGATGTCTTAATAAAGCTTTAAAATAGTTTTTGTGTGCCAAAATATTTTTAATCTCTTTTATTTATTACTTCGCAATCTCACACACGAATAAAATATATTCTGATCATATCCAACCCCTAACTTTCCCCTCTCAACTCCCCCCAGGAACCTTCTAACACACCCCTCTCCCGTGTGCTCTCCTGTTTTCTTTGTAACTCTCTCGAGTCCAGTTAATTCTCTGTGCTCAATGTTGACTGATCGTTGGTTTGACCATGTGCAGATAACTATACTGCAGTGAGTTCATAAGAGGCACTGGCCACACCATATCTAGAAGACAGCATTTCACAGCATCTCTGCATTCACCCTGATGTTCCCCGAGCCTCTCAGGTGTTAGTATAGACATCCTCTTTATCAGGGAGGACTCAATGGCCACTAATTCTCAGCAACTGTAGAAAGATGCTTCTCTGGCCAAGGGTGAGAGTAGGGCCAACCTATGGGTTTGAAAGATAATGTTACAAAATGGTTTCTAGTGTATTACCAGTGGTGTGTGTGTGTGTGTGTGTGTGTGTGTGTGTGTGTGTATGCGCACATGTGCCTATGCGTGTTGTATAGGTCAGAGGACAACTTTGTGGAGTTTGTTTCTTCCTTTTACCTTTCTAGGTGGGACTCAAACTTACCATGCCAGTTCATGGTAGGCAAGCACCTTTAGCTACTGAGCCATTCATTGCACAGTCTTTGTTAAAAGATACGATGTCACTATGTTCTCCTTCTGGCTTTGAGCTTGTATGTCCCCAGCACCAGTCCCAAAGTGCTGTGATCACCAGCATGCACACACACCAGCTTGGCTCAACTCTAGCTAATTTTGAGGGCTAAACTAATGTAGGCTGTTCCAGAATTCACTCTGTAGAGACTTGGCTGGCCTTGAACTCACTGCCTGACTACTTCCCTTTCTTAAGAAGCAAAGATGACCACTTGTTTGTTAAGCTTCTAACAATTCTACTTAAGTGAACAAGCAGCTGGGAGAGCAATCAGTTTGCCTCCTGCAAACAACATCCATGAGTGGCCTCTGTGGGTGTGAGTCACTGGGAGGGACATAAAGTCATATAAACTTCCATCTTTGCCCTCATGTCCCTTCCCATATGGTGAGGAAGATGGAAACATACAAACAATAGGATTCTTCCAGTCATGTGCTGGAGGGGACTCCAGTGAGAGAGACAGTGAGTCTCCTCAGGTCCAGATGATAATATTCTTTGAAGATGCTTTAGTGGGGACTGGAGAGATGGCTCAGCAGTTAAGAACATCCAGAAGACCTGGGTTCAATTTCCAGCACCCACATAGCAGCTCACAACTGTTATAACTTCAGTTCCTGGGGATCTGACAGACATACGCTCAGGCAAAACATGGGTGCACATGAAAAAAAATCATTAAAAAATAAGTGAAAAGTTGCTTTCGTGAATTTTAACATCCTTCATTTCAGTATTCCTCAAACCTATTCTCTAATAAAAATCAGTGTGTCACTGCTGAAAGGATATTGAAAACCAACCATCCCCTTGTGGTCCCTACAATGTATCCATGAAATCAGTACTGGTTACTTTTGTATCGCTGTGACCCAAACACCTGATGGAGATAACCTAAGGAAAGAGACTTATTCTGGCTGAGGAATTCAGTCCATCTTGGCTGGAATTGTGGCAGGAGTGTGTTGCCAAACTGTTCACATGATACCTGACAAGGAAGCAGAGCCTGGCCAGAACTAGGGGCCCGGGCTATAACTTTCAGAGGCCAGCTCCTCATGATCTGGTAGAGTCCACTTCCTAAGGGGTCTGGCAGATTCCTCAATTCCTGTCACCAGGACCATTAGTCTGTGGGGAGACATTTTAATCAAATCATAACATTCTACAAGAAGGAAGAGAAGAGGCCAGTAATGTTAGGAGCGTGATCACTTGGAATGCTGAGCTAGAACTAGAACCAAGGCTCTGGATTTCAGTCTGCTTTTCAGAAAGGGGCGAGGCAGTAGGATGGAAGTCACAGGAGCATCCTGTATCACAGGGAGTCAGGTGCCAAGCAGGAAGAGTCCCTAAATGTGCATGTGGTTTCTGAGGTCCAAAGGAACCAGCAGGCTGAACCACAGCAGAAGCGCACCCAGGCAAGTCACAGTTGGAAAATGCTAACTGTTAATTCTTGTTTTCTGAGGCACACAGCCCTTCCCACAGTTGGAGTGGCTGGAGCAATCAGGGAGGCTAGGCATGCTTAAATCACACCAGGCCTCAGTAATGAGCTGAATTCCCCAGCATGGGGTCCTTAGGTTCCAACCACTGGACTGGAACAAAGGCTAGAGCTGGGACACCCACAGGAGAAAGTCACCTGCCCCTGCTCCTGACCGGAGCCCTTCAGTGCAAAGGGTAACTGTCTCGCAGAGCCCCTAGGAGGACTCTCGCTGTAGCCAGAGGACCAGGACTAAGTTTTCTCTCCAACACTTGTACTCATCCTCTCTCCCCTCTGCTCAGCTTTATTCTTTCCCCCCCTTTCCTTTCTCCTTCCTTCCCTTTCCGGTAGCCCATGCTGTCCTTGAACTGGTATACCGTTTGCCTCAGCCTCCCAAGGCTGGGATTACAGGCAAGCATCACAGAACTGTCAGACATGACGTTTAGGACCAGGCTTGCTCTTTCATACAGCTTCTTGGCCAGCGCTCTGGGATGTCCTCCTCTCACCTATGACCTACAATACGAACACTGTTACTTAGGGGGCTGCTGTGAAATTACAGCTGTGGAATTGCGGGTCTAGCAGAGTGTCCTAGAGTCTGCATCACAACAGGCTCCGGGGGCCATGAGCATATAGATTTTCTATAGCTAGGGGCAACACCCTTTAAGGTGGCTAGTGGGGACTAATCAATGGGGGTTAATGAATGGGGACTAATGGTCCTAAGTCATCACCGGATGACAGCCTTCTTAGAGCTCTCCTAGTGCCTCCCACCTTTCAGGTTCTCTTAAGGCTGCTCCCCCCTCCCCCCTCCCTAGCTGCTGGCCTCTCTGAGTACCCTTATGGCACTTACCATCTTTCCCCGTCATGTGCTCCTTAGCACCATTGTCTGGGCTGTCCCACATGTCCATCTGTTATCCTCCTCCCCCCCCCCCCCCCCCCCCAGCTAGATGGCTAGCTCCTTGCATGCCATTCACTTCCATCTGTCCTTGTAAGACACGAGACTGGAGGGAGAGCTGGTACTCCATAGGCGTTGGTTCCTGGAATTGATCTGCCCTTCGGAGCCAACATCTTCTCTCTAAAGCCCCATGTCACCTTGCTCAATTGGCCCAAAGAATCTATGCCAGGCCCATCTCTCAGCCCTGATTGCCTGGGATGTTGTTGTTTCCAGAACAATCAGATGGATTCAGTCCATCTCCTGAGAGAGCCCTGAGTTCCGGAATGGGGGGTGACATAGTTTTCTTTTGGCAAAAGAGGAGCCGCCCAGCGAGGCAGGCCAAGGCGCCATTGATCTGAGTCCAGTGAAAAGTAGCTTCTCGGGAGCTCTGGATCCCGGCCCGCTTCGAGACAACTTCTTCTTTCAATCTCCTTTCATGTATTTTAACTTCACAAACATGCCAGCTCCCAGCTGCCCCTCAGAGACACTGGCAGGGAGAGTGGTGTGGTGGGAAGGAGCCCACAGCCGGGCACTGATACTGTTGGGTAGGCAGGTTTCATCACACGAGGGGCAGAGGTTATAGGTGTGTAGGTGGGCAGATTCAATGCTGTGGCCCTCATATCAACCCCTCATGGTGATAACCCAGCCCTGCGTATTAAAATAGAGCGCCACATTGTCCACTGAAGGCAAATTCACCCTAGGACAGCTTGCATACCCCCACCCCCCCACCCCATGTACACACACACACACACACACACACACACACAAATACTTAACCAATTAAGTCCGTCGAGCACTATTTGCAGATGACGGTGTGGAATTGTGCTGGAGTTGTGTCCGGCCTCATTAAATGTCAGGCTTAACAATACGGCACTTGGCAATCAAGGCTGCTCCATGGCTGTTAGTCATTAATCACTGCCTGACAGTCCTGAATTGGAAACGAGGCTCTCTGCTCACACGTGCTCCCAGTACCTAGTTCCCTTCTTGGTAATCAGCCTCAGGTATTTTTTTTTTTTTGTTGTTTTTTTTTTTTTTTTTTTTTTCCCTGCCTATGAAGGCCTTTGGTCTGGCAAGGGTCAGAGGGCAAGGGCCAAACTAGGCTTGGCTTGCCTCTTGGCCCCCCCTCCCCCCCCCCCAGGCAAAAGAAGTGAGGTCCTGGGGGAGGAGCATACAGGAGAGGCAAGCATATTGTTCCTGGCCTCTCTTTCCCTCATAGGCATGTTTTATATAGCCTTGTTTTTCTATTCTGGCCTCATGAGCAGGAAATTTTTTTTTTTTTCCCTGAAGAGATTCCGAAAGACAGGAGGGAGCTTGGTTTTGCTCTAGAGACTGTTGGAGAACATCTGTGAAGTGCATCCTTCCCAAGCTGCAGGCATGGAAGACCTGGTTTGCTGGAAGACGAGTGCCACTCGTCCAGGTATTGTTCTAGTGGTCAGGCCGAATTTCAGTGTGCCTTCCAGGTCCCCCTGCAGAATCCAAAGGGCAAAGTCTAGTTTGTTTTGAGGTCTGTTTTTTTTTTTTTTTTTTTTTTGTTTGTTTGTTTAAGCACATTTTAGTCTTATTTATTCATTATAGATTTAGGGGAAAAAGCATTTTGTATTCAAGAAATATCTATGGGCCATTGAGATGGCTCTGTGGTAAAAGGTGCTTGCTACCAAGCCTGAGGACCTGAGTTCAGGACACTGGACTCACATGGTAGAAGGAGAGAACCAAGTCCCATACATTGTCTACAGACCTCTTCAAGGGTGCTGTGTGTGCGTGTGCCTGTGCGTGTGCGTGTGTGTGTGTGTGTGTATAGGTATGTGTGTGCACGCGCATGCGCACCCCCTCACTAAATAAATTTTTAAAAAACTAAAAAGGAAATATCTGTTCTCTACCCTCAGGGCATTGATTCTGGACCTGCTTTTCTTGAGAACCTGTTTGTGACCTGGCACTGTCTCACTCTCCAATGGTCTTGTGTCCCTTTGACCTCAGACCCCCCAGTTTCTGTTTACCTAGGTCTGATTTCTATCCTGTTTAGTGGACACGGTGCAGCAGCAGGATTGTCCTCCCCCACCCCTTGCTTATAAGCACAGTTCTATTATCTGTTTATTTTGCAGAAACAGGGTTTCACTACGTAATCCGGGAGGGCACTGAACTTGGTATGTATCCCAGGCTGGTCTGAAAGCTCTGGTCTTCCTTCTTCAGCCTGCTGAGGGTTGGAATTACAGACAGGTACCATCCTGTTTGGCCTCTGTGGTGCTTTTATGATCTCCTTTTTTCTCCAAACAGTGGCTTAAAGGGAACATTTTAGCCATTATTGTATGTTGGCAGAGGGAGTCTCTGTTCGTCTGTTTAGTCTGTTTCTCCTGTGGGCTTCCAAACCTGCTGCTGGAGTTGTGGCCCTCAGAGTGACCACATGCTTGGTCCAGATAAGGGAGACTGACTAAAGGAAGGAATCCTGGAATAACCAATTGCTGGGTCCTGGTGCCACCGTAAGTTGGTTCTCTCCCCTTTTATCGGTGCCGCTCCTGTCTCCTTTTTGTTTCATCCCTGGGGCTCCTCCCATGTCTGCTTAATGACTCAGTTCAAAGACACCGACAAATGTTTATCCCTGCGGTGATTTCAACTAATGGGACTCAGAAAGCACTTATCGATTACCTACCAGGTGCTGGGCACCGTCCTAGGCAGAGGGGATGTGAAGATGAATAGAATACCTCTAAGCTGTCTCTGGTCCATTTCAGGAAGACGAGAGGGACGTACATGAGGATTACAGAGAAGATAAAGAGGAGATGAGAATGTTTTTAGCCCCCTCCTCCCCACCTCCAAAGTCATAAGGGCTATGGGAAGAACTGACAGCTCTGAGGGGCATGGGAGTCTTAGAAAAAGACCCAAGTCCCTGAAGAGCGTCATGTACAGGAAGCATCTAGTTGTCCCATCGGCTCCTGTGAAGGATTCTGGTAGGGAATGTAGCTCACTGGGGACATGAGGATATCCATGTTCAAGTAAAGGTTTGGCCTTAGTAGACAAAGGGGGCGCAGTGGAGTCCCGCTTGGTAGCTAGGCTGTGGAACTTCTCTCTAAAGCTCCTGTATGAAAGGTTTGGGCTCCATCTTGGTAATATACTAGGAGCTGGTGTAACCTTAAGTGGGGGGCCCAGTGACAGGTTTAAGGGCACTGCAAACATAACTCCTTTTATCTCCTTATCATTAATTGAATGCTTTTCTTTACTCCGAGTCCCTCCATGGTATGCTGCTTTGCCACAGGCTCCAAAGGGACAGGACACTGTTAGGCATCGAAACTGTGAGCTAAAATGAACCTTTAGTTTTTGGTTGGTTGTTTCTCTTTTGAGATAAAGTCTTACTCTATAGCCAAGGCCGCCTACAACTTACTATGCTTGATGGCCTCACCTGGCAGTGACCTTTCTGCCTCAGCTTCATGAGCACCTCAGTTACAGATACAAGCCACCAAAAGCTGCTTAACATTTCTTTTTGAATTCTTTAAAACATGTACTTATTTTATTTTGTGTGTAGAAGTCTTTTGCTTGCCATGTGTGTACCTGGTGCCTGTGGAGGCCAGAAGGAGGTGTCGGATCCCCTGGAACTGGAGTTCCAGATGGTTGTGAGTCAGCGTGTGGGTGCTGGGAACTGAACCTGGGTCCTCTGCAATTGCTGAAAATTCCCTTAATTCCAGAGCCATCTCTTGAGCCTTAAGACCGATGTTAAAAAAAAAATTGATGGAAAAACCAACTTACCATAGAACCTAGGAGTTTTCCAAAAGTAAAAATCTTCTATAATTCCTTTAAAAAGTATCTTCTGGAAGAGAGAAAACTAACTTCTCTTTAAGCCACACACTTCTGGCAAAGGTCTTGTAATGGCTCTGTTTTGATGGCAGGGTTTCTTGTTGACTTTTGCCTTCCTCTAGCTTTCGTTGTACAGTTAGCTCCAGGAGCGGGAGGGCTGCCTAGTGCCTCCCTGTGGGTCCTGCAACATGCTGAGAGACAGCATCTGTATTGTCTCACTCACCCGCCTAGGTGCAAAGGTCTTGCCTTGCCCAGGCTATTGTGGTCAGTGTCCCCCCTGCCCACCCCCCCCCCCCCCCCCCCCACGTTCCTAGACGTCCTTTGTCTTCCAAGCTCATTGTTCCGGTGGTTCTGTCAAGGCTTGGATGGGTTTCTAAGTTTTTGTCTTCCATAATGTTTTGGCTGAAGAGGACAACAGCCCTACGAACAAAGGAAGTTAGCTGATAGTCACTCATGACTTTCTCCAGCCCAACATATTTTGTACCTGGATAACCCCCATTTAGCCACTGGATCTTATTTTCAGGATCATGTTCCAGTGAGGCCTTCTTGGACCTTGGAGCTAAACGATGATTCCTCATCATACCCCATGTATGCCCTACGTAACACTCCACTTTTTGCTTAACATTACCCTGCATTTCACAATTGTATGCTGTTTTGTGTGTGTGGGTGTCATCTCCTTACCTGTCAGCTGCATGAAGGGGGAATCTGTAGGCTTATTTAACTGCATACTTTGACTGACTGTTGTCTCCCCAGAGCCTGGTAATGAAATAGTTGTCTCAGGTTCAAGTGTTGATTGGGGGTAATCTCAAAGCTGGCTATTTACTCAGTGGTCTGGGGTATTCTGGAATTTCTTTCTTCTCATAGGAAGGGAAGGGGGGAACCTTCTGGTTATAGAGACCCATTTTCTTTCCCGGACCTCAAACCTAGTTTGAAAGAGAGATCTATGAGTGCTTTAAAGAAAGACAGAATGACTTTTAGTGGTAAACTCAGTCAGTCATGAGGCTGGCCCCTGAACAACACAGCTAGGGTCTGCCTCAGAGGGAAAAGAAGCCACATGTGTGTGGTAATGCAGACCTGTATTCTTAGCACTTGGGAAACAGGAGAATTCTAGATTTGAGGTAACTCTGGCCAAATAAGGGGATCATGTCCAAAAAGAAAAAAAGAAAACCAAAACCAAAAGCCAAACTAACCAACCAGCCAACCAACCAACCAACCAACCAACCAAAACAGGAGGCTAGCAAGAAAGGGCAAGTCAAATTTCTAACCCCAGCTACCCATAGCCTGCTTGTTCCTGAAGCGTTCTGAGTTTGAAAATCCCCAAAGAACATTTAGGCACTGCTAGGTAATAGGATTGGGGGTGGGGGAACTGGAGAAGGAAGAAGGGATTGAGGGAGGGAGGGAGAGAAGAAGGGAGGGAAGAAGGGGGAAGAGGGAGAGTGACAACCTTGCAGTTTACAGGGTTGGGTGGGGAGGGCAGGGCTTAAAGGACACAGGTTCATGAAAGCTTACACTGATCCTGGCTCTTTAGCTACCTGGGTCAAAAGGGCTTTCTGCATTATGATGGTCCCTGGCTTAGCTGGCAGTGCCCTGGGGGCATTAGGAGTGGTGGGAAGCACTTTTAATCATCCCCATGGACTTGTTGATAGGGCAGTCTTGAGACCAAGGTGCTAAACCTTCTGCCCTCTGCAGGTGCCTCCCTGACTCTCGTGGCAGTAGCTGTCTCATTTGAGAAACCCCCAAAGATAAGCAAAACAAACAAAAAATTCGATATTTTATCTTTTGGGGCCTTTTGTCCCCTGAGATCCTTGAGGGGAAAGCAGAAAGGCCTACCCTACCCATGTGGAGCACAGAATACACACACGGAGTCCATGGTCACAAGTCCTCCACAGTCCCTGCCCAGCTGTCCCTTAGCCACCCCCACTCCTCAAAAGATGTCCAGGAGGCCCTGCTCCCTCACGTTGGCCCCTCAGCTGTGAGGCTAACTTTTTCCATGTGTGGGGGAGGCTCCCAGAAGAACGTGAGGAGGATGGCAGAGACCTTGGCTGGTGGAAGACACAAGAGTTGGTGGCACTCTGAAGGCTGATGGGAAGGGACTTTTGGGGGTAATGTCTGTGAGGAAACACTGGGGGAGTCCAAGGCAACATGTTCTGGCCTGTTGGGAGGACGGCTGTTGGCACCCGGAGAAATCCGTCCAGTGAAGCCAACCCTCATTAATCATCCGGGCGGCGGAACTGCCAGCTCCTTTCAAGACCTTTCAAGAAGGGTTTTCACCCAAAATAGAGTTGAAAATGTGCTGGGCCCTACTCAGAATCTCATCAGTCTGGGCATTATGGGAAGTGTCAGGCAGGCTGTGACAGACAAGGCCCACTCTGTTCAAGGGGTCCTGACTCCCACAGCCTGTCATATCAAGCGCCTGATCAAATTTGACAGCTTCATTTGTACCTACAGAATAGATAAAAGGGGCTGTTCATTGAAACAAATGGAGGGGAAGGGGGGGGAGGCGAGGGTGAGGGGGAGCATGCATGTGAGGGTGTCTCGGGGGGGGGAGGAATGGCTCTGGGGGAGGGGCACAAGGGGGACAGTTGCAGTGAGGTACAAGGGTGCAAAGAAATATGCTAAGAACTCCCCAATAGTCGGGAGGGGAGAAACTGAGTCAGGGATGGGGAGCAGGTAACTACTGGGGATATGTCAAAGTCCCATCTTGTGGGTGTGGCTATGGAAAGGCTCCTGAGAACCCACTGTGCTCTGGACCCTGATGCTCTAACGTAGCCAGGGAGGTGGTCCCCGTGAGGATGAGAGTCCAGGGTGGACAGCTGGGACTTCGAAAGTTGGCTGAGCAAGTGTGGCACCCATTTCAAATCTTAAGCCCAAAGCGAGGGTTTCCCTTCCCTTCTGCTGAAGCAACCTGGTCAGACTACTTCCCTACCCTGAGCCCTCTCTTGTCCACCTACTGGGTGGCTGCACCTCCTCAGGGGGCCCAGAAACAAAATCAACTGCTGGCTTTAGGTGGCTTCCTGCTCTGTATACAAGCTAGTCAATCAGAGCATCCAGGCTGGGCATCCCCTGTATGCACACACAGTCCTGTTTGGGTCTTGCTCAGGCTATCTCTTCTGGGTGTGTGTGTGTAGGGGTGCTCTGAAGGTCTTGAACTTTTGGGGGTTTGCCATTATCATTTGCATTATTAGTGTGAGTTTATGTTGTTCTTCCTACTGGATCATAGGCACTTTGGTGCACAGAGTGTCTCCAATAGTATTTAACACATACTGTAAGTTCTCCAGGAATGAGACAAAAACAAAAACTTTTTTTTTTTTTTTTTTTTTTTTTTTTTTTTGAGACAGAGTTTTATACTAAGGTGCTCAGGCAGGCCTTGAACTTGGGATCTTCAGGCCTCAGCTTCCTGAAGACTGGGCTTTGGTGTATTGGACACTGGGCTCCAGAAGTCGTTTGTAGCTGGTGATTAGCATGACACAAGTCTACATTTGGTGTCAGACTTCAGGAGGGCAACCTGTGACCAGGGGCCTGAGGGCTCCTTTTGAACCTTGGTCTTCAGAGGGCAGGGTCAGAGGTAATCATGGCTTCCCTTGCTGCTTCCCCATGGGGCGGCTTTGTGGATACAGCCCACACTGGCTCTCATAGGCAGCTATGAGACCTGCTCGCTTGCTTGCTTCTGCCTTGGGCTGATGTAGGCTCCATCTGTGGTAGCTAGCCCTGGTGGTGGAAACACAGGCATTGCAATTATAGGACTTGGTAGGCATCTCCTTGTGACTTTAGGCAAAGTGTGTCAAGACTTACTGAAGGCAATTGTTGATGAAACCAACTGTGCCTAGTGCTAACTCAGTGCCTGATACGCAGCAAGCCTCCAGTTAATGTTACAGGAGAGAGAAGGGCTCAGGTCTGGTCCCAGGGATCCATTCGATTTCATTTGAACTTTGAGCACATTCTATTGACAGCACCCGTTGGTGACCATTGATGGCAGTGACCACCGATCATTACCACTTTGGGTCAACCTTTAGCTTCCTGGAAATTGTACTGGGAGGCCATTGTTGTCACCAAAGACATCAGAGGCCCCTAGCTCTTTTGTTGGGGGAGGTTCACTTATAAGCCACAGAAAGTGCTCACATCTGTGGCTCTTTGTAAGGTGGAGGCCTCAGCTCTGTGGAGGGTGCGAGTCTTGATCTCTGTGTAGCTCTGAGCCTTCTGCTTTGCCCTTGGTGTTGCCAGCCTTGGCTGCCAAAGCATTCCATCCCTGGGGGGGGGGGGGGGGGTCCTTACTTTCCTTTTCTTCCCCTCCCCTCCCCTTCTATATTTGAAACAGTATCTCACTCTGGGATGTCATGAAACTCCTTATGTAGCCCAGGCTGGCCTCAAACTCAAAGCCATTCTGGTTCTAAGTTCTTGGCGTTGGCATCACACTCTCACACTATCAGATTCTCACCTTCCCTATGACGTCAGCATCAAGTTTGTCCAGGGAAACAGAACTCGGTGGGACTGGAGAGCCTCTGTGTGGTGAGGGAGGCTCTGAGGGAGCAGCTGGAGGTGAGCTTAGACGAACTTCTCCTGTATCCATGGTCTATAACCTTTAGCGGCTATGGGATACCCTCATCTCTTCACTGACCTAGTTTTCTCTATGGACAATGGGCTTGAGGATGTCAGAATGGACGGCACCAGTTCCCCTGGCTGTCTCCCCTGTAGACATCCACTCTGTGCACTGGATGCCTTCAAGGATAATGTCTTCAAATCATCCTTGTTGTTAGAGGCAAGGATCCCGTGAGAAGAGGTAACGGGGTCATTTTTGGCTTGACGCAAGTGACAATGCATTCACGATCCTCTGCTGGTGTCTCTGTCAGTCAATGGGTCTGATTATTTGGATAGCATAGTGTGATGTGTTCTCATATGTTGGCATGATGTGACTGAGCCACAGTCCCGCTGGGCAATCACATACCAGTCCAAGTGCCTCTGTGAAACACTTTAAAAACTGTGGTAAGAATTCCTGAGAAATGGACTTTAGGTTGATCAAAAGGGTTGATCTGGGGAGGGTCAGGCCTAATTGGGAGAACATTTTTGAGAGAGGTTTTAGGCCATCCCTCAAGTCATGGATCATGCCAGCAGACTTTCAGAGTGTTTGTGATCCTCCCTTCCTGCTCGCTGCCCCACAGACTCCTCGTCTGCTTAGCTAGCCACTACAATTGCATAAGCCAATGACTCGGAAGAAGTGTCTTACCACTGCCGTCTGGTTGAATTATGGTTGATGGAATCCTTGTCGGTCCACATTGGCTATAGAACTTGAGTGAGGAAGGAAGATCTTCCTTAAGGCGGGATTTGGGTGTTGATTGGTTGTTACCACAGATTCTAGTCAACAGTGGCTATCACAACAGCATTGATGGATCTCTTAGTACAGCATGCATTCACTAGAATGTGTCTCCACACCATATTCATCTGTAAATTTCTTGAAATAATCATATGCATAATGCATATAATTAAATCCTAGGCCATATTATTCGACTGGTACCTCTTGGCATCCAGGTAGATTGGTTCCAGGGCCTGCCTTGGGTACCCAAATCCACAGATGCTCAAGACTGTTATAAAAAATGGCATAGGATTTGCCTATTACCCAGGTCCGCTTCCAGTCAAACCACTTGCAGGTTACTCGAAATACTCAATAGGATGTAATGCTGTATGAGTAGTTGATACATTGTATAGAATACAATTGTATTCTACAATTACAATAAATAGAATACATTGTATTCTATACAATGTATCAACTGGTGAGACGCAATCGTATCATTATCTATGTTCAATATCTATGCAGCTCTTTTAAATAATATTTTGGAAGAGGAGTCTGCCTCAGAGGTAGAGAGCTTGCTTAACACTGCTTAGCATGTGTGGCCCCCTGGGTTTGATCCCAGTTGGTTTTATTTGGTATGTGGTGGTCACTTTGAGTGTTTACTGACTGAGTCAAACCTCCTGCCCTGACCAGCATTGTGGTCTAAGATGCTTCTAATACACACACAACTTTCAAACAGGAAATGGTTTTTTTTTTTTTTTTTTTTTTTTGGGATAGACAAGCAACCTACAGATCATCAGATTTGGAGATCTCCAAGACAGAAAGTCTGGAGCTAAGTGCAAGTTGTCTTAAAGTCGGGAGAACAGCGAGATCCTGGTGGTATAGCTTTTTTGTTTGATTTTACTGGAGATGGGGTCTCTGAGGCTGGAAGCACACTGCTGAATCTGGCACAGTCTTACTGTTTCAGTACACTAAGTACTTGGTACTACAGGTGGATCTTTCTATACTCAGCTATCCATAGCCCTTTAACTATGAGATCTTGGGCAATTAACCTCTTTAAATCTCAGTTCTATCATCAAGGGGAAACAGTCATTTGTCATAAGAATTAAGTAGCTGGGACCCGAGCTATAGCTGAGATGCAGAACACTTACTTAGGATGTGTCAGGCCCTGGGTTCCAGCCTGAGTATACAAAACCAGGAGGAACCGAGTGCTTTGCATATCTTATATGAAACTGTTATGACGGACAGTGACGGACAGTGATGCTTCTTGATCTCCAGCTGGTCTGATCTACAGCTCCACATGCCTGAAGTCACTGGGAAAGCAGCGCCATGCCACTTCCTGTAAGGACTGAGTACAAACTTGTGTATAGCACACATGCACACACATATGCTCACATATCCACACACCCAGGAGAACAAACAGGATGTGGAGGGACGTGCAATAATACTTTCTAACTGCTGTTCCTATTCTTAAATCTGGCTCTGATTTAAGCCTCACGATGACTTCATGTTATGTTCTGAACCATGCAGAAGTACCCACTGCCCACTCAGCGCAAAGGTCTACAGTGTGGTTTGATATTTATCTGCTTCTCGTTTCTTCTCTAGCTAGCCCCACTCTCTGAAAACAATTAGCTGTAGGCTATGAAAAATTGAATTCTGTTTGAAGCCCTTGGTTTAACCTCAGGATTTTTCAAATTACTTAAAATCATTCCTACCTCACCTGAACCATCTGTGGAGTTGCGGAAGTACGCACATCAGCCCATACTGAGCACTTCATTAAAAATAAAACACAGTAGCAATTCACTTGAAAGGCCCCAGATTTGGGGGTGAAGAATCCCATACTACTGGAATTTTTTACGTGTATTCCTTCCCTCTGACTGTTGATAAACTGAGGCCACGGAGCCTCTTTTACTGGATCATCCACACTGGCTGTTCTGGTATGCTGGGCATATTCTATCACTGAGCTATGTTGTCACGTCTGATAGGAACTTCAGAATTATACTTCATGGGGTTCGGTGACAGCATCCTAACCAGTTATAGCCATCATGATGTTCTATTCTTTAAATAGTTCATAAATCCATAGACACTGTGTATGGTGATATGTGTTTGTAGTGCCAGCTACTCTGGGGGGCTGAGGCAGGAGGATGTCTAGGCTAGCCTGGACATCATAGCAAGACCCTGTCTTAATGCTATAGAGTATTTCAGTTAGGAAGAGATACTTATATAGTTTAACAATTTCATCTTGGAGATTAAAAACATATAGACCCATTAGAGGCCAGCAACAGCTGGGTTTTATTTAGTATAATTAATTATTTTGAAGTAAGCTGCTCTGGAGCTTGCTGGATACTCCAGGGTGACCTTAAACCTAAGATCCTCTTGCCTCTGTCTCCAAAGTGCTGGGATTGTAGCTGTGTACTCCCGGATAGAAATTATGCTTTTAAAATAAAAAAAGTATCTGTTTATTTTATGTGTACTGGTTCTTTGCCTACATGTACCCCTGTGTACTATCTATGCGCCTGGTGCTCACGGAGGCCAGAAGAATAAAGAATATGTTGGATCCCGTGGAACCAGAATAAACAGATCACTGTGAACCAACATAATCCTCAGTCTTCGGGAAGAGCAATTAAGCCATCTCTTTAGACTTCCACCACTCTAATTTTTTTTTTTTTTAAAAAAAGATTTATTTATTTTATATATGTGCGTACACTGTTGCTGTCTTCAGACACACCAGAAGAGGGTATCAGATCTCCATTACAGATGGTTGTGAGCCACCATGTGGTTGTTGGGGATTGAACTCAGGACCTCTGGAAGAGCAGTCGGTGCTCTTAACCGCTGAGCCATCTCTCCAGCCCTAATTTTTTAAAAAATGTAGTGTGCTAAGTGATGGATTTTGTTGGGTAGTTAGGCTTAGAAGAAGAACAACAGCCAAGTTCCCTGACACCCAGCTCACAGTCCACTCTGCTAGCTGCCTAACGACCAGCTAGGCTGGACAGTCCATAATAGTCTCCAAGTTCACCGAAGCATACTGACCCCACTGGTCTCCATTCTGAGGTTTATAGAGTGCAGTCACTCTCTTTCCTTCTATCAACGTATTTTGTCTTATAAAAAAAAAAGTACCTAGTTCATCAGCAACTCAAAATCTGGTGACAGCTTTTCCTGTTCCTGAAGTGTTGTTATTAATGCCCGTGGTGTGCCCTGACCCTGGGAAAGCTTGGGAAGAGTCTTCACTCAAGAAGAAGTACATACTCTTCCCACCTCTGGAATGCTGTGTGGAATGTGCAGGTGCAAGCTGATCAGCAAAGAGTGGGTAGGCACTTGGGCGGTAATTCAGATTTTTTTTTTCCCCCTTGAGATAGGGCTGGCTTAGAGTTTCTATTGCTGTGGAGAGACACCATGACCATGGCAAGTCTTATAAAAGAAAATATTTAATTGGAGCCGACTTACAGTTCAGAGGTTTAGTCTGTTGTCATCATGGCTGGAAGCATGACGGTATGCAGATAGACATGGTGTTGGAGAGGTAGCTGAGAGTTCTATATATGAACCAGCCAACAGGCAGCAGGCACAAAGTGCCACACTGGGCCTGGCTTGACCTCAAAGCCCACTCCCCAGATGCACTTCAAAAAGCCACACCTACTCCAGGAAGGCCACACCTCCTAATAATGCCCCTCCCTATGGGTCTATGGGGGGGGGGCATTTTCATTCAAACAACCATAAGGACCTTATTCTGTAGCTAGCCCAGGATATTTTTCTGCCTCAGCCTTTAAAGTGCTGGGCTAACCATTATACACCATCAGTCCTATAGTTTACACCACTGGCTAAAATCAGTTTCTTATAAAAAATTGTTCATATTTTTACTTAAATGTATGTATGTGTTTGGGTGAGTGAATGCCACAGTGTGTAAGTACCCATAGAGGCCAGTAGAGGGAGCCAGATCCCTTGGAAGCAGAGTTACAGGTGGTTGTGACCCAAACCCTGGTCTTTTGGAAGGGCAGCAGGTACTCTTAACCACTGAACCGTCTCTCCAGCCCTGAAACCTGTTTCTTGATTTGCTCTGGCAGTGGAAATTATTCACCTAGGGCAGTGGTTCTCAACCTTCCTTGTGCTGTCACCCTTTAATACAATTTCTCATGCTGTGCCAACCCCCAACCGTAAAATTAATTCATTGCTACTTAATAACTGTAATTGGCCACTGTTATGAATCGTAACATAAATATCTGATATGCAGGAGATCTGATACGTGACCCTTGTAAAAGGGTTGTTCCACAGATTGAGAAACGCGTCTCTTGGGGCTCAACCCCATTCCTCTCACCACTATAGAAAGCCTCAACCAACCTGCAGCCTTCAGAAGATTCCATCACCACTCCTCCGATGGCTCCATCCTCCCCTACAGAGTGACTATTATTAGCACAGCATCACCTTACTGCGTCTCTCCATATCTGTCTGTCCTCAGGGCAGAACACGGTGCTGGGTCAGATAGGCAGAGCTACCGTTTAAGTACCTTCCTAGAGTATTCTGTCTTGTGGGCACGAGGTTTCCAGAGTTGCCTTCGGTGTCTACATGGTATCTTGCATGGTATCCTGCGTTGTGCAGGGCACAGCTACAATCTGTTAACCATTTTCTGGGATCATTAATCACCACCTGCAAGTGAGACTTTTCAAGCTAACATCTTTGGCTGTTACAGACCCTATTTATCAAAGTAAGAAAGGCACGGATATAGAAATGGAAGTATATATAGCTTTGGTGGTCCCCCCTTCTCTCTTTAAAAGTTGACCCCAATTGTTGGCATTTATCTATGCACTGCATACTCACCCCTTGCTGGACTACAGGGGTTTGGTGACATCTGTTTTTTTTTTTTTGTTTTGTTTTTTACTTCTTCCTGGCCACCTCAGTTCCCTCTCTTGGTTCTTTCTCTGCTGGTGCCCTTTCCTGTCTTCTGACCCAGTGACTGACAGCTGGATTCTGGCCACTGGAAGAGAAATGTGGGCAGGCTGAGGGTTACTATAGGGCAGGCTTTGTCCAGGGGCCTGGTGCATCTCCACTGACCTTGGAGCAAAATGACTGGGGAAGACCAAGGGGGGAGTCATTTTCTTCCCTCTTTGGTTGCAGGTTTTAATGTCTTCTTTGTTGGTCTGCATCCCTGGAGGCTGCACTGAAGAGAGAGGCTTTAGGCTGTCTCCTCCCTCCTGGACAAAATGGTGCATGCTTTTCCTGTTTAAACAGGGCACAGTTGTGAAGTGCCCTGACTTCGCACACACCAAGGCCCGGCAACGGCTGCAATAAATCAATAGGAAAATACAAGCTGCCAGTTAGACTAAACAAGTGCGTTTGCAAAGACGGCTAGCCCTCATTAATCACTCTGACAGTCCTAAAAACACATTTCCCCTTTAATGACTGTATTTGGATAATCAGTGCTTTTTCCTCCTCACTCAGAGTTTGAGTAACAGACAGCTGGTGTTATTACAGCCATCGGAGACGGAGTGCTGGGATTAGGGTCGACCAAGAGCCATCCGCTGGAGGTCTCCACAAAATGCAAGCTAGTCGACTACGACTACAAAGCTGTTGTTGGGCCATAATGAGGGGGCGCTTTGTACTGCCACGGACAGCTCAGGAGAGCCATGTGCAAGCTGCCCTCCCAAACCTACACACCCACCTGCGTTATGTGAATGGAAACCCTCATGTTGGTTTTTATGTGCTCTGGCCTTGGGACCCTGTGGAGGAGGGAGGGGGTACTCCGGGAGGAGGGGAGAGATGAATAGATGTGATTTGAGCTTTGTTTCCTTCAGGTGACTTTGGCTTTGAGGAGAAAGTTTGAAATCTAGCACATTCCTCTTTATAAATGATGTAACACATTAATGCGCAGCACATTATGAAAATGGTAATTCAAGCCCATAGTGCTCCAAATTAAACCATACATTATCGGATGCACTCGACCATCTATTCTGTAAAAAGACAGGATGAATGAAATCGAATCAAACAGAAAACTGGAGTGCGGCTTCCCCTACGGAATGATTAATAAAGCGCAGGCTTCGGGATTATTGCAAGACGGATTCCACCCGACCCCAACATGCATCAGAAGGGAGTTAGCTCAGATACAAATACAGTATAGTAGGAAGGGCTGGGCAAGGCGACTGGAGCTGTCTACGAATGGTGAATGGTGGATTTCATAGAAGATAGGGTATGGTTGGGGTAGATAAAACACATTCAACTGTTTGAGTCAAGCCTATATCTGGGGACAAGCCTTTCCCTCTCCTTCTTCTCTTCTCCTCTCTGCTGTCTGCAGGGCCACAAAAATAACCCGGCAAGAAGTGTGAAACTAGAACTGTGAGCCAGGAACATCCAGTGTCTCAGGTTCTGGCTTTGTGTTTTTTTACCCTGCTGTCCTGGGAACACAGGTCCCATTTCTGGAGCCTGGGGAGATTAGGGAAAGAGAAGGAGATACTTGGAGAAAAGGAGGTAGAGAAATACAAGGTGGGAGTTGCTGGATAATATTAAATATACAAATAGGCAGCTGTTGGGGGCCAGAATTCCTGTCTATTAAAATGGGAATCAAGCGATTGAAAGTAATAAAGTAACAAACTCTCCTCCAGTTAATTACAATAGGCAATTTCTTAGGAAAGTTTTCAGTTTATGAGAGGGAGAAGTTGTCTGGTTACTATGGTGTTTGGGGGCAGGTTAGTTCAACTAGGTTGAGCTAACCCTTCCTAGTCCCAAGTGCCATCATTTTTCAGTATTTTTTTCTTTCTCTCACGCCAAAGGTGAAGGCGGAGGAGCAGTAGCAAAGCAGTCTTTCAGTATAGAGAGGACTTATTAGACATGGGAGATAAGAATTTTTTTTCACCTCCCTTCCTAACCAGAGAACTCTCTGTGTTCCAGGGAGGAAGAGTTATCCACCACAAAGCAGAAAGAAAAAGAAAAAAAAAAAAAAAGAAAGAAAAGAAAAAGGTTTAGGAACCTTTTCCTTTAGTTTTAACAGGCTTTGGAAAAGAAACATACAGAAAAAAGTAAGGAATTGGGTGGAAAGAAAGCTGAGAAAGAGACAATAAATAGCAAAGGAAACGAGAGAGAGAGAGAGAGAGAGAGAGAGAGAGAGAGAGAGAGAGAGACGGACTACATTTCAGGTGTGTAGGAGAGTGGACCGCTGAACGAAGCTGACTCCCAATGGCCATCTGGGGCTGGTCTCAGTGTGACTCTCGCTGCTGCCCTGGACTCATGTCCCGGAGTCCAGGGATGCTAGCAGCCCAGGCTACTTTCCCTGGGACATGCAGTCATATCCATGTCCAGCACTGATATGGGGTAAAACCAAGAACAACAACAAAACAACTTGATAGTCTCTTAACTGACCGAAGAATTTTGTCTAGATACAAAGATCTGGAGAGACTCTGCACTGCAGAGTCCAGAGAGGCGTGGTCTTCCATGGAGCCTCAATCCAAAGGCTAAGTTTGTGAACATTTGATACATCTAGGTAGAGAATGCACCCCATACCCCATCTTGTGCTGTGGACTCTTGCCTAGCAAGCTTCAGAAGCCGCAAGACTGTAGGGTACAAACGACCTGTTAAGTAGTTTACCCTCCCAAAGAGGGCAAAGCGTCGCAGCACCAACAGATCCAAAGCCCAGTAGCACCCACGCAATGCACCCAGGCAGTGTGTGCGCACGCACTATGGTGGAACCGGCAGCCCAGGGTCTGCTGCACCGTTGCTATGGCTGCCCCCTAGTGTAGAGGAGCCAGTGCACATTGGCACTAGGCAGTTGGTGACTGGGGACCTGGGTATTCCACGCAGCAGGCAAGTATTGGGCCAACACCCTACTAAACAGCACCTGTTTTCCACTGCGAGAGGACACAGGTGAATCGAGCGAAAACGGGTAGGAAACCAGGTCTCAGAATCTGGCTTCCCGATGTCAGAATGGCTTCGGGATCATGGACCATCGCTGAGAATTCTCAGCAAAACCAAACCGGTTCCGAGTTTTCAGAGTCGCAGAGGACCTAGGTCGATAACACAGAGTTGGAAGAAGAGCCCCCAAGCCTCACGAAACTGCCCTCTGACAAGTGTTTACCCTTTGATAATGTAAAGAGTCGCCGCTACTCAGGAGTACCAAATACACTTCCTCAATCTTGGGGACTGCAAAAGGTGACCGACCATCTAGAACAATCGAGGCCTCTGAGCACGTAGTCCTCCGTATGGCCACTAGATGGCGCCAGAGGCACGTCTCTGCTCACCCTCCAGCCGGGCTTGGGATAAGGCTTCAGGAGTCAGCGTGAGCCCCTTCCTGGTTCCCTTTCTCATCCTGTAGCCCTTGAATTCCCGCCCAGAGGAAGAGCCACTTTCACATGCGCCCTCGCTCCACTTTGCACCCCAGGAAATGCCAAGGCCTTTGAAGTATCTCTGGGAGCCAAACAATTAAATTGGAGGATGGGGTGGGGTGTAAAGATGGTTTTATGTAATTTGTAATACATTGGTCTAAGTCTCCTCCTAGAGGAAAGGTTAACCGCAGTCTCAGAAGGAAATCCTAAAGATTTTAAAGGGGGAAAAAAAAAACCCTCGACATAACAAGGGTATCTGTTTAGGTGTCTGGAAGTGGGACCATGGGTGAAGCAAGAGAGAAACACACCACGGTGTGAATATAGCCAAGTATTCCATTTATTAACAAAATAGTCTTAGCAAGGGAGAGCTCTGTTCACCCCACAAGAGGCCCCGCAGCCGAGGCCCCGCAGCCCCGGCGCTGCTGCGTAAGACCGGGAGGGAGGGAAGGTGTTGGGGAGAAGACTTGTGTTAAGTCTTTAATCCTAGCCACCGCAGGAACCCGGGGGAACCCAGGGCCAGCTTTGGCGATTGCTGGCTCAGGTATGGGACATGGCGAAGGGAGTGCTGTGATCCATGGGCTCCCTGAGTCCCCAGCCTGCCCCCAACAGAGCTACTAACGTTGTCTGGTCTGCTGACTCGAGGACTAGTCTGCTTTGGAGGGATCCATCAAGGATCCCCGACCCCGCCCCTATCGCCAGGGGAGGGGGCGGGTCACAGTCCCAACTAGGGAGAGGAAAAAAAAAATAGTAACGATAAGGTACTTCACAAAATATAAAGAGCAATTTCGTGCCAGCGGGGCCTTCTAAAGACATTTAATTGGACGTGTCAGGTCCCTGTCAGCCGCAATCTGACTGCACTGCAAGGTGTGGGTCCCTGAGGGGCCAGGAAGGTAGAAGACATGGCAGGCTCAGTTGGAGGCCACTTGGGCCACCGCTGGTGGCACTGGGACTTCCGGAGCTGAGCACTCTGGAGGGTCAAGGCTATGATTTGATTTGAGGGTTCAGGGCCTAGAACCAAGTGCTCATGTGGGGAAGAGGGGGGTTGCTCTGTAGAACCACACAGCACAGCAGAATTCTGGTTCTGCAGAGCTCAAGACCTCTGGCCACCAAGGTTGTCCCCCTTGAACCCCCCTAAATTGTTACTTTTTTTTTTTTTTACAAAGAAAAAAAATTAAAACCTCACATGGAAGGAAACAAGATGGGGTGTTAGAAAAAGGGAAGTAACGCAGTTTTAACAGTTAAGACTCATGCAAGAGACTTCCCAAGATGGGGAAACGAAAAGTGTAGAACTCTCCCTTAATACCAAATCAGTCAAAACCAAACAACCCAAAAACCTTAAAACATATACCTAAGAAGAAGAAAATAAAAAAGAAGGGAGAGGGGGAAATCATGGAGTTACCTGGGTGGTTAATATTATTATTTGGGGGGAGGGAGACAGACTTTTTGCATACCATTGACTCATGTGGTCATTAATGCACTTATATTCCCAGCTTGTAAGCTAACCTTATAGTAAATAAATACACAGTCCGGTGGGGGAGGGGCTGGGCTGGATCCTGGTAGGGGTGGTAAGCGGTAGTGGAGGTTGCAGCGTCGAAGGCAGTGGGACAAGAGAGAAAGGGGTGGGTGGGGACGGGCTGGGAGGGGCCAGAGCTGTGGTTACTGGTATCCAAGCGCCGAGGCGGAGGCTAGTCTCTGTCCATACAGTGCATATGGCGAGTAGTAGGGTCCGGCTGTGGGAAGGGACGGCACTGCCAGGCCCCCAGCTGTAGATAAGTGGCTCTTGCCATAGGGGTGGTATCGGCTTAGCCCCAAAGTGTGTGGACTCCGCAATGACAGCGACCCGGGGCTGCCTGGGGCAGCGGGCGGGGGGAGATGCAGATGACAAGAGGCTGCGGCTGCAGCTGCGGCCGCGGCACTGCCCAAGCTCGAGGCCCCGGGGTAGGCGGCCAGAAGTTTCTCTGCGCCCGGCAGGGCTGTGTGAGTCCGTAGATGACTGAGCAGCTCCTCGGAAGTGGCAAAGCGCTTGTCGCAGGGCCCGCTGGCCGCCACCCAATTGCAGCTGTGTGGCAGCGGTTCGTTCTGCAGCATGAAGCCATAGGTGTAGAGAGGGTGGCCCGGGAGCGCGGCCTGGGCGGCGCTGGAGGAGAGCGCCGCAGGTTGCAAGGGGTGCCCGGGGTACACCAGAGGGTAGCCACTGGCCTTAAGGCTAGGCCCGGCCGGATCGTGCGCGCTGCAAGTGGAGCAGCTAGAGCCGCCGAGGTGCGAGGCGCTGTGGTAGCCTCCTAGGCAGTAGGGGTCACGGCATAATCCCTGCAGGAAGGAGGGTGGGGAGGCCCCGGTGAGCGGGCTGGAGCTGGGGGGCTTGCCGGGTGGCAGGCCCAGGCCCCCGGACAGCTGACCTCCCACTAAACCAGACTTGCTAGGATCCAGGCCAGGCACGAACTGAGACGGGTAGCCGGCGTAGGCGCCCACAATGGAGCCGTGGTAACCGATGCTGGAGGGCGGGAGTGGGAACACCGAGTGGCCTGGTTTGTAGGGTGACACTGGAGCCACGTGGCCCGCCCCCACCAGGGCGGAGGGCGGCTCTGACTTGCGCCCTGATGCGGTGGCCTCCGGGCCACCGTGAGCCGAGTCCCCGCCGCTGCCTCGGCTCCCAGCGGCTGGCTCGGGACTGGGTTTGGCTTCCTGGTCTTTCTTGTCCAGTTCCCCGCCGCTGCCGTTCTTGCAGTCTGAGTGATGTGGGGAGCCTCCGCGGGAGCCGCCCGGCGAGGACGAGTTTGATGAGGTGGAGACGGCTGCTCCATGCGGGGGAAAGGGAGGGCAGGTGGCGCTGGGGACCCTGAAGCCCGCCTTGTCTCCGGGGGACGAGGAGGACGAAGAGGTGGTGGAGGACACCGACGAGGAGCCGCCGTCTTTGCGGGAGTCGCCGCCGCCGCCGCCGGAGCCCTTAGAGTAGGGCTTGAAGCTCGACTTGTCCTCGGCGGGCGAGTCCCCCAGCTGCTTGAGCGCCGCGGCCGCGGAGGCGGCGCCGGGGGCGGAGCGGTTCGGGTCTTTCTCGGATCCCAGCCCGTTGGCCGCCGCCGCCGCCGCCGCCGCTACGGAGTTGAGCTTGGACGAGGGCGGCGGGTCGGGCTTGCCGATCTGCGAGCAGGTCTGGGCTAGCAGAGCCAAGGGACTCTTCTTGGCGTCCAGCTGCGGGAGACAGTGGCAAAGTGGGAGGGAGAAGGGGGTGAGATTAGGAGACCCACTAAGCGCGCGGAGAGGCAGAGCCGAGCACTGGGGTGGGGTGGGGGCGATGGGAGGCCTAGTGAAGAGGGTCGCCGAAAGAAGACCTGGCTGTGGTGGAGCAGCTGGGCAGAAATGGCACTTGGTTTGTGGGTTTAGTCCCTGAGTGTGTCACGGGCGCTGCTGGCGCGCCGGAGAAACGGCTCAACCACGGCCTTCCCGGTTAAAGGTGACTTCTCGGTAATCGGGGTGGTGATTCGCTCCTTTCCGGCTAACTGCCCCATCTTTTTGGACCAGGGAAAAACTTAAGCCTTTAGTTTGGGAGAACTTCGTTTGGGACGGGTTTCTGGTGATGGCGCTCGGGGTAAGAGCAGGGAGAGGCGCCTTCTAAAGGCAGAGCCGCAGTTGGCCCTGTGAGTAGCCCCTCCCTCTTTCCTTCCCTCCCTCTCTCCCTCCCTCCCGGGGAGGACACCCAGAGAAGTAAGATGAAGAAAGACCCAGGATCGCGAGTGCCTGGTTTTCTGCACTGTGCCCCAACAGGCCAGGAAAGATGCAGAAGGACGAGGGTGGCTTCCAAGAGATCAGGTCGGGGTGGAGGCGAGGGACGCCCAGGAGCCGTCTTTGGACAGGACTCTAAGGGGCCAGAGGAAAAGTAAAGGACTCTGGGCACTACAAGAGCAAATCCAGTCCGATAGAAAACACGCAGCTCCAAAGGGCGAGTGGGCAAACACCTTCCACCCAGGAGTCTAGGGAGAACCTTGGAGGGGTCTGATTGCTGCCTCCGGTTCCTCCCCAGGAGGTCCGCCAGCGTGGCCAGCTTCGGGCCTCGAGTCGCACTAAGCTACGGGGGGGGGGGGGCAGGGAGCAGAGCCATGGGCCCAGCATGGGTGGAGTGGGTTCAGTTCTGGGTGGGCAGCGCCCGGAGACTGACCTCAATGGGGCTGACGGGAGTGGAGGACAGCGGTTGCAGGTACTCCGGGTGCAGGAGGTGACCGGTGTGAGCGCTCAGCATCTTCAGGACCCTGATAGGGAGCCGGTTCGCCTGGCGCAGGGGGTCCGCCGGGGGCAGGAGGGACACCACTGCCGGCACCGCCGGCCTCTTCCCGCCGCCGCCGCTGCCGCCGCTGCCGCTGCTTTCGGGTGTCCTTGGGTTAGATCCAGCGGGCGAATCGCTCATTTGGTGGAGGCAGCGCCACTGGGGGGGCGGGGCGGGAGGGGAAGCTCCGGGAGGCGAGCTCCCGGGGGGGGTGGGCTCGCTCCGCTGCGTCGATCGCTGTGCAGCAGCCGCTGCGCCTCCGTGCCGCCTCCCCTCCTCCACCTCCGCCGCCGCTGCCGCCGCTGCCGCCGCCGCCGCCGCCGCCGCTAGCCCAGGCGAGCAACACAAAAACCTTCGCCTTCCGCGAGCTGCACGTCAAATAGCCGCGATCTGCAGCCACACTTCAAAGGGATCGCCGCGCCCGCCCAATCGCAGCTCTCTCCCGGACCCCGGGGCGGGGAGAGCGGAGGGCGGAGGCGGGCGCCGCCGGTGGGCGGGGAGAGTCTTAAAGCGCCCCAGCCCGTCGCCGCCTCCTGGCCTTCGCCGGGCGCTGAATCTGCTCCCCTTTGCCGGTTGTGCCCGGCTGGCCTAGCCAATGGGTCACACAAGGGATGGGGCTTCTGGACACGGGTTCTGCGCCCTCTCCAGCGCTGGCTCTCCTGATGCCCGCTGCTTCCCACTAGTGTCTTGGATGGAGACGGGGGTGGGAACGCACGGCGCCTGCTCCGGTCCAGGGATCCAAGCCTCTCCCTGGGGCCGCCTGGGGGCGGGCTACGCCTCGGGAGCTCGGCTGTTTCCCCGAGCTGCTTCGGCCGGTTCTCTTTCCCCTAATTGGCCTCTCCCGGATGTGTTCACTTGGAAGCGTCGAAGCCTTGGGGGTATCTACTATTCCCTGGGCGCTGCCTGAGCCCTTCCAAGTACTTTGAGCCTGTCCAGTCAGACTGGAAATTGAAGGACTCCCTTCCCGGTGAGACAGTCTAGGTGAAGCATGGTTGAAGGTTTGGCTCCCTGGCCAAGGA
Source organism: Arvicanthis niloticus (assembly GCF_011762505.2). Classification (NCBI taxonomy): domain Eukaryota; kingdom Metazoa; phylum Chordata; class Mammalia; order Rodentia; family Muridae; genus Arvicanthis; species Arvicanthis niloticus. The sequence goes on along the minus strand of NC_047673.1, from coordinate 19,059,271 downwards.
GCGTCGCCGCCTCAAAGCTACTGGAACGCCCCAGGGGCGCCCTGAATTATAGATTGTGTTTAGGTGTGTCTCAGGGTTCTTGTCCCGTTTAAAGTCGTAAAGCCACCTCATTGTGCTGTGACAAGCTGCTGTTTGGCGCCGAAGTGGTTGGAGGTAGCATCAAAGTAGAGGCCGATGTCTTACAGGAGGGGGTCTCAGCACTGCCGGGCAACACAAACTCCGGAGACTGCTCCATTGGTTTCCCCCAAGGGAAATTTCGAAATAAGACCTTTTTATTTAATAACAACAGTACCCTCTCGGATTCCCCCAAGCCTTCCGGAAAAGTATGTATTTACATTTGGCAGAGATTTTTACATAGTCATTTTTACATAGTCATGACCATAAAGTTCTAGATCCTTGGCTCAGTCAGCTGAGCTTGGTCCTTTGTGTCCCAGCTCTGGAGTGACCACTTTTGCGTGCCCTCAGTGGCCAGTGGAGGCGCGCTGGTTCCTTTTCAATACCATTTTCCGGTCGTGATTTGTCAGTCACTCTGACCATCAAGTTCTGTCTTTGTAGGAGTATTGCCCAGGACTATCTGGTTCTGACTGCGTGGTGCTGACCCACAGGTTTTTTTTTCTCTTACCTCTGGTATCAATGACTTAACACAACGTGAGAACAAGAGATTTCAAAGGAATCTTCAAAGTGAGAGAAGTAACTACTCAGAGAACAATCATGAACTTTATGATACTCAGGAGAGAGGACGGCAGCCAGCTTCTATGGCCACACCAGTCATGCACTAAACTTAAACGCTCCTTGCATCCCTAAGGTTTGATAAATAAATGTGTATAGGTCTCTTAGAAATTACCCGACTGTCCCCTTCCTCATCTTTAGATCTTAAAAAATTAGTTGAAAACCAATAGCCAGAGATGCCCTGACTCTGATGATATGGTCCAGCATATCAGCAGCAGGAGGAGCATGGGAACGGAAGGGAAGAGGATTTTCTCATTTATTTTATGGTGCAAAGTTTTACTCTTTCCCCCAAACTCCCATAAGCTCTGCTCATGCCAGCCTATTCGTTCTGACCTCATGGTCACTGCGAACACTTATTTTTAAAATTCTACTCCAAGCTAGGGCTTGAGCCTCATACTTGTAAACGCAGCACCCGGGGAGCTGAGGCAGGAGAGTCACATCATGAATTTGAGACCACCTTGGCGTATTTAGTGAGTTCCAGGCTAGCCTGTGCTACAGAGTGAGACTCTATCTCCCAACAAACACAATCCACTGTGTTTGAAGGGTTACTTCAACCTAACCCAGTCTTTTGGCCTTTGGGAGAAAAGAGTGGAAGAATGATATAGGCTGTAGAAGGGATGGTCTTTGTGGATATGTTGGAGAAAGAACTAGGAAGAAGAGTTTGGAGATAGAGATGAAAGTCTCCTGGATGACTGTAACCAGTCCAGCTGGGAGAGAGAGCCTAGAAACCCTTGTAGGAGCTGAGCAGATGTGTGTTAGAAATGATTAATGGGAAGTAAGTCAGAGGGAGAGAGTAGACACTTAGGAATGTGGGTGGGAAAGAGAGGGCAGTAAGGATGGTGGGGGCAGTAAGGATGGTGGGGGCAGTAAGGATGGTGGAGGATTTTTATTTGGAGAGTAGAAAGATGTCAAATGAACAAAAGGAAGAAGGGGAGCAGACAGGATGTCCGAGCCGGGTAGTGGGCAGGCGATTTCCCCACGGAATGATACATGGTCCTTTTAAGAAACTTAATTCTCTAAGCTCATAGCAGTTAGCATGGACAGGGATAATGGTGCCAGGCAGCATGCTGGCCAGGCCAGGCCAGGCCTGCTTCCTGCTTCTGGACAGTATGCAGGACACATGCACTGCACTCCACAGCACACACAGAGGGTAGGGACACCCTTTGGGGTGCTGGTAAGGACAGGAGAGTTTCCTTGACTGGATCTATCCAGTTTCAGTCTGAGAGAAAAATGAAAAAAAAAAAAAAAAAAAAAAAAAAAAAAAAAAACCATACTGAGCTAGGCCCAAGGCCTAATTAAAACACTTGCAGATGATGATTGAGATTACTATTTGACATTTACTTAGCAAAATTGTTACCCCATATAGAGCACAACACTGGGCCTCAGCCGCCTGAAAGGAAGTTCAGTTTTCAAAGGAATGGCTTGCCACCTGGGAGAGAGCACGACTCATTAATCAACCCGGACTGTGTTTACTGAGGGCCAGCTGTGGGCAGAGCATTGTGTTAGGAATGTGGTTGAAAAACCCATGTAAAACGTCGCAGTGCAGGGCACACAGCACACGTCCTTCCTTTGCAGAAGTGTGACAGATGCATGGGACCTTATTTGTCAGCCCTTCGCCAGTTGCCCTGGGAATGAGAGCGGTGGTTACCTAGGACGGGGTTAAAGCTACTTGAAGCTGTTTCTATGACACCGTAGTAAAGAATGACCTTCCTTCTAGTCATTTCCTTTTTCTGTCAGGCAGGCAGGGTCTCACAACGTAGCTCAGCCTGAGTTAGAACTCATGATCTCCCTAACAGGAATTACAAGCGCCCTTGATTTTATGCAGTGTTTTACATAATATTGGATGCTGTAAGCAGCCCAGCTAAAGGTAGGAGCGAGGAATGGGTTTGTTATTTACCTGAAGTTCTGGAGTTCTATAGAGTCAGGTCACTGGTAGCCAGGCTTCGACAGTGACCCTGGGTACATTGCCTCCCCCCCACCCCTGTCCCCCATCCCCCAGCCCTGCCCCTGTGCCTCAGTTTTCCCATGCATAAAATCTAAGAGTGGCCATCCCAGTCTGGGGGGGTGGGGGGTGGGGAGAGGCAGACAACGCATGTCACATGTGGAGGGTTGAGACAAAGAATCCCAGGTAAACGTTGGCTGTGCTGTGGTGTACTGTCTGCCTCTTGGGAAAATGGCTCTGCAGAGTTAGGTGGTAAATGTGTCAGCCACCAATGCCTGGATCCGGAAGATCGTAGCCTAGACTGGGAATCCCACAGAACTGGTAGCAAACCGGCCTCCAGGCTCCAGTCCATTGTATTTTTTTTTTTAAATGCCCCTAAAAAATGCCTTTAGAAAATTGTGGATATTTATAGATTTTTTTTCACAGACTTCAATTTACATAAAATTTGCCACCCAGGAAAAAAACCGCCTGAGTCAGGTGGAGAGCGAGAGGTGGTAGATTTGCTGTGAGGGGGTAATGGGTACTTTTCACTCCTTGCTGGGGCGGAATTGCCTGAATGATCACTTCATGCAGAATACTCAAACCCTAGAGGCAACATCATGAAATAATATCTCACCGGGTAACTATTTACATTTTTTTTTTTAAAACAAGCTGTAAGCACTCGGCAAAGTCTGTCTTGTAGAGAACTTGGTTTTCCTTCCCTGCGTTTAATATCTTTCAGCAGCTGGCAATTACTGCCTTGGCCACAAGCCCCCAGTTAGCACTGGGCTCTAGAGGCATTTTTTCAGCGGCCCCACCCTGGGGTTTTAGACACTGCCTGGGGCATGACAGGGTCACTAAGGACTGGTGGCAGGGAACTGGCAAGAGCCAGGCCAGACAGTCTTATGGGAAGACTTGTGATGAAAGGGGCTCAGAGGTCGGCCACTGCAGGTGTCTCAGGGCATTTTGTCTTACCTCCCATGGGACTGTGGATACCGCTGTTTTTCTCTTCTCTATGTTCTTACTTTCAAGGCAGTAGCTGACACAGTTCTAAACACTTTGTATCCACTGTCTCAGTTCACCCTGCAGAAAGCCTGCAAGTGAGTTAGCCCTAACCACAGAGGAAGACAGGTTGCCTAAGATCCAGTGCAGTGAGTGCCGGGTCATTTCTCTCCTCTCTAGACTGGCTTTGGTTTTTGTCTGATCCACTTTCTCTTCCTTCTTTACCTCCTTTCTTGCCTCTCTTTTCTCCAGCTTTTCCTTCTGGTGTTAGGAATCAAACCTAGGGCGTCTCATGCAGGGCAAGGGCTCTGAGCTGTAACCCCAGCCTTAAATGCATATGTCAGTTTTACATATGCATATGTATATGTATAAAACCACATGAAAGGATCTCCTCCCCAACACCATGCAATTATGGGAGGCAGGATCTTGCTATATAATCTAGACTAGGCTTGAACTCAACAATCCTCTAGTCTTAGCCTCTCAAGTCGTGTGTATGTATGTGTCTGTGTGTGTGAACTTGAGGAGTGTGTGGCTGGAGGTCAGAGAACACCTTATAGGAGTTGGCTTTCTCCTTCTGTTATGAGGGCCCTGAATCTCAGACTCAGGTGGTTAGGCAGGACTGCGAGGGCCTTTACCCACTGAGTCATATCTCTGCTCCCCAAGTGAGTTTTTGTGTCCCTCTGCTTACAACAAAGTTAGTTCAGAGTTATTCTGGGCAGGTTTTATTATCCCTTGTGACAGATGAAGGCCTAGGTTCTAAGAGCTGAAGGGAGAGTTTGAACGTCACCCAGCAAACACTGGTGGGAGTGGGGCACACAGTGTGTTCTTAACTCCTTCCTGTTGATGATCTATTGGCTTCTGTCACCTCCATTGCTCCTCCGTGGATGGGGTGGGGGTGTGGTTGCTCCTGATAAAACGAGGAAGAATTAACTCCTTTTCCTCCCCCCCCCCCCCAGGAATTTCCTTTAGAGATGTGGAGGGCAGAGGGACAGAAGGAAATGTAGACCACAGCTTGTCTTCCAGCCTGCCCTTTTGATTCAGGCCTTTGAGCAGGGCTCTTTGAAGAAGTGTTTTGCCCTTATCTCCCATCAGCCCCAGGGAGCCATACAGACCCAGGTCAGGGGGGGATGCGGTAGGGTAGGTGTGCTTTTGAAGTCAGCCTCCCTTGCTTGTTCTGCCCCCATACATCAGCACCAGTCATTCGTCTTTGATTACTTTCATCCACTTAGGTGTATATGTTTCTGAGAAAAACTCCCTGATGTTGGGGATCGGACTTAGGGTCTTGCACCGGCTAGATAATTGCTCAGTTCCTCAGCCCTGAAACTTCTCTCTTAAGCTGTAAATATTGCTGGGGGTGTATCTCACCCTTGTTAGGGTGTATCTCACCTTTGTTAGCAGCCTGCACTTCAACTGAGACAGCAGCGAGGGTTGCATATGGCATTTACTGAGCACCTACCTATTAGATGCCAGACGCTGCTCTGAGCACCTGGTAGGCGCTCATTCATATATTTCTTGCAACAAATCAATCGTAGGCGCTCATTCATATATTTCTTGCAACAAATCAATCGGGTGGGTACTAGTGTTGTGCCTGTCTTATAGCGATACACTGAGACCCAGAGAGGTTAAGCGGTTTGCCAGGTTACACAGCCAGGAGGTGGTAGGACTGATGTTACAGGGCAGGTAGGTGGCTCTTTGGTTGCTTGCACAGGCAGACCTGAAGGGGGAGGGATCTGCTCAAGGCGGTGGGGGGGGGGGGAAGCCAGCAAGACACACTGAAAACAAATTACTTTCATAATTTTCTAGAGAGTTGCACACGCTCATTGGGATTTCCCTTCATCTTGAGAAAGGAGAAATAACGGTAGCGAGGAAACTGAGGCCCAGAAAGGAGTGAAGGAAACATTCATTTACCTGTTTAATTGGATTGGACTGGTTAATTCAATGAATCTTCCTCTCAATGACTATTTATTGACCACTTGATAGGTGTGGACCTGAGGCAGTCCCCAGAGGATAAAGACAGACAGCTGTGTGGGATGGGACCCAGACGCCCATCTCTCTGATGCACATTTAATATCTCAGGAAAGGGACTGTGAACCTTGCCCTTGAGCGTCATGTGCTCTTATATAGATTAAACAACGGAAGACCGAGGTGGCCTGCTCTTAACTCCTGCTTAATGTTTGCTGTAGTTTGAATATGAAATGTTCCTGAAGACTCCTGTGCTGAAGGGCTGGTCCCCAAGGTGAACCTTTGGGAAGAGACTAGATTATGAAGACTAGGACTTTAATAAAAACACTTAAACATTATTTATTTATTTATTTATTTATTTATTTATTTATTTGTGTGTGTGTGTGTGTGTGTGTGTGTGTGTGTGTGTGTGTGTGTGTGTGTGTACAGGTGCCCACAGAGGCCAGGAGAGGATGTCAGATCCCCTGGAACTGGGTTTCCAGGTGGTTGTGAGTCACCCAGTGTGGGTGGGTGCTGGGAACTGAACTGGGGTCCTCTGCAAGAGCAGCAAGTGTTCTTAACCGCCAAGCCACTAATCAATGGTTTTATCAGTTGATGAATTCATAATGCCATGGCGTTTTCAGATGCTGGAGGAGACTAGGAGGCGGAGCCTAGTTGGAGACAGCAGGTTTCTGGACCTAAAAGGGGGTATCAGGTTCCTATTCCATGACTTACTCACTCCACTCTCTGGCTACCATGAGGGCAGTGGCTTTGTTGTGCTACATTTTTCTGCCATGATGTTTTGGTCTTTCTTCCAGCCCAGAGTGAGGGAACCGAGACACCATACACTGAACCCTTTGAAACCATAAGCCTTTGAAATAAATGGTTCACTCTGTTTTTGTTTTGTTTGAGGTTTGTTGTTGTTTTTGTTTTGGTCACAATGATAGAGCACTACCACTCTCTCTTAAGTACACATGCATCTTGCTATAAAGTCCAGGCTGCCCTGGAACTTTCTTCTGTAGTCCAGGTTGGTCTGCAATTCTCGACTGCCTTCCCCCAGTACCCTAAGTACTGGGTTGATAGGCGTGTGCCCGGTAACTCAAGATAAGTTCAGATTTCCACTAACATTGATTGTGCAATCTCTGGGGATGCAGATATCAATCTAGGTGTGTTTGGGCATTGGTCACTTATACTGAAGGAGAATCATTAAGGACTGTGAATGGACTCTGCAGTGGGAAACAGGGACCATTGCTACCCCAGTGAGTCTCCTCATTCTGTCTCCATGTGCTGAGTTAACAACTGGAGCCAACTGGAACCCATGCCCCAGGGGAGATCTGGGTGGGTGGCCGTCTGTGCCGCATGTCAGGTGTGCAGAGATGATGTCTGTTTTTGACCTTTCTCATGAGATTTGGCCATGAAGTTAATGAATGGTATTTGTATGATCTTTTCTCCAGATTTGTTCAGTGTGCCCCTTCCTAAACCATCTAAGACATGCAGTCCGATGCAATTAAAAAAAAATGAATGCCTTGTCCACAGTGTGGTGGACACCTGCAATCCTGGCATACAGGAGGTTGAGGTCAGACAGTCGTGACTTTGAGGCTGGCCTGGGCTATGGAGCAAGATCATAACTCAAAAAGATAAAAATGAAAGGAAAGACATGAAAAAAAAAAGAGTTTTATAGATAATGCCTTGGTTATTGCAACTAGTATCCAAGATGTCAGAAAAAATTCACGGAGTATTTATTTTGATACCCCAAACCCTTCCAGTTTCTGCCTGGAGAAGGACTGGAGGAGCAGGGTCTCAACCAAACCTATGTCAAATCATTCAGAACAGGCATGTGTGTGTATTCTTTAAAAGTGACTTAAACTTTATTTTTGTTGAAAAAGAAAAAGATTTTTCTTTAATCACCATGAAGTGCATTCCTGTAGCACAGACAGCATCCTGAAGCTGTAAACAGGAGAGTGAAAACGGACATTTGCTGCTTCTCGGAACTTCACAGCTGTGAGTCTGTTCTGCTCTTTTCTGGAGGTCTCTTACACGTTAGCAAATATGTAGCTATTCGCCCCCACCGCCCACAGACGCCAAGTACACAAGCTATTCTGAACTTTTTTTTTTTTTTTTTTTAAAGCAATGCATTTTATAGATCTTGCAATGAGTGACTGTGTCTTAATTTCCTGAGTGTCTTTCCTGGCATCATTCTGTGATGTGCCCGGGTTTATTAAACTCGTTCCCTACTGACGGATATTTAAATGTGTTGTTTACATTCAGCCTGTGTTGTATGTATGTGAGTGGGTTTCTGGGAAGCAGAAGGAGGAAGATCACTTGAACTCACCTTTGTCTCGTTACTAACCTTCAGTTCCAAGCCTGGGTTGCCCTGAGTCACTGGGCCAAAGCTCACACTTTGTGAACCATCATTTCAGGAAGGGCCAGGAATGGCTAGGGTCTCTGGATAGACTTAACTCGAGGGTGCCTGAAGTAAAGTTCCAAGGAGAAGTCCAGTTCCTGCTGAGGACACCTCTCGGGTCTGTCAGCCTGACGTGTAGAGAACTTGTGTAGGTACCTTCAGGTGCCTGTCAAGATCTGAGCTCGATAGTCAGCACAGTTGCTTTATGTTAAATTGTCTTTGTTTTTTTTTTCTCATCAATTTCCTTAAATAAACCAATGTGATTGAAAACTAAATGAATCTTTGAACAGCCGTTGTTAGTCTGTGTTCCGTAACTATAAGGAAATATTTGAGGCTAGGTAGCTTATACTGAAAAGAGGTTCATTGAGCCCGTAGTATAAAGGCTCAATGGCAGGGCCCTGGCACTTCTCCCTACCTTGCTGTATGACATCATGGCAGTGATATGCGTGAGAACAAAGGAGAGTACATGGTTATACCGGAAGCCAAGAAAGACTTGGAACGCATGACAACTACAGAATCCTGTCTAATCAGACAGCCCCAATGACCTTCTATTAGCTTCCCGCCCTTAAAGGTTCCATTGATTTCTAACGTTATCACAGCGAGCATCCAATTCCCAGCAATAAACAATAAACCATATCTAAAGACGATAAATCATATCTAAACCATCCCAACAGCCGGAGTAGAAAAGCCACAGAAGTTAAAAGCTGCGTGGAATGGGGGCCCTTTCTTCCCAGGCGACACCAGAGTTGAACAGACTCTCACAGGTCTGTCCTCTATCTCTGCTGCGAAATTCTCACCACTGCCGTCAAAATGCATAATGACGATTTTATTTATGACAGGAGACATGTTTAAAACAGTTGTTTTAAAACAACTGACAGAGCTGCAAGATGGGAAACGACATGAAAGTGAGATGATTTTTTTTTTTTTTGAGAGGGGAGGGGGATGGGATGCTGGCAAAGAAGAGTGCAGTTTTCATTATTGAAGTTGGAATTCATCCTTTCTTCTTTGAGCAGATAAAGAAAATCATCCAGGGAGGAAGCTAGGGGTGAAGGCCCTGTATAATGTCAGTTCTCAGAGACCTGGGCAATTAGCTGCTGACTTGCTTGAACAGCCTCTTGTTGGGACCTTTCAAAAGACAGAGTACATACAGTATGAGACTGTGGTGCAGGGGGGTGGAGGGTAGGGGGTGGGGAGTGGAGGTGGAGGTGGAGGTGGGAGGGGAAGGGGTGAGGTGAAGCCCAGCCTCCTATCTTCATGTGAACCCAGGACTCAGCTCAGCCGAATACTGGGACCTTTAGATCTCTGTATCCACATGATGCTTCCCAGACTAGGCCAAGAACACAAGACAGACACCCTCAGGATGGCAAGGCAACAGGAAACAGATGGCTCACTGAGGACCCTCTGTGCTAGGGAAGAGAAATTTCAGACTGCGCTTAAAGAAAAATAGTTTTCCCATGGCAAACCAATGGGAGTTGAGTTCGTTCTCCCCCATAGCCTTTCTTCCCTGAAAGTCTGGTGGTAGGGGGATTACTGAAGAGCTCTTACTGGCTTAGCATTGTTTGTCTCTGTAGGAGAGAGAAATGGCAAAAATCAAGACCTGCCTGAGGAAGTTAGAAAAAAGAACCCAGGGGAAAAATAAGTTAGTGTCTTCAGCATGATGATGGAATTAAAAAAAAAAAAAAAAAAAGTCGCCAGAGGTGTGACAGGACCCCGTAGTTTTTGAGGAGCTGGAGCCATTTCTGGTCTGTGGAACTGCGGCACTCCTGGTACCTCTGCTAGAACTCTGTTTCATGTGGGTTGGGATGAACCAGAAGCAGCAGCTCCACGGAAAGATCTCGGTTGTTTGTGGTGCGATCAGGTTGAGCCAGGACACATTTAACTAATTCGACTAGTTTATCCAGTCCCAGAGGAGCTAGGATTCAGCCTTGGCTGGCAAAGGCAGCAATAGTTAACAGTGTGCTTGAGAACCCGGCTTGGTGACCTCGGCTCAGACTGGGGCAGCATGGGTAATTCAAGCAGCTGGCCAGCTTCTTCTTTGCGGATACAAACTCTCGACCTTAGCATACCCTCCTCCATTTCTCTCTGCAAGCAAAGCAGGAGATTCATTTCTTATACCCCAGCACAGTGCCAAGTAGGAGCGTGTTAATATCCCCCTCCCACCCCCTTGTGAATTGGATTACTTAACACATCTTTTTGGAGATGTCAGCAGTTTAATAGAGGTAATAAGTCAGGGCTGCCCTTGTGTTTTATTTTTCTGCCAGTATTTAGTTAATTAAAGAATGCAAATTAAAACACCTTAATTTATATAATATCAATACCAACGCCTTAAAACATTTGGCATAACTGTGTTGGCACGTCCCTTACATAAACTCTTCAGAGCTGTACTAATAAAAATAAAAAGGGCTGTAAATCAAGTTTAATTTATTCATTTTTGTTTGGTATGAAAGCATATGCCAGAATCAGGTTATTTATGAGTGTATAATAACAATAGGTATTTTTTCTTAACCAGCTACAAATGACAAGAAAGGTTTTCAGAAGGCTACGGTTTTAACTTTGAATCTTCTGAAAGCACACCTATTTTCTAGGCTCCGATCTCTAGAATTTATACCTTTGCTTTCCCGTCTACAGTCAGAAATAGACTTAGGTATTGAAAAAAAAAAAAAAAAACATATCCAAGTTACAAACAGAGCCCCGCCCCCTCCTCTCCACTCCCCTCCCCCAGAAAGTCACCTGCAACCATTTGTGTGGAAAGAAACACGCACACCGCATCCCGTGGCGTACGAACCCCAGGTGAGATGAAAAGACTGCCGATACGTATCTGGACTTCTCAAATATTCCATTAAGAGATTGTATCACAGAGGGCTCAGATTTAAACAGCATCAGAAGGGATTTGGTGTGTGGTTGCTTTCTTGGGAGCTGTATGAGCTACATACACACGAATGAAGTGCCAAACATTCATTTTTCATCTTCCCCTCTTTGGCTGGTATTGCTTGTTCTGTATGGTGGATCTGGGCCTGGGGCCGCTCCCCTCCCCCAGAAGGGCAGTGGGCTCTGTTCTTGGGTACCAAGTGGAGACATTCTCTCCCTCTCTTCTTGACAAAGCTCCCTAGCCCAACTGTCTCTATCTGTTCCTCATCCCATCTTCAGTTCTACCTTGACTCAAACAGATCTGTCGAAGCACTTAACGATGACGTGACCAAGGTACTGCCGCCTTGTCCTGACTCCCGATTTTTGTTTTCTCGGGCACTATTTGCAAGGTCCTAGCCCCCTGAGCAGTTATGTCCACCTTGGTAACACATTCGAGACTTTTCCCTGACTCTGACCCATGCCCAGATGTAGTGAACAAACAACTGATGTGTTCTACCAAAGCAAGTTTTACCAGGTTTCCCTGGTCTACACGTGATGATGTCATTGTGGGTTTTGGCTGTATAAATGCAGTACCCTTGAGCTTTGGTACCAAGAATTCTTTGGGGGGCAAAAAAGCCCTTTCTCTGTCACTGGCTAATAAAGGACTCTAATTGGGTCGTATATGCATGGCAGTCTATAAAAATCATCATCTGGACTATAACAATGGGAAGAGAAGTCAAACAAAACAAAACAAAACAAGACAAAAAACTTGTCTACTCTGACATGCCCCCATCCTATCTAGGCAGATCCAAACAAATTCACCATGACCACAGACATTTTGCTTGAGGGACAAATGGACTTTCTGTATTTTGTCAGGACACTTACCACCCAGGGCTCTCAGTGGTAGGAGGAGGGGTCCCAACAGTGTTCCATGGCAGTGGGACAGGCTAGGCCACTCCTCGGGAGTGCATCCATGTATGCTCCACTTTCCTGAGTGGCACTGTGGGCATAGTTCCAGTCCTTCCCTTGACGCACGTCATCTTTATGAAGCTGATCTTAATCTTTATATTTATTTATATTCCTCCCACCTCCATAAAAGATCTGAGGTCGCTTACAATCCAGAATGCAGATACTGTAAAATCTGAAGCCATTAACAGAAAAGTAAAAAGGTCAGAGCCAAGTACACAGAAGGAGGGGGAGGGAGAAGGAGAGTAATTATACTCATACGGTGTGTTGGGGGTTGGGAGAGGAGGAACTTAGATTAAAGAAAGCTAGTGCAATTGAGAACAAAACACAGCTCTGAACTCCCCGGTAGCTTGGTGGGCGGCTGCCAGCTCTTATAATAACTATAGATTATTGCACCTCAAAGGCAGGTTTAAATGCCTACTGAGGACTCACTGGCTACGGGAGCTTGGTCAAATCACTTCATCTCTTCCCCGTTTCTGTTTCTTCATCGGTCAAAGAAGGATTTTCCCATAGTGCTCTTGAGAGAACAATGTTGTCATCAGCAGCAATATCACTGCCACAGTACACATTGTGTGCCCGATGTAGTTCCAGATGTCTCACCTAGCTATAGTTAATCAACCCTGAGGTGCATATTTCAAACTTCAGCATCTCTGACACCGGGGTAATGAAAACAACATGTCTCGGATTATTTGACAGCACTTTTCTTTCTTACTGGATCCAAAATAACAGTGCATCGTGGGATGGATGAAAGAACTTATTAATGTACTCAGGTCTCACAGGAGCTGTGTAAAGTAGGTGCTGGTTTTGTCCCACTTGACAGGTAAGAAGACTGAGGCACAGCCAATATAAAAGGCTTTTCTAAGGGCTGTAGCTGACAAGCAGTGGAGCTATTTGACAACACTGCTGCATTCAGTTATTTCAGCAACAGACACTACAACAAAACTTTCTCCATTGGGAAGTAAGGGAATGTGGTGCAAAGGTAAGTGTTTGCCCTGATGGTTAGGCTTCTCAGTGAGAGTCATCTCCGGCTGCTGAGTATGTCTATGCAAATAAACTCACATCATGGGGCCGAGAAGGAAAGATGATTCATTTCTCCCAGCTTTTGCCCGAGAGCTTCGTTCTATGTTGGAAAGGCCCTTCCAGCAGTTCAGAGAGAGACACACCATTCCCTGGCTCTGTGACTTCTCTTCTGCTTGGGATTTCAAATGAAGGACTTCAGCAGACACTGGATGCAAGCACAGGTTCTCTGCCTTGGCCATTTATCATATGGATGGCAGAGGAAGCCTGCAGATGGGGGCTCTCAGGCCAGGCTGGAAAGTTAGCTTTAGGGCAGAGAGAGTGAGGGATTGGCTTCCTAAGATCCTTGCACACACAAGCCAGAAGGGCAGAGAGACAGGAAGACCTGAGGAGGCAGAAAAGCAGAAGGGAAATGGACAAACCACCACTTGAGGCAAGGAAATGCAACTTCAAGAGGAAGGAGATGGGTTCGGATGCAGCTCAGTGGCCAGGCACTTCCTTAGCACACACATGGTCCTGGGTTCAAAGGGGTTCAAAGGGTCTAAAGAACCCCTCAAAGCAGGAGGAAATAGGTTTCCCATGTAAGTGGAGTGGGAGAGGGAGCCAACCTGGAGAGGAGATTCCGGAGTTTGAAACCTAATTGTGCAGCTTAGGAGCAAATTATCCAGCGAGACTCAGTTTCCTCGTTTTGCTAATGGGTATCATCACATTCCAATGATTTACCTCATCTCGTTGTTAAAAGATCAATTAAGATAACAGATGTGAGAGCATTTTTCCAAATGAAGTAATGCTGTGTAAATGTGAGTTGTTATCATTGTTTTTCTTTCTAGGCAAGTACCAGCTTTGTGAGCCCGGACAAGTTCCTACAGGGGAACAGAGATGATCACTGGTTATAAGACTTGCCCAGCTTTGGGGGGTAGCCCAACAGAGTTTGACTCAGAATTCAAAGCTCCTCTTGTCTAGTGCCTCACGTGTCCCTGGTTGACCCAGTGAACAGGTTTGGGGATGCCCTAGAAGGTCTCTCCTCTCAGGTTCTCAGATTCTGCCCTGCAGTGGGGTCTTAGCCTCAGAAACAAGCTGACTGAGCAGAAGTGCCTCTAGCCTTGCCTTCTCCAGCAATAAGACAAGTTTAGCAGCCAGTAAATCTGGACTTCATAAGCCATACCCAACCAAATCACACCAAGTCAAATGCATTCTCATAATATTTCCCTGATAGATTAGCTCTAAGATGTTCAACAGAGGAAAATCTGCATGATCAGGATGAACCACTAGTCAGAGAACAGGATAGTTATCCCACATGCCTGAGACCTCAGATTCTACACGTAGGCATCCGAGTTATGGTTTGATATAGAATAGAGCTGCAATAATAGATAGTAATAGACAATATTTTAAAACTAATACATTTCTTATTTCTAGACTTTTTTATTTAACATTTTTAAGACAGAGGTTGACTCTAGGTAAGCAATGAGGATTGCCTACGGGAAGTAGGTGGTGTTGCTTACAGGAGGAAAGAGTTAGATAGAGGTGGAGGACTGGTCTTGTCATCTAAGACCCTTTGGTCCGAAGGGCCTAGCAGCCTGCTGTCTGGGAACAGGAAGCCCCACTTTCAGTACAGGCAAGCAATAGCCTTACCAGGGACACACTAAGTGGGCCTCACATTTTCTGGCCTTCCCTCTGAAGGAGACGGAAGGAGGAAGTAGGAGGAGAAGGAGGAGGGGAAGGAAAGGGCCTGGGAAGCATGAAGAAAAAAAGAAGTGCTTAATAAGAGGGAGGAAGTGGGGAACACAGCCTGCCCTGGCAATGAGGTTTAGAACAAAGTAGCCATTTGAACACGGAGGGTGCCCGGGGAGGAACCTTTCCCTAGACTGAACACATCACCCACTCCTCTAGCCTTTCTGGAAGATGCAGGGCCTTCCGAGCAGGGCCTGCCTTCTCTGGCAGCAGACAAAAGGCCATTTCTGAGTTACACAGAAAATGTGTTACTTTGCCAGAGGGTCGGGTAAGGGCTGCCCAGGCCAATCCTGGCCCAGGAGAGCTGTTTTGCAGAGGGGGCCTGTCAGTCACTAGGAGCCCCGCGTGAAAGGGGCCCCTTGTCAACTTCCCCTGCCTTTGAAGTGACTGGGATGGAGGTGCTCAATTAAAAGCCCATCAGTCTGTAAGTAAATCAACGCCTATCAAGCTTGTCACATCAAACAAACGATTATTACCCCAGCCCGCCCACCCCATTAATCTGGCTGTTCCTTCTTGACGGCTCAGGGTCAGGGCGGTGTAAATCCTGTACTGGATTCCAGCCACCTGGATCGGGATGAAAGCCTTGGTATAACACACCATACTCTCAGGCATTTCCCAGGGCCCCTGGAGGGAGGGCCCCTGTCACAAAAGGGCGGTGACAGAAGGGTCCCCCAAAGACAGGACCTTGGGAAGAGACTTAAGACACGAGGGAGAGACAGAAAAGAGGGATACTACAACAGAAACACCAGAAGAGCATTGAGACCAGAGCGCTGAACACCCCCCCCCCCGGGAATGTTATGGGCACCCATATACACACCCCCAAAGGACAAGGTCTCTGGATGACATTCTTAGACCTTACATTCTGAGGCCAAAGTCAGAGAGTGGATTCAAGAGCAAGGTAATTTTCTTCACTTCTCCCCATGAGTCACATGGTCAAGGGAAAGAAAGATGGAAGAGAAAATACAAGAAAGTGTTCAGATTGCTATGCCATTCCCTGTGTCTGGCATTAGAACTGGCATGGGCAGAACCCAAGGTTTTATAAACAGGACACATTAAACCAGTGGTCCCCAACCTTCCTAATGCTGTGGCCCTTTAACACGGTTCCTCATGTTGTGGTGACCCTCTACATAAAATTATTTTTGTTCCTACTTCATAACTGTAATTTTGCTTCTGTAACGAACTATAATATACATATCTGATATGCAGGATATCTGATATGTGACTCCATGAAAAGGTCGTGAGACCCCAAAGGGGTCATGACCCATAGGTTGAGAACTACTGCCTTAGACCTTAGCCCCACGTTCAGATAGTCTACCCAAGTTTCCAATAAACACGTTGTTCTGGAGAAGTTCTCCTAGGTTCTGCGTGCTGGTCTGTGGATTCCTTTCATCACATGGGATCCAGGCTCTTGGCTTTTCCCACTGTAGGCTAAAGAAAAGTGTAAGTAGAGAGGAAGGGACACAGGACAGTTTGAAAGAGGGACAAGTGGTGAAGAGTTGTGTGAGGAAGAAAGTCAACCACATTGCCTGAAAAGAAAAGGCAGACTTATCAGAGAAGGAAGCTACCGGTCCCTTCCCAAAAGGTTCCCCCACTGACTCGTGGTGGTCCACATTAAAAAATGGTGGTCACTTGCCTGTCCACTTACTGAGGGAGAAATAACTCCTTAAACAAAGTTAGAATGGAACTGAAACAGAGGAGCCAGGAGGGGAAGCTTTTTTGGCTCACTTGAGCAGGGAGTTCTGCTTGCCCAGCCTTGCAGATTATCTTTACTTCCCACTACACACAGGGTGAACGTTCTTGAAGTAACCGGAGACATTTTTGTTCCTATCTTCCTCTGGGGTGGTGAGAACTGCTCTAGGAAAATCCTGCAGACAGGCTGCATTAGTCAGCTTGCTGCTGCTGTGACAAAACAGCCCAGGCAATGGACTTGTAAGGAGACAAGACTTATTTGGTTCATAGTTTCAGCAGTCTCTGTTCATAGTCACTTAGCCCTGTTGTTTAGGGGGTTGGGACAAGGCAGATCCTGAGCTGTGGTAGCTGTGAGGCAAATAAAGGGAGGGATGGGGCCATTCTTAATACATCCTTCAAGAGTGTGCCCTTAGTGACTTAATTTCCTTCTACGAGGCCCCATCTCTTAAAGATTCTGCCACCTCCAAAGAGTGCCATGGGACGGTGGCCAACCTTTTGTACATGGGCCTTTGTAAGCGATTTAAAATCCAAGTCACAGCACAGACTACTACCCCAACTGTGTGTGTGGGCTTTCTCTCAAGCGTTCTCTAAGGAACTGGCTGCCCATCATGCCAGTGTGAACTAATTTGTCCTGTCATCAAAACCCAGCAGTGCACAGTGCCTTTGTTATCTACGTTGATAGACGGGTTGAGGCTTTCCCCAGAGGTGAGGAGGAATCATGGCCACTAAGTATCCACCTCACGCTGCCTCTTGTGAGGAGCAAAGCTCCCATGTCATCTAAGCAGAATTTTAGATTTATAACCTACAGGTTCCTTTCTAAATCATTGGACTATAACAGTAAATAGGACAGGCAAGGTCCACAGATGAATGGGAAACTTTACAAGGGACCCATGGGTTTGATTCTTCTTTGTCATATGTACGCTCATTAGGCAGATATGTGCAGGGCGTCTCAGTGTCCAAGTCATTTGCACAAGGAGTCAAAGAAGAGTTAGAAAAAAAATTCTGTCCTGGAAGAAAGTCACAGCTAATGAAATCTAACTTGGCACATTGGGTGGTAGGCACCATATGCTGGGAAAAGGTATGTAAGAAAGAAAGAGAGAGAGAGAGAGAGAGAGAGAGAGAGAGAGAGAGAGAGAGAGAGAGAGAGAGAGAGAGAGAGAGAGTTAGTTCAGGGAGGAGATTAATTTATTCTGGCTCTTCTTAGTGAAGGTCTAGCATGAAGCACTATGTTTGCTGTTGGATCATGTCAGGTTTTTAATGTGCTCTATGATATAATACAGTGTGGGCTTAATGTGTGCTGTCCCTGGCTGTAACGACAATCTAATTCATTGTCCTTGTAATTACAAGCCACATCACAATACCCTTCTTGATCAAGCAGGTGTAGTTAACACAGGGAACTCGATTCCAGGCTTCCCCAGAGGTCCGGGTTATGACTGTGAACTCTCAGACATGGGAGCTGTATTCCAGAGAGTGGGGCAGAGGCTTTGAACCCAGGCTGCAATTCAAAAGCAGGCTCTCCAAATGCTGACTGTACTGCTTGCCTGCTGCGAGGCCATGGGCAAATCGCTTGAACTCCCTGTGTGTGTTTCCCCATCTGTTAAATTGGGGTGATAAGAGCCCTGGCCTCATAGGGTTATATGACAATTAAATGCATGTAAATCATCACAACAGCGCTGCAGATAGTGTGCGCCCAACGATGCCTGTTAGGATTCCCGCTTTGCTTCAAAGTGATCTCTTGAAGGGGAAATGCCAGGAAGGCGCTAAATGGATGCCTGTCTCTTCTTGCATTTTAACCTCACTGGGTCATTTACATTAATTGTATTTAAAATCTATTTATTTGTTTTTATGTGTATAGGTGTTTTGCCTAAATATACACCTTTGTACCATGTGTGTGCCTGGTGTCCGTGGAGGCCAGAAGAGGGCATCAGATATTCTAGGCCTGGAGTTACAGATGGTTAAAAGCCATCATGTAGGAGCTGAGAATAAGCTCCAGGACCCACTTAAAGAGCAGCCAGCACAACTCAGTTACTGAGCCATCCTTCCAGCCCCTAATTTTGATTTTAAGTCTCTCAGTACTTATAAACATTAATTTTCTTACTAAAATTATGTGTGTATTAACATTTACTGTAATAGAAAGTGGTCTATGCATTGTCCATGTGAGTTTAAAACTGGATGTGCTATCTTCCTCATTTCATATCCTGGTCTCTCCACTAGAAAGAGCCATTATCCTGTATTTTGTATTTTGTATTTATTTATTTTATTTGCCTTTTAGGAAAACATATTTTTAAAATTTATTTTTACTTTATTTTAATGTCTTGGGCTTTTTTGAAACAGGGTTTCTCTGGGTATCAGAGTCCTGATTGTCCTGGAACTAGCTTTGTAGACCAGGCTGGCCTGGAACTTACAGAGATCTGCCTGTCTCTTTCTCCAGAGTGCTGGGATTAAAGGCATGCACTACCACACCTGGCTCAAATGATATATTTTTTAAAATTAACTAATTCATTAACAATGGTTTTGCCAAGCATCAGGTTTCGACCCTATGGCTTTTTCTTTGAATTTTAAAAATCACATCCTATTTATTTCGTACATGTACACACATGTAATGTGGGCATGTATGTATTACGGCCTACATGTGGAGGTCAGAGGACATGTGGGAGTCAGTTCTCTCTTTTTACCTCGAAGGATCCTGGAGACTGAACTCAGGGGTTTGTCAACAAGCTCCTTTATTCACTGAGCCCTCTTGCAAGCCACTGTCTTGCAGTTTCATACCTGCTCAGGCTTGATGGGCCCTTCTCCCTCCCTGCCTCACCTTCACTGCACTTTCCGTTCCCAGGACCCTACCTTCCACTTTCATGTCACCCTTTTTATCGTCTCTGAGTACCCTTAAGGCTCTCTTTTCCACTCCCCTGTGCCACTTTCTAGTTTCCTGACATCTACATGCAGTGACTCCCATATAAACACACGAATTCAAGAATTCTAAGCCAAGATTAGTGTAAGAGAGAGAATATGTGGTATTTGGGCTACCTCACTTATACAAAGTTTTCCAATTCTATCTATTTTTTTTTTCTTGCAGATTTTACTTTTCTTTATGGTTGAATAAAATTCAGAGCATGTTTTTGAGATGTTAATTCCATTGCCATGGCTGAGCCTCAGGTGAAACAATATGGTAGCTTTTTTTTGTTTTTTTAACCCCGGACGTGTACAAAGCCCTAGGTTCAATATCCCAGAACTGCATAATAAAACATGTTCTGATGAGATTTCTACTTCTCCCTTCCCCCACTGTGTGTGTGTGTGTGTGTGTGTGTGTGTGTGTGTGTGTGTGTGTGCGCGCTACCATGTCTGGTTTATGCAGTGCTGAGAAACTCATGTAAGGCTTTGTGCATGACAACCAAGAGTTCTACCAACTGAGACTCCTGTTCTCACACTGAATTATTTCACTTTTTTTTTTTTTTTTTTTTTTTTTTTTTTTTTTTTTTTTTTTTTTTTTTTTTTTTTGGTTTTTCGAGACAGGGTTTCTCTGTATAGCCCTGGCTGTCCTGGAACTCACTCTGTAGACCAGGCTGGCCTTGAACTCAGAAATCCACCTGCCTCTGCCTCCCAAGTGCTGGGATTAAAGGCATTCGCCACCACCGCCCGGCAAATTATTTCACTTCTTCAAATTTTACTTAAATATGTTAAAAATATTTCCAGCTGTATTTTGTGTGTTTTTCTCTCTTAGGTCTGTTAGTTTTTGCTTTTTATATCTTGAGATTATGTTATTAGGTGTCTTAGGGTTTCCAGTACTGTGAAGAGACACCATGACCAGGGCAACTCTTATACATAAAACATTTAATTTGGACTGGCTTACAGTGTCAGGGGTTTAGTCCATTATCATCATAGCGGGAAGCATCCAGGCAGACATGGTGCTGGAGGAGCCAAGAGTTCTACATTTTGATCTGAGGGAAGCCAGGAAAAGACTGTTCCCCACACTGGGCAGAGCTTGACTATAGAGACCTCAAAGCCCACCTACAGAGTGACACACTTCCTCCAACAACCTCCTAATAGTGCCACTTCCATTGGGGCAAGCATATTCAAACCACCACATTAGGCCTATACAAACTTAGAATTGCTCTATTTTTCCATTGAGTCCACCACTCAATCATTGAGTGACACTTCCCACCCCCCACGTCTGATACTTGCCCAGCTCCTGATTTCTCCTGCTTTCTATTTGGTATGTCTTTTCCTATCCTTTTAAGTTCTAGCCTTTTCCAGTTATTTGTTGTTATTTAACAGATCACACCAAACAGGAATTTTGTTACACTTTAAGGTTTTATGGAGTAGTAAATTGGACACAACTTAAAAGAGGCCTTTTATTGCTATTTTATGTCATCTGAAGCCTTGGTTGGAAAGACTTGAAAGATTTGGAGCAGGAACAACTGTCTGGAGATGTTGTTATTCATATCTGGTACCTTGAGTTGGATAATGTGATGTGGGTCCCAGCTGATGATACTGACAGACATGCCTACATTTGGATGCTGCCTATGACTTGGGCTTCCTTATGGGATGGCAGTCTTGGTGGACAGACTTTTTAAATGGTGGCTCAGAGTGCTAAGAGTGACTGTCTCATCAAACGAAGCATACACTGCAGCTTCTTATGATATTGCCTCAGAAGTCAGTGTTACTTTGTTAATACTTGGTGGCTTGAAGGAACCACAAACAGGCTCAGACTGGTGAAGGAAGGCGGACCCAACTTGTAATGAGAAAAGTGGCAAAGGGTTTTTGGCTATGTCTTATAGATTGACCCACGGTCTTCTTAGGCTTAAGGTATTGCTTATAAACTCCAAATAGATTTTTTGTGGGGGTACAGAACAATCGTTTATTGGGGGAGGGTGCATCAATCCTTCTTGGCTGCTGCCTTCCTCATGGCTGCCAGCACATTGCTCAGTTTCTCCCGATTTCTCTTGGCACAGATGTGGGTGTCCACTCTCTTCTTGATGAACGTGAGTGCGCACTTGTCCTTGGACACTTTGAGCAACTCCGTGGCGCGCAGCTCCTTAGGCGTGAAGCTGCTCACCTCCCCGATCCTGTCCCCCACGAACTTTGCTGTGCTTGGTGAGGTGTCTTGTGGCCCTTGTTGAGACCCACGATCATGGAGTAGCGCAAGACCGTGGCTGTCGCTCTCTCCATTGGTGGAAGGGACAGGAAGCATAGTTAGATTTTAAAATATTTGTTTATTCAGCCTTACAATTTATTTTTAAAGGCTTCATTGCATTTTAATTTTAATCAACTAATGAATTAACTAATTAACTGTGTGTGTGTGTGTGTCTGAATGCATGACACTGCATGTGTGTGGAGGTCAGAGGACAAACTTGTGAGAGTCAGTTAACTTCTTTCCACCATGTGCATCCTGGGGACCGTTGTTGATCTTGGTGGCAGGAACCTTCAACCACTGAGCCTTTTAACTGTTTCAGTCTTTGTTTTTTAAATGAAATCTTTGGTCCATTTACATGTAAAGTAACCATGGGGATTGTACTTTAAATCTATCATCTTATACTTTTTATTTATTCCAAATGAATTGCTCCTTCTCCTACCCAGTTGCTTGGTTTTGTTTTTGTTTTTGGTATGTTTTTCAACTCTTCTCAGTTGATTACTCTGTAATCTCTATGTCATCTGTGCACAGAGAATGGACTAATCTGTATTCTTTTAGTTTACATGTTGCTGAAGTGAGCAGAATAGTCACTCCATAGATTTGTGTCTGTTATTATTTCAT
The DNA here is from genome assembly GCF_011762505.2 of Arvicanthis niloticus. Classification (NCBI taxonomy): domain Eukaryota; kingdom Metazoa; phylum Chordata; class Mammalia; order Rodentia; family Muridae; genus Arvicanthis; species Arvicanthis niloticus. The sequence continues at coordinate 19,037,275 of NC_047673.1, read as the reverse complement.
TATATACTACCTTAAATAGTACATATCCTGAAGAATTTGAGAACCTCAGAAAATGTGCACTCCATTTACCCATCCCTTATTTTTTATGCTTTCATATCTGTCTGTCTGTCTGTCTGTCTATTATCTATCTATCTATCTATCTATCTATCTATCTATCTATCTATCTATCATCCTGTGTGTTTTGATCATCATGAGATACTATATTGTTTTATGCACTAAACACTAATTTAGATGGGTGCAAACATTTTACCTTCTGGTACCGCCGAGTCCTTTGCTCATGTCTGTGTTTTTATTTGGGATCATTTGGGGTCAGCTGCTTTCCCAAATTCTTCTGGTATTTCTTTAATGTATACCTGCTAAATTTTGATTCTGTTTCCTGAAAATGTCTTTGCTGTGCCTTTGGTTTTGAGGGACATTTTCAGTGAGCATGGAGTTTTAGGTCGGCAGTTATTTTCTTAGGCTGCTTTGATAATTCTCTATAGCTTTCTTCTGGCTCCATGTTTTTCTCTCTTGCTTACTTTCAGTTTTAGTGATTACCCTTCTGAAGTAACTTTTTTTTTCTTGTAGCTGCTTTTATGAGTTTTCTTACTTTTAATAATTTCCCCACAATATATATCGCTGCAGTATCTTTATATTTATCTTGCATGGGCTTATACTTTTTAAAAGTTCTGTAGCATTACTTTATTCTGTCTTTCATAATTTTGGGGGGGGATTCCTAGCCAGGATTTCTTTAAAAATTTCTTCATTCACAACCCCCCTCTCTCCCCTCCATCTAAGATCTGATAACAAGTACGTTAGATGAGTTTACCATGTCGCTGTATCTTCTATGTTTTTTAAAAAAACTTTATTTATTTATTTTTTAAAACCTTGGCTGTCTATTTTACTTTGTATTGCTCTATTCCATTCTTAGTCTCAGCAAATGCTCTAGGATTTCCATTCCACGTCTTCTTAAAAAGCAGACCACAGTTCTGTTGTAAAATTACCCTCTTTTATTTTTTGCAACACCACAACAGCAGTTTAAATCTGTTGGATAGTCTGAACGACTTTGCTATTTCTTCTTCTCTGTTCTCTCCTCTCAGAGTTTAGTCATTTGATCATACTTATTAGAATGTCTGGTAGTTTTCTGTTGAACTCAGGCACTGTGTACAAAAGCCTGTAGTTCCTGAATGATGTACCTTTGTTCCTTCCAAAGTATTAAAGGCTGGGGTGGACACAGTGCTGAGGAGTCTTACTTAGGATGTATAAGGCCCTGGGCTCAGCCCCTAACCCTGTAAATGACAAAACAAAAGATTATTAATTTTCTCAAATCAGGGAGTTAGAGTGTGTTCAAGTCATCCTGATGCCAGCAGGGGTTCCTAAGGAGCTTTGCTGTGGTGATGCAGATCTCACTGTTCCTTGTCTTAGTGATCTTAGGGATGATTCTGAACGTAGAATGGAACTAATTCATTTCCAGGCAAGCAATCTTTCTGGATTTACCAAATCACTTACCCACTGATGGCCTTGAACTCTAACCTCTGACTTCCTAGCTTTGCCTTCAGTCAGCTTTGTGCTGCATCGTGCCACGACAAAGGACCTAGAGGACGTCCTGGCCAGAGAGAAAAGTAGGGCTTACCTCAAATGTCTTCCCTTTTTGCTCTTGGCTCCACCAGTTCGGCCAAACTCAGTTGTTTACAGATGTTTATACGATGTTTGATTTAACTATTGTAGTTGTTATTAGTGGAAGGATATTTGTCTGATATTCTTTTAATTAAGTAAAAGTTTTTGTTAGCCAGGTGTGGTAGAACACACCTTTAATCCTAGCACTCAAGAGGCAGAGGCTGACTGATCTCTGTGTGTCTGGGGCCAGCTGGTCTACCTACAAGGTGAGTTCCAGGACAGCTACTGCTACATAGTGAGACCAAAACAAACAAACAGGTAAATAAATGTTTTTGTTTATCACCTGAATATACTTATATAAGCACTTTTCTTGCTTTGAGATTTATAAAAATGGTATCATATTGCTGTATTAATTTTTATGTCTGGGTAACAACATACCAAAGGTAGAGGCTTAAGACAATAAATATCCCACAATTTTTTGTGGATCTCACATCTAGAACTAGCTTAATGGTACAGTTGTGCTTAGGATTTCTCATGAGGTGAAGTCAAACTATCAGGAGTTCATATGAAGGTTGAGCTAGAGTGGAGGCTTTCCCTTCATGCTCCCACATATTGCTGGAAAGTTCTCATGGGTTATTGTCAGGAAGGCTAAGTTCTCCCCATGTGAGTCTCCCCCAAGGTTACTCTGAGAAGTCATCTACTGCTTTTTGCTATGTTCATGTAGAAGCAAGTTATTGACATCAGGAAGAAGGATGAGGTGTTATAGAATGTTTATTTTTATTTTTATTTTTTTTTAGAACAACCATATGTAGTCGGTAGATTTCTGTTTTCACCAAACATTAAGTTCCTAAGCTTCCTTTGTCTTGTGGCAAGTAGCTGTGATTCATGCAGTGTTTACCACTTCAGTGTTCACTATTGCACAGGGTGAGTGGACCAAAACTGTGTTTCTTCCACTGTCTTCATGCTTCTGAGGCTTGTTAGAATCATTTTGTTCTGAGACATATATCCTGATATATATATAGCACTGGCTGGCCTTAAACCTACTATCTTGGCTCAATTCTCTTGAACTTTGATTATAGACATATACCACTATACTTGATCCAAAAACCATTTTTTTTTAAAAAAGACATTCATATTGTCTTTAAGAAAATACAATATTTTTTAAGTCATATTCACCCCAACTCCTGCTCTTAACTCCTCCCAAAGCCCCGTCATCTGCTTATTTTCCCAATGCCGTTTCTTCTTTTTATTTTTAAATGTCATAGCTCATTGACTTCAATTTGTGCTGTCCGTATAATTCCGGTGTAGGTCCGCCTACTGCAGTATGGCTGACCTATCAGGTGCCTCATTCATTTTTATTCTTTTATTATTTTTTCATTGGAAACATTTTATACAATGCATTTTGATTATGTTTTTAACCCTCCCGCAAGTCCTCCAGATCCTCCCACCTCCCTACCCAGCCTTAAGCTCCTTTTCTCTCTTTCGACAAACAACAAACAAAACAACGAAAAAAAAACTCCCAAGAAACACAACTTTCCCAAAAAAAAACCCAAATTAAAATCAACAAGCAAAAGACGAATAAGATGAAAATGTCAAAACAAAGCAAATGAGATAGCAAAATGAGATTAAAAAGTCTAAAAATTCCATTGAGTTCATTTTGTGTTGGTCAATTACTCTTAGGCACGGGGCCTGTCCTGGAATATGTTTGATATACCCAGTGACATTCCATAGGAGAAAACTAGGGTTTCCTTTGCTAGCAGGTACCAGTTGCAGCTAGCTTCTCGGTTAGGCGTGGGAGACAGTGTCTGCTTTCTCCTCCCACTGCTAGGACTTCAGTCTAGCTTGAATCTGTGCACATTTTGTGAGTGCTCCAAGTCTCTGTGAGTTCCTACTGTGTCCTCAGAATCATCCATCACTTCTGGTTCTTACATTTTTTTTCTGAATCCTTTTCCATATGGATCTTTGAAGGGAGAGGTTTTTACTAACATCCCATTGAGGCCTGAGAATGCCAAAGTCTTGCACCCTCTGCACATGGCTCAGATGTGGTTCTCTGTGTTAGTTCCGATCTACTGCACGAAGAAGCTTTTCTGACGTGGGTTGAGTGAGGTACTGATGTATGAATGTAGCCAGGTGTTATTAGGAATCATTTTAGTAGAATGATATCGGGTTTTCTCCCAGGCCCATGACCCATCTAGTCTCCGGTTCTTGGCCACTTTAGCAGTGTCAGGTATGGGTGCCATCTCATAAACCAGAAAGTGATTAGTTACTCTCATAATATTTACGGCACTATTACACAAGCATATCTTATATACAGGTCACTGTTGTAGGTTGCAAGGTTTGTAGCTTGGTGTAACATTGATGGTTAACTTTCTTCTCTGGTAATGTGCATAGTACCTTCCTGCATCATGAATGTTAGTGAGTAGGCGTGAAGACTCTGGTTAGGTACCACCTCACCTCAACTTCTCTGTGTTTGATGACATAAGTAAGTATTGTCTTCAACAGCAGGGCCTTTCCATCAGGTTGTGTAGGACAACCGATAGTCTTAGCAATAGTCTATGGTATTTAGGGGGTGATCCATGCAATCAACCCCTTTGCCCAATGACTCAACAAGGTATAATCTATACTCAAAACTGAAGATTTTACTTGGTTGCATAAGATAATTAATTAGGGATTGTCTCCCCTATTATTTGGTCACTCCATTTAGATGCCTTTCATGTATGTGTATATTTTAGGAAGCTTCTACAGCAGTGAATGTGTGTGTGTGTGTGTGTGTGTGTGTGTGTGTGTGTGTGTATGTGTGCACGTGTGCATGTGCCTGTGTGGCAAAATAATGCAAAATAAGATAAAAAGCCTACAAAAATTCCATTGAGTGTATTTTGTGTTGGTTAACTACTCTAAGGCATGGGGCCTGCCCTGTTATATGTTTGATATACCCAGTGACAATCCATAGGAGAAAACTAGGGTTTCCTTTGCTAGCAGGTACAAATTGCAGCTAGCTTGTATATGTATATGATGTATATGTATACATATGTGTGTATATGCGCATATATATATATGGCTTTTGTGGCAGGTTTTCTTTACACTGTCATTGTTGTCTTAGAACTCACTATGTAGACCAGGCTTACCTCAAACTCATAGAGATGTCCTGCCTCTGCCTCCCAAGTGCTGGGATTAAAGGCGTGCTCCACCACATCTGGATCCAAATGGTTTTTTAAATGGTGTTTCATGTTAGCGGTCCCTTTTCATATTCCTTCCTTTACCTTTCTCTCCCCTCCTCCTCCCCATGCACTCCTCCTATTCTAGTTTCTCCTTTATCGCTCCATAACACTATATTCTCCTTCCTTGGGAGAGCCTTTCCTTCCCCCTGGTTCCTTTTTAGATAACCTCTGTGGTTACTCAGATTGTAGAACACATTTCAAATTTAAAATCTAATATCCCACATGTAAGAGAAAACATGCAATATTTGTCTTTTGAGGTCTGAGTTACGTCATTCAGGATGATGTATTAGCTCCATCCATTTGCCTGTGAATTTCATTATTTTTGAAACAGATGAGAGAATTGAGTATTGACGTCACTACTAACACTTTATTAGGGTTAATCTGGGGTTTTATGTGGTCTAGTGTTTCTTTTATGAAATAGGGTGCATCTGTGTTTAGTGAGTATATGTTTAGGATTATAATATCCTCTTGGTGATGTGTGCCTCTTAATAATGTCAAATGACTCTCTTTATCTCTTCTGAGTTTTGGTTTGAAGTGTATTTTGTCAGATACTAGAATAGCTACCCCTGATTATTTCTTTGTCCCATTTTCTTGGAATACCCTTTTCGATCCTTTTACCCTGAGATGGTATCTGTCTTTGATAGTGAGATTTGTGTGTCAAAGTAAGCAAAAGGACATATCTGGTCTTCTAATCCAACCTGCTAGGATATGTCTCTTTACTGGGGAATCAAGTTCATTAACATTAATAGTTGATGTTTAATGATGGGTATTGATCCTTGTGTGTTTCATTTTTATGGCAGTTGCTGAAACAGCTTGTGATCAACTGCTCTGGAGCTGTTATTTATTCCCTGTGACCTATTGGGTGTACTTATCCCTGTATCAGGCTGAAGTTTCTTCTGGAATCTTCTGTAGAGGTGGCTTAGTGGTTATAATTGTTTTTAATATTTAATGTTTTTATCACGGAAAGTTTAAAATTTATCCTCCGATTTTAATAGTCTTGCTGGATTTAATATTTTGGGTGATCCCTCATTTTCTGTTTTCCCAGATGAATCATTCTATTTGGGAGAAGCTTTCCACTGAAAGTTTTATTTGAATTGTTGAGTTTTTTATTTTCAAAATCATTTCAGTTTGGTTTGGGTTTTCTTCATCATTCTATCTTTAGTTTCATTTCTTGAATTGACTGCATTTTAGTCAACTGTTTGTTTGTCCTCTTACAGTATATTCATGTATTACTTGAATGATTGGAACATGCTCATAACAATCCTTTTGATTTTCTTTTTGCCTGGTAGTTCCTCTAAGTCATTTTATTAGGTGGGCACCATTCTTACAGGGTTGTCAGCAATTAGCAGAAGAGACATGCTGTCTTAATTTTTCCATGTTGTCTCTGTTTCTGTGCTGGGATTTACCCACTAAGAGTTGGTTTTTATGGGTTGAGGTTTTCTTTCTTTCTTTTGTGTGTTTTATTTTCAAATTTAGAGGCATCTTTATTTTCTTTCAGTTCAGTGGAGGATTACAGCCTAGTAGGATTGATTTGTGCTTTCTTCGTTGCGACTGGTATTTAGGGCCAGAGGTTCTATGTCCAGTTTTCCTTTGAGGGTCAGATATTGAGCTATGTTATCTAGGATTTCGCTTGTCTGCTGCTTTCACTGTTAGTTGTGGGAACTCTCCAAATGCCCGTGCCCTTACCTAGACTCAGATTTGGTCCTCACCTTGATTTTTCGAATGCCACTGAAACTTCTAGGAGATCTGGAACTCTCTGACACCTGTGGGCCCAAACAGGACTTGAATCCTAAGTTAAACCAGGATTTGATCTCCTATCTTTAGATGTGGAACTCACAAAGCACCAATAGGCCTTACCTAAAATTAGGAGTGCCTTTGGGTTGGCAATTGTTGGAGCTGCTGAGTCCCAGGGAAGGTGTTTTACGTAATGAATTCTATGGTTACTTTGAGCCTAGCTAGTAATCCAATACAGTGTTCTTAGACACATCTGCAATGGACTACTTCAATGGTGTACATAAACACGGTGTTCTGTGATAAGAGCAGATATACATGGTCTTTCCTTAGACTCTATGAATGAGATTGGAATGAATACACAGGAAGCTAGTGCCTGTATGTGCTTATATTATAGTCCCATAGGAAATGATCCTAGCTTCAAAATCCATGTTCATCATCAGCTACTGGCTGCTTTCCTGGAGACTGGCCCTTTGCAGTAGAAACAGTGAAGAGCTGAGAACACAAACTGGATTCAGATGGCTCTGGGTTTGAATGTTGACCTTGACCCAGTGAACTTAGGGAGATTTTTTTGTTTTCTTATAGACAAGACGGTTGAGCCAGTGCCATGCTTACTATTTTTTTAAAATAAGGATTATATTTCAAGACGTACTATAGAGATCAGGACAAATACAGACAATATCACATGCTCAGTTAAAGTCAACTTGGTTTTCTTGTCAACATTGTGTGGGAAGTGTTGGATACAAGAGTGGCTCTGAGTATCTCAGGAGGTCCTGAATCTTGATTACTTTGCTACTCACTGTGGCCCAAGTTGTTAAGGTACTGGTGTTTTTCAGGGTTCAGCCCTTGCTGTAGAGGGTTTTCCTCAAAGAAGGAAGAGAAGAGCTAATTTTAGGAGTAGGATGGTTAGGTAAGGGCAAGATTTACTATAACTTATAAGCAAAAACAAATAAACCGATGTTCCATACATTATTTTTCAGTCTGCTCTGAGGAAACTTTGGAGCAGGAGATTTTCCTTTGTTGGGAAGATATTCCAGCTTGGTAAGTGCAAGCATGAGGACCCAGTTTTGTTTTCTAGAACTCACATGAGAAAAGTTGGACCTGTTGACACGTACTTGTAATCCCCAGCACGGGGGAGCTGGAGATAGGCAGATCTCTGGGGCTTATAGGTCAGCCAGCCTAGTTTATAAGTGTGAGTTCTAGGCCAGTGGAAGACCAGGACACAAAATAATAGGTGGGTGATGCCTTAGAAATAAAACTTAAGGGTGTCCAATGGCTTCTACAAGCATGTACAAACATGTGTGTGTATGTGTATATGCACATGCATGTGTTAGGTTTTGTGAGGCATGCAAAAAGGTGTATGAATAAAGATATATAGTGTATGGATACACACATACACACACACATCTATAAGGAGTGTTGGGTTTAGCCAGTTCTTGTATATGGCTTATATGTGTGAAAGCAACTATAAAACAGGCCATAAGGTCATTAGAGATGTGCCAGTTAAATTTTACGGGAGTTCAGAAGACAGGAGAAATTAACCAAGGAGAGAGAATTCATCTGCTGGGCTGGTCTTGCTGACTCTGCTCTCAGCCTTGTTCCTATCATTGACATACAATAGCAGGGACGGTCTAATTCTAAACACCGAAACATAAATTTCAGCACACACCACAGCTTTCAAACCTTTAAGCGTTTTTTTCTATTGCCAATTGCAGTAATTTCAAAGTTCTGTTCAGAGCGTACCACTCTCTCTTCCACCATTCAAGGGATTTCTTCTTTTTAGGGGTAGAGCAGAAGCGTCAGAGGTCTTTTTGACTTCCTCATATTCCGTGGTTTGGTCTCCAAGTGCATTTTCCTGTGGGGATGCTGTATACACGAACATTTCCCTGTTTGTGTTTGGGCTGTCTATGAGGGTGATCTCACTTGTCTCTGTCTGGGGCCTCTGGATTTCTGCTCTGAGGAGTTTCTGGAATTAGGGTTTATGCCTTGAGGGATCAAGGTCTTCTGCACAGGACCTTTGTTCTAATTTCTGTGTACTGATATCCTAAACTCTGCCAGCTTCAGGTTCGGGTAGGGTTCTTAGCTTGCTGACAGGCTGTAGGGCACATGACTGACTCAGTAGTAAGCCCTGACCTGCCTTAGCCCGCTGGCATGGCTTGAATTTTATTGATGCCCAGGAGTCTATATGGAGCTGATTCTCTAAGTCTACATATCTATCCCTAACCTGCCCCCTGAGTATTTTCTGTAATAGAGGCTCCTGTATCCGACTGCCTGTTGGGCACCTTCATTATGGCCATCGTAGATTTAGCATGGTCAAAACAGGATTACTGATATATGTTAAACACACCCCAGGGCACATAGATGCACTAACACTTACTGTTTCTGTTATATGCTAATCAGTTTAATGGCTGCTCTCTCATTTTGGCATAATTTGCACATATATTACTGTGCTAGCTGCCTAGCACAGCATGCACGCATACATAGAGAGAGCAGGACTTGCCTCGGTTAGCTCAGATACGCTTTGCTTTAGCGAGTCCGGCATCCTTAAGGGTTATGAAGAAGCTCTTTGGATTCTGAAAGTTTCAGTGTTTCCCCTTGCTTTATTACTATGGGGGTTTCAATAAGAATGACCCTCGTAGGCTCTTCTGTTTGAATGTGTTGTCATCAAGGAGTGACGCTAATTGGGAGGGACTGGGAGGCATGACCTTGTTGGAGTAGGTTGTAGCCTTGTTGAAGAAAGTGTGTCACTGGGGGTGGGCTTTGAGGTTTCAAAGGCCTGATTCAGGCCCAGTGGCTCACTCTCTTTCTTCTTGCTGACTGTGGATCTGGATGTAGAACTCCTAGCTACTTTTTCATCATCAAGTCTGCTTGGATGCCATCATGCTTCCCACCATGATGATATGGACAAAACATCTGTAACTGTAAGCAAGCCTCCAATTAAGGCTTTCTTTTATAAGAGTCAAGGTGGTCATGGCATCTCTTCACGGCAGTGGAACATTGCCTAAGATAATCACTGTGGCTTCTTGTTCCTTCTGGGTTTGTGATGATTCTGTTTTGCTTTTATTTTACGAGAGGAAAAGCAACTTCTTCTACTACTTTCCCTGCAGTCCAGAGTCTTATAGAGCGTCCACGGATCACCAACCTGCTTGCATCGAGATCATCCGGGGTCCTTGGGAACAAGATTGCTTCTCTTCCAAACCAAACTTTCTGGGGAGAGGGCCCAGAATTGTAACCTTTTAAGCAAGTTTCTCAGATTCTTCCTAAGTGTACTGTGGTTTGAGGATCTCTGCCCAAATCTCTTTTCTCCTTTGCTATTTTATTTAAATATTCATGGGAGAGACATTCCAGGGAGCCCAGAAGAGAGGGAGCTGACTGTGTTACTCAGCCTCCTGTCACTATAACAAATAGTTAAGACAATCTGTTATAGAGAGAAAAGATTTATTTTGGCCCATGGTGCTGGAGTTTCAGTCCGTGAATGATTGATGCTGTTGCTTTAGGGCTAAGATGGGGTACATGAGTTCACATCATGACTAAAGTGCTTGGTAGGACAAAATCCACTTATATAATAGCCAGAGAATAGCAGAAGAAAGGGGCTGAGGTCCCACAATTCCCTCTTAGGGTATAGCCTCAGTGATCTAAACACCTCATACTAGGTTTTAAGGTCTTAAAGGTTTCACTTGCTGTCAGTGGAATCATCTGGGGACCTTTACCACACTAGGCTTTGGGGACACTTATCCAAGCCACAGCAGTGACTCACAGTTACTCTTTATGTCACTGAAGTTGTTATGGCAGCCACAGAACCTCGTGTGGCCATAGTCGGTGCCACACATGTCTTTCTGAGCTGTATGATTGCCCCCACTTACACTTTCTGGAACTGCAACCACAGCCCAAAATAGTTTCCATCCGAGAGGATCTTTTTTAAAAATAAGGATTTTTTTCCTCAGTGATTTTTAATCTTGTTGATCTAGGCATAAAATTCAGTAGAGATTGATGAAATTTAGATAGCATTACAGGTTGACCAATCCCCAGGTGTTCCTGGGACTGAAGGGATGCAAGAATTTCAGGGCCAACATCAGGATGTTCTGAGAAAAGTGGGGTGAGCTAGTTACCCTTGGAGTATGCCTTACAAATCAGCCTAGGAATTAAAATTAAATGTATCAGCAAATATTAAATTTGAAATGTACGTGGGTTGCATAGTAAGGAAGACCAGTTTAAAAAGAGGTGTATTTTTGGATTAGTCAGATGTGTGGTAAGTCAGATGTGTGAGCAGCTCATGGTGGTGAAGAATGGAGATCGCTCTCACTCTTTAATGAAGGTGTGGTAGGGGTTATGTTGTGTTGTGTGGACAGCTACTCTTGCAAATTACACTGTGTTTGACAATAGCAAAAGGAACACATTTGGGGTAAGGAATGCTTTTCAAATCCTGAGAGTGGGATACTTTTTATTTTAAATATTACTTATTCATATTATTTATTAGCAGACAGTCATCAAACAAAATGATGGGGTTCAGGGTGTCACTTCCATCCTGTGTGTCATGTTCTTTTCTTGTAAGGACCTTCAATGCCTTCCATTCTCCCATCCTCCACTGGTGTGTTCCACTTCCAGAATAGTTTCTTCTCTACTCTCTATAGAGAAGAGAAGCCACGCAACATTTGTCTTCCCGAATCTGGCTTATTTCACTTAGCGTGGTGATCTTTAGCTCCCTCCATTTCCCTGAAAATGACTTAAGTTAACTTTCTCTTTATGGTTGAGTTTAAAACTCTGCTGTGCATTTTTTTTGCTTATTTTACATATTTTAATTTTTAAAACCCTTTTATCTTTTAGGGATTTATACATGGGAAATTCACATTTTCCTTATCTACTAAGTTAATGCATGTTGAGGCTGGTTGTAGGACTTGGGATTTGTGATTAGTGATGCCATAAACACAGTTGTGTAGTAATTGGTGCTTCACAGATGTGTAGGTATCTCCGTGGGTGGTGTGTTGACTCCAGCTATACAATCCTAGGAACAGTAGAACAGTGTACTCATATAGTAGGACTGGTGGCTAATTTTGGTTGTCAACTTGATACATTGGGAAGGAGGGAACCTCAATTGAAGAATTGCCTTAGTCAGGTTGATCTGTGGGCTTGCTTGGGCAGTTTCTAGGCAGGTGGGCCTTGGCTGTTTAAGTAGTTGGATGTGAGCGTGGGAGCCAGCCAGTGAACAGTGTTCCTCAGTGGCTCTGCCTGTGCTTCTGCTTGAGTTCCCACCCTGTCTTCCCTCAGTGATGAACTGTGACCTGGAAAGGGAAACCCGTTACCACCCCACACCCCAACTTGATTTTGGTCACAGTTTTTAATCACCGCTACAGAAAGGAAACCAGGATAGTAGATTTACTTCTATTATTTTATTTCTTGAGGAACCACTATACTGATTCCGACAGTGGCTGTGGAAGGGATTCCTTTCCCTTTACTTTCTTGAGAGCATTTTTTTGTTGTTGTTGTCGCTTGTTATTTTCTGGATGATCCCTGTTCTGACTGGGGCGAGAACCTAATAAATTTTTATTTGCCTATCCCAGAATGCTAAGGGTATTGAGCCCTTTTTTTTCACATGTTCACTGTCTGTATTTATTCTTTTAAAGACCGTTTAATTCCCTTGCCCATTTATTGATAGATGATTCAATCTTTTGATGTTCGGTGTTTAGCTTTCAGAGCTCTTTATATAGTCTAGATATTAATTCTTTGTCAAATGTATAGCTGGGGAAGATTTTCTCTCATGCTGTAGGTTCTCATGGCTCTGTTGTTTTGTTTTATGTGCAGAAGCCTTTTGATTTCATGCAATTCCATTGTGGATTCTTGCTCTTATCTCCCCTAGGAATCTGTGATGGTTTGAATATACTTGGCCTAGGGAATGGCATTATTAGAAAGTGTGGCCTTGTTGGAGTAGGTGTGTCACTGTGGGTGTGGGGTTTAAAACCCTCATCCTAGCTGCCTGGAAGCAAGCAATCTTCCACTAGCAGCTTTCACATGAAGATGCAGAACTCTTAGCTCCTCCTACACCATGCCTGCCTAGATGCTGCCATGTTCCCACCTTGATGACAATGGACTGAACCTCTGAACCTGTAAGCCAGCCCCAATTAAATGTTGTCCTTTATAAGACTTGCCTTGGTCCTGGTATCTGTTAACAGCAGTAAAACCCTAACTAAGACAGCATCTATTTGGGAAAGTCTTTTCCTTCAGGGACTAACTGTAGTTTAGTGCCTTGCTTGCTCCTTAGTCATGAGCGAGTAGAGAGAGCAACACATAGGCAGAACACCATCTGTTAGGGCAGAAGAGATGACTTGTACTCAGCCTTGGAAGCTGGCCTTTCCTTTCCCCCTCATCTTCCTTCCAGCAGTGAGCATCTGCACTAACCTCACAGTACAGTGCCTGATGTCTATAATACTTTCAAGGTCCTTTAAAACATTTCAGCTTCTTTAGAATGATGAGAGAAAAACCGTTTAGGTAGATTAAAGTAATCATATGAATGTATTTATCTTTCTTATGATGGTGGCATGAAATATACTTTTTAATATGTAAACATTATTTAAACACACACACACACACACACACACACACACACACACACACACACACACACACACACTCGTATGTATTTCTAGCTATGCCTTGGTTCTTCTCCCTTCTTCTGGCTGTGTGTATATTTAATGCTGAAGCAACAACATCTATCTTGGATTACAAAGTGGAAGGCTCATATTCAGGCCGCCAGAAACCTGGGTTCCTTTTCATGCTTATAGTCAAGGTATCACTCTGCAAGGGTGTTTAGGTCACCTCTTACTCAACTCCTGCAGTCTGGGTACTGTGGTTTCCAGTCAGCTGGGAACCTGGGCTCTGACACTGGAGCCGGCGGCTCAGTTGCTCTGGATTATTTATATTTGAATTCTTGTGAGAAAGAAATAAACGATCATGTTGAAGCCACTATTATTTTGACTTTTGTTGTAGCAACTGACTGTTTTTCCTAAGTCATGCAGGAGAGTCCCGGCCCATTACAACCCTCCTTAGTATTGATATGTGAAAAGGACATCTGGCCTCCTTCTTAAAAAGACTAACATGTCAAGGCTGTTTATGACATCGGAAACAGGTTGTGTTTAATTTTGACCCCATCCAACCACCTATGAAGCTCCTCCACACAACAGAGAATATCTGGGAATGGGCGGGTTCAGTGGTTTGCTTGTTACCAGGCTACATCATCGTATAGGGCTTTAAATGGGCATCCTTGACCTCATCATCAGTCAAGGTCACTAGGCTCTGCCTGTCAGCACAGTGCTGGACAAACCTCAGTGCTTTGGCTTTTTACCCTCTCCAGACAGGTATGGGGACAGATGACCTGGGAGGAAGATGACTATTCCCTTGTGGCTTACAGGAACCCACTCTTATTCTTTCTGGGAACAAAGCAAAAGTGCCCTTTCCTGTCTTCCAGCATACATTTGGATGGCTTCTTCACATTTATTTTTATCATGTGTATGCATGTAGGTCTGTGTGTGGGTATGTGCACATGCATGTAGTTCTGTATGTGGGTATGTGCACGTGAGTACAAGTGTCAGTGGAGGCCAGCAGAGGGTGCTGGATACCATGAAACTGGAGTTACAGGTGCTTGTGAGCTGGGTGCTGGACTGGAACTTTGGTCCTCTGTAGGAGCAGTCCCCAGTCTTAGCCACTGTCATCTTTCCGTACTACTTAGCCTGTATCTTGCTGAAGAGAGTTGCTTTCAAGTTTTCCATGGGCTGTATCAGAATATGATTTGTGAAGTTTGTGTTCGTGTGTGGGGGTGTGCCAGCGTGTGAGTGCATCCGTGTACATAATGTGAAGAACAACTGCTGGGGTATGGAATGGAATGGAGTGTGTGTGTGTGTGTGTGTGTGTGTGTGTGTGCGCGCGCGCGCGTGTGCACACGAGAGACGAAAACTGGTGAACTGTGGAATGGAAGGTAGTGGCAAGAAACCTACCATTTACTGGATGTCTGTCATCTCTGTGAGCTGTATTTAACAGACCCTATGGCTTTAATTCTTAACAAACACTCGAAGAAGTGGGAATTGTTTCTGAAGTAGTTACTTTCTTGCTTCTGTGATGAAACACCCAGCAGAAGGGATGTAAGGAGGAAGGATTATTTTGGCTCATAGTTTTATGAAGGGGAGGGCATGGTGGCCGAAGTGGTCCTTCCTAGGCCACAGACACAGGAGACTGTAAGAGCACATACTGGAAGTCTGGAGTAGCGGTAGCCCTCAAAGCCCTGTCCCCAGTGGCCTGTGTCAGCCAGCTAGACCATGGGCTTCAAAGGTTCCACAGCTTCTCAAAACAGCCCAGCAGCTGGTGACCAAGAGTTCAAACACATGAGCCTGTGGGGGGCACATGTAGCTGATAGCTTGTAGTAAGCAGCATTTATCGCACACTGCTCAATTTCAATGAACCTTCTCCACACAAAATAACTACGCCCTTTGTTTTGTCTGTGAGAGATAATGGGAAAGTGGCAACTCTGTAAATATTTGGTTAATCTGATAGGAACTGGCTACTCAGGAAATTCAAGCAAAGGGATGGTCTTTGGGGACCTGTGTAGTTTATGTTTCCCATAGGAGTAGAGATTCTGGATTCTGTTGTCCCAGGCTTCAACTCTCCACACGCTGAGCAAGGATGAACAGGGCCGCCATGCCTAATGGGGAAGGAACTAGATTTCCAACCAAGGAACCTGGTGAAAGTTGGAGTCTGTTGTGTTTATTTTCTTGTTTTCTAATGGTTCACTCAGTAGCAATACTTAGTATTCCAAACCATCCTAATTACCTACCTCTCTTCTTCCTCCCCTCCCTTTCTCTCTCTCTCCTTCTCTTCCCCATCTCCCCCTTCCGTTATTTCTTTCTTCACTGTGTAGCCCAGGCCGGGCCCAAGCTTACCCCACCCGCCAGTTTCCCGAGTGCTGAGGTCACAGGTGTGCACTTCTACACTTGGCCCCTGGATTATTTTTATCCTTTCAAAATCTTGCTTCTGTAAAAGTCCCTGGCATCATGTAAAAGCTGGACTTCAGCATTTTCTCTTCCCGCTCTGCAGACCTGGCCCACTAATTTGTATGTGGGCCAAGCCATGAGAAAGAGGGCTCGTTTTGAGTACCACTTTGTTCTCTGTTAAAAATTAACAACCATCAGAGGCTAGCATTGGGATTGCCTTCTTATCTTCTCCCTATAATTAAAAAATGTGTAATATAATTGTGGCGAAGCTATATATATTGTCTCTCCCCAGGCTTGTCCATGAGAGTTTAACCGTGTGTCTGCTGGAAGGGTGAGCCCGCTGTGCACGGAGTCCCACACATCTTTCTCTGCTGTCCACCCTAGGCATTGCTTCTGCCTTTCCTTAGAGACAGTAAAATGGCCGTGAACAATAAGGAGAAATAAGCAGCTCCTCGCCCCAGGGCTGCTTTTTCCTTGTGCTGGTGCTGGGATGCCCCAAGGGGGCCCGGAGAAGGCTGAGAACTCCACAGAGGGCCAGTAGTCACTGTTCCACCTCCCACAGCAGGAGGGATTCCATCAGGGCTATGCCTCTTCAGATCCTGAAGAACAGCTTTCAGACCGGAAGTTCTCTTTGTTGGATGTGCTGCGAACAGAATGCTTTTATTTTTGTCCATCCGCCTCGCCCGCCCTTACCAGCCCTTCTTCCTCATTCTCAGCATTCGGAGCAAAGCTCCAGGGCAGCACAGTTTAAGTTGGAGGAAAAGAGAATCCATCACCTACTTTAAAAGAACAACTCTTTGGTGGTACAATTTATGTACCATAAAGTGTCCCCGTTTTTAAGGGCACAGGGGCTGAGTTTAGTGTGTAGTTATGGAACTGTCATTGCAATTGCTGGGTCGTTTCTGTGACTCTGAAAGGCTCCTGGCACCTATTGAGCCTCAACTCTCACCTCCAACCCCAGGCAAACAGTGACCTGTTCTCCATTGAATTGTTCTCTTAGAAATAGGAAACGATAACATTTGCTCTTTTAATCCTAGCTTCTTTTACTTACTCTCTCTCTCTCCTCTACACACTTACTATGCATAACAATATTTTCCTCCTTTCTATGTGACCGCTGAATAGATACATCACATTTTGCTTATCCTTTCATCAATGGATATTTCTGCTGCTTCAAAAAAAAAAAAAAAAAAAAAAAAAAAAAGATATTGTTGGGGTTTGGCTAGACATTGCATGGAATCTATAGATTGCTTTGGGTAGTACTGACATCTTAAATAATTTGTCTTTTGGCACGTGAACAAAAGATATTTATTTAATCTTTTCTTTAATTAAAAATGTTTTTCTGTGTGTGTGTATGTGTGTGTGTGTGTGTGTGTGTGTAAA
The DNA here is from genome assembly GCF_011762505.2 of Arvicanthis niloticus. Lineage (NCBI taxonomy): Eukaryota > Metazoa > Chordata > Mammalia > Rodentia > Muridae > Arvicanthis > Arvicanthis niloticus. The sequence goes on along the minus strand of NC_047673.1, from coordinate 19,020,375 downwards.
GGTACAAGTGTGATATTGCATATGTGTAGGGGACAGAGAGCCATCTTGGGTATCAATAATACCCTTCTACATTGTTTCTACATTATTTGAGACGGTCTCTTATTCCCTGCTCTGTAGACCAGGCTAGGTATCTAGGAATTTCTGGGGATTCTCTTGTCTCCTCTTCTCATCTCACTGTATGAGGTCTGGGATCCCAACTCAGGTCCACTGCGGGCACAGCAAGCAAGGTACCCAGTGAGCCCTTTCTAGTGTTCACGAGGGCGTGATTATTTGAGTTCTTGCCTTCACTCTTTTGGGTAACAGCTAGAGCTGGAGTTGCACATCATCATCATCATATCATAACAATTCTGTCCAGGTTTCCTAGTGAGTCATCGAGGTGTTCTCCAATCAGCTGCACATCCACTAGCAAGGAACTAAGCCAGCTTCCTCCCTCCCTTCCTTTGGTTCCTTCCCTCCCTCCTTTCCCTCTTCTTTCCCTCCCTCCTTTCCCTCCCTCTCTTTCTAGTCCTTTCTCTCTATCATCTCTTCCCCCTCTCTTTTTGTTGAAAATACATTTTTTTTCACACAATATATTCTGATTCTGGTTTTCCATTCCCCAACTTCTCCCCAACTTCCCACCCACCCAAATCCACACCCTCTTTTTCCTCTCTCTCATTAGAGTACAAACAGGCATTTAAGAAATAATAAAGTAAGATAAAGCAAAACGAGCAAACCAGAACAGGGCAAAGCAAATTAACAGAAGGGAAAGAGCCAAAAAGAACAAAAACAAAACAAAAAAAAAACAAAACAAAAACAAAACAAACAAACAAAAAAAAACAACCCACATAGAGATGTAGAGACACACACATTCATGCACACAGAAATTTCACAAAAATAAAACACCAGAAATCATAAAATATATGTAAGAGATCTGCAGGAAGAAAAAAGAAAAGAAAATATAATAAGAATAATGCTCAGACAAAGCATTATGAAACAAGGATTCCCCAAAATACCACTGAGTTTATTTTGTGTTGGCTATCTACTGCTGGGCAGGGGCCTGGCCTTAAGAGTGGAATGTGTACCCAGGGAGACTCTGTTGGAGGAAACTGGTTTTTCCTTTGTGAGTGGTCAGAGATTGGAGGTAGCTTTTGGGTTAGGGATGGGGCTTGTGCCCACTTCCCTCTCAGTGCTGGGACTCTATATGACTTGGACCCGTAGTTTCTCTCTCTCTCTCTCTCTCTCTCTCTCTCTCTCTCTCTCTCTCTCTCTCTCTCTCTCTCTGTGTCTCTGTCTCTGTCTCTGTCTCTCTCTGTGTGCGTGTTTCTTTTTTTTTTCTTTGTCATTAAGTGGAGAGTAACTAGATGCTCGTCATGGTCTTGATTTGTAATTTTTAATGATTAACTATGAACATTATTTCCTATGCATATGAACCATTTGAATATGTTCTTTAGAGAAATGTTCAGCCCATTATCTATTTAAACATTACTCTTTCTGTTGCTGAGTTTGGGAGCTCTTTATGGATTCTGAATATCAATCCATTATTAGGTATATGACTTGCAAATGCTCACCTTCCATGGGAAGCTTTTTTACTCTGTCAGCTCTGTCATTTGATGCACAAAAGCTTGTAAGTTTGATGACATCTAACTTTTTTTTATGACTTTTCTTCCCATGATTTTGAAATCACGTTCAAGAAAACACTTCAGATTCAGTGTCATGACGAACTTCTTTGTATTCTTAGAAGAAATATTGTTTTTTTTTTTTTTTTTAAAGCAGTTTTGGTACTGTTCTAAATTTTTTTCACTTCTATTTTATTGTTATGTGTATGGATGTCTGTGTGCCATGTGCATGCCTGGTGCCTCTGGAGGCCAGAAGAGGGTGTGGGATCCCATCTGTAACTAGAGTTATGAGCCACCATGTGGGTGGGTTCTCTGAAAGAGCAGCCAGTGCTCTTAACCACTGAGCCATCTCTCCAGCCCCCCCTTTTTTTTTTCTTCTTATGGTCAATTGGTCTTTGGTTCATTCTGGGATCATTTTTGTATTTTGTGTAAGATAAGGATCCAATTTAATCTTCTGCATGTGGATTTTCTTTTTTTCCTATCATCACTAGTTGAAAAGACTGTTGAGTGGTTCTGTCACTCTTGTCAAAATCATTGAATATATATATATATATATATATTCAATGTGTATATGTGTATATATATTCACGCACTCACACTAGCACATGCACACACATATACACACAGAGCTTTATTTCTCTCTATTTTCTCTCTACTTATTTCTGGTTATTTTTATTCTGCCAGCACTACACAGTTTTGATTGCTGAAGTTTTGCAATATGCAATAAAACCTGTAAGTGTGGGAGCTCTAATTTTTTTTCCCAGATTGTTCTGGCTGGTCAGAGTCCTTTGAGATTCCATGTAGAAATTAGGAGGATTTTTTTCCCTCTTTCTGAAAAAAGATATTGTTGGGGTTTTGCTAGACATTGCGTGGAATCTATAGATTGCTTTGGGTAGTACTGACATCTTATATTTGTCTTTTGGCTCATGAACAAAAGATATCTTTCTGTTTATTTTTGTCTTTTGTCTTCTTTAAAAAGTCTCTCTGTCGGTCAGTGGTGGCACACGCCTTTAATCCCAGCACTTGGGAGGCAGAGGCAGGTGGATTTCTGAGTTCGAGGCTAGCCTGGTCTACAGAGTGAGTTCCAGGACAGCCAGGACTACACAGAGAAACCCTGTCTCGAAAAACCAAAAAAAAAAAAAAAAAAAAACCAAAAAAAAAAAAAAGTCTCTCTGTGTATGTATGTATGTATGTATGTATGTGCATGTGTGTGTGTATGTGTGTGTGTAAAGGGACATGTGTGGTATTGCATGTATGTAGGAGTCAGAGAGTCATCTTGGGTATCAAGATTGTTTCTACATTGTTTGAGAAATATTCCCTGATCTGTAGACCAGGCTAAGTGTCTAGGAACTTCTGGGGATTCTCTTGTCTCCTCTTCTCATCTCACTGTATGAGGTCTGGGATCCCAACTCAGATCCCCTGTGTACACAGCAAGGGCTTTACCCAGTGAGGCCCTTCTTGGTTGCTTTTAGCAATGTTCAGTAGCTTTGAGTGTATGTCTTTAATTTCCTTCAGTTTATTTTTGAACATTTTACTCTTTTTGATGATATTATAAATGGCATTGTTTTCTGACTTTCCATTTCCAATTATTCAAATTATTAGTATCAGAATGCAGCATTTTTTTGTGCTAATATTTTTAAGATAATCTCTCATCTGACATCTATTACCCCATTTTTATTCTCGTTACCTGTATGTACCTGCTGTGTCTACCTCTCCTCCACCCTGACTCCTGGAAGTGTCATTACATCTCTTTGTAATTTTCTGTAGTTTCACAGTGGGTTTACTAGTCATGTGTACTTAAGTTTCCTTGACATCTAATTCTGAGAGTTTTGTGAGATTTTTTGGGACAGGTTTTCACTATGTAGTGATTTTAAGAAATATAAATAAGGTGTATAAATAAGGTGTATGTGTGTGTGTGTGTGTGTGTGTGTGTGTGTGTGGTATTCTGTGTGTATGCATATTTGTGTATTTTACTGAGGATTAGACCTAGTGCCTTAAGCATACCAGGCAAGTCGTGTATCACTGAGCTATCTATCTCCCAGATTTAAATTTTTTTTTATCAGTGATTTTCTTCTTACATTTTCTCTTCATTTTTAAAAATGAAATTCTGGACATTAGCTCTTTGGATTACATTGGATTTAAAATAATTTCTTCTTTCATCTTATATAGTCACTAACTTCTAAATGATATACAATTCCCTTAACTTATAATTTGAGTCTCCTTGAACCATGGTGTTGGTTGTCAATTTTGGTTTCAGCCGGCAGCGTCTTGCTGTCACACTGGGATCTTAGGCACCGTTTTGTTTTTGATTTATGGTGAGAAGTTATCTTCTCTCTCTGAGAAGAAGACCGCCCTGTCTGTTTTTCTTCCAAACACTTTTCCTCGTGTTTGTTTTTGATTATGTCTTCTGTGAGAAGTATTTCCTTACTGTCTCTCCCTGCTTGAGTGGAGGATGTTTGTGTGTGGGGGCTTCCCTAGGGAGAACGGGCTGCCAGAGGCCTTTCCATTTTGTCTCTCAAGCCGGAATGTGGGGTTTTCTCTCTGCACTGGCAAAGTGCTATGTTCCTGTTCAGCTTTTGCTGATGTGCACGAAACTTCCCTGGATGCTGGCACTCCAGGGACAGAGGACAGGACCCAGCATCTTCATTTTGATATGCAGACTCTGTGTTCTCTGGAGTTCGTTTTAGTCTTTGCCTCCTTCCTGGAAGTCTATGATCTCTGTCTTGAGTTCAGACTCTACTTGGTTTAGTTTTTTATTTTCTAAAAGGTGTGTGTGTATGTGTCCCCATCCATAGAGGCCAGAAACATTGGGTCCCCCGGGACTGAAGTGTCAGGTGATTGTGTGTCACTTGGTTTGGGAGTTGGGAATCCGACTTGGTTCACCTGCAAGAGGCAGTAATCACTCTTAACTGTAGAGAGCCATTTCTCCAGCCTTTTTTCCCCCAGGGAAAAGAATTCCAGTTTCTTTGAGCAGAGGGACTAGATGAATGCATGGCTGTTTATGCTGGTAAAGCTTCCTGGGAATCCATGCGGTCAGGACAGACTTCCTGTCAGCTCTCTCTGTTCTGTTCGTTCTCACAGCCTCGGGGTTGTTGTTTGAAAGTTTGTATATATAAAGTGGTGTTGGCAATCTCAAGTCTCTCTCTGTCTCTCTGTCTCTGTCTCTGTCTCTCTACTCTCTACTCTCTACACACACACACACACACACACACACACACACACACTTAAATGTTTTGGTTGTGAGCCCAGCCTTTAATGGCTGAACCTCCCACCAACCCCCACACCCACATACATTTTGCGTTTAATATGTGATGGCACAAGTCCTTTCTGATTATTCTTAGATATTTTTATATGAAGTCAAAAAATTTTTGAAGTACTTTATGTTCTATAAAGAAGAGTATCAATTTATATGTATTTTATAATAAGTTAATTTAGTTTTCCAAATCACCCTATTGGGATTTTAATTTCAATTTAATTGAATCTGTATTCTTTCTTTTATTTCAAGTTCTCAGCTATAGGCAAGGATCATGCTAGGCTTTAAAGAAAAAAACCAAACAAATAAAAATAATTCCTAAGCAAGTCATTACAAAACATCTACTAAGTAGAAACAGTCTTGATATCTATAGTTTCTCTATCATATGGTCCTGGCTGCTGTTTACTTGGGTCACATACATATCAACTGGTAGGAAAATGGAAGGACTAACTCTTACAACTTGTCAGAACTTTTTTTTTGTTTTGTTGTTGTTTTTTTTTTGTTTTGTTTTGTTTTTGTTTTGAGACATGGTCTCTCTATATATTCCAGACTGACCTGGAATTCTCCATTCTCAACATTCCTTGTGCTACAACTACATCTTGTACCACCATGCCTGGCTGTTAGATAGTGGTTTTTAACATCTCCCTTGTATATGTGAAGTGATTCTTAGCGGCTACATACAGTCCAGGCTGAAGGTCACTGCAGTGCACATGGAAGATGTTAAAACCACAAGGTCAGAATGAGTTCTAAAGACCAATCCCATCCTTTGAAAACCGGAATGAGCTTCCCTTGTGGGACAGCAGGCCAGGCTTCTAAGGCAGCCCGGATGTGTGTCTTAGGGTTTTACTGCTGTGAACAGATATCATGACCAAGGTGGGGAAGCATGGCAGCATCCAAGAAGTAAGGTGCTGTAGAAGGAGCTGAGAGTTCTACATATTGTTCTAAAGGGAACCAGGAGAAGATTGACTTCCAGGCATCTAGGAGGAGGATCTCAAGAGCCACCCCCACAGTGACACACTTCCTCCAAGAAGACCACACCTACTCCAACAAGGCCACACCTCCTAAAAGGTCTACTCCCTGGGCCAAGCATACTCAAACCACTGCATTAAACATGTATCCACTGGGACAGAGGGAATGCTATCCAGCTTATTTCTGCTTCCACCACAAGAGGGGCTGTTGTTGAGAGGCAGGGATATAAGTGTAAGAGGAGGTTGCTCTGTCTGCCTGATCTGATTCACATGAAGTATACATAATAAAGTTTATTAGTGTCCCTGATTTAATGTGACATATTTCCAGGGCAAATTACTCTGAGATCATAGTGTTCATAAAACATAACAGAAATCTTTTAAGTGTGAGCATAAGTTCTGAATTAATGTAATAACCCAATCTGGAAAAAGGCTGGTGGCTCAAATATGGACAGGACTGCTCCATTTTCCCTCCCGCCATCCATCCCCTAATCCTGGGCCTCTATTGAAAAACCCATCTTCCCGTCTCTAGCTATCTAGCCTCCAAGATGGAATCAAGATTGGCCTTTTCTCTAGCAGGGGTAGGCCAGGATGTGTTAGAGTGTGGTCATCACCCAGGGCCCATGAGCAAGTGCGATTTTGGCTCCAAGGCGTGGACGAGGCAGATAGATAGAATGGGCCTCGGGTTGTAAGATTTACTGCCTCTGATGGACAGACTGGGAGGGGAGCGGAAGTGTGGCAGCCTTAACCCTGGGGGCTGGGTTTGTAAAGCTGCCTCTCTGCATTCTTCTGACTCAGTAACCAGAGTAGCAGGAGTCATACTGGATGCCTCGGATGACACTGTAAAGCCTAAGTCATGCATCCATTCATGCTGTGGTGGTAGAGACACAACTGTCGTTTTTAAACACAAGTCTCAAACATTTAATTTTACTAATAAAGAATTGGGAGCCAGATGCTGGGGTGAAAGCTCTAGATCAGAGCGGCAGAGAAAGCACCCAGCTGATCACGCTCCATAGTCAACGCTCCAAAAGGAAGCTCTCCTTTTCCATGCTTTCTCAAAAACCCCTTTCAAACTGAAAGTCCCTCCTCTCTACTTCCTGTGAGCCTCTCTATCCATCCTCCCGACTCCTTCTTACTCTCTCTGCTAGTTTTTTCTTTCTTATGTTCACTCCCTGTCAACTGGTTGCTTGCTTGCTCTGCCTCTTGACCTATGGTTGACTTTATTTAATCCTGTTCCCAATAAACAAAAACCTCTTGGATTAAAGGTAGATGTCAGGGCTGAACCACACCACAAGAGACTGGTTTTTTTTCCAGTAAATAGCAATCTCAGGGTTCACAGTGTGATCGAATATCCTGCAACACAAAACAACAGTCACAACAAACCCTGCAAGATTCTCATCAAGACAGAAATGAAAGATGAGTAGGGAGAAACTGAGTATTTTGGTTTAACCAGCAGGACATTTGGTATTTCTATCAGAGGGTAGCCTGAGGCCACCACACACCAAAGAAATGTGTCACCTGCCTTCCTTTCCCTCAGGTAGTCTAAACTAATCTCCTGCTTACTCATTTACCAGCTTCCATGAGAATTCTGAGAGTCCAGTTCTTCAGAATTGATTTCAGGTTCCCTCTAGATTCTGTCTGCCAGAAAGGCTGGGACACAAGACAAAAGGAACTTTCTGGTCCTATAATTTGCTCCCTAATTCCACATTGAAGCAGAGGTGAGAGAGGCAACTTGGACTACGTGGACTTCTGGAGTATGTGGCTTCAGGCCCAAACCAGGAAGATGTGCTCTGCTGGGTTATCTCCCTGGAGACACTAGGTGAGAGGTACACTGCCCTACAGTCCTCAGTTCTCCCAAGGAGCACTGCTCTAGTTTGGTTTCTCCATAAAACACAGACCAGAAACAACCTAAGAAAGGAAAGAATTGACTGGCTTATACTTGCAGGCCACACTGTTGAGAGAACTCAGGGCAGGAACTCAAGCAAGAGCTTGAAGCAGAGATTGTGGAGGGGCACTGCTTGCTGGTTTGCTTGCAGCACAAGCTTAGCTGATTTTCTTATATAGCTCAGACTACTTTCCTAGGGGATGGTGCTGCCTATAGTGGGCTTGACCCTCCTACACCAATTAACAGTCAAGAGAATCCCCCATAGACCTGCTCACAGGCAATCTATTCTGTGTAACCCTTCAATGGAGATTCCCTTCTCAGGTGACAGTTGAGTCTAAGCTGTGTCAAGTTGACAGAACTAGGACAGGCACTGTGGATGGCAGAGATTCCTAATTCAAGTTTACACTTCATTACAGAAACTTCCGCCAATGAGAGCACAACAGGCCTCACATCATTCTTTTTAATGCACCAGTTCTTAACCTTCCGACTGCCCTAACCCCTTTAACATAGTTCCTCATGTTGTGGCGAACCTCAACCATAAAATTATTTTCACTGCTACTTCATAGCTGCAATTTTGCTACTGATATGAGTTGTAATGTAAATAGCTGACATGCAGGATATCTGATGTGTGACCCCTGTGAGAGGGTCATTAGAACTCCCCCCAAAGGGACTACAACCCTCAGCTTGAGGAAAAGCCTCTTTTATGGAGAAGCCAAGAGAATGGCAGCAGCCACACTCACCTGTCTCTCCTTCCTCCCTTCCCTTCTTTCTGTCCTTTCTCCCCTCTGCCTCTCCCTTTTCTCTGCTTTTTCTTTCATCTCTCCTGATTTCCAGTTCTTCCTTCTTCCCTCTTCTCCATTCCTTACTTCCTTTCTGAGAGAGGGTCTTGCTGTTAGCCCAGGTTAGCCTTACTCATCATCCTCCTGCTTAGAAAACCCTGGGGTTACAGGTGTGCCAGCACACTAGGCCATATGCCTGTTTGTCATTCTTCTTTGACTTCTTTGACTTTTGAGGAGAAGGCTTAGGAAGCCGCCTACACACAAATCTCGTGGATGCTGCCAAGGACTCGGTGCTCAGCAGTTGTGTATCAGGAGGTAGAAGCCACAGGAATTTCATAAGCCACCCTGGGTTAAAGGTTATCTGCTGGAAAACAATGACCTAACCCTTCTCCTTCCCTTGTAACCCCAGGGTAGAGAATAAAGGGAAGACAGTGTTCTTAGCTCTCTGCCTCTTGGGCTTTTCAGTACATCATTCCCTGAGCTGTTCATGTTCTCAGGATGGAACCGCCTCTCAACAGTCAGTTTTATTACTCAGGGCTGGACTCTTTCATCCTTGGGGCAGAATCCAGCAACCCAGGGACTTGACTTATTTAGTTTTGAGACAAGGCTTCATGGCCTATATTGGTCTTGACCTTGCTATGAGGTTGGGGGACTTTTGGCTTCTGATCTTCCTGTTCTAGGAGTACAGTTGTGCACTATGGTGGTTGAACCCAGAACTTTGGCATGCCAGGCAAACACCAACCGTACCAATTGGTCTGCATCTTATCCCTTTATTTATTTATTGAATTTTTTTGTTTTACATTTATTCATTGGGGGAAAGGGTACACATGTCTATGGAGGTCAGAGGATGACTTTCAGGAGTTGGTTCTCTCCTGCCACATTGTGAGTTCTGGAGATCGAATTCAGCCACCTGTATTGAAGGTAAGCACCTTTAGCTGCCGAGCCGCTGAGTAGTCTCGCCAGCCCTCCCCACTTTTATTTTAAAAACAAGATTTCTATGAAGCCTAGGCAGAGCACGAGCTCCTGATCCTCCTGCCTCAGTTTCCCTAGTGCTTCAATTACAGGTGTGCACCACCATGCCCAACTTGCCTCATGGGGACATGTTGGGCAGGCTGTCAGGTGGGGAAAAGTGGCTAACTATTCTATCAAACCGCACTGAACCATGATTGTCTTTGTGTCACAGCCAAGCTGGGTGCCTGCTTGGATGGCTTTCTTCTTCTCAGGAAGGCCTTGGCTCCACGTCTGCCTCCTCATTAAAGCTTGCCCATCAAGAACAGGCAACAGTGGTGTCTTCATTATCTCTCCTACTGTGACTATGTGTCAGGGCAGGCACTAGCTGCTCAGTGGTAAGTGAAGGCCAGCCTTCTGCTGTACACTCTCTTGCTTTGTTCTTATGTCTAGTGAGTAAGTCTAGCCTGACCTTCCAGTCCATAAATGCTAACCCTGTTGCAGGTTGGCAGTACGGGGCTGAGTGTCTCAGTGAGTTCATGTCTGTTTAAACAAGGGCATCATGGGAGTCTGGGTGAGAGAGTGAGGCTTGAGGTTGGATCAGGCTTCCTGGCAATGTAGTTTTCTTAAGCTGGCAGAGTCTGCAGGGCTAGGGCTTGAGGGAATACTGTCTGATAGTGTCCCCTGCTTACCCTTTGCCCTGCATGTTGAGGTAAATGTACCACCCAACTCCCTAACAGCTCCACAGTCTCTAGCCTGCTTCCTGCCTGTGCATCCCTTCTGCTGCAGCACTAGCATCCCGTTTCTTTGACTCTAACTCAAATCCTTAAAAAAAAAATAGCTCTAATGTTATCTTCTGCAGAAAGACAGGCCTGCACCCCAGTTGGATTCCCTCACAGAGCCCCATGGGCATATTATTCAGGATTCCTTATTTGCAGTCCAGCAGTCACTTGATGCGTTAGGCTTTTCTATTGTTTCTGTGACAAACGGCCATCAAGTAACTTAAGAGAAATGTAGGTCTGGGACTCAGCGTGGACTTGGGAGGGCCAAGTTAAGGTGTCATCGGGGCTGAAATCCCCCTGGAGGGTCCTCAGGGAGAAGCCATGCTGCAGTCTCCAGCTTTCAAAGGATGCCCACAGTCCTTGGTTTGTGTCCCCTCCTCCCTCTTCAGAGTCAGCAGCTATGCATTGGTGACACTCTTTCATCGTTAAGTCTCTCTGTGACCATAGCTGCTGAAGGCTCTCCACTCTATAGATGACCTCACCTGGCTATTCCAGGATAATCTTCCTGTCTCAGGGTCCCTGATCTTAGTCAAATGCAGCCTGAGTCCCCTTAGCTGTGCATTGGAACGTGATCACAGATTCCAGAGCTTAAAGCAAACACTTCCTTGGTGGAAGGTGCTATTCTGTCAAAGTCATTTGACATTCAAAGACAATCACAATTGCCCAATAGGTATTTTTCAAAATTGGATTAAGTTTCAGATACTATGAATGCGGCTGGAGATCAGTCTTTCACCTCAACGAGCTTAGAACCAGATAGGCAACAAATTCGAAAGCCATGTCTACAGAGATATGAAAGCAGAGGGGATGCAACAGAGGTGTATATATGAGGAACAGGATTGTGGGCCAGCCAGTCAAACCTCTTCAAGGAGGTGAGAGTTGAGTGGAGTAGGCTTTGAAGAACCAAGCTGTGCAGGTTCAATGGGAGGATCCAAGATGGTCTGGAAAAAGGACCGCCAGGGGACCAGTTTGGGTGGAAGAAGCTGTTCATGCCTTGAGGTTGCTTTAGATGTAGGGACAGAGAGAAGGCAGAGTGGGGGAGGACATCTGGAGATATTGGAGAGAGTGAGATCATGAAAGTGTTCTTACACCAAGAAATGTGGATGATGGGAAGGCCCTCAAGAGTTTTTAAGGAAAATAGTGCGTCAGAAAAGTTGTGAGAATCAACACAAACATTCAACAGAGTCGTGATCTGAAAGGTAAGAGACAGGTGAACAGTGACTGGCCCAACTTGGGATCCACCTCGTGTGTGCACATCAAATCCTGGCACTATTACTGAGACCATATTGTGCATGCAGACAGGAGCCTGGTATGGCTGTCCTCGGAGAGACTCTACCAGAAACTGACTGACACAAATGTAGATACTTACAGCCAACTATTAGACTGAAATCGGGGACCAATATGAAAGAGTTAGAAGAAGAACTGAAGAAGATTGCAGCGTCATAGGAAGAACAACAGTGTCAACTAACCTGGCCCCCTCCAAACTCCCAGAGACTAAGCCAAAAACCAAGGAGCATACAGGGCTGATTTGTGACCCTAGATACATGTGTAGCAGAGGCATTGTCTGGCCTCAATAAGAGAGGATGCTCCCAATCCTGTAGAAACTTGATGCCCCAGGAAAGAGGGAAGCTGGTGGGGGTGAGGTGGGGATGGGTGGGTGGTGGAGCACCTTCTCAGAGGTGGAGGGTAGGGAGTAAGGGGTGAAGAACCCAGGGAGGTGGGTCTGGGAAGGGGAGCAACTTTTGGAATGTAAATAAATAAAATAATGTAATTCAAAAAAGAAGAAAAAGGGATGAATATAAACAGGGGTATCAAGCCAACAATGTTAACTTCAGAAGGAGATAAAGTAATAAGAACAGAGAATCCCATGGGAATGATGCACACTGAGGAGAGTTCTGGTGTTTTCCACGGGGTCAGTGGTGGACTGAGCAAGGATCAGGAGGTTGAAAGGAAGACCATGGTGTAGACAACTTGGTTAGGTGGTGGTTGCTGACACAACCACAGTCCTGGTCAGATTTGCAGCTGGAGCTATACCTGCTCTGTCTTTGGAGATCATCTGTGGCTTTCGTGCCTAACTCAGTGTTAAACCCTCAGTGGACAACAGCAATGGGTGCTGCTTCCGGGACAGGGATGAAGCAATACTTTGGATCTGCAAAATGTGGACTCTTCACTGTCCAGTTCTGGAAAGTGATGAAGTCATGAACTCCATTCTGAAGCATGTGCTTTCTTTCCTGAAGATTGGAAGGGAGAGGGCCAACATGTCAACACCTCAAGTCACACCATATAATTCAGAGCCTCATTTGACTCTCGGGCTGATGTCAACATTTCCTTACCTTGCTGAGACGCCAACGTGATGACTATACGTTAATTTACATTTGGTTGTGTTCAAATAATGAATTCCAGATCAGAGCTGGACCAACTTTGAGGCAGAAGCTGATGTTTCCTGGAGGATGAAAACATAGAAACAAACTAAACAAAACCCATCCTGGCCCTAGGGAGATGGCTTATCAAATAAAAAGCGCAGCTTACAAGCCGACGACCTAAATTCGATCTCTGGAACACATGTAAATGCCAGATGCAATGACACATGCCTGTAACCCCAGCACTTCTATGGTGAGATGAGAGGCAGAAAGAGGAGAATATCCAGAAGCTTACAGTCCAGTTAGCTTGGAGCATGAAGGACAGTGGCAAACAAGAGAGACCCTGTCTCAGCTGGTGGTGTCATATAGGTCTTTAATCCCAGCACTCAGGAGGCAGAGGCAGAGGCAGAGGCAGAGGCAGAGGCAGAGGCAGAGGCAGAGGCAGAGGCAGAGGCAGAGGCAGAGGCAGAGGCAGAGGCAGAGGCAGAGGCAGAGGCAGAGGCAGAGGCAGAGGCAGAGGCAGAGGCAGAGGCAGAGGCAGAGGCAGAGGCAGAGGCAGAGGCAGAGGCAGAGGCAGAGGCAGAGGCAGAGGCAGAGGCAGAGGCAGAGGCAGAGGCAGAGGCAGAGGCAGAGGCAGAGGCAGAGGCAGAGGCAGAGGCAGAGGCAGAGGCAGAGGCAGAGGCAGAGGCAGAGGCAGAGGCAGAGGCAGAGGCAGAGGCAGAGGCAGAGGCAGGAAGATCTTTGAGTTCAAGGCCAGCCTGGTCTACAGAATGAGTTCTAGGATAGTTAGGGGTACACAGAGAAACCCTGTCTTGAAAAACAAAATAAGAGAGAGGGGGAGGGGGAGGGGGAGGGGGAGGGGGAGGGGGAGGGGGAGGGGGAGGGGGAGGGGGAGGGGGAGGGGGAGGGGGAGGGGGAGGGGGAGGGGGAGAGGGAGGAAAAGGAGAGGGGGAGGAGAAGAAAAGAGAGAGGAGGAGGGAGAGGGAGACCCTTCTTTAAACAAGAAGGAAAAAAAATCATGCTGAAGTTGTCTTCTGGCCTCTACATGCAGGCTGTAGCATATGTGTACTCTTATACACACACACACACACACACACACACACACACACACATACACAGACAGACACACACACACAGACACACACACACATACACACAAAAAGGAGGTTATTTGTTTGTTTGTTTTTTAAAAACACCTTTCTATATCTGGAAGACTGTGCATGTGTTTAGGATTCTCCTTGGGGAATAGTTCTACCATCTCACAGATAAGGGGACCCTACACCTGAGTAGACACACTCTACCTACCTACAACCCCATGTGGGTGATGGGATGGAGCCAACATGGTGTTGCAAACCCTTGCTTGAGGATCTCTCCACAAGGTTGAAGTTATTTCCCAGGAAGAGATGTCTGGGTGTCTTTTGCAGAGTTGAGTTCTGAGGCTCAAGGCAAATGGCCACAAGTTGAGGATGTGGGTATTGTCACTCAGATCCCCTTTTGTGAGAAGGGGGTCACATTTCCATGCTGTCACTTCTTGCTCTGTGGATGTGGGTGACAGGAAAAACAGAGTTTGAGGCTTTCAGAGACATACCGCCTCCCATTCCTACCTCTGTGTGGTCCTCCAGTGTCTTGTCCTTTACTATAGCCTTGAACACTGCCCAAGTGACCTTGTTTCTTCGGCCCTCATTCTTCTCTTTTCTAGCTTCATATAGTTTCCTCTTATCCATGGGTATGCTTTCCCAAGACATGCCAAAGATGCCTGGGACCTCAGATAATATCTATATGCAAGCCCTGCAATGCTATTATTGACAACTGAGGCAGACACTAGTTAGTAACTAAAAGATGGGTAATATACAATACAATGTATATACACTGGATTTATGAATGCCTCATGTTCTGGAAGAATTAAGTAAGATTTCATCATATTGTTGAGAATGATTTGAATTCAAAATTTAGGGATTCTTTATTTCTGAAAATTTTCATGTAATATTTTTAGAATACTGTAGTTGAATGTAGGTAATAAGTTATAAATGGTAAAAATCTCAGATAGTGTACCTCTATCCCAAAACTGTAAGTTCTTCACAGTGGGGCTCTGGGGGGGGGGAATTGATTTCAGTGCCTAACACCATGTTCAAGCCAAGCAGAGTCACTGGATGGAAGAGTGAAATATTAGTAAAAACAGCCCACTACCATCTATGATTTAGGGTCCACCTCATGGTTTCTGTTCTCTTGCCTAATATTTTTCAGATTAACGATCTTTCAATATTACCATTTTTTTAAAAAAAAATGTATGGAGTGTCTATTATAGCACTGGAATCCATGAACAAGTCTTCCTCAGGAAGACTTCTGTCCCCAGGAAACTTGATAGAGTTGAGAATGTTAGTGGACCAAGCCACACTTATGTGAGCCAGATGCTGTAATAGAGACACAACCACAGAAAATAAAGATTAACCTTTGATAGCTTTTCATTCTTAAACATTTGTTTTATTTAAATATTTCTATCAATTCTTTGATAATTCTCTGTATTTTGATATATTCACTCTCAGTCCTCCCAGGTCCCCCTTCCCTCCTCACCCAACATTATGTTCTCTTTTCTTTTCTCTTTTTGAAAACTGGTTGAGTGTAATTTATGCTGTTCATATATTTCTTGAGTGCGTGTGTGTTTCCACTGAAGTGAAGTCACCCACCACGGGTCCCATCCTTAAAAGAAGATGGCGTTCTGTCTCCTAGCAACTAGCAGTTGTCAATAGCTCCTTAGCTAGGGGTGGGACTTCATGCCTGTACCATGCTGGGATTGTTCTGGCTAAGGCTGCCTGGGCATTGCCCATGTTGCCACAACCACTGAGTTCACACTTGTCACGTCCCTGTAGTGTCCCAGGAACATATGCTTCTGCAGCTACCCATCACATTTGGCTCTTTCAGTCTTTCAGCCTCCTCTTCCTCGGTGATCTCTGAGCCTTGGATAGAAGCAGCACGCTATCTGTGTCTCATTTAAGACGGAGTACTCTGCAGTCTCTTATTTTCTACTTGTCTCTGTTAGTTAATATCTACTTATTATTATTAATATGTGTTAACTAAAGGAAGACTCTCTGATGAGGTTTGAGAGACACACCAATCTATGGTATATCAGAAAGTCATTAGGCATTGGTTTGGTACTGTATGCATTTAGCAGAACAATAAATGTACAAGTTTCTTCCCTAGGGCTTAGAACGTGTCTAGCTACATGTTTTGATATCTTTAGGAAATGTTTTATTATTTTTGGTGCCAGGATGAATTTTTAACGGTTTTGAATCTAAAAACCTTAAATTTGCTTTTATGATGTATCACAAATTGAACATGTTTTCTCTAAATTAGAAAGTAATGTGTCCATTGTAGGAGTTCAGAGAAACATCACAGTTACAAGGAAGAGATGCAGTGATTATCCAGTGCTCAGAGATAGTGGTTATTAGCTCTTCAGTGTATGTCTTTCTAGCTTCCTGATCATCTCTACCTATTGTCCACGGCAATAGGTAGACCCAGGCAGACAGTCACAAAGAACATCCTGGTGGACTCATATGTCCCAATCCTGCACTCAGGAGACTGAAGCAAGAAGTGTCAGTTCAAGGCTAGCTTGGGCTACATGGCAAGATCTTGTCTAACAAAGACTATCTCAGAACCATGAAGTGTCATCCTTATTTTCTGTCTTTTATTTTTCAATCACTTTCTTTTCTCATAACTATTATGAAAAGCACGAGTCAAAGGTTATGTGTATGATTGTCAGGATTAAAGTGAAAACCGGTTCTACCACTTTAGATTTAGGCTGGTTTCAAGTTTTAAAAAAAAGCATATTTATTGGAAAAAAAAAAACCCTTTGTATGAAATCCTGTATTCTTCACCCATATCTCCCTTCTGGGGGCAGCCATCTTTGTCTATTGATTTTAAAAAGCCCCTTTATAAATTTAGCGACCCACCTTTTGACTTATTTATTCAAAACACATTACCGGGTTTCGCCTCTTCATTTTGCATCAGACTTTTAAAGCTAGAAAAAGGTCTTGTGGACATTTAATCTAAGGCTTTTATCTCACAAACCAAGGAGGCCAAGGTAAAAATAGTTAAGTATCTCCAAAATGCACAGAGTTGGCAGTAGGGCTGGGCCAGCCACAGGTCCCTGGGTTTTGGCATTTGGAAGTTACGCTGTTTCTGCTAGCAGCATACTGCCCATGACAGCCTCTTGCTCTGCTCTCTCATGGTGTCTGTTGGTAGCTTTGCCACCCTGTGGAACTCCTACATGGAAGATAGTGCTCACCTCTTGCCTTCTGCCTGTTGCAACAGTGCTCAATTCCTAGGCTCCCCGAGTATGGCTAACATTACTAAGAACTTGGTAGTTCCTTAGTAAATGCACACTGGCTAGAATACCGGCTTTTAAAGGGTTTTGTTTAGATTTATTTGTTTTATTTTTATTGGTATGAGTCTCGCTTGCATGCATACATGTGCCCCATGTGCATGTCTGGTGCCCACGGAGATTAGATACACTGGAACAGAGTTATAGATGGCTGTGAGCTACTGTGTGTGTGTGTGTGTGTGTGTGTGTGTGTGTGTGCTGTATCCTCTGCCTGTCCTTAACCTTGGAGCCATTTCTCCAACCCTCAATACACAGGCTTTTAAAGAGTCATCAACAGTGACTGTGGTGGTTTGAATCTTGATGTCCCCTAATGACTTCTGTGAAGGACTTAGTCCATAGATAGGGAGGAGGTGGAACCTCTAAGGGGCAGAGCCTAGCGGGAGGTCTGTAGGTCATTGGAATTGTCTTTCTTTGGTTTTCCTGGTCATGTGTGAGCAGCTTTGCGATCACACCTCCTGCCATGACATCCTGCCTCCCCCAGGGAGTGGGACCAACATGGACCAGAATCTCTAAAATTATAACAGATCTCTTTCTGTTTATAAGAGTACTGTCTCAGAGATGTGCTGTACTCACAGAAAGCTAACTAACACAGTGATATTGCAGAGTATATTACTTGATCGAAACAGGCAAGGTTGACATTACCATGTCTATTGTACAGAGGAGAAAGCAAGTAAAGATGGAAGAATTCAGGGGGCTTATTCAGTAGCTTACTGCCAGACCACAGCAGCTCCAGACTTTAATAGAGCTCTTGGTATCAAACCCCCTTTGATCTCCTGCCATGCTCTGGTCTTTCTTCCACAGGTTTGCTTACTTCCCAGGTGGTTCTTTTTGATTACTGGATGGGTTAAATAGGTAGAAGATGGAGAAGTTTTACACAGGGGTGAGGGTCATAGAGCTGGGTCTTTTGACTGGGCTTCTTGGTGGGGAAATCAGTAGCTCACAAAGGGGAGCCAAGCTTTACAAATGAGGACACAGCAAGTACAATTTATCTTAGGGCTGGATTTTCCCTGTCAACAACCACAACAACAGTAACAACAACTGAAGTGCAATGTATATAACACAAACTCAAATCTTTTATTTGTGTGTGTGTGTGTGTGTGTGTGTGTGTGTGTGTGTGTGTGTGTGTGTGTGTATAATATGTGTTCGGGTGCCTGCAGAGGTCAGAAAAGGGAGTTGGATTCTCTGGAACTGGAGCTACCAGTAATTGGCAGCTGCCTGTTGGGAACAGGATGTTGGGAACCAAATGGGGTTCTCTGAAAAAAGCAAGATGTGCTCCTAACCACGGAGACATCTTTCCAGACCCAAGTCAAGCCATGTAAAGTATTCACAAGCACATAGTCATTCAGAGCTCCAAAATATTTTCATCACCCCACTCACCCACCAAATGAGACCCCAGAGAGTCAACAGTGTGTTTCCTTCTCCTAGGTCCTAGAAACCAGCAGTTTCCTTTTCCTATGAATTGACCTAATCTGGATAGTTTACAGACATAGAATCATGTACCATGTGACCTTTCGTGCCTGACTTTTTTTGTTCAGCACCAGGTTTTAAAGGTTTATCCGAGTGGTAGCACCTATGGGTTCTTTATTCGTTTCGCGCCTAAACACCATGCCAGCACTGAATATATTTGTTGGTTTTTCTATTGGTAGACATTTGTGTTGTCTCATTTCAGTCCAAATTTTGAGGGCATGGATTTTAGACACCAGAATTTTTCAGTTACCCTAAAATCAACTGTTTCAAATTCTACCCCAATCTTCTCTTGAAAATGCTTTTCTCTGGATGTGCCAGTCACTGTTAATAAAAGACCTAAAATAATCAACTTCAAAACAGGACAGGGTTTTAGAAGAAGTCTCAAGTCATAGATGGCCCTGCTGCTTTGGACTTGTGCAAAGCAATACAAAACTGTGGAAAAAGATACTTACTTTATGGTAGCCACGAAGCAAAGAGTGAGGCAGGAAAGGGATGGGGTCCTGTATCTTTAAGAACACACCCCCAGTGACCTAACTACGTCCTACTCCTGCTATGCCTCACTTCCAAAGGTTCCGCCATTGACAGAAGACCAGGTCTTCAATCCATGGATCACTGAGGTCATCCATAGAGAAGGACTCACCTTGGCTGTTGAAGTGGGGTCTGGATGGAAGCTCAAACCAGGCTGAGTACAGAAAAGTGGTTCCCTCTAAGGGAGTTTCCAGGGCCTTGGCTGTAGTGACGATGGGGACCATGGGCTCTGGTTTGATCCAGGACAGTTCTTCTGAGTCCCCAAGGCAGGAGCAGCCACCCACTGCTGCCATCACTCCCATCTACTTCGTTAACAACTTCAATTAGTCCAAGAGCTGGAGATGCTTTGTCAGCTGCCTGGATCCACAGCAAGATTAAGCCATCGCGTTTATGAACTGCCCAGCGAGTTCTGAGAGGAACTTTGCATATTTTACATTTAATAACTTGCCTCTCTTTTTATTTATAATGTTAATAATGATGAGGGTGTTCTGGGAGTGTGCCGAAGGAAGACAGGGAGCATCTGACTTCAACACACAGAGGCAGCAAGACACTTGGCAAAGGGTGAGATGCCCCCCATCCTTGTAATCTGTCCCTACCCAATAGCCCAGCATTAATAAAGTGGTGAGACTTTCCATCACACCATAGACTGCTTTTTATGGAGGCCCTAGGACCAGGGAGCAAAGAGTGCCTACTCTGTGCTCTCAGGACTCCTTGTGTCTGTGGCTCATTGCAGTTTGTTGGGGCTCAGGGAAACTTGGTGGGTTTTACAAGACTCCCACACAATCCCACTGCTACATCACCTGATCCTCAGGTGAGCCAGGTGTCAGGCTGGATCAAAGAAAGGAGTTTTGCCCTAGGAAGTGTTTCCTATGTGTTCGGGGCATGGGTTCTGCTTAGAGAGCCCCTTGGCATGTTTATATTAGTGAGTCTTCATATTTTCGAGATCCCAAGGTCCAGAAAGGCTAGTGACCTTCCCAGTATCGCCATCCATAAGTGTCAGCTCTGGAGTACACATGTGGGGTTCCTTGACTTCAGGGTGTGGGGGTAAAAAAAACCTGGGCTCTTCTCCATACCCCATCTCTGACTCTGTGGAACCTTGGGCATGGTGTTTTGCTTCTTTGCAAACCTGAATAGTAAGACTCTACATCTTACGGCATTGCGGGAGGAGTCAGCCAAGGTCACACTCACCAAAGCATCCGTAAGTAACAAATCTCTGTGCAGGCAGCAACCATGGATCACCTGCTACAGAGGCCGCTGCACTACTGTTGGGCAGAGCCAAGGTCAGGGCCTTGCAGTGTTTGGGGAAAGGGCAAGCTTTATGTATTTTTTGGCTGGTTGTGCTTTATGCTCTGTGTCGGAGGCTCTCACAGCTGCAAGCAGCCACAGACAACTCCTAGCGGGAAGATAGGGCAGTGTTCTTGTGAAACCTTGCTCACAGTCCTAAGCCGTGGATGAACTGCCCTGCAGGGTGTAAAGTGCTCTAACTCCGAGTCTGCAGCGCAGGGCTGCCTATGAAGAGAGCCCTGTCCTACTGGGAGTGTCCGGAGGAGGCTATGCACAAACACCCCTGCTAACCCCTGTCTGATTGTCTATCAGAACTTTTAAAACTGCAGATTACCATTCCTAACACTCTAGTGTCCAGGCTCAGTTACAGATGGCCTCCTAGGGATGCATCTGCCTTGGCTGTACAGGTCTTCCTCTAAGCTCTGAGAACCCGGCTCAGCTTATGCTTAGAGGCCAGGAAGCTCATCTTCACCACAGTGGTTCTGTTTTGTGACAAATAGGGAGGCCTCACCCACAAGGACTATGGTTGGAAAGATTATCTACTTCCATCCCTGGAGTTATGGTGATTGCCCCCCCAAAACAAGGCAGAGGGTGAAGGATAACTCAGAAAATACTAGGGTTACCTTTTCTGTTGGACGGGAGGCTTTGGCTATTGCAACTCATACCAAATATGGAACCTTCTTCACCTGTGAGCAAAATGACCACAGCCAATGCTGTCTCATACCTTTGGGAACAGAATGAGAAGTGGAGTCCATTTTGCACCTTTTCCCATTCATTCTCTTTGCTCTGAGCTTTGCCCCAGGCAGACTGCTCGTGTTTATAAAGCTGATCGGAAATACATCCACTCACTCTGTCCACACCCTTCTCCAGTGTGAACCCCAGCAGTAGGATGGCAGGGCTAGAAAAAGGTGGACTGAAGACCATCACTGGAGTCTCTGTTCTATCCCTAAATCACCAGCAGGCCACAAGCAAGTCACAGTACTTACTGGGTCTTGTCTGTACAACCAGATAGTTGTGGCTGGGACTCTCAGAGCTTTCTGTGAATAGCCTATGGTGGCCAATATTTCTGCTTCTCCTGGGTCTGGGCTGTAAGATGTAAGGGCGGGAGGGGAGAAGAGAGAGAAGCTGAAAAGCAAGGTCAATCAATTCTGAGCCAAGACTGAGCCTAAGAGAGAGGGCGTGGCACGCTGAAAGATGATGGTTGGCAAAAATCATTAGAAGCATCTTTCAACAATCTATATGCCGTTATTGATTTTGTTATGGATCTTCTTCTTCCATGCCCCCCCCACCCCAAGATCTTCTGGATCAATACAGCAAGTGCATTGAGACTGTAGCAACACATTTAAAACCTTATAAAAGGTTATTTAGTTGCTAACAGTGCAGTGGTTTCTGCAGAGCCTGCCAAAAGGTTACAGCTTTTTGGGGATCATAAATTACAGACGACAGGAAAAAAGTAAGTGCGGTTTTCTTTATTGTCTCGATGATGGATGGACTCCCGAACAGGGCAGAAAATACATCATATCACCTTTAATGGGCGTGCATTTCTGCAGCCATAACTCACCATTTTAAAATAGAAAATGGTGAAATATGGCATTGTATATTCCACTTGTGACATATTTATGAGTCCTTGCCTTCTTATAAATACAGTGATTGCTATTTCAAAGCACCGTGTCAGGTATGAGCTGAGCACAAACAGCTGGTGCGGCTGAAAAATTATAGCCAGAGTGGACGTTTTCAAAAACTCTCTCTCGCAGCAGTAAATTTACAGTGTTTGCACTAACTGTTATTAAAACCAAATCCATATCTTGGCAACAGGAATCCATTGCTCAGTAACAGCTGGAATGACAGTGTGCCCGACAGCTGGCCTGAGCTATAACTCGGCCATGATGCACATCGAGGAGGAAGGTCAAGGACTTCAGACTGAGACCCTAGGGGCCTTTCTCTAGGTCTGTCTAAGCCTGGATCATTCCCAGGGCACATTGCACTCTCCTGTCCGACTCTTGGGTCTTGAGCACTGATTTCAGCTCATTCTCTCTCCTGGGAACTTACTCTGAGTATAAGCCTTTGAGGGATTCAGGCTTTCCTATTTCTTCTCTTTTCCCCCATGAGTCACTGGGCTCCAGAGGAGTTGAAAACAGGAACAGACCCTGTGGCAGAGCCAGCAGGGGAAAGGCTAAGGGCAGAGAGTTCATCAGGGATGCAGGAAGGCCAACTGAACTTCAGGCTCGACCAAAGAGAATAAAAATGAGTCATTGGTGTTTTGTTCAGCTGCTGGATACTTTTCACTTCAGTCAAAAAGGTCTGTTGAGTCTTGTTATGAACTAGTGGTCACTTTAAGGTATACAAACAAACAAACAAACAAACAAAAGAACACGTTTAACTTTCACTCCCAAGAGACTTAGAATCTATAGATGGCCTGAAACTCTGGTATGTTCATCCCCCTTCTCAATTATTTCCTATGACTGTTTTGACAAATAAAACATAGATGTTATGTACAGTGTAAGATCCAGGCACAAAAGACTACACACTCTAGGGTTCAATTTATATTCCAGGTCTAAAGACAGGCAAAATGAGTGTGTGGGGAGAGAGGCAGAGGTGACAGTGTATTTATAAGGAGAGCTACTGTGCTGAGCATTTAGCATTAGTGCCTTAAAAAACCTTCATGTGCACTACACCTCAGCTCTTCTCAGCATCTTCACCTATAGTCAACAGAGAGGGCAACTGTCTGTAGTCTGACTTTGCAGATGGAGAGAGACTGAGGCACAAGCTTGCTGAGGACTCTGAGTTAGTGTCTGGGGAACTTCAAACTCCACTCTCAAACTGACACTTATGATCTCAGTGAGATTCTTGCTTAGCTTATTCTTGGCAGTATAATCTTCCTTGCATACACCCACTGCCACTCAGAACCTGGATGAAGAAGCAGAGTGGTCAACTGTGGGAATGGTAAGGGCGCATGGCATGATCCAGCTCTTTTTAGACCCCATAGTAACCCCAGTCTCTGTGAACAGGAAGTCTTTAGAAAGTGACATTTGGAAACCAATAGTCTATTCATATTGAACTTCCAAGTTCTCAACCATACTTATCAAGTCTACATCAACATTGTGGGTAGGGATAAAATCCACACACACATTTTGGACTAACTGTGTATAATTGTTTCCTCTCTTGACATTTCTCTGGATCCTTCTGTTTGCTGAAGTCGAGACTTTTAGAGGAATGTGAAGGAGGCTGGGATTACAGATGACAACAACGTGATCCATGTTCTCAGGGGCTGGCAGATCAGTAAAGGCAGCAACCTGTCCACACAGGCAGAAAGATTACCAATTCTTCTGGGGCATGATAGAAAAGGTCTTTGCTGAGCGATAATTCTGGCACTGTAGCAAAAGACAGTCAGAGCTCTTCAATGAGAGTCCTTTCAGCAAAGAGAATAGGTTGAATGAAGCCTAGGATGCTACAAGCATGCTCTGTGAGAGAGTGGCTTGAGCTGAGACTGAAAATGCAAGGCAGAGCCTAACATCACCCCTGAGGGTTGAGCTTCATCCTGAGGTATAGGACACAGATCTGTGCTGAAGGGCTGCCTGTGGGAGACATCCCAGATTCTTTTCAGTGACTCTTGGTGAGGTCCAGTTGACTTCATAAGGGACTTCAGAGTGGCAGGCACAGTGGGTCCTGCTGATCCCTGGGGGGCATAGCAAACTCTAAGGCTCTTTGACACACACTCAGTGAACAAACAAGAAGCTATACAAAAGACTGAAAGCACTAGGAGGTCCAATGCAATGATTTTAGCATCCTTCCCCATCCCCTACCCCCATCCCCCACTCTCATCTCCCACCCCTATCCCCCACCCCCCATGTCAGGGCACTGTATTGTTTACTTTTCCCTTTGTTGTGATAAAAAATCCTAAAGGAGCAATGTAATGAAAGCATCGATTTGGCTCATGGTTTGAGAGAGTACAGTCCATCATGGCAGGAAATGCACATAGCCAGTGTGTGAAGCTGTGGGTCAGGGAGCAGAGAGAAAACAGCAGGCTGGGTTTGGAACTGAGTTATAACTCTTTTTGTTTTGTTTTGTTTTGTTTTTAAGACAGGGTTTCTCTGTGTAGCCCTGGCTGTCCTGGAACTCACTCTGTAGATGAGGCTAGCCTCGAACTCAGAAATCCACCTGCCTCTGCCTCCCAAATGCTGGGATTAAAGATGTGCGCCACCACCGCCTGGCAAGTTATTACTCTTTAAGTGACCCATCTAAAACCAGAAATCCACTTTCTCCAGTTATTTTTTTTTAACCCCTTTAAGGCTCCATGACCTCCTCCAAACAGTGCCACTTACTGATGACTAAGCACTCAGACACAGGAGCTGTGGGGATCATTTTATACTCAAATGGTAGCAGGCAGTGTGTTAGTGAGCTTCTCATCACTGTGATAGAATACTCAACATGATCAACATATGGAGAGGGGGGATTTATTTTGACTCATGATTTCAGAGTCCATGATTTCAGATTTCAGTCCATGGTCACTTGATCCTGATGTTTTTGGGTTTGAGATGAAGACAAGTATTATGATGGAGAGAGTATATTAGAGCAAAGCTGCTACATCAGGGTGACTAGGAAGGGAAGGGGAAGAGGAAAGGGAGGAGGAGGGGAAGGAGGAGAGGTTGGATGAGGAGGAAGAAGAGGGGAAGAAGGAGGAAGAAGAAGAAGAGGAGGAAGAGGATAATGAGGAGGGGGAGGATGAGGAGAAAAAGGAGGAGAAAAGGAAGAGGAAGAAGGAGGAAGAAGAAGAGGAAGAGGAGGAGGGGAAGGAGGAGAGGGAAGATGAGGAGGAAAAGGAGGGAAAGAAGGAAGAGGAGGAATAAGAGGAAGAAGAGGAAGAGGAGGGAGAGGAGGGAGAGGAGGGAGAGGAGGAAGAGGAATAGGAGGAGGGGAGGAGGAGGAAAAAGAGAAGAAGGAAGAAAAAAAGGAGAAAGAAGGAGAGGAAGAGGAAGAGAAGAAGGAGGGGAAGGAGGGGAAGGAGGAGAGAGAGAGAAGGAGGGGGGCAGGAGCCATACCTAAAGCAGTACTATTTTTCTTTCTGTGTGATATGTAACAGAAATACATGTTTAAGTCTAAAAGAAGCACATACTTCTAATAGCAACAGCAGAAAAATCTTGAAAGAAGAGATAAACACACACTTCTAATAATAATAACAACAAAAATCATGGGAGCTTAGAATCTGTGAGGGCTGGCTCAGTATTTAAGAGAACTTGTTACCCTTGTGGAGAAAAGGGGATTCCTCAAAGGATGTAACAAAGGTCAACCTTGGATTCAAATTTTAGTCTTAGGCTTTCAGCTTTGGGCTTGGCCTTGGGAAGTTGGATAGTTGATGCCAATCATGGAGGGCATCCCTGAACTTGTGTGTGACCAGCCATTGATTTCTGTACTGTGTATAATCATAAGACGCACATATTCTGACCAGGGCATGGAAGGCAGATTTATTAATAGCTAAGCAGAAACTTGGAAATAGAGGTGAGCCATCCTGGTGGAGCTTGGTGAGAGGCGGTCTTTTGTGCTGCCTTGGCTGAAATTCTATCAGTCAGCTGATGTTGAAATATGCATCTGTGATGGTAAGACTGAAGGCTTGCCATAACTATGATGGTGAAAGAGTGGCTATTTTAGGTACAAAAATTACTGTAGACATTCAAACAGTTAAACAGACAGAAGGAAAGTTGACTGTAATGTGTACGATAGTAGAAAATGTCATCCTGACAACTGACAGAAAAGCATTATATCTTTATATCCTGTTTAGGAATTAAACATACTGGGGAGCCCCAAACCATAACAAGATAAAAACTAGATTAGATTATGACATTAAATCTCATTTTTACAGTATTATTTGTTGTAATAACATTCGTGACACTAAAGAAAACAAACCTTCAGAACTGTTTTTAATTTTCAGATGTTTAATTCTCTTTATGTCAGAACTCTTTGGAGAAATAGTCTCATCTGAGAAGCATGCTGGGGGGAAGAGGAGTGGAGAAGGAGACAGCTTTGGACAGATCACACTTGACATCTGTGACAGGAGTGTAAGACTTGTGGTCTAAATACTTTGCTCCATTTCGTGGGCACCTTGGTTATATCTGACTATCGCTCAATGGCAGAAATAGACAACAGAGGGGCTGTTTCAGCCTCGCCAAGCCAGCCCTTAATGTGTCCGTACAGCTCTGTTTGGTTTGCACAGACACATTTACTATATTTATTGTCTCCAAAATCAGGGTGTTCTTTAGTGATAATGACATCTTGCAATTTCACTCAGGCCCTAGGGGGAAGTGCTAACTACATATCCAGGTATCTCCCTAAAGTTTTAACTCAAAGTTATAACAATAAAGATTTCATTAAAAAAAAAAAACTTGCTTTGTTATTTCTATCCTCCTCCTCCTCTTCCTCCTCCTTCTCCTCTTCCTCCTCCTTCTCCTCTTCTTCTTCTCCTCCTCCTCCTCCTCCTCCTCCTCCTCCTCCTCCTCCTCCTCCTCCTTCTTCTTCTTCTTCCTTAAATTCATTTTTTCCAGCGATAACTACCAGGACTTAAAAGCCTGGTGTGTATACTTTTAATTTCTGAACTCTATATAACTCTCTCTATATTTGTGACTTTGCAACAATCGGATCCTGCGGTGGAAAGATCTGAGAACATGCTGTCTATCTCATGAAAATGTAACCTCATCTTTCTGAGCCCATACAAGGCTCTCATGGTTTGTGATGACTGTATGTGTCCTGTTGTGTGGGAGTAACACTGATTTATACACCCAGTCACCAAATCAAGGAACACTTTGGCTATTCCATTTTAATTCACTGTAAAGGATGAGTTCTGGTACAGTTTTGGATAAGTGCTAATTTCTCACACACACACACACACACACACACACACACACACACACACACATATATATATACACACACACACACACATGTATACACTTTAAAATATTTTTAAGAGATTTCATGTGTATGAGTGTTGGCCTGCATTCATGTACTGTTGTTCAATGCCCTTGGGGGCCTTCGTAAGACATTAGGTTCTTAGAGTCTTAGAGTCATGTGATGTCATACAGGTGCTGGGAACCTATCCCAGGTTCTCTGCAAAAGCAGCAAGTGCTTTTATGCAGCGAGCCATCTCATTAGTATACACACACACACACACACACACACACACACACACATGCACACACATCACATTCTACTTGGATGTCAAGAGGTTAAGTGTTCAAATTCTGCTGAAGAAACAACAAAGTGTGTGGAAATTTTTAAATCTTTGTTATAGCTTTAAATTAAAACTATAGTGAGGTTTATGAATATGCGTGTGTGCATGTGAGTGTGTGCGTGCGTGCGCACTTTCGGGTACATCTTGCTGTATTGCCTTCTAGAAATATTATATCACTATTCCCATTCACAGTGTATTTGTGAAAGCCCATTTCCCTCACCAATGCTGAACATCATCTCCCTTTTGAATACTTGCTAGTATCCTATGAATACTATTTTCATATGCAGCCTTAATTATTAGTGAGATTGGACAACTCTTGATGTTATTGCATCGGTTCCTTTTAATCACAGAGGAAGTGATGTCATTGTACCTGAAGGGGAAGCACAAACATACAGATGAGCTCTCATAGTTCAGAAGGTCCTGTCTAGCCAGATGTGCTGGCTTCTACATTAGCACCATTACGGTGGTGACACCTCAGCTGTCCTGCTTGCAGTCAGTCCTCATGATCCGCTGAAGGGGGCTCACTGCTGCTCCTAAGTGTAAAAGGATGGAATGTAGAGAAGGAAGCTGTTTGGTCTGTTATCTCATGGGCAAAACCAGATCTGTAAATGATGCAGATTTGTTTGTTTGCTTTGGGGGAGGGAGTTATGTATAAAGTAGGGTATTGAACTCAGGGTCTTCAGCATGTTAAACGTATGTTGTGCTACCAACCGACACTACAACCATAGATCTCAGTTTTGTACATTCTAGTCTTTACTTCCTTCACCTTTACTGTACTGTGTTGGCAACTGAAAAAAAAAAAAAAAACCAACCAAATTCCTGTGCACACATTTCTCCAACGCTAAAAACCATGTGTGCTTACTTAGCTCAGGGACGAATATATGTAACCTCATTGAAATCTCAGGACAACTCCACGAGGGAAAGGGCAAATTACTGCCCACCCAGGCAGGATTTTAACATCTGAGGGCCACACCTGAGACCCCTGTTCTCACGTATTCTCACTCCAGCTAGCACAGTGTACGCTAATGCTTCCTCCAGACTGAATGTTGCCATAAAGCGTGAAATTTATTCACAGGGTGAAAGACAATTACAAGCTGAGAAACAAGGCTGAGCAAGGGATGGTATGTGTATACTTTTCAACAGGACACTGGCTTTGGGAATAGAACAGTTACTTCGTGTATGATTATTTTCTACATTGTTAAGAGGCTCAACAGGCCTGGTGCCTGTCCTGTCTTCTAGAGGCCACTAGAATCTACCGGGTGGCAGAACAGCCCAAACACTTCTTTCTGAATTGGCAGATGCCCAGTAAAGGAGTGTTACTTGTCTGGTTGAGAACAATCAAACAAAAGGACAGCATCCTTGAGTATGTTATGTGTTTATTACATGACGGGTGTGATTGTGTGCAGCTGGTATGGTTATGCTAGGCCAACCCTTTGTGCAGGTTTGAAGTGTGCTCTGAAGAGGCAAGGGTCTATTTCTGTTCCTTCCTTTGAGCCTGATCTTCGGCAGTCCCTCAGAGCTCCTGGGGCAGCCTCTGTCTACAGACAGTCAATAAATGTCACTGTGTACTACTGACGGATGTCTGCTGTTTTGTGCAGAGCTCAGAAATCACTTTTCCAGGCCTGGATCATATCTTTCATCTGGATCACAGAGGCAGCAACAGGCAGGTGAGTCATCACCTCAGAAAAAACCGAACAACTTGTAAAGGGCAGAACCTGAATTCGGTGGATCCATCCCTTCCTAAACCAGCCTGGCCCAGTTCTCTTGGCCATCACAACAGACACATTGATTTAGTTGCATCCTTTCCGTTAGGCCCACGCATACCCAGGACTATGGTGTGAGCTCATGTGACCTTCAGAAAGAGCAGAGCCTCTGGGTGCAATCTATAGAGCTTTAGAAAACTCCAAAAGGAAAGGATAACAAGTGGCTACTTGGGGTTTGGCTCTGGGCCTGTAAGTGCCTCCAGCCAGCAGGGCCATATTTAGCAAAATGGGCATGTTTCACAAAATGGGCATGTTTCACAAAATGGGCATGTTTCTGGACATCCAGGCAGAAGCAGGATTTAAACCTTTGCTTGTTTTCATCTGCTCAAGGAAGAGAATCTGTTATGGAGTGGTCAGAACACAGGGAGAAAGAGCTTGTTCTTGAGACAAGAAGATCTTTATAGCAGTTAGACTTCCTCTCTTGTGTAGACAGAAGAGGTCTTCCTTCTTGCTGCTGGTTGGGGCTCAAGACAGCTTGCTGTTTACAAAGCAAACATGTCTTTAAATCAATGTGTGTCAAATTCATTCTAAACATGGTGTCAACTTCTTAAGTTTGATGGACCCTCCTCCCCAGGAAGGATAGTAAAGAGAAGAAAGGGTGTCTCTTACTGGGTCCCACATGGCTCTGCTTCCTCTACTGGGAAGAACTGGGCAGAGGATTTTCTGGGTAAGGCTCGGGAACTATAAACTATCATTTGAGGCTCTTTCTAGAAGTTTTCTTGTTGGCAGGCATGTAGCAGAGGCATTAAGGTGCTTAAGTGCTAAGACAGGAACTTTATGGACTTCCCAAGCTCTTTCTGCCCTTACTCAATGACTTGCCTTTCAGGTGCTGTGTGTCATGGCTTCCCAGGAGCTAGTGCAAGAACATGGCTGCTTTGTCAGCTGTAGACACAGTACCCAGAATGCAGAGTAGGCAACTGTGAGAGAGGGAGTAGAGGATGCAGAGGCTGTATCTTTATGTTTGTTCTGCATGCTCTCCTTTCACTTTGCAGCTTTGTCTTTCTATCCAGACACAGGTCACAGTCACACTGGACAAATCACTGGGACTGGTAAATCCTTATAGATTGGGCGATCTTGAGGAGAGTACCCTGAAAATACAGTATACTTCTATAAACCCCAGGGATACTCAGTGGAGGGATCAGCTAAGCTCTACTCTCCACCCCCCGTTATTATTCAATTGGGTTTCTCAGAGCTCTACTTGTCTTGACACTAAGGCTTCTGGATAAGAAGTGACAATGGTCTTCAGGTGTCCCTCTAGAGCTGCATTTGGTGTACAGTTGGTCTAGAAAAAGATTGGAATTTGGACTCAACCCACCTGGGACCAATTATAGGAGGTCACCATTTAGGAACTCTACAAATTGCCTGAGTTCTGATTTCCTTGCCCCTCAAAGAGAGTTTATAATTACATCTTACCTGAAACGCTTGCCAGAAGATCAATTGAGAATTGAGAACAGACTTGGCAACCTGTAAAGTGCTTTGCCAGTGTAGTCTTTATTAGTCTCCTGCCTTAGAAGTAGAACTTTAAAGTCCCTTTCAATTTCACAGTCCTGTGATATTAGATGTTCTGCAACACAGTCACCCACAATCTCGAGAGTTGCCTATAAACTCGTGGGACGGCTTTGTCCGCTAGATAGGATACAGTCTTGCAATGTCTCAATTTCTGTTTGGAGCTGAACTACATAGATCATCACAGCAACAATGGGCCAGGAGTTACTGAGTATCTTCTTGCCAAGGCTGTATTGTTAGACATGAGGTCAGCATCACAGAGGCTGTCTGGAAGGCTGGCAGAAGGTGGGGGGGGGGGGGCGGCATTATGAGTTAGTGCCTTCTGAATGAAGTGTTTCTCTAAGAATGACTTATATAGGCAAGGCCAAAGAGCCAAGTGTTGAGTTTGGCTAATGCCCACTAGAGAGCTGTCAAGACATTAAGGTTAGTTCATGGCTTAAAAATGTCTTGAGTATCAATCTTGTCTTTATTTTATTTTTAATTGTGAGGAGGAGGCGTATTTGGTCAGTCTTGCCAAGAATAGGGGTTATGACTGAGGTTTTGATATCTAGATGAAAACAGCAGAATAATAGTAGAAAGACTGTTTTTGGAATCCTAAAACCTGGGTTGAGGTGTGGCTGACTATTAACTAACTCCCTGTGTGGCTACAGGGGAAATAGCTACACCTCTCTGATCCACCAAATATATGGAATTACACAAGATTACAACATACATGGAATAAACTTGAAGTACTAGGGATAATGATATGTATCACATGGTATGCAATTATCCCTGTTATAAAAACGATACAAAATTTATGTAAATATACATTTAGGAAATTGCTCAAATCACAAACATACATTCCTAGAACCATCACAAAGTGGTCACCCTCATTCAACCACAACTCAGATGGAGAGTTATAATATTTCCAAACCCTTAGCGGTCCCTCCACTTCTCCCTGGCACTTCCAAACCTTCCAATAAAAGAACCACACCCTGAACTCTAACATCAGAGGTGAGCTCTGCCCGTTTTCGTACTTTGCATGAACACGCTGTGACACATGCACAAAATACCTTTGTGTCTGGCCTACATTGTTGGTGAGATTCACTCACGTTGCACATGCCTCTAGTTCATTTGTAGATCAAGGCCAGAGTGAGCTACATCTGCATTCTGTGTGATGCCCTATGATCTGAGTATAGCTCAGTGTATCCTCTACTATCTACGGGTATCCAGAGGTTTTTAGTTCCTCTGTGCTACATTATGTACATTGCTGGTCAGCATATCTAGGGATGGAATTGTAAGTCATACACACACACACACACACACACACACACTCACACACACACACACGTACACACTTCACTCTTTGTTCTTTTGGAAATTTAATTTTTACTTTAATAGATAATGCCATCAGAGGGATTCATGGCACCTTGCCTTCCTCTGTCACAATGCATTAGACCATGTGTGGACACCGGAAACACGAGCAGCTGTGGGAAGGCCAGAGGTCAATCAGAGCTTCTGTAATGGGTGTGGTGGTGCATGTCTGTCATGGCAGCACTTGACAGGCTGGGTGGAGAAGGAGTTCGAGACCAGAATGAACTACTACGTAGGAAGACTGTTTCAAAACCAAAGCTAGCTAGAGCTAGCAAGCTAACTAACTAACTAGTGGGCACTGGAACAAAATGTTCACCTAACGCAACAGGATGCCAATTGGAGACTTTTAGTTGGGACCAGAAGGAAGGTGCTGGTTAGTCCGGAGCACTTGTTCTGACGATATAAACTGGAGCAGGAGCACTACTGGTGAAGTTTGCTTCCTGGGGAAGGGGGACCACACCTGAGAGATAAGAGCAGGAAGCCAGGGTGCAAAGGAAACAAACCACCTATGAATAAGAAAGCAGTTCCTGCTTTCTACCCTTCTCAGGGCCAACCCAGGGTTCTTAGGCCCTTGAGACTGGCCTGTTTATCCTCACAATAATACCATCTTTTATCAGAGGCAGGTGAGTGAATTTCTGATCACCCAAATCAAAAAAAAAAAAAAAAAAGTCTAGACTAAAACTGCCTGGATCAAAGGTACGAAGAAGAGAAAAAAAAATATTTATAGGTTGTATTTCATTCAATAAACTTTATAGAGTTCTAGTAAAGATAGATTCCTCTACCATATAGACCATTCGTCTTATTCACTGGAATGATGTCTTGTGAGAATAATCTCATTGCTCTAGAGCCATTAAAATGTTAATTCTGGATATATTAGCAAAGAGCAACATGCAGAGGCAGCTTTCTGATGCTCCAACCTATAATTAATCACAGAGCTGAGGTCTGTGCAGCTGGGGCATTGCCCACAGGGACAGTGGGCTGCAAAGCACTTCGGTCTAGACCAAGGACTTCTGAAATTCCACTTTGTGGTGCTTCAAAGGTTCTCAGGGTTCAAAATTGGTCATGAGCTCAATGGCCAAGAAGAGAACAGTTAAATAAGTTAGTGGCTTCCAAATGAAAGGATATTTATGAAGCCATTAAAGATGATGTCATCAGATAGGCTTCTAATGATATGAGAAATTAATTGCATAACAATGTGTAACATTAGATGGAAATCAGATGTAAACTGTTTTATAGAAGGAATCCAACTATGCTAGAATATTCCTAGGAAAAAAAGTCCTGAAGGAAATATATGAAATCATTCATAGCAATGATATTTCTATATTTATAGAGTTGTTGCACATATATCTGCTTTCCTGTGTCTTCTGCAACATTTTTACAATCAGAAAAAAATTTCAAGATCCAAATACAAATTAATAAATTGTTTACCCAGGTTCTCAGAGGATGGCCATTCTGAGTCTGTTCCAGAATTTTCTCAAGTATCTATTTCTGCCCACTGCTAACATCCTGCCTGCTAAGGATGAAGACATTTAGGATATTTACAGTTAGGGGGCCCAGTAAACCTCCTGTGGTTTCCTGTGGCTGGAGCTGCCTTCCATATCCATGGTGCATCCACAGCCTCTCTGTCTTCTCAGGATGTGTGGAGACAATAACACTTCATTTTCCCAAGCTGCAAGAGGATGAGAGCTGGCCTCTGCAATCACAGAGACAATGTGAAACTCAATGAATAAAGAATATGGGAAAGTGAGAGGGCCTTGGATAGGGTGGATTTACCCTCACATAGATGTAGCTACT
The DNA here is from genome assembly GCF_011762505.2 of Arvicanthis niloticus. Taxonomy (NCBI): domain Eukaryota; kingdom Metazoa; phylum Chordata; class Mammalia; order Rodentia; family Muridae; genus Arvicanthis; species Arvicanthis niloticus. The sequence goes on along the minus strand of NC_047673.1, from coordinate 18,986,516 downwards.
GTTGGCATTCTGTCTAAACTCCACCCCCACAGTTATGTGGCAACAGCCAGTTATGCTCTTCCCTACAGTTACCTGGCAACAGCCAGGTGGGTCTGGCTCACTATAAAAGAAACTGCGGGCCTCCTCTTCTCTCTCTTACTCTCTTGCACTCTTGATCTCTTGATCCTTCTGTCCCCTCACCCCCTCTCTTCATGTGCCTGCCTCTACTTCTCTTCCTCTTCTTCTTCCTCTTCTTCCTCTTCTTCCTCTTCTTCTTCTTCCTTCTCTCTCTCTCTCTCTCTCTCTCTCTCTCTCTCTCTCTCTCTCTCTCTGCCTCTGCTCCCCTCTTAACTCCCCTCCTCATGCCCTGAATAAACTATTCTATACTATACCATCTTAGTGTGGCTGGTCCATCAGGGGGAAGGGATGCCTGGGCATGGGCCCGCTGAGACATCCCCTTTCTCCATACCTCACCACACACCCATAGGCCATCTCCTATATCTCTTTATCTTTTTATAAACACATCAGGTACTGCTGCTGCATGACTGAAAGTTTAACCCCCAGAACAGCCCAGACAAGTGGGGTTCTGATCTTCATCTTTCCCACGAGAAAGGAATTAACTTCAAATCAAACCCAGTAGAGACCAATTGAGTGGTAGCTGCAACTGATCCTCCATCTTTGGCTCAACTGACCATCATCCTTGTGTGTCAGACTCCACCCAGTGCTCTCTTGGGTCTGCGGTGGCTCAGTGAAAAGACTCCTAATGAACCCAACTCACAACGAAGAACAGAGACTTCAGATATCACCCTGACAGAGCTGTACAACAGTACTGGATCCCCAGGGTGAGCTGGAGCTAGTTTGCCGTTCTGGATACTATGATTCCTGGGTACCTCTCTAGGGTTGAGACCAGACAGACTGGTGTTGCTCCAGTAGGGTCCGGTATCCCACCTTCTGCTGAAAAAGCCAAGTACATGCATCAGTCACAGAGTGGCCTTTGCAGTCTTGCATATTGGAGTTCTTATGTTGCCAGTCAACCAGGCATCATCAGTCAATGTATTGATCAATCACTTACTCGGGTGTGGGAGTCAGGAAATCAGGAACCGTGGTGACCCTCGGAGTATCCCTGCCTTGGGACTAGTCTTTTGCTGAACTCTCTGGAGCAAAGGGTAAAGTTAGGGGCAGTCTGGAGAGTAGATGCGGTCAACATGCACCAGATGGTGGGGCAGTATGGAAGAGGTAGAGAGTATAGGATGAATTTTAGAGTCTGGGGTCTTTGTGGGAGCTCAGGGAGTTGGGCTCTGTCTGAGAGAGTGCATTCATGTGTGAGCAGGCTGTGTGCATGGAAATCGAAACGTGTGGTTTGTGTGTGAGTGATTGTGGCCATAAGTAAATGTTCCCATGGGTAAGTGTGCACACCAGACTGTGTGGATGCATGGGAGTGTGAGGGAGAACAAACATAGAAGAAGCTGCTGTGGCTATCCCTCATGAGTTGATGGAACCATAGAAAGAAATATTTCAAAGAGTCCTTGAGAGAGATTTCTATTTGCCATCTGGGGGATTCTGGGGAGCACCCATGTCTCAGGGTCTCAGTTGGAGGTGGTTCTCAGAAGTCTTTATGCAAGACCCCTCATCCAGGAGACCTCTTACAGTGACTGAGTGAAACCCTGAACCTGTCCAGAGAGGCAGGTGGCCTGACTAGCCCAGAATTCCTTGCTGTTTCTGGACTGCATTGAGTCTGACCTGATACGCACAGACTTTCTTGAAGGTCAAATTCAAAGGCAGCCGTCGATAGTCCCTACAGCACACTGTGGCTGTAGATCTTAGGTGTTTCAGGTAGGAAACTGGCTTTCTGGAGTTTTCTACTCTGCCACATCCACCCACTGGAGCCACATCCAGAACATCTGCAATCGTTTGAAAATCCAAGTTCCCTGGGCCCTGGGTGGATGCTGTTTTCCTTCCTGCACACATGCAAAGCCCTCCGAGTCGGCAGCTCTGTTTTATAAGGTTGCCACTTCCTGGCCTCACTTTATTACATCTGTTCTTTGGGGCATGGTGTTATAAATTGGGTGCGTGATGATGTGTAATCACTAACTGAAAAGCCAATACATTTTCAACTGTACCAGCAGCAAGACAAATAAAAAAGCAAAATGAAAGGCTTGTGCTCTTTCGACAAAGGGAAAGCACACAGCACATATTGAAGGAGAACAGAATCAGGTTGCAAATTGAAAATGTTATCCTCTTAGGGCTGTTTTCTTGGGGCAGTCTGGCTCAGCTAGGCCTTCCGGGAGTGGGGGGGGGGGGGCCCTGGCAGTGAGGGATGGGGAAGGTGAAGGACGATGCCTTATTCCTCTTGGGAGCCGCTTTATCTCCAGGCCTTGTGAACCTCAGGTGATTGCCCTGGCACTTGTGAGTTGCTTTGGAACTACGATGCCAGTAACCCTTGTTTGAGAACAGTTGGTATGTGGTCAGAGGACATTCGACAGGGCAATATTGGAGTGGGAGCTAAGTGTGGAGTTGGGCGTGGGGGTTGGGCAGAACTGGACAGGGAGAGTATATTGTGATTCCTCCCCCCACCCCAGGTGAGGTCCAGCTGAGTACACATTCCTGGCTGATGATGTGTGTAGGGCAATGTGGTACATGGAAAGGCATCAGAAATGAGCATGGCGGATGGAATGCTTGTTCTCAGTGCTCTGTCACAGGGGCCCGCTGAGCCCTCAGCCGCTTAATAGGATGAGCATGCGCAGTGGGCATCCTGGAGGAGCTTTTAGGAGAAGAGTCCTCCCATCCATTCACATTCAGTGAACGCAAATATCCATTCCTATTCAACTCTGTGGCCTTGCGGAAAGGAAATGTGGCTTGTGGGGAAGTAGGGTTTTGTTCTCGGTCTTTTCTTCCCTAAAGCTGTAAGGAAAATATAATAGAAATAAGGATTAGGGTGCTGCTTTTTGAAATTAAAGCAGAAGAGTGTAGGAATAATATACATTGTTAGTCTACAAAAGGTTAGAGCTCTTGCCAGAAAAGAAAGAGAGAGAGAGAGAGAGAGAGAGAGAGAGAGAGAGAGAGAGAGAGAGAGAATCTTTAGGCGGAGTAACTAATAACGTTCAGGAAGTTGAGATGGATGTGAGCAGATAAGGGTCTCTCTTGTGGAGACAGTCTAACTTAGTGAGCACCCTTGCCATCTGATCTTCCGGCAGTTCTTCCAGCACATAAAATAGCAGTCATAATATCGGGGCTCAGTTACAGAGCTCCCCTGTGCAGGCAGCCCTGTGGGGGCTCAGAGCCCAGGCTTGAGGCTGGGTCAAGGTTGTACATTCGCGCAAACTCCATTGCTAAAGGGCCTCTGACTTTTCCACCCTCCCGCCTTCCTTTCCTTCCTCCCTCCCTCCCTCCTTCCCTCCCTCTTTCTCTTCCTCACCCCCCCCCCCCCGACTGGATTGCTTCTGATTGCAGGCATGCACCTCAAGAGCTCTTGAGTGGGGCAGCAGGTCTTTACCTCTTTACTACAGGATGGCCCTGGCTCTGCTCAAGGCTTCTGCTCTGCAGATCAGGGCGGCTCTTATTCTCCCAGATCAAGTGTCTGCTGCCTGAGTATAGCTGGCGTGTCCTCATTGACAGGCAGTCCTCACGCAGCAGATATATGGGCCTCTGTTTCAGGACCACCCTGGCCACTTTGCAGTTAACTGTGGGGCTGTGCACCCACAGTCTTGAAGTAGACCAACTCTCTCTCTCTCTCTCTCTCTCTCTCTCTCTCTCTCTCTCTCTCTCTCTCTCTCTCTCTGGTGGAAGATGCTGTGGACCCTGAGATTGTTAGGCTCCAAGGCCGTGTTGCTTGCTTGCTGTTCATTCCTTTGAACGAGAAAAAGCCCCGACTATTCTTTTAGGCTAAACTGGATCTCAGCAGCTCCTTCCTAGCTGACCCCCCATTTGGTTTTCTTAAGGACTTCCTGTGAGAGACAGGATGCCCCATTCCTATTATTTCAGTTTTATAGAGGAAAACTGAGGTTCAGACAGGTTGCCCACGCTCATCAGAGGCAGGGCCAGGATATGACTAAGATCTTTCAAGGTCTGCTTAGCTCTTCTCTGGACCATCTGGTGGGGCTCCCACAGAGAGGAAACCATCAATGCTAGGCTCTCCAAGGTGGAAAGCATGTTGCAAAGTTGGTAGCATACCTGGTGTCTGCAGCCTTTGGCTTGCTGGTGAGTAAGGTTAATGTCTGGTAAGTCATCCTGTCCTCACAGACAAAGTAAGCACTGCTGGTCTTCCATTTCTGAGACCTTTTACAGGGACTTAGCATTGTCTTTGGGGTGGGGCCTCACAACTGGGAATCATTTTCCTAGCTGAAGACAATTTGTTAAGGTTTTAAATAGACTCAGGTTTGTCTCATGGAGGTACATGGCCCAGGCCTACAGGAACCAGAGGTATCTTCTTCTGCTTTGAGAGCTAGGTTGCTCAGATCCTTCCCTTCTTTTTTATTTTCAATTAAATGTCCGTTCACACAAGTTCTTCATCAGTGATTGAATGGTAACTAGGCAAGGGCCGTTTTCTATTAATTTGTTTTTCAAAGTTGAATTTTGGAGTGAATTATTGAAAGTGACCGGTCCATAAGGATAATAAATCAACAATTAGAAGTGACATTCGTTGTCAAAAGGCAAAAGGCCAAATGATGACATAATAAAGATGATGAATTGAATCAGAAATCAGCAAACTTTGGCCCTTGGGGGCACATCATGCCTAAAACCTGTTTTAGTAAATAAAGTTTTATTGGAACAGAGCCAGGAGCGTCGGTTTACGTATTGTCTACGGCTGAGCTCATGCTGCAACAGAGTCAAGAAATTCATGACAGAGACTGTATGGTCTACATAGGCTAAACTATTTATAATCTGGCCTTTGGCAGAAAATGTTTGCTGGGCACTGCATTAAATGAAGATCCATCTTTTTCGTGTCAGAAGAGCCAAACACCAACGAGTAAGAAGTTGGACCATGACGTCTGCTGCGAACGTCCAATGTCCGAGGTTGCCATTTTGCAAAACTTCATTACCTGTCATAACAAGCAAATGATGATTCGAACTGTATTTGTTTCAGGTTGGTGAGAGAGCTTATCTGGTAAAAGCACTTACTGTGCTAACCTGACAACCTGAGTCAGATCCCCAGACCCACATAAAGGTCTGGATGCAGTGGCCGGTCTCCCTGTTATGTCTCAGCAAAATGGGAGGCAGAGATGGGAGGCTTTTCCATAGGCTCATGGGCCTGGAGTACACAGCACCAGAGAAACAGCAAAAGAGACTGTCCGACTTCTTGTAAAAGTTGTGGCTGACTTCACAGGTGCACTATACTTTAAGCTAATCCCCCTGGGCACGGCTAAAGTGACCCTGCCCTTGGACCTTTAACTCTTTACATCCCTTACTAAAATTTGAAAATCATTGTTTCTGAGGCATGCGGCAGGGGTCTTGTTTCTAGGAACGGGAGGCTATGCAATGGTCATTGTTAATTGTCCCTCACTAAACTTCTCTGGGGCAGGAGAACACTGATGCTGAGAATTCTCTCCCTTCTGGTTTGACTCATGTGCTCTTCTCCTACCATTGGGAAAACTCAAGAGAGAACATGACTGCTTTGCGATGGTCTGTGCCCTCCCACCCCCATTCTTATAGACTGTTGGGTGACTGGAGTCATGGCCTATCACACCTCATCTTTACCTACACGGGATAAATTGCAATGGGTATTTCTTTTCAAGTACATCTTCTCTCCTGTGACAGCTTCCTGAAGCTAGAGGGAGGCTGCATTTGAGAAGTCAAGGGCTCAGAAGACCTATGGTCTTTCTTGTCCTTTGAAGCTGGGCTGACCATAAATTCAAAGAGCTTGAGCTGTCTGATATACATGTGTAGGTCACTTATAGAATCTCTACATGTGTGTGTGTGTGTGTGTGGGGGAGTCATAACATGTTAGAACCTAAGCAAAGAGTGCAGTTTAACAGAGGCAAAACCTCTGCCCAAGGTTGCATACCTACAAAGAGGCAGTGTACGACTTCAATACCAGCTGAATTTAAAAAATAATCAAAGATAAGAACAGAACAAAACAAACAAAAAACCCAAGACAGAACAGCTCATGTGATGATGGATCAAAACCTTCTGGGGGTGACATTAGCTCTGTCTATTTTTTGTTTCATTAACTCCCTTTAATTTTGTCCCAAGTTGGTTTTTGCAGCTGATTTTATGGAGTATTTGTCTGCTGTCTTTACTCGTTGCCTCTGACAGCACCCAGAGAGCAAGATAATTGGCCGAAGTTGGGGTAGAAGGCAAAAGCTCCAGACAGTGGTTCTCAAGTGTGGGTCCACAACCCCTCTCCGGGGTAGGGGATCAAATGACCTCTTTCACAGGAGTTGATATCAGATACCTTGACTATCAGATATTTACATCACGACTCACAACAATTGCGAAATCATAGTCACAAAGTGACAACAAAAATAATTTTATGGTTGGGGGAGTCACCAAACATGAAGAACTATATTGGAGGGTCGCAGCATTAGGGAGGTTGAGAACCACTGCTCCAAAAGGACAGAAAACCTTGTACTCAGTCAGCTTCCAGTCTGAAAACAAGCTCGGCCTCCACGGGACCAGACGAGGCCCTTGAACTCAGAGGAAGCTTCAGAGACACAGATCAGGTCTATCTCCCTATTCCAGCAATGATTTGGAGTCTCTTCATGATGGAGGGAACTCCTGACTGGGCTGCTACAGCCCCTCAACTTCCTGCCTCCCACACTTGTCCGCCCTCGCCTCTTCTTTGTATTTAAGTTCAGTAGGCTACCCCCAGGCCTGGTTCCCACTGCTCTCTGGTCCCACTGGTTGGCTGATACCATCTCATCTGAGAACTGTCAGTTCAGTCTTAGCCTTCCCAGAGTCCCCTACCTCCACCACCCACCCTTGTCGATACAGCCAGCGTTCTCAAGTGCTCGAGCATGGGTCACACCTTTCTGAACACTGTCACAATTTTTCTTCCATTTGTGTGATTTTTCTGTTCTCCACCCTCCCGCTGCCCTGTATGTGATGGGAAGTCTGTCAATAACATTTTATTCTCTAGTGTATCTCATCTCTGTTTTTGATACCTAAGGATACTCCTTAAACACTTGCTGAAGGCTGGAAGAATGGATGAATGGATGAATGGATGAATGAATGGATGAATGAATGAATAAGACGAATTCCAGTGCAAGGTAGGGATAGGTACAAAGGTCCTACCAGCATCACTGGAAACAGAACATGCTGGAAAGAGAGCCCACTTTGACATCATTAAGTGTGGTGGTTTGAATAAAATAGGTCCCCATAGGTCCATAGAGAGGCCCTATTAGAAGATGTGGCCTTGTTGGAGGAAGTATGTTTCAGTCATTTCCTGTGGTTCCCTCTCTTCCTGCTGCCGACAGATCTGGATGTAGAACTCTCAGTTCCTTCTCTAGCACCAATCTCTGCCTGCATGCTACCATGCAGACTAAACCTCTGAAACTGTAAGCCAGCCTCAATTAAATGCTTTTCTTATAAGAGCTGCCCTGGCAATGGTGTCTCTTCACAGCAACAGAAACCCTAACTAAGATACTGAGATAAACCTTGATCCAGCCTCTGTGTAATAAGGCTTCTTTGGCTTCTGGGAAGGCACCTGGGGGTAAGCACTGTTTCCCTAGCATCCAGACAGCTGTAAGAAGAAAGATACCATTACTAATGAAAGATACCAGGTCTGTCTTCCCTTTGTTCCGCCAGTCAGCTGACATCCTTCTGGTCGCTGTTTCAGATAGGAGCTTGTTCTGCCTTACCAGGTTTGGGATATACCTGCATCAGGCGGGCTGTAGAGCAGGTTCATTCTCAAGCCAGTGTCAAGAGAATTGTGTCTTTAGACTTCTTGTGGCTGGAGACCCAACAGAGGAAGAGGCTAGTCTGGGAGAACAGGGGTTAAACAGCAGCCACTTAAGGTGGCCCTTGCAGGGTTGTACCCGTTCATCATGATAAGTGTCATAGTAAAATCAATTCTCTGTGTAGTTTTGGGAATTATGACTCTCACTTTGGTGTGATTTATTTGGTGCGTAACACAAGCATGGCTGTTTGTTTCATCATTCTGAAAGTTCATCTCAAATTGCTTTGAGTTTCTGGTTTGGGGGAACATGTCCAATTGTTATTGTCTCTTGTGAAATACAGGGGACAGGATGCACCGTTCTTCCCTGGGTACCCACTTCCCTTCTTCTCTTGGAGCCCTCCCCACACTGGGATAAGTCTTCCCAGAGCCCCACAGTTAGACTGTGGGTATCCCTTCCTTGATAGCCCTTGAGGGGCAGAGGGGTTGTGAAAAAGCTAGACTTTCCATCCACTCCCAAGCCTTCTCTGCTGGGTCATCTGCCGGAGCATCTTTGAGATCCAGGCTCAATCTTGGTTTCTAAGTTTATCTACATCTGACCATAGAAGATAAACACAGCTCTTACAGTCTAGGGGGGGAAAAAGAAAGAAAAAAGGCCTGGCTTCATGCTGTGTGACTTGGGGGATGTCCTCAACATCTCTGAACTCTCTCATTTATGGACCGCTGAGGACTGCCTGAGTCATGAATGCACTACATTCTCAGTGCCTGTGCAGCCAGGGATGTTGATTGTCCTTGTCACTTGGTGTCTGGGTGAACTGAGCTACTGGGCTGCAGTCTCAACTGTCCCCACCTGTAACAGTGCCCCAAGAGGTAAGGGGAAACCTTAGAGCATGCTGAGAGGCCTGGTGGGAAGGAAGGTGTCTTTAAACTCTGCTGATTCTCCTTCACAGTTTCCCTCTACTTTGCTGATGAAGTGCTAGCTGCCTGGGCCCCTTGGGGATGCTCAGGGGGGATCCTGGGACACGGGAGCAAGTGAGGTGGAAACACTGTCAGCCTTCCATCTGGCCTTGGCATCTGCCGGGAGGCCTGTGGTCTATTCCTGACATCGTTTTATAATAATAACACCACCCACTGTGTATCACACGCACAACCCCCTAAAAAATCAGTGTCGGGATATTCCTCCCCCCCGCCCCGCCACCCCAGACACCCATCCTCTTTCCCTGAAGCAGAACTGCTATTTCTGTTGACTCCTCCTGACTTTTGGATCGCTGCCTGGACCACGGAGAGGTGGTCTTCAGGAACACCATCTCTAGGGTTCTGTGCTCTTCACTCTCATTGGGTCCTTCACTGATCCCGCTGCCTTACATCCAAATCTCCGAAACTTTAGATCTGGGTGCCTTCCATCCATTGAGTACTCCTTCTCCCCAGAGCTTGGGATGCCTGCATGTCTTTAAAAAAATAAAAAAATATATATTACATTATATGTATAGGTATTATATATACATAATATATAAATAATATACATAATATATTACATTATGTATATATACATAATATATACGTATTATATATGCATTGTATATACACATAATATATATGTATATACATAATATATACATATTATATATGCATTATATATACACACATAATATATATGTTTATGTCTATACACACAAACACATTATATACACACAAACACATTATATACACAAACATACACATACACACTAATTATTTAGTGCTTATCTTTTTTCAGTCCTCATATATATAGGTCAGAGGACATCCTTCAAGGCTTGCTGTTCTCCTCCCTGTAGTTTCTTTATACCTTGTACTAGCTGACCCATGAGCACGTGGGCCGTTTCCCTGCCTATGGTTCCCATCTTGCTACAGGAGTGCTTTGGGTACAGCATTGCACCGTCCCATGGGTTTGGGGCCTTGAACCTGGGTCTTCCTGATTGTAAGCTAGTGCTTTACCTGCCAAGCCATCTCCTCAGCCCAAGCAGCTCCCACCTCTCTTTTTCTGGTACTCTCTCACCGTGTCCTTTGCAACAGGGACTCTTCATGGACACAGCTTTTTAGTCCCAAGTCTCCAGCTCAGGATGTGCAACAATCTGGATTCTTCATGGATTCCTCCTAACCGCTAACGAACCAGAAGGGAAGCGATCATGCTTTGCTCTCTATAAGGATACTTCATGCATGTGGCAGCTATGGTGGTCCCCTTATCATTCATTGGTTTTGCAGCCCATGACTTTAGGCTTTGGTTATCTATGGTCGGCTTCAGCATTGTGACACCTCACATCACCATAGGAGAACACATGGGAAGAGGGACTGGGGGGGAGAGAGAGGGAGACCAAGAAAGGAAGAATTCACATATTCTTACACCTTTTATTATAGACTTCATAGGTACACATACAGGAAACAAAGTTCCAGGCATCTTCCAGGTCTGTAGGAGTGCTTCCCTAAGGGTGTATGTCACAGAGAGGACTGTATAAATACGCATTTCCTGCAACCCAGTACCTTCCCACCCAGCCCTGGACTTGGATTTTGGTGATGATTCCTCCTTTTGGAAAGCCTGTAGTTTAAATTTTCTCTGTGCTCCGTCATGACATCTCAGAGCCTCTGGGTAGAGACAGGTGGCTTTCTGAGGGTGGCCAGGAGGTACTGTAGCAAAGATGAAAAGATCTGGGAAGCTGGGCAGGAAGGAAGGCAGAGGCCGCCCACGTGTCCAGCGGGACAAGCTGCTCTCTGGAGCTCAGCACAGGATTCTAGACTTGGCCTCCGGGAGTGAGCGGGGCATGGTTCACAGTTGGTGGGTTGGTGGGGGAAGAACCTTCTGGGAGTCACTGTTCTGGGATCTACAAGCCCCCTCCTGAAGTGTCAGGAGGGCTCACTCAACTGTCCTGGGCAGGTCAGCAGGGCTACAAGAGGCAAATACAGCTTTTTTTCTCTCCTCTTCCTTCTGTTCCATAGGACAAAAGAAAAAAAAATCTCAGAGGGATGTCAATTACATGTATGGCTGGGAGAACTTCAATGCAAGTATTGGAGCCACCTGCTCGGTTGAAGGGTGATGGGCCAGCCCCTGCGCTCCCCCAAGGCTGTGTAAATGTCCACCATTGACCTTCGAAGGGCATGCCACTAGCGCAGCTGCTAAACTCAATGCCACTCACTCAGGCCTGTCGTTACTACTCAAGGCCATGACAGGTGTCTGCCATGGCTCTGGCAGGAAGGTCAGTACCTCAGAGCTCTTGGGTTCTCCAAGCTAAAGGTGACACTTGAAGGCTGGCAGACGGCCAGGCCGCAGCTGGCAGCAGCCTGTGGCCTCAGCAGAGGGCAGGCTAGTTGGCTGAGATCAGATCAGGTTTGGAAGAGCTCAGAGCTGGGGCTTAGTGTTCGTCTCCCCTCCTCGTACCTGTGAATACATTTTTCCCTCTTTCTGCTAGGTTGACATGACAGTGGCCTGGGGCTAGGGCAGACTTAGAAAAGCCTGGGCAGCTCCTGTGCCTGCTTAGACCCAGGATCTGCGAAGGCTGCTGGTCTTCAGGACACTGTGTAGTTCTGACAGGCAAGCAGACAAGTGGTTCTGCTCTCAGCCCCAGCCAAAAGCAGGGGGATAATACAGATTCGAGCGAGGATGTGTGTGTGTGTGTGTGTGTGTGTGTGTGTGTGTGTGTGTGTGCTAGCTTTTAGATTTGCTTTGAGAGAAGGTCTTGCTATATGTAGCCAAGGCTGGTCTGGAACTCAAGGCCCTCCTGTCTCAGCTTTCTGAGTTCTGGGAAAAGGTATGGACCACCTCGCTCGGAGGGAAGAGCCTTATTCTTCACGTAGAGTCTCCCTCACTAACGGTCTGAGTCCGAGCTGCCTCATGGGAAGTGTGGAAATTGAGCTTATGGCTCAGTAAATGAGTGTTAGGTGTCCTGGGGGCTTGTCTGGCCAGGGGAGGAGAATCTGGCTTAGAACTGGGCTCCAAACACTGCTTATTAATATATGCATGTCTCCAGACACTCACTCATGCATTTAGACACTCACGACTCTTACCACCTGTAAGAACTAGGCAGTAAAACTTAGCTTGTTTTTGTTATGAAGTAATTAATGAACACAAGGCTCAAGTGCAATCGTTTGGTAAATGGCTAGTGGCTCTCAGCTGTAATTATCAGCTCGCTGTGTTTGTAAGGACACATGTGTGAGCAGTTGCATGTGTGCATGGGCCTGTTTAAGAGGTTATTGTCCCATTCACATATTTAACCATGACTATGAATGTCACAGTTATCACTTTAGTGGTGTGCCAGCCCCCGTGGTCCCCACTCGGGGCTGTTTGACCATCTCATGACCCTGGGAGTTAGTTGTCATGATTACTGTTTTGGATGACTGTGAGCTAGAGTCTGGTGACTTTGTGGTGTCTACCATTCTTTCTAGAACCCAGAAGGAGCTCTTCAAATGTCATGGAGATAGCCAGTATCCTTCTGACACTTGCCAGGTATGTGAATATCTTTTCCGGGGATCACTCTGAACCCATTGACAAGCTTCACAGGGATCCTACTTTACTCCCAAGATCCCCATGGGTGTCTCCAAATCATGACCTTGGTCCAACCCAGTTGGGATCCAGACTTCTTAGTGGAGTGCAGGGTGTGCCTACTCTTAGCATCTCCACCAAAGCCTCTGGGCTGTGAATATTACCCTGTTCTCATTGGCATGGAGTTTCTTTATTTCTCCCAGGTGACTAGGAAGTGATGCCAGGCCTGAAACTCTGATAGGGATGGCGAGGGTTTTCGAGCACACAGCAGCCCAAGGGCAGTCTGGTATACACTGCGCACACAGATGCACACATCATCCCAAAGCAGGAGCAGTTTTACTCAGATCGCAGAAATGATGTATCCCCGTTTTAAAAAAATAAATCAGAATATATATACATGTGTTAAAAAAAAAGCCATCACCATCTCATTCCAATCAGCCATCGTCATTTACTTGCTGCATCTTCTTCCACCCTTGTTCAATAGGCACACTAAGCCTTTATATGGCATTGATGTCTTGTGTGCACATGTAGATTGCACATCTATGTGTTTGATGCTTTTTCCCAAATCTGAGGAGCGAATCCAGAGGCCCAGGAGTTATTCCTGACATCTCCATCCCCATATTCCTCCCCATACCTCCTCACCCTCATTGAGCACCAAGTTCTACTGATATGGCTTTTCTTTTCAGTGGGCAGCGCTACCCTGTTTCCCTACCTGACCTTGGTCATGGTTGCTAACAGCCCCACTCAGTCCTCTTCAACTGTGGCACTAGGTTAATGCCCCCCCCCCCCCCCCCCCCGTAGAATGACTTTGCCTTCTATTAGCTGTTTCAGTCTGGGTCTCAGCTTTCCTTAATTGCAAGATGGGAAAGATTAAATGAGTAAATACATATTAACACATGCACACACTGCAAATACATGTTAACATGTATACATACTGTGGACAGACTATACACCCTCTATGTACTTTTCTGGAAAACACAGGTCACAATATACCATTCCACTTCCAGAGGCCTTAGTGTGGACCTCAGCGGCCAGCCTGACAGCCACAAGGTTTGGTTGTCATGTTCCTTGCTGATGTCTTTCCTTTGAGTGGAGTGTCTGGCTTCAGGTTTGCCACAAATATCTTTGCACTTTCTCTTCTCTCTAAAAACCTCCCATGCTGTGCCTGTCTCTCATAGGCTGTATTCATGACCTGCCTTGTTTCCTGGCTCTTCCCTAGTATACAGCACATATACGACTTTGTACATGAATCTTCTTGCATACCTCTGAATATGTCCTCAGAACTGATCATTAAATGATCAGTTGGGTTTCTAGGTCAAAGGTTACGAACTTTTTTTTTTTTTTTTTTTTAAAGACTTTTAATGACTATCTCAGATCACTCTCTAGAAATCCAGATACGTTTCTTGCCTTTGGGCCACAATTTTCTTTTCTAGCTTTCTGCAGCGTTTTGCTTGATGCTTTTGTCTAGGGCTGATCACAGCTCCACTTACTAGGGTTACTTGGGTTACTTTCTGTTCCCCTGGACAGAAACCCCTTGGGTATGGACTGCAAGAATCCATCCTCCTGTCTCCCCAGGGACCTGCTTATGGCAGGTGTCTGGTGACAGCAGTTGAGCTGGTCGCATGCAGGTTTTCGGTCTTTTTCCACAGTGGGTTGGAAAGCAACATCCCAGATGCTTGCTGATAAACCAGCAGGCCTCCACGTGTCTAGCAATAGGGGAAACCCTGGCATTTGCCAAATACCAGTGGAGTCTGCCTGTCTTTCTATTTCTTTCTCCTTCCATCCTAATAGCAGAATGAACACAGTCCTGTTGAGGAGTGTTTCCCACTTTGGATCCAGACATGTTGGTGTGTGCTGGAGCGGTAGCTTGGGCCTTAGCCATGGAAGACGAAGCCTGCCATTTCTTCCTGGGCCTGATCTCTTGTCCTCTTGCAGACACAGAGTACCTCTTCCCTCCACATCTCTCAGTGCCTGGTCATGGAAGACTTGCATCTCCTTTGCACGTACTGCAGTGACTCGGGCTTACTTCTCTACTCCTGGGACTCCTCTGAGGCCACCAGGGTGAAGGAGGCGTGGCCCTATCGGCCCCGCCCTTCGGCACAATGATTCAGGGGATCATTCAGGTAGCACAGAGCCTTTAGCCTAACAACTCTAAACAACTGGGAAAACCCGGAACTGCCCCAGAGACCTTGTAAGGGGGTTTCACCCTGCTCTAAAGAGAAGTCCTGAAGACCACAGTCTGGTTTTCCTTCTGTTTCCCAGCCTGTTTCAACTTGAAAAGGCTGGGAAAGCTTCCCATGGAAGGCCCTCTGCTCATTTAAAGACACTTCTTTTGAGATACATGTCACTCTGTTTCCCAGACTGGCTGGCTGTGTGTACAAGATCCTCCAGCCTCAGCATCCCCAATGCTGTAATTACAGATATGTTTCAGTACACTGAACTCTCCTCATCCATGCCTTAGCCTCTCCTGGCCTGTCTAGACTCTCTGCAGCTCTTCCACGTTTGTGACTTATTTGCAAATAGTAACTCATTGCCCAGACACAGGGAAGGTGGGTGTTGTTGGTACCTTCATTTTACAGAGGAAGAAACTGAAGGTCAGAGAGGAACCCAAGCTAGTGAAAGGCAGAGCCAGGTATAGGACTGGTCGAAACCCGTTGAGGTTCCTCACCTCAATGCAGATTGCTTTTCTGCAGCCTGCTCCGAGGCCCTGGCTTTTGGCTAGGTTCTTTGAACCTACAGATACGTGTGCACATGTGCACAATGTATGCATATTTGAACTATCCTTCAGCCTGATGCTAGGGCACCAGGAGAGAGTGTGGTCTGGTCCTACATGTGATACTTTACTTTCTAGCTGTGTGACTTTAGGCAGACAGTAAATTCCTCTCTCCATTTTGATCTTTCTATTTATGAATGAGGACCACAGCATCATCCGTCTCAGAGTGTGGGTGGATTGAACAAATTCAACTAGGTTTCTTTAGGGGCAGTGCTTGGCGCATGGCAGGCCATACATTAAGCGCTAGTCATCTTTTCCTCAATCCCTGCAGTCAAGCTGAGAGGCAGAGGAGTTTGACTGGCAGACTTGACCCGTCATGCCCTGATTTTCATTTGCAAGATGCCTCAGTCTTCCCAGGTTTGTTCCCTCCCCACCATAAAAGTCTGCCAGCCCCATTCACACCAAGCTTTGTAAGCCTTATGCGTTCGTTATTTCTCCCACCAACTTTTCACTGCATGAAGGGACAGAGAAAGATAGCAATATTTAATCCCAAACTGGAAGCCCTTAAAAGGGCCTGAAGGTATCTCCATGCCTCCTACAGATGCACACTGAGATGCCTGCAAACAGCCCTCCTGACTGTCTTGTGGCATCAGGGAAGACTCTAGGCAGCTCTCTTCTCTGATTTAGGACGTGCTCTGAGGATATCCATGAAGCTTACTGTTTGCTCTGCTTTGTCACTAGGCCCCACCCTTTAGGCTGAGTGGTGCCCTGGGAGCTGTCAGCAAGGCTGCTTGCTGGTATGCTGGCCCTGGGGCTTGGAGAGGGAAGGTGCAGGCACCAGGAGGAATGTGCCAGGTCTGTTTCCATTACCCTGGAAACTACTCTGAATCACCCTACACAGCTGAGGCTGCCCAGGGTAAAGTGCACAGAATGTGGACCTCAGGTGTCAGGGAGAGCGAGCAGGGGCTGGAGGTAGAAGCTGTACCGGGGTGGCTTTTTCTCAAGGAAGGGTACAATTAAATCAAATGTACTTAATATTGGAATAATCTCCCTGTTAGGTAGTGAGTTCTCTGTCCTTACAGGTATTCAAAGGCTATATGCTCACATGCAGTGGTAGAATGCTAACTTTGGGAGGAAATTACTTTCTCCGTCTTAGGATTTGCTCAGCTGTGACTGTGTTTCTGTCCTGTGAGTTTTAAATTTGAAGGCTTGTAGGCATCTGCTTTTGTTCAGCGATGTGCAATGTACTAACCACGAGCGGGCTCTGCCGTAACTACTTGTCGGATTCCAGACAGAGCCCAGTGATGTACCCATTCACACCCTCAGTCTAGAAATAGGAACATGAAGGCCCATCACTCCGTGTTACTATTTTCCTGAAAACCTGGAGGTGTTTCCAGGAGGCCTGGCATTGTAGTCTGGGCCCTCACTTGGGTGGGGAGGGTGTCTCAAAGTTAAACAGGGCAAGTGAAGGTTACTAGAATGGGTAGGCCCTTTAGAGAGGCCCTTTCTGCAAGCATATCTCAGACCTGGAGGATGGTGCGGCAGAGAGGGCAGTATCCTGTTGGTGAGTAAGGGGTTGGTCAGAGGACTCACTAGGTCAGATCTGGAAGCTCAGAAGTCCAGGCTGACATAAAGCTCAGAGGCAGAAGGCCTGCCTAGTATGCACAGAGTCCCAGTGGCTATCTCAACACTGCAAAAGAAACCAGTAACAACCAAAATGAAGCAAAACAAAGCAGGCAAAGGGTTTCTGGAACTGAAAAGAAATAACACAAAACCAAACAGAACTGAAAAGCACCTTCAAAAAGCACTGGAAGAGAAAGGCATGATGGGAAATTAGGGGTGCTCTCCCAGGAAAGCAGAGGCTTTAGAACTTCAGGGCCTGGGGTTTACTCTCTAGATTTGCCACTTTAGGTCCTTGTGTAGCTAGGGTAGATTGGCCTACTCCACTGACCCTCAGTTTCTCCCTCTGTAAAAATGAGTAACCATGAATGTCTTGTCTGACGGAGCTGGGAAGGCTCACCCAGAACTTCAGGAACGAGAACTGTGTAGGGTGTGTCTGTATGTCTTGTGCTAGGAGGCTGAGCAGACAGAGGACTATCTCAGGGTGGGGCTGAGGAGGCAACTGTCCAACAGATGCCCTCCATCCCTGGATGGTGGCAATCCTCCAGTGTGTTAATCAAAGGTTAGGAGTGTAGCCCAGTGGTACCTGCCAAGTGCCTGGGCCTGTGGAAATGAGGACCTAGGGCCAAAGACCTGCTTTGTCCCACTGGGCTTTCCGGTGCATACACAATCCATTTTCTTGCTAGCCAGGGATCACAGAAGACCCCCATCTCTGTGGAAGGTCAACAGAGCTGGCCTCAGCCGCCTCCTCTGTCCCCTTTCTCAAGCATTCTTGTCTGATAGCTCCCTTCATTTCCGAATCTGCAAAACCAGCAGCGTTGGTAAGAACCTTTGCTGTTTCCGGTCTCCCGAGTATCTACAGGACCGACTTCCGGCAGCAGGCCGACTGACAGGAAGGGCTAGAGGTGGAGAACAAGGACTGTGGGACAGCTCACTGCTCTATGGCCCTGCGTGGCTGGCAGCACCCAGTGTGTGAGATTTAACTTCCTCACTGCTCCGGAAGTTTAGGAAGGGCTACAGCTTGTTAAATAACTCTCCTGAGGTTGCTGAGCTGGTGAGTGACATCAGGCTCCTAACCAAGAGTTTCCTCTTCCAGATAATGCAGTAGTAACTATGTAAAGGCCCTGCCTATGGTCAGGCCTCAGCCTTCCCATCTGTAAAATGGGTGGATTCTTCCATGGCAATAACATGCTCTGATTATGTTGCCTTCCTTTCACTCTACATGTTAGGACCAGAGACCCATTTGCCCATGCTGGCACTGTGTGGCAGTTCACCCGACTTAAAGGGCTAGGGATGCACTCCTGGCTGTTGCCTTGTAAATATTTGTTTTAATCTCCATACTGGTTCTTCTCGATATTATGGTTGACTACTACAAGCAAAGTCTTGAGAGTTGTCCCTGATAGCCTTGGGGGATTCTCTTTTCCAGCATTTTCTTCTTTTGAAACAGGGTCTTAGTATATAGCCCTGGCTGACCTGAAACTCACTATATAGACAAGGGCTGACCTTGAACTCACAGAGATCCACCTGCTTATGCCTCCCAAGTGCTGGGGTTAAATGTGTGTGCTGCCATACTTGGCCCTTTCCGTGTTTTTGATGGGAGGAGCTACCAAAGTCATCCGGTGCCCAGCAATGCCTGGAGCCATGGGCACACGGGCCAAAGCTTCAGGAAAAAGGATCAATGACCTAATAAATTTCCTGCTGCAGCCTCCTGGCAGATCATCAGCCTTACTCCCCTTCAGAGTCTCATTGGAAAGAGGCTGTCTGCCGAGATCCCGTGATAACGCACTACAAGCTCATTGCGAGCCTCCGAGCCAGCAAGCTCTTCTGAGGGTTTTAACCTGCTTCCCTCCTGCTGTAATTTAAGGCCCCTTTCTCTTGTTGAGTGCAAATGGAGAACAGCTGCTTACGCTCTCGTCCTCCGACATCAGCAATTTCTCAAGATGACCCTGTGAGACAGGCCAGGGTCATTAGACCCACTTTGGTACTCAGCGAATATGTATTCTCTTCTTCCTCTTGTCGGCCGTGGCCTGGCTGGTTAGGCACGATGAGTAGCTACACGTTTATTAGGGCTCTTTGCAAGAGTTCCCGATGCCTCTCTACACTCTGGATCCCGGAGGGCGGAGATCTTGCCTGTTGGATTTGTTCAGAGAAAGCTCTTCTATGGCCCTGGCTGCACGTGGCCATAGAACTGAAAGGAATAGTTTTTGGCATTAGCTGGGAGTTGGTTGATGTCTCAGGCAACCTCTTTGGCCTTGGATGTAGCTTTGTTTCCAGGATGTGTTTTCTTTCCTTCCCCCTTTTTGGGGGGCGGGAGGGGGGACTCTAACTTTGTAGCCCAGGCTGGCCTTGATCTCTTAGATCTCCTGTATCTGGCTGTTGGGATTATAGACTGCACCGCAGCACACACCTGGGGGATTTCTCTTCAATCAGCAAGAGTCATGGATTCCCGCTGTCCCAGAGGGGCCGAGTTGAAGACAAGAACTGTGAGATTGGTGACTGGGTGGACTCTTGGCCTTCTGTCCCTTCTGAAAGGGGGAGGGGGCAGGCACAAAACATAACCAGGCAGCCAGCCAGCCCTGTCATTCAGAGCAACAGTATCAACAACAAGGAGGGACAACAGTCCCCAGGGCTGCTGGGCACACTTCCTTTCTGACTCAGCTCCAAGTTGCTCGTTCTCCTTTCTCTTTCTCTAAATCCTTGTGCAGAGAAACAGGGCAATAATGTTTAGACAACCAGGTGACTCCCAGGGCAGTACAACCCAGACTCAGCCCACCCCTTTTCTCCTCTTCCCCAGCTGACCTCCTGTTTTCCCCAGCAGAGGATCTGTAGGTGCCAGGGTTCTTGGTTCCACACACCCGTGTCCCTTTCCCTAATGGTCAAAGGCTTTAGGGACACAGTCCAAATCCCATCCTGGACTCCTTTGTTCCTGGAGGCCAAAGGCCACTGTCGCTCCTCAAACCTTTTGGAGCTCAGGGCTGAACAGCTCTTTAGGTCTGCCAGAGACTGAGATCAGGACAGTCTGGGCAGCTAATCCCTCTTGGTGGCAGTCAGGTCCCAGGGCAGCTGAAGAGGGTTGACAGCTTTTTGAACCTCAAAGAAAAAAAAAATGTCCTCTATTCCATCCGTTTCCACTTCTGCCAACAAGCTGTATTCCTAAGAACTACTGTGGTCAGCTCATCTCTAGAGAACCTCCGGAGCTCAGGGCTGGAGAGACAGAGGAAGGCAGGGGAGGGGTATAGCATGTGTGCATGAATGAGTGTGTGTGTGTGTGTTCTGGTCCTGTGTATCTTTTCCTACATAGACAAATCATTAGGGGTCAGGTAAACAAAGTCAGAACTTCATATACCCGAAGGC
Source organism: Arvicanthis niloticus (assembly GCF_011762505.2). NCBI lineage: Eukaryota > Metazoa > Chordata > Mammalia > Rodentia > Muridae > Arvicanthis > Arvicanthis niloticus. Next base: position 18,966,509 of record NC_047673.1, on the reverse strand, counting down.
AGTGGTTCTCAATCATCCTAATGCTACAACCCTGTAACACAGTTCTTTATGTTGTGGTGACCCTCAACTATAAAATTATTTTTGTGGCTGCTTCGTAACCGTAATTCTGCTACTGTTATGAATTGTAAATATCGGTGTTTTCTGATGGCCTTTCTTGTCTTCTGTGAAAGGGTCACGTGAGAGGGTCTCGACCCCCCCCCCCCCCAGGTTGAGAATCACCGAAGTCTAATCCAAAGCCTGTTGGATGATGAGCCTGGGCCTTCTTTTGCTAGCTGAGCCCTGAGCAAATGATGGGTCTCCTCATTTGTATTACTTCCCTAGATGCACAGTGGGGGCACAGATTGTCCCAACAAATGTTTACTTTAGAGGCACATTGGGTTTCTCAGTCCAAGTCACATTAAAGAGGATCCAGCTGGGAGACAGGAACAGGGGATTGTCCCGCTGTGGGTAAGATGTGGGCAGACAAACTACCCCAGGTGCTGGGATGAGTGCCTGAGGGAAAGCCTGTCTCAATTCCAGAAGATGAGAATTTCAGATGCTGACAGCAGTCTGGTGGCATTTAGAGTCTTCATGTCAAGGCTCAGCTTTGAGGCTTTGTTATGGGAGGAACTTGCTCCTCCCAATTTATGTACTGAAGTCCTAACCCCAGGACCTTAAATATGATTTTGAATACCAGTAGTTAACATGGTTATTAAAGTAAACTGAATTTGTTGGAACGGACTTAGGCCAATATGGTTGATGCCTTGGTAAGAGACCAGGGCAGGATACAGGATACTCTGAGGGGATGAACCTGGACAGAAGGTGACTACCTCCAAGCCAATGAGAAGCTCCCAACCCCCTACCCTTTTTTTGGATACAGGGTTTCTCTGTATATCCCTGGCTGTTCTGGAGCTCACTCGATAGACCAGGCTGGCCCCAAACTCAAATGATCCATCTCTTCTGCCTCCCAAGTGCGGGGAGTAAAGCCATGAACCACTGCCTCCTGGCTCATCTTGGATTTTGTAATCCCCAACTGTGTGAGGTGGTGTTTGTCCTTTGATTGGCCAGCCTGTGACTTTTGTTGTATCAGCCACAGCTCCTAATCCAGGCTCTTCTTCCCTTGAGACTTGCTGAAGAACATACCAGAAGCTGAGAAGGAACCAGGACCAGCTTTTCTGAGACTTCCTGGGGTCCTATCTGGGGACCCTGAGAAGGAGGCTTCCTCATTCACACAGTCATTCTGAGGAACCACTGTCCATAGCTGTCAGCTACCCAGGCCTGCCTTCTTGGAGGTTATGCAGTAGATAGATAGAGGGTATTATTTCCCTGAGAAAGCCAGTCTGTTGATAGGGCTGGAGGCTCCTGGATCTGCCTGGGTCTAGTCCCTCCCTGTTAATCCCCAGTTATCTGGGTTGGGGAGCCTCACTGGCCTCATCTTGAAGCCTGTGAAGAGTCAGGAGTCAGACCAGGCATGGGCAAGTGGGCAGAGGGCATTGCATATGTGCTCTGCTTCACATTGCTACCGGGATGGGTGGGCGAAAGTTCTGAATTCCTCCACCTCTTCCACGTCAACTCCAGCCTAACACACGCACAAAGGTACCTTTCACAGGTAGGAAATTATAGGTGCTTCTACTTCAAAGGCCTTGGCAACCAGGGCTCCTCTTTGATAGATGTCAGTATTATTAATGGTGATTTATTGCTGGGGCCATTTTGACAACAGAAATAACCAGTTTCCCCACTTTCTTGGATCCCTACCCCCAACACCTTGAGGTATCTTTTTTTTTTTTTTTTCTTTTCCTGAGCTGGGGTGGGATGAAGGTTACCTCCCTACACAAGGAGGCTCTGGGCATCTGTTAAATGCACAGTGAGGTATCTAGCTTATTAACTTGTCATTGGGTGTCATAAAGTTTAGTGAGATGCTGGCAGAGTGAAATCCTAAACAGGGCAATTACCCTCTCTCCTTCCCCCCCCTTTCTCCTGCTTCCTTCTCTCTCTCTCTCTCTCTCTCTCTCTCTCTCTCTCTCTCTCTCTCTCCTGGGTCTCTGCCTGCCTCTTTGATTGTGTAGTTCTTATCTAACCTCTACCTGCCTTGATTGATCAGTCAGAGCCAATGTCCGTCAGTTTTGCAATTCCAGAGTGAACCTTGGCTTTGGCTAGGCAGAGCGAGGAAGAGCTAGGCCCCTTGCTGCTGGACCAGGTCGTTGTACAAGGAACAGTAGTAGCTAGCAGAAAATTGGCTGGGTTCTGCTCCTAGGCACCACTGTAGGAGCTAGGAGGCGGAGCTCACAGGTAGCCTTAGGCCAGGTATGCAGGCAGGTTTTCTTCGAGATTCATCTTCCTCAGCTTTTGCTTCCAAATTCGAACCAGGGGTAGAAAATAGAAGAGAGAGGCAGCGGCAGCGTCGTGGGGACCTGAACAGAACAGAACAGAACAGAACAGAACAGAACAGAACAGAACAGAACAGAACAGAACAGAACGGCCTGTGTTTCCATGTTGGCTGCCACATAGCCAGGTCCAGTCCTCCGATACTAGTTTCCCAGTGCTTGATATAGGACGATCACTCCTGCCTCCTTTACCTCACACAGGTCACAGGACTCTTCACACAGAGAAGAGTAAATCAGGTCACAGGTGGTGAAGAAAACTACAGTGGTTAATCACTGTACACATCAGAGGGTGACTGCCACCTCACACAAAGGGCCACAAAGGTTATTTTTTGTCTAACCGAGCTTCTGCTCTTATTCGGAAGGAGTGGAAGTGGTGCTTTGATCAACAACAGGCCACTCACATGAGGACAGACCCATTCAATATATTGCCAGATGACATCATGGCCACCACACTGAGTTTGTGCGGTATACTCCACACACTGTTCACATGATGGGGAAATGGCATTTGTCAGCCCACAGCATGCTCCTCCTTAAGGACTGCCTGTTTGTCAACAGGAGTGCACTGTGTTTCTTAAGGTTGTGATGACCTTGGCTTCTAAAGCTTCCGGGCAGGTATTGTTTGACTCATGCTCTGAACAATGGGAACTCGGAGGCACAGTCATGATAAACGGTTGGTACACTCACAGTGCTGGGTTAGGAACACAATACCAAATAGGCTGGGGGAAAAACTGAAATAGGATCTTAAGAGGTTCTTGGAGACTATCTAGTTGAAACATTCTGTTTTATAGCTTTGCAAATTATACTCAAAGAAACAGAGAGGACAGATTTCCTAAGAGCAGTCTGCGGGAGGCTGGGGCCAGGTTTCCCTCTCCTGGTTGCTAACACAGTGCTGTCTCCACCCAAATATTGTGTCCTCTGAGTCCTTCTCTTCTTTGGAAAGAGCATCCTCATCAATTGGCTGCCACAAAAGCACCAAGAGCTGCCCCTTAGTATGAATTTAGTCAGTATTTTGTTCTCCAGGTGTATGTGTGTGTGTGTGTGTGTGTGTGTGTGTGTGTGCATGCGAACACACACTCATGAAAAGTGTTGGGGACATAGTCCAGGGTCTCACTCGTGCTAGCAGGCACTTCATCACCCAGCTGTGAATTTCCTCTTCAGCCACACAGAGCTGGGCTGTATTCCCTGCCAGTGGAATGCTTCTAGATCTGGTAGGAAGAGGGGGCAACCAGGGACTTATGATCCTCACCCTTTAAATTCTTGCCTCTTGCCTGCCCCATTGGGCACTAAAGGCTGGGCACTGCTTCCCTAATTAGCTGCTCAGTGTCTGCAGTCTGCAGCCTGTTTATCAGGAGCTGTAGGAGAGAAGGGCTGGCTGAAAGATGGAGTCAGACTGGCTTAAAAATGGAAAACCTGCAGACAGGTTTAAAAACAGAGCAGCCAGATGGAGTGACTTGCCCCTCCCCCCCCCAACACTTGCTGGCCTGTCTATTTTTTCTGCTCTCTTTCCCCTTGGTTGGAGAACATGAGAAGATGGATGAGAACTTTAAGGTCCAAGTGCCTGAAACAGGCAGTTTGTGAACCCCTGCTGTGTCCCAGGCATGGTGCTGCCTGCAGGGTGATGAGAGAGAGAGAGAGAGAGACAGCCTTCCAACCTTGAGGAACTCAAGTCTAGGGCCATACCTGAGACAGGGAAAGAGACTTCTGCTGCAGGGCCAGGCTGTCTTGTTTTGGTCATTAAGTAACCGTGGTTTTCTTTCTGTGGCTTCTTTTGAACACTGGGCAGAGTTCAGGGAGATCCAACTGAGAACATGTACTGCTGGAACTTGCTGGAAATGTGAAGGGGACAGAAGGGATTTAAAGTCATCTGCGGCTTTGCATGTGGAGAGATAGAGAAACAGAGACACTTTAGTGAAGAATCCTGGAGCCTGACATGAAGTCAGGGCAGATGCGGCCATGCAGAAGCCACAGCATGCAGAGCTGGGAGCTGCCTGGAGCTGGGAGAAAGGTTACCTCAGGTCAGGAGAGTTGCAACACCATTTCCCAGGTGGGCAAAAATGGGAGGTGGTCTCCACTAGGCCCTTTGGTTGACTGAGAGAATTGGAATTAAAGAAGATCTTGCTCTGTGTTGCAACTGAGGTGGGGGGGGGGAGGTCTACGGATTTACAGTTGTGTCTATGCATCTGTGTGTGTGCATGCGTGTGTGCATGTGTGCGTGCGATTGCGTGTGCATGTGTGTGTGTGTATGTGTGATTCTGATGTTAAGGCACTGGCTCTGCATCCCTTGGGGACTTTGCCAGTCAAGGTACAGCTCACAGTTTCACTTTGACCCTGGAATTAAAAGAGAAGAAAAAAAAAAGAAAAAAAGAAAAGGAAAGAAAGGAAAGGAAAGAAAAGGACAAAAAAGACACATGGTTTTCCCTCTGGGTTGGCAATTTCGGGTGGTGGCTCAACCTAATTGGTCATCAACCAATTGTGTGATCTTGTAAAAGTAGCTTCAACTCTGTGATTCATCTGAAAGCAAGATAAGACCCTTGCCTGACACCTCACTGGGTTGCTGGGGAACAGCTGAGTGACATCGTGGACATCTGGTAGTTTGTAAACTTGACTGTGATATACACAGGTTATCGTGTGTACTTTGATACAGACTCTGGCTCTGTTATCAGAATATTGACCCTCTTCTCTAAGCAAAATGTTTCTGACTCTGATCTGCTTGCGGGGACCAGCTGCTCTGTTTATGGAGCAGGATGCGCCCCATTAGGGGGGAACCTCTGCTCTTGTGGGTACACAAGTGAGTGGTTACATTCACACTTCCTCCCACACAGTTATGTCTGAAGTACCTTATTCAGTCTGGCCTTGGTCAGCCCATCTAGGCAGGCCTAACCTGAAAGGGGTCTAACCTGAAAATCAGCTGTACTACAACTCAGACTCAAGAGAAGAGGGCTGGGTGGGCGGAGCCCTTTCTATCCAGGGCTGGGTGGGCGGAGCCCTTTCTATCCTTGGATTGATACGTCTGTGTATCATCAGCTCTGGAAATGCTGAGTCAAACCTTTCTCTACTGTGGGAGATCGCAGCCGAGCATCTTATCTGAACAGAGGACATTTCATGAGCGTGTGTGGGTGTATGCAGATGGGACGGAAGAAGGAAACATTGCCAAACCTCCAGGCTGTTCAATAAGTCCCTATTCCTCCTCCCATCCTCAGGTACACTTGTGCACTGCCTGAGGATGGGCAGTACTCTCAGAGGTCCATGTGAGGTGATTTGTGTCCTGAACCATCATGGAGATGTCAGTCCCTTGAGATAGCCTCTTGAAGCCACTGAGTGACACTGTATCCAAGAGACGTGTGAAGCTGTTCATTTGCAGAGCGCACACAGAAGCAATGAAAAGTATAGTTGAATGTATGTGAGCTCAGTAACACAGCTGTTTGTTGTTAACAAGAATCACGGACTGTGAATGCTAAACTTCCACTGATAACACTGGCACCCCCACCATTTGGCCAAGATGTGACAATGGCTACAAGATCTCTGAGTGTTGAGAACTCTCAGCTTCATTATATTTTTAAAAGGCGGCCATTTAAGTATGAGGGCTTCCATTGGCTAAAACGTCACAACAGGCTATGTACATGTCCTAGAAAAAGCGTTCAGAATCTGCTATAACTCAGAGGTGTGTGGGTTTTCAGTAGAGCCTAGTGTGTAGACCTCATGAAACATTGTTAGTGACAGTAACAATCATGTTGCTTCAGTTGGGGTCTTGGAAGCTTCTTCAAATACCCTGTGATATCTGTGTAAGTTCAGCTCTGGCCCCTGACTTGGGAAGTGGAAGAACTTTGGATTTCCTTCCTCGTGGAAGGGAATTAAGCCATTAGGCTGTGTCCTCAAAAGGGATTTCGGGTCGACCCTGTCTCTTTACTTCTCAGCTGCCATAGGTTGAGCGAGATTTCTCTGATACATACTTCTGCCATGATATCTTGACATAACAACAGGCTCCCAAACAATAAAGCCAACCTCCCACAGAGAGAAGTCCCCAGACTCTGAGTTCAAATAAAATACCTCTTCCTTTTAAGTAGGTTTTTCTCAGATATTGTGTCACAGGAATGGAAAACTAACACACAACAAAGAGTGCGGCCTGGAAATGGGGACCTGTGCATGCTGCCTGTGTGTGACTGTCCAGAAGGAAACCTTGGTGCTATCTGCCTTATTTTTGGAGATAGGATCTCTCCCTGGGACTTGGGACTAGCTGAATAGGCAGGATTTGCTGGCTAGTGAGCCCCAGGGATCTGCCTATCTCTGTCTCCCTGATGTTAGGATTCTAAGCAAATGCCACCATGGGCAGGTAAGTGCTTTACCAGTTGAGCTACCTCTCTTTAATAGAACTGAACTGTCTCACTGGCCCTTTGGTAAGTTCTATTCAATTCAGCTAGTGTTTGGATATGCCTATTCTTTCTCGGGCCTAGGAATGTTATTATTTGGGGGATGTACAGAAGGGAAGAACACAAAGGACTGGGCATATTCCTCTCCTTAGTACCCTGGTCTGGTTTGGATACCAGCGTGTACACACACCGGTTGGCCCGATGGGATGGAGAAAGAGGTTTAAGTCTAAGTTGTTCCTCAAATCTGCTTGGGTCTCTGATCTGGCCTCACCCTCTGCTGTTGAAAAAAAAAAGGGGGGGGCAGGGTTTTAAGGCCTGAGCAAGAGAAGCAGAGGAACAGAGATGAGCAGGTTAGGTCCTATGCAAGGTCAGGGTCGGAGGGAGCTGAGATAAAAAGTGAGGCCTGTGGTCTCATGGCTTTAACCAGGGGACCTAGAAGCTCAAAGAAGAAATGCATGGCTTGGTTTCCTTCCTTGTGGGCACGGGCGTTAAAGCTCATAGTTATTCAAGCAGAGGTGGAAATAGGGAATCTGAACTTTCGGGTAAGCCCTGAAAACTCTGCTATTTCCTTTGGAAGTTATAGAGTGGTGCTGCTTATCTGTTTGGGAGCTGGAGGGAGGAATGCATTGAGTTTAGGAAGTGGCTAGTAGCTTGGTTAGTCAGACCCAGTCAGTCAATCCCAGAGACACAGATGGAGAGAGCCAAGATGCAGGCAGAGGTACAGAATGGCTTCACATCACTGTGTATTCCCACACTGATCTATGAAACCTTTCTGTGTGTCCTTCCCTTTTTGAAAAAAAAAAAAAAGAGATATGATTATAGATATGTTTATTGAGTCTCTAAGATGCAACAGAGACAATCCTGATCGTACAATTAAATATATCACAGCAACAAGTACCATAAGGAAGGTGCTGTGTGTATATACCAGACAAGGTATATATAGTTTGGGTGGCCCAACAATGGCTGCCTAGAGGAAGCCATATTGATGCTGAGATCTTGGCTGCATTGCTCAGGGAAAGACATCATTCCTGCTAAAGCTTGGAAAAGATGCTCAAAATAATCCATTGAATGAGCAATGAATGAATGAGATATGAACAGAGAGGAAGGTGGCAAGTTGCTCAGGACCTGACAGGTTGTGCTAAGATGTCGTCTGAGGCTGGTATGGGAAGCCAGCCTACAGTGCTTTATAGAACGTTTGCTTTTGTGCTTGGAGATCTCAACTGCAAAGCTGCAATGTTGCTGAATAGTTAGTTGTGTCCCTCTGGCTTGGGGCTCGGTGTGGGATACAAGGATCATCTATAAAGCCAAGGATGCTGACAGGCCTTTGTTTTGTATGGGTGGTCTCCATGTGGGGGCACCTATTTAGAACTGTGGGAATCTGGGGAGATAAGACCTGGACAGAGGAAGTAGGTCACAGAAGGTGGGTTCTTGGGGTCATATTATCCATGAGTGCTTCATGTCCTGCTGGGTGTTTCCTTGCCAACTATGATAGAAACCAGACTTCTCTGCCATGCCTTTTCTGTGAGGGCCCGAATCTCTGAAGCCATAAAATAAATAAGCTAAGTTATTTCTGCCAGATATTTTCACACAGTGATGGAAACTTAAGTATACGATGTTCAAATTAAGCATTCTGGATAAATGATTTAGAATTAGTTAGGGATATTGGCAAAGTAGAGGTTTCCGGAATGTGGGTAAGGGAGACAAGAAATTGCAGCCAGGGGGAAGAGATGGGAGAGAGGAAGACAGTTTTGTGGATGAGGTAAAGACTCAGAGGCTTAGGGAAGGATGCATGAAAGATCAGAGAGAAGGTTTGTAAGTGATGAGTTCGAAACTTGGGGAAAAGTGGGCCAAAGGTATCGACTGTGAAGCTAGAAAACTGAGGGCACAAACTAGGGACCAAGTTCCCAAGCAGAGGTCAGCGTTGCCCTGGGTGATGGCAACACTTGGGGAGGAGAGAGACCAGGAGTTGAGGCCAAGACTCCAGGGATATGATGTGTCTGTAAACCAAGTTAGTGGGGATAGAGAGCAGCCAATGAGGCTAGGAGGGGTTGTCAGTGTGAAGCTTGTGACAATGAGGCGTATTGCTAAATAGAACTCAGCCTGCACATTCAAGGGGAGCATTGTTGCAGCCAGGGACACCTGCTTGTCTCATTTGAGGTCACCTGGGTAGTCATCCCTCTGGGTACCAGGCAGGCAGGTGGTGTTAAGGTTTAAATGGTGTTGTCATATGCATTACAGCAAAAAATAAGCATAGCTCAGTGAAGGTCTATACCATCTGGCACAAGTGTCTTGTGGTAGACATGGAGTTTAAGAGCAGGTGTCTGGGAGTCATACTTTCCTGCCTTGAACCCCAACCCCATCAATTCCTGGGTACGAAGCCTTAATCGGGTTTCTCCTCTCTGGATGGAGTAGCATTGTGCCAAGGGTTAATTATCTAATCCTGGTAACCAGACTCAGACAGGTACCAAGAGACAAGGCTGGTGGTGGCTGTTATAGTTACTAAAGAACAAGGCAGCAGGATGTTCAGAGAGGACGGGGTTTGCCTGAGGCCATAGATTGAAGTGACAGATCCCATTCAAATGCAGTCCATTTGACATTGGAGACTTAACATCACTAAGTCACAGTGCCACACACACAAAAGCCAAAGGGTAACTAACTACTCAGAAAAGGTCTCTTGTCCTTGTTCAACCAGTCAGTGGATGGAAGGGTCTGGGTGACCTTTACCCACTCTGCTTGTGTGTGTGTGTGTGTGTGTGTGTGTGTGTGTGTGTGTGTGCATGTGTGCTCATGTGTACGTGCATGCACACATATGAGAATGTTGTACTCCATCCTTATTTCCCCAAGATAGAAACTCTTACCCAAACTACCAAACCTGTAACAAGGCTAGTGGCCAGCAAGAACCCAGTGACCCTTCTTTCTTTGCCCCACCCCAACCCTAAGTTGTACACAGGTTCAGGGGTACGAACCCAGGTCCTCATGCTTGCTCAACACACTCCTATCCATAGCATCATCTCCCTGGCTTCCTTTGCACAGGCTTTCCGGCCAGTTCCTAACCGGCTTCTAGTAGGAAGCACCGGTGATCTGTGGACTCTCATAGACTCTCCAGTGTCTGCGAGAACAGGAGAAGGGACTCATTCACTCGACTTTCTGTCTGCCACCTGATTTCACCATCCAATCCAGTCATGGGAGCTAAGCTAGAGTTTAGAGCCACATGCAGTTGTAATAGGGCAACAGGAGCTTCAGGGGATGTAGGCCTGAGCTTTACTGCTAGTGTGATTGTGTATCTAGTGGTCTGATTTCATCATTTCGTCTGTTGTAAAGTAAGGACAGCAATTGCCTGAGCATCTCCTAAGTCTGAGGCGAGTCCCAAATTAGATGATGTAAGGGAAGGTTCTTTAAGGAGGGAAGCACCCTGTCAAGCTGTGGGGAAGACACACTTTCCCTGGAGAGATTTAGAGTTGGTCCCAGGAGTCTGGCTTTTTCTTATCATGTGCTCTTTGTGGGGCCTTGTGGGCAGCTGATCCCTGCTCCTCCCTGTGCTTTCTCAACCCCACCCCACCCTCCGCAGCTGTAAGGTTGTGTACAGGCTCAGCTTCCCCAGGGGAAGAATTGACTCCCTAGGTGAGATGGGAGCTGCTTCTCTCTCCATCCCTGAGGCACTGAGCATGGATGTGGAGAAGTAGGGGAGGTTTCCCTATTCTCAGCTGTGAACATTACTCAGCTCATGGATGCTAGGATGAGATGACCTGCCTCGGGATCACCTTTGGGAGCTAGTAGATATAGCAGTGTAAGAGAGGTGGGCCTGGGAAAAGAATAGATATTATCCCCCCTTTTCTGTACCAGCCCCAGGGTTGTGTTTATAAAACGATAAAGGGAGATATGTTCTATGGGGGTGTAGTCAGGTATGGGGGAAGGAGGTGCCTCAGTGGGCCCATGCAGAGGCATCCCTTCCCCCTGAGGGACCAGCCACATGATGGTATAGTATAGAATAGAGTTTATTCAGGGCATGGGGAAGGGAGTCAAGAGGGTAGTAGAGGCAGAGAAAGGCAGAGAGAGAGAGAGAGAGAGAGAGAGAGAGAGAGAGAGAGAAGAGAAGAGAAGAGAAGAGAAGAGAAGAGAAGAGAAGAGAAGAGAAGAGAAGAGAAGAGAAGAAGAGGAGTAGAGGCCTGAACATGTGGAGAGAAGGAGGGTAAGGGAATGGGGAAGGGGTGAGGGGACAGAGCAGGAGCAAGAAGGGAAGAACAAGAGAGGACCAAGGGAGAGAGAAGGAGGTGGGGGCAAGCAGTCCCTTTTGCAGTGGGTCAGGCCTACCTGGCTGTTGCCAGGTAGGGGCGGAGTTTAGACAGAATGTTAACACCCAGTGAACTGAGGGATGGAGCATTGTCTAATATGAGTCAGTCCCAGCTCCTGGAGGTGGTGGAGCACAGGAAGCTCAAATTGGAGACTAAGACTTCAATGTATGCTGGGATCTGTCATGTATTTCCTCTCTCAGTGGGCTTGCAGACACCCTGCTGCCTTCAGAAGAGGCTGGCTAGGTTCTCAGGAAGCCAACAGGCATCTTAGTCATGCTGAGGCATGGGAGTCTCTCTCCTTGACTTTTCCAGGAGTACCCATGGGAGCTTTCTTTAGTACCTCTCTTCCTCCCCCATCCCCCATCTTTCATGGAATCTAGTAGAAGCAACCGAAACCTCCAAGAGCCATGGGATCTGGAAAGAACCAGACAAGGAAGGAAGATGGTTTTATCTGAGCACTAACCATAAACCAATTCCAAGTAACTCCTAACCAGTTCCATTAAATTTATGAGGAGTCTTGGACCCAAGAGCTTGAGAGCCGGAAGGGATGTAAGCAGCTATTGAGTCTGACCTCCATCCTTTGCTGATGAGGAAGTGCCTTGCTCACAGGCCCCGAGCTAAGTTTTGTTTTTTATTACTAGGAAAGCAATTATCCTGTAGTAATTGTCCTTTGTAGGCAGTGGTGTTTTATGACACACCTGTTTCCCTCCGCCAGTGGGATGACAGTCTCCAGAGCCTTGTGGGCCATGGGGGCACTGGGCCAGCTTCCCCATTGTGTATGTGTATCAGCCTTCAGTGTATCTGTCCTCTCCACACATCCTCCTGGTGTCCTTGTGAGACCCCACAATCCATCAACTCACAGCTGTCAGCCTGCCCCCACCTTGTTGCCTTTTGAGATCTTACCCTTCCCAGAATTCAAGGGGACACCAGGAAAAAAGGTTGTCCAATCTCTAATGAGGGGTCAACAGGAAAGGCTACGGCAATCGTCTACATAAGAAGGTTCACCTTGTGTTATGATCTGTACCTGCCACATAAGGGAGGCCTGGAACGGATCCTTCCTTATAACCATCAAAAGAAACCAATACTGTTGATACCTTAACCTCTGACCTCCAAACTCCAGATCTGTAGTGAACCCGCCTCCACTGTATAAGTTACCCCATGTGTGGCATTTTTGTCATGCCTCTCTAACTAGGTGACATGTTGTTCAATAGCCACCTGGCTCAGGAATAGTTCTTATCAGGAGCTGCTGAGGCCGGGGAGGGTGAGGAATAACCTGACCAATGTCAAGAGAGACGTCTGAGTGAAAGGCAGAATGACTGGCTGGCCCTCTGTGAACCAGGCAAACTTAGGGCCCCTGGGCTCAGTGGACACCTTGCTCTTACTGAGGTATATTCTTGTGTGAATTTCTTCACTTCACTGAGTCTCAGTTTCTCTGTCCGTGGGACGGGAAGAATGATGCCCTTCTGAGTTGCCTCATAGGTTGTAGTATTGCTTAGATGATCAAAACATGTGAGTGTTTTTTAGGCATTTTAGTGACAGTGACAATCTCTTACCAGGGAGAATGTTGGTACCTGTGTTAATCAGATTTCCAGCACTGTAACAAAACACTTGAAATAATCAACTTGAAAAGGAGAAAGGTTTATTTGGATATTTTGGAAGTATCAGTCTATGGCCAGTTGTCCTGATTGTTGGGCCAGTGGTGGGTGAGGGGACACTTCGTGACAGGGAAATATGGCAGAAAGGCTGTTCACCTGATGGTGGCCAAGTAAAAAGAAAGAAGGGAAGGGACTGGATTCTGCTATTTCTCTCAAGGGCATGCCCCCTATGACATAAAGACCTCCTGTTAAATTCTACCTGTCAAAGGTCTCATCATATTCCAATAGCACTGAGTTGGGAGCAAGCCATTAACATACGTACCTTTGGAGGCCATTCCAGAGCCAAAGAGTAGCAGAGCCCTTCCTGGTAATGTCCCACTGAGTTTAAGGAGGAGCCAAGGTTGCTCTTGGATGGGGAGCTGTCATTACATGGGTGCAGGCTCCGTACAGAAAATCAGATGGTGGGGAGAGTCTAGGTTTTAACTATGGAAGGTGTGTGGGGTAGAGGTTGTCCTTAGCATCTCAAGAAGTTTGGAACTAACCATGGTTACTGGTTTCATTCCTGCCACAGTGGGAAGCTGCTGGGGAGGGGCTGACCCTCACATGAGCTGGGACACAGGGAAGTGTTTTGTTGTTATTTTTTTTTTTTTTTGTTATTGTTGTTGTTTCTCGAATTTGTTTGATTTTGTTTTTTGAGACAGGGTTTCTGTGTGTAGTCCTGGCTCTCCTGGGACTCATTCTGTAGACCAGGCTAGCCATGAACTCATAAAGATCCACCTGCTTCTGCCTCCTGAATGCTGGGATTTAAGCATGTGCCTCCACTTCCTGGCTCCAAGCAGCACTGTATGAAGTACGAACAATTAGCAGAACTACCTGTGAGGCAGATCCAGAGCCTTCTCTGGGCCTTCAGAAGTGATTCGGATACTGGTCTTTTGCGTTCATTAACACTGTTCAGGAGACCTTTGTGAGTAATGACCTCAAGCTTATACTCCAGGAAAGGCAAGAGCAGGATAGAGCAGGATGGAAAGCACTGGAAGTTTCCTAGCTTAGTGGCAGGATATGGTGGCTGCAAGGGTTTGCTCCGTGTACTCTGTGTGTCAAGACCTGAGGTCTGGAGGCACAGATTGTCCCTGCAGACCACAGGAAAATGCACCAGTCACCACCCTTGTCAAGTCAGTCCCAGGCTCATGGACTAGGCAGGATGCTGGGCCTGCCGGAGGAAGTTGTGTGGTTTCCATGTACAAGATGCCTTGCAGACAGATGGTGCCCATAGAAGTCTCTTCCCCACTGCAGGACCTTTCCTGTGGAACACACAGACTCAGACAGACACAGACAGACAGACAGACAGACAGACAGACAGACAGACATCCCTATACTGTCCCACTGCAGGTACTTTTCTATAGGGAAAACACACACACACACACACACACACACACACACACACACACACATACACACACACACACACACACACACACACACACACACACACTTTATGACCTGATCTAACTTTTAAAAAATGTAGTTGGAAAAAAAAAATTGGAGATGAGCATGCAGTGGGTTTTCGTGTACCCATCTCCCAGATCCAGGATGGTCAGCATTTCAGAGTGTTCGCTCTGCCCCTCATGCCTCAGCTTTCTCTGAATTTCTCTCACGGTACCTCCTCTTTCTCTCCCCTTACAACAGGCCTGTTGAGTTTTGCCAGGTGGTTAAGATTAGCCTCCTGTTACAAAGACAAAACCCTGTTTCTGAGTCAAAGAAAGTTTTCCGAGGTCATAGAGTAAGGGATGGCAGAGACCGATAGCTCAGGCCTTCTAGTACCTGATGGTGTATGCTCTTCACTAGTCTGTTTCAGCCAGCAGGGTGTGTTTCTTTTTGGGGATATAGCCAGTTTGGGGTCTCTGAGACTCTTAGTTTCCCAGGTTAGGCCTTCCTTTTTTAACCCTGGTGAGTGTCCTGCCCTGCTGTCAGGCCCCTATGACTTGAGGGATTAGGGAGAAAAAGGGCAAACTCAGCTCTCTGAGGCCTTTCATCTGTGGCTTCCTTGGATCATGGCTGCGGGATGTTTATGAAACTCTGAATCAATTTGAGGCGCAGAGATTTTCAATCAGGGAAGCAGATTGTGCTGATAGGGTCAAAAGGCCTGTCGCCGGCAAGGAGCTCGGCATCTGACATATTAATTTGAGCTGTCAGAACCAATATGTGTAACAGAGGTGTGGAGGTACAGGCCCTGTTTCTGGAAAGGAGTCAGGGGGAAAAGTGGGGGAAATACCACCCTGGGAGAATATGACATTTCACAGATTCCAGCAGAGCCAGCCCTGCCTGCAGCTCAGCCTGTGACCACTGTGGCCCCCCTGCTCACTGAAGAGGGCAGGGGTGCAGGCTGGAGGCTGAGAGTGGTGGGAATCTCTGAGCCTCAGAGCAGTGTCCTGTTGCTCTGTAGGTAGTTTCCTTGGCTTACCACAGACAAGCTCTCCCTTCTCTTATCTGCCACCACCTATCTTTCAGAGCCCTCTTGCTGGCACAGGAGGCAGAGCTGAGCCCCAGCAGGAAGCACTTGTTACTTAGAACCTTTGATAGTAGCATGTGGATTGGCTAGCCAGAGTCAAGCCTCCCGGAGGAGGCCTGCCTGGGCCAAGATCATAGCCATAATACACCTTGTGCTCTTAGCGCTGCTTCCTTGTGTTCCCTCTCCAACCTCTCTTGGGGTCCCTGCCTTTCTTGACCTTCTGCGCTCCCAATGCCTTTCAAACTTCTGTAAGAAACTGTGCCATTCCCCCCAGACCCATTACTTCCCTTGGCAGGAGTGGGCTGCTGCTGCTGCTGCTGCTGCTGCTGCTGATTGACTTGAGAATCATGTGAGGAGACGGCGTGATACGTCTGTCTGTATAGGTAGCTATTACGCAATCATCCTGAGCATCATTGCTCCCAGGCCCTCTCATCTTCTGGGGTTACATGATGGGAATCAGGATGGACCTGGGAAAGCTCAGTGGTACTTACCCTTCTTGTACCAAATGAATAAAAGTGAATGCACGAATGAAGGTCAAGGTGTAAGCAAGACACAGCTGAGCTCAGGGGACGTTGTTCTCGTTTCCGGGTATCACCTGGACACTGCTGCCCTGAACTT
Source organism: Arvicanthis niloticus (assembly GCF_011762505.2). Classification (NCBI taxonomy): domain Eukaryota; kingdom Metazoa; phylum Chordata; class Mammalia; order Rodentia; family Muridae; genus Arvicanthis; species Arvicanthis niloticus. The sequence continues at coordinate 18,950,765 of NC_047673.1, read as the reverse complement.
GGAAAACTAGCCATACAGATAGCTTTTGTTACCTCTCACAAGGTGACAGTGTTTTTTTAAAGTGACACCTGGGCCAAGATTTAGAAGCTCAAATACCTGCACACTGTTGAAGTCCCCTAGTGGGAGGTAGGAGGGATTCTGACTCCTGTTAGGATGATTACAAACCAGTGGCCACCTGGGTCAGTTTCCATGGTGCTGGGCCCTTCCTTGAGGTGATGGCTAATGTTGACTGCCAACTAAATTGATTGGATTCATAAATGCCTAAGAGCTAATCAAGGCACATTCTTGGATGTGTCTGCATGGGCATGTCTACAGACCACTGGATCCTGAGGCTGCTGGCATGCTGAATGGGATTATCCCTTGATGGAGTCATAACATGACTTTATTGGAAAGCAGTAAAAGGCCACAAATGGCGGGGCCCTTAGAGGGTGTAGTTCTCTTAGGGTGTCTTTGGAGTCTCTAACCTCTGTCTTTGAGCCTATTTGTCTACCCTTGGCCACCATGAAGCTCCTGTACCACAGACCCCTGTCGACATGATATTCTACCTTCCAGCAACCCCAAAAACATGGGATGCAGGGATCATGGAAAAGACTCTCTGAAATGTAAGCCAAACAAAATTCTTCTCCTGCCCTCTTTTCATGTCAGGCATTTGGTTATGGAGGTGAGAGGATTAACTCATACCCATGGGAGGAATGGCAGTTTCTCTGGACAGTAGTGTTAGAAGGCCTCCCTCGGAAACTCCATTGGGTGGTTCTCCTGGCTCACAATCTAGCCTTGTACCTATCAAATGTAAAATAATTTATAATTACATCTCACCAATAAATTTGACAATCAGACCTTAGTAAAGCAATAAGTAAATAAATAAATAAGTAATAAATAGAAAATGTTTGTCTGGGGAGACAGGTCACTTAGTTGGTAAGGTGGTTGTCATGGAAGACAGAGGACACAAGTTGAACCCCAGAACAAACATTAGACAAACAAAAATCGAAATGTGGTGACGTGCACCTGTAGTTACAGTATTGGGAAGGCAGAGACAGGGGAATCATGGGACGCTGTCAGCATAGCCTAGTGGGTAAGTTTTAGGACAATTGAAACACTGTCTTAAAATAAAATAAAATAAAATAAAGAAGGTAGGTAGAAACTGCAGAATAATACCCAAGAGCACATCTATAGACCTGGACATACATGAATACTTGTGTACACACACACACACACACACACACACACACAGAGAGAGAGAGAGAGAGAGAGAGAGAGAGAGAGAGAGAGAGAGAGAGACCAAGAGCCACTGGATGCCAGAGCCGTTTAAACCTCAGATCATGGTCTTGGCCTAATAGCCTTCCAGAAAGATGGAGAATGCATCATAATGTTAGTGACAGTGACTGTGTTAGGCAGAACATAAAAGTGTATCTCTGGGAACCTCTGCTTATAGTTACAGAAGCACAGAAAAAGATGGAAAGAAATACATCACACACTTTACAAATGATCACCACTGAAACCTTTAAACCAAAAGGCAGGCAGAACTCTTGAGTTCCTTCGCTCATGTCCTCTTAGGGGCTCCTGAAAACCTATCTGTCATGTGAGGGCATAGAACACATTTATTTATGAAAGTCTCTGTAGTTCTGTTCTTGAATGCCGGCAGATGTCATTAGTGGGGCAGAGGGCAATATATCACTACTGCAGTTTGTGTCTTGGTCATCTCCTGAAAGCTCCCATGTTAAAGGCCTGGTCCTCACAATGCCCCTAGTAGGATGTGGGGAACCTTTGAGTGGAGGGGCCTAGTGGGAGATCTTTACATCACTGGGCTGATACTTCTTGAAAGTGATTGTGGGACCAATGTGCTGTCTTGCCACAAGCCCAACTCATCAAGGACTGGAATCTTCCAACTGTGAGCCTAAACAAACCTTTGCTGTTCATGAGTTGATTGGCTGAGGCAGTTATTGTAGTGGGAAGCCAACTGGCATGGCTGCTATTCTCACTTAAAGTTTCCTGAATTCTGCCTCTGGGTGCAGTCTGATGGGACATGCTGGGAATAGTTCACATACATCTGTGTTCTGAGCTCTGTGGCTTTGGACAAGTTTGCCTCTTTAGGACTCTTGTTACTCATGTCTGAAGTGAGAGAGAGTCTTTGTGTTGACCTTATAAAGCTTTGCAACGTTAAATGAGAACTCAGGTAAAGATGCCAGGCACAAGAAGTCCTCAACCACATTAGTTATTCTTAAGCAGGAGAGCCTGGAAGAGTCGTAGCTCGGATGGCTTTATAAGTTACTGGAATTTAAGGGAGGGCCTCCTTTCCCAGGTGCTCTGGGAATTGCAGCCAAGCCAGTCTCTGCCTCCTTGACACATGTTTTCCCCATCCAGTTTACCTTGGCACAAAAGGACAATTCATGGGTATGTTCACATCCTGGCTCTCAACATCAATCTTCCTCTCCAGGCATGTGGTGACAGCTCTTAGGTCTACTGGACATTTGTCTCCAAGTCTCCCATTTATGTTGCTATAGAAGACAAACCTGGGCTATGTGTCTTGTCCTGAAGTGTATATATATTGTGGGGAAAGAGTGAGAGGTGGGCGCCTGGGGTGCCTGAAAAAGATGGAGGTGGGAGAAAGATCATCTTGGGGCAAGCGTGATCTTAATATTGAGGGTTGGGGGCTTTGCCAGGATCCTGGCATAGCAACACACAGGCCAGCCATCTTCCAACAGGGCCGACCAGTGCCAGCACTGCCACCAAGGGAGCCAGGGGAGGCTGTCTCTTTCACAGGTCTAGACTAAAACTTGTCCTGGCTCTGGGGAGGAAGGCAGTGATTATGTGTAGATCGGTGTTTGGTTTGGATTTTTTTTCTCAAGTATCACATTCTCCTCCTCTTTTACTAAGCAAGTGCCTACCACTCCACTCGTTCCCAGATCTAATGATCTACCCAGATTGGCTCATATAAGCAAGTCCTTCTCTTGGGTCCTATTGAAGTTTGAATTCCCAGCTGAGATCCCAAGAGTGAAGATAATCATTCTATTTCTTCCCCAGACTTTGGGTCAGATGCCACAGAGAAAAACAAAACAAGCCGCAGGGAAATGTGCTTCATTTTTCTGGACAATATCACCAGAGAGGCAGTGCGAGCTTGAGCGAGGTTTCCTCATTGACTTCCTTCAGTCATGTATTGACTCATTTGAAGAGAACTTATTGATTCTTCTCAGCGACAGAGCCAGTGTCTACAAGATCAAGCCAATCAATAATTCCAGCATTGGCTGGGGGTGGAGCTTATGAGGCTCTGCCCCTAGCTGAGGAGCTACTGACAACTGATAGTTGCCAGCAAGGAGGAGTTACGTTGGGTAGGTAGGTGGGTTTCCATTAGTAGCTTGGTTATGCTCATGCAAGCAGCATTAATTGGTCTTAATGGGTTATTTTTAATAAAGAAAAAGACTTAAAGACAGGACATGTGTTAGGGGTAGGATATCCAAAGGGAATGGGGGATGCAGTTGGGTCGAGATGATTAAGTTATATTGAATATATGTATGAAATTGTCAAAGAATAGATACAAATCTTTTAAGCGAAGAACTGGTCTATTTAATGAGGTCATATCAGAGCAATTTTATAAGGTTGGAACTGAAGCTCACAAAGATTCATAGGTTTGCTCAAGGTTGTCCATCCTAGTCTACAGGATGATGGCTGTTATCCAGCCGTTCTCATTTCTAACCCATAGGTCAATCATGCCCTCGCTGTGTGCAGTGTTTATGGAGTAGCACAGACAACTCTGAGTTCTATTCTTAAAGTTCATCAGAAAGTCAGTTGCCTGGAACTTTTCCTCTACAGAAACAGTGGTGTTGATGGTGGCTAGATTTCCAGACCAGCCTGCCATAGCCTGTTTAAATCTACAGCGCGGTAGAATTATGGAACTACCTGCCTTAGTTTGTGTTAACAGATTGTAGAAACAATATATTTACAGCTAACAGGACAGACGGGTCTTCCTTGGGGAATGAATCTGTCTACAGCCTTGCTCTCAGATGTAACACAGAAGTCAGTAAGTAAGCACAGGTGACATTGGAGTAAAGAATGGGTATTACCAATATACCCAATTCCGTCACCACGTAAGGGCCATTAATAGTTTTCTATTTGGTTCCACTTTTATTGCTCAGGCTGCTCTGAACTCAGGATAGCCCAGGATAGCCCTGAACTCTGTAAGCCTTTCTGGCATTGTGATATGGTCACATAAGCATGATGCCTAGCTCTCTCTCTCTGTCTCTCTCTGTCTCTCTGTCTCTCTCTGTCTCTCTCTCTCTCTCTCTCTCTCTGTCTCTCTCTCTCTCTCTTTGTGTGTCTGTGTATCTGTGTCCTCAACACATAGTACACAATGTGTGTTTGGTTAATTATTATTGAGTTAGAGGAAGAGACTGCGCTTTCATGGATTTCCCAAGGAAGAGGCCCTCGGACACCTGCTTGCAATCTAGTTACTACTATGTATCCCACAATTCTAACAAGCCCGTTGGTTTTGTTTCCAAGTCCACTTCACTTAGAAACAACAGCATGAAAATGGATGTAGCCAGATCACACGGATGGCAGTGAAAGGTGGCCAGCATCAGAGGAAGAGACGGAAAAGCTCCAGAGCCACCGTGAACTGCAAAGGCACCGTTGCAAGGGACCATTTATCTCCGCAATCCCAGGCTTCATTATTGCAAAATAAACATTAGTTAGTGCTTTATAATTTATCACTCCTATTTAAGGATGTAGGAAAGTATGTGTGGAAATTGTAGGAAGCTTAATAAAAAGGTATGTTTTTTTTTTTTTTGAAAGAAATAAGTTCTTGTTATCTGAGAGAACGTTTACAACAGGCAGCACCACAGCCTGTGATGCCAGGAAAGCTAGGCTATTAAGCTGAGTTACTGCACAGGCAATTGGGGTTTTTATTTTGATGCCCTCATCATTTTCTTACTGAAAATATAATTGAATAACAAACAGGTAAATGTCCCATTAAAGCAAGGAGGCAATGGACCTGACCTAGGGACATAGGTCTGTAGCCCAGCTATATTGGAGGCCGACACAAAAGGACTGAATTATCTTGTCCAGCCTGTATTACACAGTGAAACTAAGGGCCCTGTCTCAAAAGTTAAAAGGGGTTAGGGATACAGCTTGATAGTATTGCTTACTTAGTATGTATGAGGATCTAAGTTAATGTACAGTTTTCTCTCTCTCTCTCTCTCTCTCTCTCTCTCTCTCTCTCTCTCTCTCTCACACACACACACACACACACACACACACACAGACACACACCACCACCACCACCACCTGAAAGTGACTAGTGGACAGGAGTGTTTCTCAGATGGCTCCATGTGGCCTTTCTGGGGTAGAAATCCAGAAGTTAACACTTTCTGTAGAGCGTACGTGTTTAGGAGGATGGTATTTGATGACAAAGCATGATTTGATTTGAGGATTCAGAGCAACAGAGATCTTCATTAAGAAATCAGATCATCTACCTACTAATTGAGTAACTTGGATAACATACTAGGTACCCTGAGTCAGAGATAAAGCTCTGGGCTTTACTTTATTTGTGGTTGATACATCAGACATACCCAACAGACATAATCATCTCTTCTGGTTTCCTGGAAACTTCTCCTATTGTAGTATACTCCTTCTCTATGCTTCTTCATGTCTGATGGGCAGGTGTGTGGAAGGACATACTCTAAGAATATTTCACAAATTTCAGCTAGATATTTGGCCACCTGAGCTTAGGTAATGGATTGAGGTCAAGCACAGTGATGGAGTACCTTTTCAATAGACAAATGCGCTTTGTCCATCTGGAATCCTAGAAAAAAAATACCATGATCTTCATGGTTTAAACACACATTCCTCAGCTCTCAGATGCAGACTTAACATGTATGCATCAGCTCTCAAATCCAGACTTAAACATGTATGCATCAGCTCTCAGATGAGGAGCTGTAGATCTCAGGATGAAGGCATTGGTAGAACCGGTGTTGAGTGACAGCCCACTTCCTAGTCCCTGGATCTTTATATGTTGAAAGATATAAACTATCACTCCAGGGTCTCCTTAATAAAGAATCTTATTCATACTCTTAAGACTTAACCACATCCCAAATATTCCACCTCCAAACACCAACATGACATTGGGGGTTATGTTCCAAGATATAATGTTTGGGGCCACCATATATTCATTCTGCAGTGGTCTGGAAATTCAAAAGTGAGAGAAAACCCTCTGTACCCCCACTCCTTTTACTATGACCAAAACATCTGTTAGGTGAAGGTCCACAAGATAGACTCATTGAGCAAAACTCTCTTATCAAGTCTGTCACCTGTGATTGGCTGGGGACAGAGGCCAAATGTTTTATATAGATCCTTCATATACTTTTATAATTATATGACTTTGAGGATTGTAATGAGAGATTGCACATGATACAGACACTGTGGAGACAAAGGCCCTCTAGCTGCTGGAGCATTGCGGTGATGGCAACGGTTTCATTCTTCTCTGGGCATTGCTGGTGTTTCACACGGCTTGTGTCCCTTAGGGGACAGCCTTATCTATTAGCTTGGCAATGTGTTATTTAAGGATCTGGTCCTCTTGTCTCAATGTGAGTTGTCTCTGAACACCATCCTCTGCTCCAGAACTCAGCATGGGGTCGACTAAGATCCTTGTTTGCCTCTAGATGCACATTGACTTCAGCTTCTAGTCAACCTGCTTCTTTCATTCCATCCAAATCACTTCCCAGTGAGTCACCTACAGACAAATCGAATCTCAAAGCCCGTTTCCTGGGGAACAGACTTGCAACACTGAGTATGGGATGAGGTGCTGCGAAGCAGATGCTAAAACAGGACCTGGGAGATGGATTATCCATCTGCCAACATCCCGTGAGGGTCCTGTCTCTGAAGGTAAACAGAGCAGTGATAGCAGAATCTAGTATATATAGGGCAGAGGAGCTGGTGGGAGGAGGGATGGGATAAAGAAAGACAGAACTATTCAGGCAAGTGGAGTGTCTCAGGTATTTGAGGAGTTTAGGGATAGCAGTACCTAAAGGGACAAAGAGAACCTAGCAATTAATGCACACATGACAGAAAATGAAAGACTGACAAAAAGCTTAAAATAAGGGCTTCCTGCTTAAAGTTAGAAGGTAGAAAGAGACAAGGGTTAGGCTCAGGGCTTTGGCATAAGGATGGGAGAGCTTCAGAGAAAGCTGTGTTCTCAAGTATAGCAGATCTGTTGTATCTGAGTCAGGTTCTATTAGAAACCAATGGGTCTGAGGCTTAGAGTGGGGATATTCGAGTTGATACACTAAAGGATATTGAATATTAGTCTCCACTGAACCATGTGGCTGCATGGAAGCAGCTCGTTCCTTATGGCTCCAGGCTAGCACTTCCCATTTGCTTGAAGACAATGAAGATGCCTGTCTTAGGGTTTTACTGCTGTGAACAGACACCATGACCAAGGCAACTCTTAAAAGGACATTTAATTAGGGCTGGCTTACAGGCTCAGAGGTTCAGTCCAGAATCATCAAGTCAGGATCATGGCAGCATTCAGGCAGACATGATGCAGGAGGAGCTGAGAGTTCTACATCTTCATCTGAAGGCTATTATGAAGAGGCTGACTTCCAGGTAGCTAGGATGAGGGACTTAAGCTCACGCCCACAGTGACACGCCTACTCCAGTGAGGCCACACCTCCTAATAGTGCCACTCTCTGGGCCAAGCATATACAAACCATCACAATACCTTCATCTTCCAAGACAATCTAGATTCCCCCCAAGTCTTAACTGTCCATTCCTTCTTGGCCACCAACCTAGGAACTTGGGATAAGGTGGTATAAACCAAGCTTATTTGTAAAAGTGCTAGGACTTCTATTGAAGAGAAGGATGCTATGCCAAGGAACTGCAAGATCCAGCCTCCATGTACCCCTCAATCAGATGAGTGTGTAGAATGCTGTGTATAAGCATGCTAGGTCAACAGATAGAAAATATACAGGGAATGAAGGGTGGGGTTGGGTTGTTTCTATTGTGAGATCATGTTCTAGTTCAGGATTTAAGCACATACTAAGGACTAGAAGACAGAAATAATGTGCTGCTATGGTGACTCTTGGGAGTTTGGAGAAGTGAAGGCCTATGTTCAGTGAAATAGAAGCTCTAGAACTCCAATATGAGTAGGGAAATGAACCAGCAGACCTATAGAAGTGGAAATATTAGAGTGGGTTCTACAGTCTAGAATACCTTCCATTTGTGATCTAAGAGTCCACACAAGGGGTGTTCCAGGATGCTACCCTGTTTATCAAAGTGATATCCTAATCACTAAGTGTCATAAAAACACTAAGAAGTGGAGATTGTCTCTGGGCTAGAAATAATGACATAGGATGTTACTATAGAATTTCACTCCCTTATGCTATTGTTTCTGGAAAGATCCATAGGTAAGAGGGGGCAGATGATATCAGTTAATAACCAGACACAAAGCAGGCACAACTGTCATGTGCAAGGGGAGAAGTCATAGAAATCTATTAATAATTACTGTAATGTGGTCTCTAGAGGCCAGAGAGCCAAGCTATTGCTTGAAGAATCTATACAAGCAAATGAGGTGAGCACTCAGAGGACTGAGTCAGTACCCTGAGAAGTTATGAGTCCTTTCTCAGTTTCTAAACCCAAGATAGTGTTTGGACCAGGAATACATCTAATGAAAGAGAGATTGGTTCTCTAGAGGAAAAGCCCCTAAAATAACATAGTAAATATGAATAATTTATTCAATGCTCAATATTTTGTCAAAATAATGTCAATAATTTATTCAAAGGCACACATGACCATGTACTTGGAAATCCTTACCTCCAAGAATATGAACTACTCAGAATTATCAATGACTTTTTTTTTTAAACAGGACTTGGTTTGACAACACCACTTGGGAAATGAACTGATCAATATAGTCTTTTTGGCTAAATTTCATTCACTCTGGGCTTCCTCAGACCTTTTTCTCTCTTGTGTTCTCTGACTGAGTAATTGAAATAGACTTGTTAGCTGACAAGATTATAATTTTACCTCTTTAACCTGTTGGGAAGAGCTATTGGAATGGAAATGGCCAAGTGGCCTCTGACTCTTCCCCCACCTTCTACCCACAAAGAGTGATAATAACCAATATTGTATTCTTATATAGAAAAAAAAGGCAGATGTTAGTGCTATTTAAGAAAACTTAAACCATGTAGGTTTGTTGTTTTCATAACTTCCCCTTTAGTTCATCAATCTGATCCCCACAAAACTCAGATGGATGATGATGAGGTACCATAGACTTGACCAAGTAGAAGCTCTGGCTGCAACTACTCTTCCAGATGTGGTATGTTTGCTAGACAGATCACATGGCCTCGGGCATGGAGTGTTTGGCCATCTGTCTGGTGAATCCATTTTTCCATAGTTGTGAACGGGAGCATCAAAACATCTGCTCACCTGAGATAGTGACAGTGTCCATCTGTGACTCGGCTTAGGGCTACATGAACTATCATCTCTGTGTCAAAGGCTAAGGAGACCTGGGCCATCTGGACATGTCAATAGAATAGCCTGTTGGTCATTGTATTGATAACATTTTGATAACCACATTGTAGATTAACAAAAAGTGGTAAACATATAAGAGGAGTACATAAGACTCATGTGCTGTAGACAGTTGGAGATAACACTACCAATATTTAAGAGCTTGTCTGTGTAAGTTTGGGGGTAGCAGGGTGAGGAAGCTGTTCAGTGATCCAGGGCACACTGGGACAACTCTAAACGAAAGGACACACACCCCAATTATAAATAGTATAACATGTTTCAGGTTCCCTAAATTCTTGAGGTTGTATGTTTCTAACTTGGTAATATAACTCTGATCTATTTAACTATTAACGTGGATGGCTCTTAGTATTCAGTGAAGACCAGAGCAGCAAATAGTTGTTCAGAAATTCAGAGTTTACCAGAACCCCAGCTTCCTGGACCACAAGATCCATGATGTTAGAATATTAGTTCTGTGGAAGAGAGGTGAGTGGGTGTGAAATCTGACCTTGGTATTGCATTAGGACCCAGTTAGTCCTTTATGGGAGAAGCACTTAGCATGCTGTTCAAGCTGGCAGAATCGCCCTACTCTCCATATTAGCACAATGGCAGCAACGGAGATTATTTTGTGGCATCTGAAAGACTGCTGACTAGTTGCCACTCACCCATGACCTTGCCTTTGCTGTTATAGAATGTTTATAGTTGGATGACAGAGGCTTCCAACACCAGACTCCCTTATCTTTCCAAGAACTATTTGATGGGAAGTGGAATGCGTTATACTTCTTCCAAAATGGACAATGACTCCTTGACTTCTACTGACACATGTTTTAGTTATGAATTTGGCAGTTTTACCTGTAAGGTCTCATCCTATACCATCATCTGAAGGTTAGTTGACTCTGACCTACCAACATGGTATTCTTGAACCATTTCCTAGGCCAAGTTGTTGAGTTTACTGTAAAGGAGTGGGGCAGCAATGGCTCTGTGACCATGATGTCTATTGGTCTTACCATAGATAGTTGTTGGCTTGATAGAAATAGAATCCCCGTCATTGCAGGCATAGCTGAGGGACCACTGGTGATACCTATGAAGATAAGATATCTCTCTGGAACACAGCATCATCTGAAATTACTGATTGCTGAGGCACATGTCTCCAACAGACAGAATGAATATCTGATAAGGTGGCAAAGTACAATGACTTTATGCAACCCTTTATGCAACCACTAGATGCTACCCTGCTCACCATCACTTGCTGTAATCTAGGTAATTTCTCACCAGCCCTGTGTATGGCTAAAGGTTGCATGAGGTTGAAGGTCACTGCTTAGGCCAGAGGGCTTCAATCAGGAAACAAAGCAGATGTCCCACTTTGGGTTTAGTTTTTGGCTGCTTTGAATTCCTTATACAAAGCAATGAGAAAGCTGGAACAGATGTCAACAGTCTTTCAGATGTCATAGAATTAGGTCACCAGCACAAGTAAGGATACTGGTGCACAGTAGGGGATATGGAAGAATGAGATTCTTGCTAAGGTGTTTCAGGGCAATACCAATCACAGATGTCAAATGGGCAAGTCACAACCTGACATGGCGCATTGGCTTGGTTAAAGATGATGCTCTCCAACCAGGCCACCTAGACCAGTAAAAGTGAAATGGAGGGCAAGAAGAATCTTGAATTGGCACAGTGGAAGAGAGGGTGACTAGAAGCAACCCGAAGCCACTGTCACAGAGGGGGGCTATTGTTCCCTCTTAAAGGAGATCAACCAGAATGAAGATGTGTAGTTCACAGTAGGTAAATAAATTCTAGTGGCACATGGGTAGTTCATAGTGACCACTAAGAACCTTCTGCGCCCTTTTAGAATTTGCAGCACTGATCACATGGGTAAATAAGGAATTGCTTACTTGGGGCAGTAAGTAGTTCTAAACCTCTTCAAATGACCCTTTCACAGGGGTCACCTAAGACCATCAGAAAACACAGGTATTTATATTATAATTCATAACATTGGAAAATACAGTTATAAAGTAGCAATGATAATAGTTTTTTGGTTTGGGGATCACCACAATGTGAGTAACTGTATTAAAGGGTCACAGAATTAGGATGGTTGAGAACCACTGACTTAAGGGATTCTTTTTGATGGAAACATAGTGCTTAATTCACAAGGATGTAAAAGCCACAAAAACCCTTGCCTTACAATGTCACGGATTCTTTGTCCACAGTTCTCTCTCTGGAGCCCGAGATGGTTCTTAGGCCAGAACAGGCATTTGGTCTTCATTTGATGATGAACTATGTGTAGAACCTTTCTGCCCTACAGGGTCTAGCATGTCACAGGTTGTTGGAGCACAATATTTACAAGGGTGAAGATCTGAGAGTGTAGATAATCTTTGTTAGAAGTGGAGTTTCAAATACAGTATGGCCAAGAGAAACCTGGTCCAGGAAGGCTTTGTTTCAGCTTACAGCCCTCAAAGCACACTCCACACTGAGGAAAGTCAGGACAGGAAATGAAGCAGAGGAACACTGTCTACTGGTTTGCGCCTTGTGGCTTCCTCAAACTGTTTTCTTCTACAACTCAAGACCATCTGCCCAGGTGTGGTACTGTCCACCATGGCCTGCCTGCCCTTCCAATCATTCATCAATCAAGAAAATGCCTCAGAGGTTTGCCCACAGGTCAGTCTGGTGGGGACATTCTTTCAACTAAGGTTCCTTCCTTTCAGATGACTCTAGCTTGTGTCAGGTTGACAAAGACCCTGCCAGCACCGTCTTCAAGCTAGATGCAAATGTATATGAACAAGTGCAAGCACATACACATTAATTCTGAAGGCTTATTCCCAAGATCTCCTTCTAAATCCTTTTTGAAGATTGAGGCCCAAGGAAATGAATTCTTGTCTAGCCATTTCCTCATTTCTCTACTCTGAGAGGATAAGCCACATTGAGCAGAGCTATTGGATCCCGTCCCTTCACGTCCTCTGCCCTGGGCCCCACCTCTCCGGCTGGCACATCATCAGACAGACTCATTCCCTCAAAGTCACAAAACTTGTCTTAAATTGGATTTGCTGGTGGCTTTGTGTTCTCCGTGTCCTCCCTCTTTTGTTTTTGATTTATCGTTTTAATCAGCTCTAGTCAATCATTCCCTTTCTGTCTCGCTCACCATAAACACAACCCCTTGCCAAAAAAATTATGACTGTATTAAATGATTTTATTACAGTAAACTGCAGATTGTACAGTGTAAACACAGGTGCCGCTCAAACCCCACACCCCCCAGCTCTGTCCAGACTAGCTTGTTGAGGTGGAGGAGGGGAGGGAGCATGGCGGTAGGAGGGGAGTCACCTCAAAGCATCAGGAGGTCACTGTGTTCGACCCTTAACCACAGAGATGAGGTCATTGAGCTTCTGGTGATGATTCCATTGGTTTCAGGTCACATATATGTCTGGTGACAGAGCCAGAGTCACCCCTGAGTCACCTAAGGCTTAAGACCTTTGTGCTATATTACCTTTCGTTTGTCTCTTCCCTTTCCTAAACTCATTTAAGGGGAATTTCATTACAGAAAAAACTGGGAGGAAGCTGAATATGGCAACTTACAACTCAGTGAGTCTCAGCCTTTTTGTACATATCCCATGGGTGGTCGGGGGAGGAGGTATCTATGCTACAGATGAAGAACAGATAGAGCTTCCACCTCCTGACCAGGGGATGGAGGACATGAAGCCCTCTCATCCTGTAAGGCTTTGTTCTGGGGACAGGAATGGAGAAGTGCCTGGGAAGCAGACATAACGAAGGGACAGGGTTCCTGGGGTATGACCTTAAGGAAGCTCCAGAGGCCAGTGCCTGATGACAGAGAGTGAAAAAGGGTGTCCTGGGATGTCCAGGCTTTTTTTTTTTTTTTTTTTGAAGGCTTTGAGGCCTGTGCTTCCGAAACATCTTGTCCAGTTTCTGATGGAACTGGGGAGTTTGTTTTCCTGTAGCATAGTTATAGAGAAGAATAAGAAACATCTGGGGGGGTGGGGGATGATTTCTCCAGGAAACTGACTCCAAATATGCTCTCTCCCTAAGCACACGAGAGGTATTTTGTAAGTAGGCCATTCATGTATGGCAGGGACTTGTTGAGAAGTGGTTTCTATTTGAAATTTTCACTTACTCTTCATTGGTGTGGCAAAACACCTGAGGGAAATGTATAGGAGGACACAGGTTCATTTTGCCAGTTTTAGAGCTTTAATCCAGGGCTGTTGATGCCATGGCTTTTAGGCTGTGGTGAGGTAGAGCATCATGGGAGAAGGGCGTGTCATAGAGCTAAGCTGCTCATCTCATGGTAGCTGGGAAAGAGCTCCAAGAAGACAGAGACCTAAACGAAGATACATACCTCTCAGAGGCATACCTCCTGTGACCCACTTCCTCCAGAAAGTCCTACCATCTACAGCCCATTCAGCTTCTGACTGAGCTGTCCACTGTGTCGTGAGCTCCCTCATGATCAACCTTTTGGGTTGTCCAACTTCTGAATGCTACTACACGGATGACTAAGCTTTTGAGACAGGGGACATTCCACATACAAACCATGGATAATAGTGAACATCTGCCATTGATGGTACCCATTTACCAGCTCTTTAGGGAGCAACACACATGTACATGCACACATGCACACACACATGCATGTGCACACACATGTGCACACACACATTTGCACACACACAGACATACACACATACACACATATAGAGGCATTTTGTTGTTGTTGTTGTTGTTGCACCTCAACCCCTGTTGCTACCATAGTCAGTACTCAAAAACTAGCTCCAAAGGTTCTACTTACTTCCCCCAATTTTAATTTCTCCTTCATTTGGGTAAGTTCAAGCTGCCTAGTGAGGCTGTTTCTGCTGAGCTGGGGCTGTGTGAGAGGCAGGAACACAGACCCATCTGTTGAAGATCGGAACATAAATAGCCCCCTTTAAAAATAAATCTCCACTTTTAACTCTGCAGATAAAAATATCCGAATAAAGGACAGCTCTTAATCTCTACCTTCTCCTCAGCTTGGTCGAGCGAGCGAGCATTTCTAAGTGGAGTCTTTTTTCCCCTTCTCCTTTTACAGGTTTCATTTTGGCTTTGATTCTAGTGAGTTTACTGACATATTACTTCATTTTAACTATATGGCTTTCCTGTCTAGTGGGAGGCATATTTCTAAGTATCATATTTATCAAAAGAGCTGTGCAAAACAAGGGCCAGAATTACTCTTTTGATGGTTCCCCCTCTAACTACAACTACAATAAATTTTGTGAGAAAGAATGCTCAACTAGGGACCTTTTATGTTAAAGCTGAGAACCAGGGTTCAGACACTGTCACTTTCAAACCTCCACCAGTTGGGCTGGTTTTTTTTCCCCCTTCTTCTCCCCTCCCTGGACAGAAATCTCACATCTGGTCTCACTTGCAAGGCTGGTCCTGGGCTCCCAGGGGCTCTATATTTTCCCCCTATAACTTTAAATCAGAGGAGCATTTCAGTAAATCACAGGGACACTTATTTATTGGACATAGTTTGGGTCTCTTAAAGCATGGAGAATAAATTTAATGGAGCGTTCCGAGCGTTCTCCAATCTTTTGAGGGATTACTTGGGGAATTTGTCAACTGCACCAGGCCCAGCAGCCTGATCCAGAGAGATGGGAAGGAAATGATGGGAGAATCTTCTCAGAGGACCCAGGTGGATCCTAAATCACCCCGAGGAAGATTAATACAAGAGGCCAGTTGCCAGCCAAGTTGATGGGCAGCATTGGCGTTTATTTAATAAACTATCATTTCAGCTGGAGGGCGACTTTAATCTGAATTACACTCTGTTCTTGTCATCCACGCTTGCCAAGTAATTTATGGAATACCATAGCATGTTCTTAACCTCAAGCAGCAGAGGAGAGAGAAGAAAATGGAGGCCGCACTGAGAACAAAGAGAGATTGTACAAGGAAACGACGATGGAAGGAAGGGAATGGCCCTTGGAGGCCCTGAAAACCTGGGCTGAATGGATGCGCAAGGTGGGGAGGGACAGGTGGTCGGATGGAGAGGCTGGCTGGGTGGGAATGGGTGGAGATGGAGGAGGGGTGAGAAGATTGGTAGAGAGTGGATGGGTGGGGAGAGGGACTGCGGAGAGGCTGTGTAGTTGGGTAGGAAGCTCAAATCCTTGGAGCCTTTCAGTGAGGAAAGATGGTTATTGGGTCCAGTCTTTCTTCCATTAGGAAATCAGGTCAGGATAAGTTTGGTAGGCTTGAAGAACCCAGGGTCCTACATGGTAGTAGGCATATTTCTACAGGGGAGGGAGGAAGATGCGGTGTGAGTTTCTGATGGAGGTGCAGGGAGGATGGGGGGTTGGGGACAAAGGCATCTTTATGTTTCAGAAGCGCTTTTATTTGGAAGCAGAGGAACAATGACATTTTGGTGAACATTCACAGTACTGGCTGCAACAGCTGCCAAACCCACGCCCCAAGACTGTGGGTCAGTACATCCTGATGTGTCTTCCTCCTAATCTTGTTAAGGGAGCAGGGAGACATGCTTGGTTATAGGACACAGTTTGCAAGGTGAGCCACTGCGTGAACAAAAGCATAGGATGAAGGTACTCCAGCCTTAGCTGGTCAGGGGCTCGGGGAGTGCTCCTTCCGCTGTCAGGCCCTTCAATTCGGCTCCCTAGATGCTGGAAAACAGGTGCTCTGCACTTCCTTCTTAATAGCATCTCTCGAACCTTGGGAAAAAGGTTCTCATCTTCAGTTTGCCTGTCTTCAGTTCTGACGGCAAGGCGGAGTCCCCTCCGTTGATACTTCACCCTTTCCTCTTTCGCTCAGTGAAGTCAGTCCTTGCCTTGTACCTCCTGGATGTCCACACTGAGGATGCATGGTGAGAACCAGCGTAAACATAGAGGCTACACAGGGTGGCTGCAAGAAATGACAGAAGAGGCCAAGGGGAGTGGGGATGACTAGATGATGCTAGCCCAGGAGAACTCTGCATGGTCGCTCCTTCACTAGATTCAAAGGAGAGTACAAAGTGGGACCTCTGTCTGCCCGTAGGCAGGGATCCGGAAGGAACTGTAGGAAGAGGGCTTCACTGGTCCTAGTGTACAGACCCTGCTCTTCCAAGTGACTTCTCCCTGGCCTTGTCATTCTTCCTGTGCTTGTGACCCTCATGAGCTAGGTTCATCTGGCTCCCTCCCCTGTCTCCTCCTACTCCTGCGCTCTGGCCTCTTTGCAGAGGCACGGGGACACTGGAATTAAGCCCCCCCCCCCCCTTTACTGATTCATTTGATCCTGCACACACTTCAAGGTTGAGATCAAGTTTTGTTTTCTTAGAACATCTCCTTGGCCACTGTTCTCTCTGACAGCCGTGGTCCTCACACACTTTCTGTTACTTCTCTTGGTCCCATGATCCTCCAAGTGTCCTAGCTCATTGGTGAGGGAGGAGCATAGACTCTTCTAATGAGCTCTAAGCTCTGCACAGTTCTGGGATCCTACATCTATTTGCTCTACCTTCTCAGATTGGCCGTGCATGCATCCAAAGCAAGGACAGCATCCCTTCCTCCTGTAGCATCCTACAAGCATTCTGGCACAGGGCTGGGCCCTGGCTGAGTATTCCACAAGTGATTTGCTTTACTTGACTTAAAGCTGTCCTT